>NC_072426.2:135879500-136516250 GCF_028878055.3 Symphalangus syndactylus | reverse complement strand
AGAGAGTGAAGGCAGAAGTGCTACACTTTCAAACAACCAGATCTCATAAGAACTCACTATTATGAGAACAACAAGGGGGAAATCCAACCTCATGATCCAATCACCTCCCATGAGGCCACTCCTCCAACACTGGGAATTATAATTCAACATGAGATTTGGGTGGGGACACAGGGACAAACCATATTATTCAGTTTGTAATTAGGCATTCAATTTTTTGCTAATTTAGTTGATTTTTTTGGTAAGGTCCAAGACTTTTTACTCACTTGTGTATCTGCAACTTCTAGTTTAAAAAAAGCCTGAAGGTTGGGTGCCGTGGCTCACACCTGTAATCCCAGCACTTTGGAAGGCCGAGGCGGATAGATCGCCTGAGGGCAGGAAATCGAGACTATCCTGACCAACACAGTAAAACCCCATCTCTAATAAAAATACAAAAAATTAGCCGGGTGTGGTGGCGGGCGTCTGTAGTCCCAGCTGCTCAGGAGGCTGAGGCAGGAGAATGGCATGAACCCAGGAGGCAGAGCTTGCAGTGAGCTGAGATCGCGCCACTGCACTCCAGTCTGGGCGACAGAGCGAGACTCTGTCTCAAAAAAAAAAAAAAAAGAAGTCTGACATGTGATATGTGCTCAATAAATACTCAACTACATTGGCATCATACGACTTTTCTTTGCTATGAGGTCAAACATGAAATTACCACTATTCAGCCATTTTTAAATCATAATAATGACAATTTATAAAGTTTGAAGCAAATAAGATCTTTCTAGACATAGTTCTCTGAGATAGTTTCCAAATGAATCTAAGAAGCTATTTCTCCATGTGAGTTGATGACAAGAAAACCACACTCTGACAAAATATTTTTAAAAAAGAAAGAATTTGACCAAGGGGCAGAAGGCAGAAGGAGAGACCAAGGTACATTTTCAGACAGAAGTGAAAGTTTATTCAAAAGTTCTAGAGCAGAAATGAAAGGAAATAAAGCACAATTGGAACGGGGCCAAGCAGAGGATTGGAGAGGTTCCAGTGTGTGGTTTCACCTTTGACTTGAGGTTTTATATGTTGGCATGCTTCTAGGGGGTTACATCTCCTCTGTCTTGATTCTTCCCTTGGGGTTTACTGTCTGCATACGCTGTGGCCTGCCAACACTTAAGAGGGGCCACATTGACAGTATGTTTACTGAAGTTGTACACATACTCACTTCCAGTGTCTTTCCCTTACCAGTTGAGTGTTCCCAGAAGAAGGTTATATAACAGTTAAACTGCACCATTTTGCCTCTTAGTGTGCATGCTTAAGCCCACTCGCTCAACTTCTCAGATCTTATTGGGAAACTGCTGATCACCAGTTTTGGGTGTTTTCTATCTATTGGGAGACTGCGTTTCCCTGGCGCTGGCTGTGACCAATTATTATTTTAGAGAGAGTTTAACAATTGCCTAAGCATTACCTGATGGTCACCTGACATTCCTAGTGGATGTGGGGGAGCCCTCTTCCTGCCCTGCTCATGTCTGACTACTTAGTTACTGTGCAATGCCATGCTAGAGTCAGGTCATAAAGTAAGCCACAATATACTGAGTCAAAAAGACTTGTTTAGCAAAAATGTTATGGCTTGTAGGCATGACCTTCCCGGGACCCCTTAGGAAAGAATTTGAGCAAGAAAAATGGTGCATTCTCAGAGTATTATGCCTCACTGATTAAGAATGACCTGGAACCTGGGTTTAAATTTGGTCCCTGTGTGTCCACATGTGGTATAATCTAGAAAAAAAAAGTTTTAAAATATCTGTGTATCTTCTCTTTATAATTTATTAAATGGGAACAATATAAGGGTAGTTACAAGGATTAAATAGATTAATACATTTAAAGTAGTAAATACATTTAAACTGTGCTTAGCTCAGAGTAATGTTAGCTATTAATATTATTTTCAAGGTACTTTAGTGGTCTGATTTAATAAGAAATTTACAATATTAAAAAAAGAAGGAAACTCCTGTTTTCTAAAAGATAGTAAATATTAATTATCCTTAAGATTGGCATTGACAGCCTTAAGTGACTAGTCAATGCAAATCTTTTCTTTCGGAGGAAACAAATTTGACAATATTGCAACACACATTCATAACTGGTTATATCAGTAGCAGCCCTATTTCACATGATAGGAGGAAAAGGAAAATAAACTAACTTTCTGTTGTAATTTATATATTATGGCTGATAAACCTGTGAGCAAATATGAACCTGCAAGAGCCAATCCTTCGAGAAGGATTTCAAGTGGCTAACTAGATCTAAATTTAAAATAGAAGCTGGGCTCGGTGGTGGCTCATGACTGTAATCCTAGAGGTTTTAGAAGTTGAGGCAGGAGGATTGCTTGAGGCCAACAGTTTGAGACCAGCATGGGCAGAATAACAAGGATCTGTCTCTACAAAAAATGTAAAATTAGCTGGGGTTGGTGGAGTGTGCCTTTATTCCTGGCTACTCCAGAGGCTGAGGTGGGAGGATACCTTGAGCTCCAGTGTCTAAGGCTGCAGTGACCTACATTCTTACCATTGCACTGCAGCCTGGATGACAGAACAAGACCTTGCCTCAAAAAATAAATAAAATAAAATAGTAAAATAGAGCCAAGTGGTCATTTTCTTACTAGGGCTCACACAGTCTGCATTCCCCCAAAACCCACACCTCTGTTTAACTTTGGGACTTTCAGAGCTCACAGGAACCAACCAATCAGAGCTCATCTGCTCTGGCCAATCAGGGGTCAGTAATATCAATGAGTCAATGCTTAGTTCTTAGCTATAACAACCAATCAGGGATCAACTGTGTTGAGTAATCAGAACTCAACTGTGTCAATCAATTAGAAATAGGACCTTTGAATGTTTCATTTTTCAATCTGATTGGGAAGCTGGGTGGGAACTTTCTCTATAAAAGCCAAAACTTCCTTTTGTTCTCTGGATTTCACTATTCTTTATTTTTATTTTTTTTATTTTTATATTTCAATAGGTTTTGGGGGAACAGGTGGTGTTTGGTTGCATAAATTATTTAGTGGTGATTTCCGACATTTTGGTGCACCCATCACCCAAGTAGTGTACACTGTATCCAATGTTAGTCTTTTATCCCTCACCCTGCCCACAATTCCCTCTGAGTCCTCAAAGTCCATTGTATCATTCTTATTCCTTTGAGTCCTCAAAGCTTAGTTCCCACTTATAAGTGAGCACATACGATGTTTGGTTTTCCATTCCTGAGTTAGTTCACTAAGAATAATGGTCTCCAACTCTATCCAGTTGCTGTGAATGCCATTACTTCATTTTTTTATGAATGCATAGTATTCCATGATATGTATATCACATTTTCTTTATCCACTCATTGATTGATGGGCATTGGGCTGATTCCATATTTTTGCAATTGCTAATTGTGCTGCTATAAACATGTACCTGTTAGTGTCTTTTTCATAAAATTAGTTATTTTCCTCTGGATAGATACCCAGCAGTGAGTTTGCTGGATCAAATGGTAAACCTACTTTTAGTTCTGTAAGGAATCTCCACGCTGCTTTCCATAGTGGTTGTACTAGTTTACATTTCCACCAACAGTGTAAAAGTGTTCCCTTTTCACCACCTCCACCACAATATCTATTTTTTTTTAATTTTTAAATTATGGCCATTCCTGCAGGAGTAAAGTGGTATCAAAATGTTGTTTTGATTTGCATTTCCCTGATCATTAATGATGTTGAGCATTTTTTCATATATTTGTTGGTCATTTGTATATTTTCTTTTGAGAATTGTCTATTCATTTCCTTAGCCCACTTTTTGATAGGACTGTTTGTTTTTTACTTACTGATTTGTTTGAGTTCATTGTAGATTGTGGATATTAGTCCTTTGTCGGACGCATAGTTGGCAAAGATTTTCTCCCACTCTGTGGGTCATCTGTTTATTCTGCTATTTTTTTCTTTTGCTATGCAGAAACTTTTTAGTTTAATTAAGTTCCATCTATTTATCTTTGTTTTTGTTACATTTGCTTTTGGGTTCTTAGTCCATCTTTGCCTAAGCCAATGTCTAGAAAGGTTTTTCTAATGTTATCTTCTAGAATTTTTATGGATTCAGATGTTAGATTTAAGTCTAATCTGTCTTCAGTTGATTTTCGTATAAGGTTAGAGATGAGGATCCAGTTTCATTCTTCTACATGTGGCTTGCCAATTATCCTAGTACCATTTGTTGAACAGGGCATCCTTTCCCCACTTTCTGTTTTTGTTTCTTTTGTTGAAGATCAGTTGACTGTAAGTATTTAGGTTTATTTCTGGGTTCTCTATTCTGTTCCATTGATCTATGTGTCTGTTTTTATGCCAGTACCATGCTGTTTTGAGCATACAAGGTGACCATAGCCTGGTAGTATAATTTGAAGTTGAGTAATGTGATGCCTCCATATTTGCTCTTTTTGTTTAGTCTTGCTTTGGCTATGTGGGCTCTTTTTTGGTTTCATATGAATTTTAGGGTTTTGTTTTCTAGTTCTGTGAAGAATGATGGAGGCAATTTGTTGGGAATTGCATTGAATTTGTAGATTGCTTTTGGCAGTATGGTCATTTTCATAATATCGATTCTACCCATCCATGAGCATGGGATGTATTTCCATTTGTTTGTGTCATCTATGATTTCTTTCAGCAGTGTTTTGTAGTTTTCCTTTTAGAGGTCTTTCATCTCTTTGTTTATGTATATTCCTATGTATTTCATTTATTTATTTTTTGCAGTTATTGTAAAAGAGATTGAGTTCTTGATTTAATTCTCAGCTTGGTCGTTATTGGTGTATAGCAATGCTACTGATTTGTGTACTTTGTATCTTGAAACTTTACTGAATTCACCTGTCAGTTCTGGGAGCTTTTTGGATGAGTAGTTAGGGTTTTCTAGGTATACGATCACATCATTGGCAAACAGAGACAGTTCGACTTCCTCTTTACTAATTTGGATGCCCTGTATTTTCTCTTGTCTGATTGCTCTGGCTTGGACTTCAAGGGACTGCACTATTCTTTTTCATTGATGGCTCCATCTTCTTGGCTTGTAAGCTGTTCACTGGAATAATGTCTCTTTTCTTCAAACTCCATTTCAGAGAATTTTGTCCACAAACCATAGACACAAGATAACTTCCTGCAGCTTTTTTATCTGGAATCTGAATGGTCTTGGATTGGGTTTGGTTCTTTATGGTTTTTTTTTTTTTTTGTAGTTGTTGTTTTTTGTTTGTTTGTTTTGAGACGGAGTCTTGCTCTGTCTCCCAGGCTGGAGTGCAGTGGCATGATCTAGGCTCACTGCAACCTCTGCCTCCTGGGTTCAATTGATTCTCCTGCCTCAGCCTCTCTAGTAGCTGGGATTACAGGTGTGCACCACTATACCAGGCTAATTTTTGTATTTTTAGTAGAGACTGGGGTCTCACCATGCTGGCCAGG
Source organism: Symphalangus syndactylus (assembly GCF_028878055.3). NCBI lineage: Eukaryota > Metazoa > Chordata > Mammalia > Primates > Hylobatidae > Symphalangus > Symphalangus syndactylus. The sequence continues at coordinate 136,510,855 of NC_072426.2, read as the reverse complement.
CTGGTCTTGAACTCCTGACCTCATGATTCACCCACCTCGGCCTCCCAAAGTGTTGGGATTAGAGGCGTGAGTCACTGCACCCAGCCCTTTATGATATCTTCAAGAAACATTTGAATGGTGGAGTCATGAGGAACCTAAGAACAAGCTTCATAAACTAACAGTTTCCTTATTCTCCAGTCACTAATAATTCTAGTTGTGCCAGAAAAATAAAATATCTATAGTCAAATAACTTTAAAAAGTATTATATACTCTTTTATCAATTCACACTAAGCATTTGTATATTAAAGGCTCTAAGAAGTTCTCCAGCAAATAAACATATTTTACTTTATTTAAGTCAATGACTTCCAAATTTATTCTACTATAATAATTTTTTTTGAAACATTGTTTGAGAAACCAGTGTTCCATTAAACATTTGGGAAATTCTGGTTTAGCCTTTCAAATAATCCCAAATTATTATTCCAATTTGAAAGAAAAATTCACATTATAGTCAAATAAGTGTATTTTATGAAAATAATCATAAAGCTATAATATATTTTTTGCAAGCTACACATGTTACCAAAACAGCTTGGGTTTGGTCTATGTCCTGCTGCTCACAGCACAGAAAGCCAGTCACTGACATGAGGCATATTGCTGTAGAAGAAGGCTATAGTAGGATGCTGCAGCTGAGAAGATGGCAGATAAGTTTCAAATCCATCTCCTTGACCTACCAGAATTAGGAGTTTATAGCAGAAAGGTAACTACATTCAGGAAAATGAGAATCAGGGAGGAGTAAGAAAGAGGAGTTGGTCAACAGGAAGCAAGATGCAATCATGATGGGTGAGGGGTCTGACGTCTCATTGTCCAGTTTGTGGTGATCTAGTAAGTTTCAATTCCTTGATATTATCTGAGAGACCTGATGGTTGGTTTCATGAGAAGGTAACTCAGATAAGACAAATGAAATTTCTCAAGTTTCAAGCCTGGAAAAGTCAATTTCTATGTTTATTCAACAGAAACTATAAATGTCAGTTTTATGGAAACATTGGGTCGGTTTCACCCAGACACACAAATATACCCCTTTAAATTCAAGTTTATGATAAATACTTTCAAAGTAAAGTTCCAAACTTCAGATTCAAAAAGTAATTGCCACAATTACATATAATTTTATTTACAGTCAATATTATGGGCTAGAGAATGGCATTTAAGGCAGAAAACCAACTTTGAACTAGCGAAAATAGTATATTCCAAAGCAGGCATATATAATTAAAGAAAAATATATTCAGTATATTTTTAAAAAGCAATGTAGATGAGAAAATTTTTCTTACATGATTTTTAGTTATGGTTCTGAATGATGATGCAACCTGGGACTCACTGTTACTCATTTTCATAGTTTGAAAGTTTTCTCTAAAAATAAAATTGCAAAGATTATGCATATTTCACAGTTGGCTATGTTGTCATGGCTTACTCTATAATCATAACACAAATTTATTAAGAATTGTTCATACCTATATGCCTTTCTCTCTGTAAACTTTTATACTGAAATGTAATAAAAAGCTTTTAATACTTTGATAGTGATTGAGGCTGGACAAAATTAGTAATTTTTAAAGTGAGAAAATGAGGAGGTCTTTTAAAAAAATATTTACCAGCCTTGAAACAGCATTTGTCTTACTGAATGCAAGCACCATGAGCTCTCAGGTGTCATGCATTATGTTTGAAATGTTTGCTAATGACATGTGGCAAAGACCACTAAGTGTCTGCTACATATTCTTGCTCAAGACATTAACTGCTCACTAAATATTCTTCGTCTCCATCTATCATGAGATGTTGCTAGTAAGTAGCTGCCCACTCGGAGATTTCATTTCTTAACCTCTGTTTCATCTGGGTGAGATCATATAATTAGTTCTGACCAATGGAATGTGCAATACGGTGGTATGTGTCACTTCCAGGTCAAGAGTCTTTCTTTCTCTGGCACCCCATGTAACCTCATAGGGCATTTTTTTTTTACTTGTAAGCTGTGTATATTTATTTAGGACATAGATATCCATGTTGCTTTCTAATGTTTGCTCTCTATAATTATTTGTTGGACCATTATATGTGTCAAAGATAATTTTCCAGAAAAAGGTAAAATTATGACTCTCATACAGATATAAAGTTGAACTCTTGGTAAATAATTTATTATATTTATTCAATGGGGGAACTGTGCAGTCAATGGGGAACTGTGCAGATGTTATAATCAATTCAAATAAAGCGTCCAAAAAGCACAATGTATATGAAGTAAAAGGAAATTGAAAATGACAGCAAAAATGCTTTCTGTGGGAGAGGAGGGAGGCTGTAAAAGTCAATTAAATGTCTAGGACAGATTTTGCACATGTTTATCAGTTACTGTAACTTAAGAATTATAAAATAACTGAAAAACAATGAAAGGCTAGAATCAGATAAATTGGAAGGATTTTTCATATGTAGGCAGTATACAGTTTTCCACAAATTGTTTCCTATATGTGGAAAGAGATGAATCAGAAGCCAGCCTGCTGTTTAATGCTCTTATCTAAGCCAAGTAAGAAAAACTTACATGACTATATTGAAAAGAAATTTACTTTAACTTGCCTTTTTAAAAAGTATTTTGTTTTATTAGATGTAGTAATAAAGTAGCAAATATATTACATTATGCACTTTTAAATATGCTTATAGTCATATTTCTATATCATTTATTTTTCTATTTTATCTTCTGTGTTTTACTTTATATATTTTCTTAAATCTGAGAACAAGTTGATAGGATTATGTAGACTACCAAAGGGGTTCATGGGAACAGTTAAGAACCTCTGCTCTAGGGGAAAATAATTGGAAAGGCGTGTTAGCAATTTTAGTTGATTATTAATTGTGGTGTTTAGCAGCGTAGTAAAAGAAAGAAATATGCTTAGATGAAAATTGACCATTTTGCAAGCAAAACTAAATGTGAGCAGGAGAAAGTTACGACCTTTCTGGATTGGGGAAACAAACAAACAAAAAACCGATACTGCTGCAGACTCCAAACAGTCTTATGATTGATAAATCTTGAGCAATGGAAGTTCATTAATGATATGGATTTGCTATTGAATCATATTTTTTCAGATTGCCTCAAAGTAGTCACTATCAAGTTAAAAGAGAGAAGCAATGGGCAGGAAAAGATTTTTAAAAGCTGACCTGAGAACTACTGTCTTAAAAAGAAATTTGGATGGGGTTATAGTACATGGAAACGGAAACAAGTAGATGAGAAGCCTACAAAGTTTTGAGAAATTATATTGCTAAGGAAACTAGCAGCCTATCGTTGAGCCTTCAAACAGTCACTGTGCTCTCAAACTTACACAAACAGGAAAAAAGACTGTGAAAGTACACCCCAAGTAGGGGCACATATTCTAAAATTCACTTCAGATGTGGTCATCGATATAATGGACAAGACAGAACATCCCAGAAGATAATTCTGATCCATGGAGACAGTGGCCAAATAGAACAATGAACAAATGAGTTCTTCCTAGAAGGTAGAATCAGAGACTAATTAAGAAACTCTCCCCTTACCTGATTAAACAATCTCACAGTGCCTACCCTTGAAGTTTTCATCATTACTGTGGACCAGTGACTGCCATATGTCCCTTGCTTTTCTTTTTAGAATGTGAGCTTTTATTGTACTTCTTTGTCCCTGTTCTACCCCTGTGTGTTGGATGTTGGCGGTGGAGGGTGGAGTAGACACACAACTTTTCTTTTAGTTCATATATTTTCAGAGCACAGGGAGCCATATTCACTGCTGCTAGAGTGAATCATTCATCACCTAGAGATCCTGACTCTTCACTGTATGCAGCAGCTGTATGACACTTATGGTTGTGTCACTCAAAAAGCAGAAGATTGAATTTTGTGTAGAACAAGAAAGAGTTTGGATGCCTACTGGGTGGCAAGAAAGGCAGTGTGACAGAGATGGCTAGGTGTCCATCAGAGATTCATATTCCCGTTAGTAGAGTACAGCTACTGCTGGTGAGCATTTTTCAGCCAGAGACAATATTTCCCAGCTCATACTGCATCCCTATGGGGCCATATGACTATTTCTCACCAAAGGAAAAATGGAGAACATGTTGTGTATCATTCCAGGCAGAGGAGACAGAGATATGCACATGCTTTATGCACCTTGATTGTCCATCAACTGAATGCAGAATATCCTCAGGCCCTAGATAGGGGAGAAAACATAAGAAAGATGTGTGGGACATACCTCACCACCATGAAGGAGGACACATTTGGAACCCTCCCCCCACAAAAATAAGTCATTGTTTCTGTAAATGAGAAAAGAACTTTTATTATCATATTAAGCCACGGAAATTTGAAAGGTTCATTTGTTAAAGCAGCTAATGTCACGCCAAATAATACATTGCACAAGAGGAGATTCCAGCCAGGCAGTTAGATATGAGCCTAGAGTTCAGAGGACAGGTCGAGTGGAGAGATCTAAATGATGAAGTTAAAATATAAAATGTTTTTAAAGGCATGCAACTAGACTTTCCTGAAAAAGAATGGGTATTTAGAGATGAGAACTGCAATAAAAATTTAGCTTTGAGAATCCAGTATTAGAGGTTAAAGAAGTTGAAATCTCAAGGATCTTGAGACCGCCTGTGAAATAAAAAACAGAAAGAAATTAGAAAGACAGTTGTGTCCTAGAAACAGAGAATAAATTATTTCAAGAAGCAGAGAGTGCTCAGTGATATCCAATATTGCTGAGAGCCCATTCAAGATGGGACTAATGAATAGCCCATTGAATTTAATAACTGAAAACTGCTGGAGACCTTGACAAAACAACGTCAGTAAATTTGATGGGAACAGAAGCCCAATTTGAGTAGGGTCAGTAACAAATGGGAAGGGAAGAAATGAAAAAGATCAAGCAAAAGGGAGCAGACAAACAGGATGGAAGGCAAAGAAGGATGTGGAAAGTGTGGCAGAGATGGCTAGTTGAAAAGAAAAGATAACATTGAGGTAGCATACATGTGCTGAAGAGAATAAGAAGGATCCAGTAGACAGGAAGAAGTTGCTTCAGGAGAAGGAGGGAAAGGAAGACGAGACACGATCCAGAGTATTATGAAGGGTTACCCTATTTCAGGGAACAGAAACACTTATTTCTTTGGAGGCAGGAAGAAAGACACATACCCTGTGAATATGGATGGATGGGGCAGGGTTGATTTATTTTTTCTAGTTTTAAGTATTCTTATGATAAAAACTGAAGAGAGATTATCACTAAAGGAAGTGAAGAAAGGATTATGAGAAGTTTGAAGAGAGAAGTTATGAAATAGTCATCTCACAAAGTGAAAGCAGCACTTCTAACCAAACATGAAAGGATTTCTGGGCACGTTTGAATACTAATTTGAAGGCTTTAGTCATAGTTTTTGTAACATATTAAATCATTCACTCACAAAATATGAGAGTATATATATTTTTCTTCTGTAATTGTGTGATGCAAATGTAGTGAAGATAGCTGGGTTCTACAAAGAATGGATTTTTTTTCTAGTGTATATATAAAAGAGAGAAAGCAAAATATTTAAAAGTGATATGATGGCCGTTGGCCATGAGTAAAGAGGAAACTGAAGAAAGGAAGGAGCAGTAATATTGAAAGGTAGATTGGCTGAGATCAAATAATTGAGGCAGATTGAGTTAAATACAGTGATTGAACTGATGGAAGCTACTAGAACTAAGTTAATAGGTCAGAGTGTAAGATGCTTGAAACAGAAATTTCTGTGATGGTGCAGGTACTGGTAATTATAGGGTGTAGGATTGAGTGGAACCCTAAAAATGGCTGGCAAGATCAGGGAGAAAATTGCAGATAATGAAATCAAAGAAGCAAAAGGCCAATACATTTACACTGTAAATGATCTCTGTGAAAGACAAGGATTTCAAGTCTTCTGTTTAGCTTAAAAGAGAATGACCCAGAAAATAGTTTATGACAGAAATGAAGAAATTTGGTGGATGGTATACTAAAACAGACATGTTTCCAAGAAGCTATGGTTTTTGAAGAAGGAAGGTAGCAGTAAGAAGAAAGTTCACACACCCCTCTATCCTAATCTTAAGGGACATGCACAAAATGCTTTGTATTTTCAGTACTGTTCCTTATAAATTTGGGGTTCAAAACTAAACAGGGTGGGATAAAATATGAATATTGACCAAATAATTCTCCTCTGAAAATTCCTTGTGTTGTATCCTGTGGCCCTTCCTGACAGTTAGCAGAGCACATCTTACCTCAAAAACTTCTTGCTATCGTAGAAACAGAAAACAGGAATTCTTTAGCATTACAGTATATTGGTATAACTTAAGTATGTAAATTATCTTGAAAGAAAAAACTTCTTTGATCTGAAAAAACTGAGCATCTCAGACCACCACCACCAAGAAGACTGGAAACTGGTATTATAATGTGAGGGTTTAATTTCTGCCTTAGACTTGGTAAAGATTTTCTTAAGCAGAGACTTTTATCTCTGGCAATAAAGAGTTTAAATGTTCAGAGAAACCTTTTCAGTATAGCACATATAAACTGCTGGATATATTTTTGAAACATTCTTTTTAGAAAAAAAAGAAAAATTCTCATAGAATAAAAACAGTAACAAAGCAAAAATTCATAGAGCACATGAGAGTTAAAGCTGCCAATTGCCTTGGGTATATCTTGCCAATTCCTTCCCTCTCTCTCCTTCCTCCCTCTCTTCTGCCTCCCTTTCTTCTCCCTCCCTCTCTCCTCCCTCCCTCCTTTCCTTCCTTCCTTCCTTCCTCCCTTCCTTCCTCCCTTTCCTTCCTTCCTTCTTTTCCTTCCTTCCTTCCTTTCCTTCCTTCCTTCCTTTCTCCCATGTATTTCTTCTGAAACTTCTGATTTTTGCAGATTGGATTTCTCATTTTTTCCCCTAAGGCTGTCTGTTTCTTTTGTAACTTATCTTCCACCTAGGTGGTTAATTTGTGTTCTGTCTTTGCTGCTTGTGACTCCACAGCATCAATGATGCTTTGCTATTCTGGGTTAACCAAACCCTATTAAAATTCCCATTGAATTTGTTTTGTTCCTTCGCAATTTTTAAAATACAGTTCCATTTCCAGTACTGTAATAAATCCCTTTTTGCAGTTATTCTTTAAAATTTTTTTGAAGTGCCTACTTTTGAACTCCTTTTATCTGAAGATATTAGGTAATGATGAAATGTTCACCACTGGTAATAGCTGCTCCAAAATTCTGCCACTTTAGTCTATACTTTTGTTTTGCTGCATATATTCAGTGGACTGGAGGCTTTTGTTTTATTCATGCTCTTTTGGATGTGTATCTCACTGTATTCATCTTTAATTCAGAAGTTTCTTCTATGCATAGGTTTTATATTTGTATGTTTAGGAAGCAGAAACCATTATGCCTTATTATTTATGTGAGTATATTCTTGAAAATACCTTCATCTTATTATCTATGATATATTTCATTATCAAAAAATAAAGTGATTAAAAGCAATATGCTTAGATTTATATTCTGAATTCCTAGTCTTCTAATACCTATTATATTAATCAATTTCAAAATAGTTAAATTTCAGACTATAATTGCAAACATCCTAAAGCCCAAGAGCAGATTTCTACATTTGATGGAACCTAGCTAAAATTGCCTACTGAAATAGACGTTTCCTGCATCTTAAATGCAATAAGAACTATCTATTGTTGGGAGAGGAGGGAAAAAGTCAACTATCTTATATAAACTTTTTTCAAGTTATAAAATATATGATAGACTATTGCAAGCTGAGTTTATAAAGAAAGGATCCAGCTGCTTTTCAGATTTCATTTAAAGATTAATTAAGATCAAAATAAGAAGGTACAGGAGCCCAAGGATGACATTTTTGTGGCATGAGCTGAAAGCACAGAAGAGAATTATCATTGATTTCAAAGCATTTTCTAGTTACACACTGAGATCAATTAGACTAAATATTTATTCCTTAACCTCCTACCTCCCTGCCCCTTGATGTTAGCCTTCTCCAGGTGACTGATTTGGGTCCTTGGAATGTGGGTAAAAGTGACCGTGAATATGTTTTATTCCGGATCTTAAGATCTTAAAAATCATTGTCTATTTCCACTTATTCCTCTGAAGTTTTGGATCTCTTCCAAAGTAGCCACTACTCCTAGTTTCTAAGTTCCAGAATGAACATTCATGGAGTGGAGCCACCTCAGAAGTAGAGCCATAGAAGCTGACCTACATGGTCTTAATGTGAGAATAAATACTTATATTTAATATGGTGATTGTAAGGTTGTCTCATGTGCAGCCAAAACTGCGTAATACCAATACCTGGTGACTGTAGGAACTAATGAGAATGCTCAGTGTTCAATCCTCACACCCATGATCCTTGAACACTTCTTCAGCTATAACTTCCCCTCCAATACTAGGATTAAATAGACACTAACTTATTCTTAAGATTTATTTTTCTCCTTAACTGCTGCCCCCCTTTGGTTCTCCAATTCTGGTTTCCTTAGACCCTTAACTGTTCACTTTACATGCTGCCTCCTTCAAGCTATGTTTTACATTTGCTAAAGTTATATATTTCTGAGAATATGTGTATTTTAGTGAAGGTATCCTGCTAAGATAACTTAAATCATGTATATTTAGAGCAACTGACTGACCTAAATGAGAGAAAAAGGAATTCAGAATAAACAAAATGAATACTTAACAAATAGCAAAATGATAGGTTTAAATCCAAACATATCAGTTATTAAATAAACATGAACCAACTTCTCAACAACAAAGCCAACTGTATACTGCTGATAAGAGATTCATATAAAATATAATACTCAAAATGTAAGGAAAAAAGGATCGAAAAGATATACCATGTAAACATTACCCAAAAGAAAGTTTGTGTAACTATATTAAAATCAATCAGACTAGTAGGGACTAGGCACTGTGACTCAGACTTGTAATCCCAGCACTTTGAGAGGCTGAGGCAGGAGGATCATTTGAGGCAAGGACTTCAAGACCAGCCTGGGCAACATAGTGAGATCCTTTCTCCACAACACTAAAAAATTAGCTGCACGTGGTGGTGCACACCTGTAGTTCCAGCTACTCAGGAGGCTGAGGTGGAAGGATCCCTTGAGCTCTGGAGATGGAGGCTGCAGTGAGCTGTTATTACGTCACTGCACTCCAACCTGGTTGACAGAGCAAGACTCCATCTCCAAACAAAACAAACAAAAAATAGAACTAGTAGACTTTTAGGTAAAAACCCACAAAACAATAGTTCAAATAAAAATACATATGTGTGTGTATATATATATATAGAGAGAGAGAGAGAGAAAGATATGTAAATATATCATCTCTCTATAATACATAAATATGTATGTATCATATATAAATGTATACATGTGTATATATATCTTTATGTATGCATATTATGGGTATTATATATGGATATTATGTATTATATAGGTATCTATCTATACATATATACACATATGTGTACTTATATAGATATATACCTATATATACACATATATAGATATCTATCCATACACATATATGCATATATACACATATATATGTAGAGAGATATGTATTTATATATCTATGTGTATTATATATAATACATATATATGTATTATATATAAATCACACATATTTATCAATAACTTTTATAAATCTAGAATAATTAATATAATATGGTGTTGGTATAACAGTATACATATGGAAATGGAACTGAATAACAACTACAAAATGAGATCCACACAAATATGAATACCTCACTTATTATTTGAGTGGTACTCTTGAGGAGGAGAATCAAATAGTAGGGATTTTGACCAATTATAGAAAAGAAATCAGGCTGGGCGTGGTGGCGCATGCCTGTAATCCCAGCACTTTGGGAGGCCAAGGTGGGTGGATCACAAGGTCAGGAGTTTGAAACCAGTCTGGCCAACATAGTGAAACCCCGTCTCTACTAAAAAATACAAAAAATTAGCCGGGTGTGGTGGTGTGCACCTGTAATCCCAGCTACTCAGGAGGCTGAGGCAGGAGAATCACATGAACCTGGGGGGTAGAGGTTGCAATAAGCTGAGATTGTACCATTGCACTCCATCCCAGGTGACAGTGTGAGACTGTCTCAAAAAAAAAAAAAGAAATGTAACTATATGATAACTTATTAATTTTCTAATAACAATGTGTATAAATAATTTATTTTTAAAAATGCAGTTTGAAATCTTAATATATGATTTCTAAACCTAATTAAAAAAATAAATATTTGTCTAAATAAAACCTTAACTAAAACTATTTTTTCCATAAAATCCTAAACTTCCCTGGCAGCAGCCAAGAGAAGTTCAGCTGGGTTTCAAGAAAGTGATGGTTGGATATGCAGGCCAGTAGTCTATCCAGTATTAGAGGTCTAGTAGCAAGATGAAGGTCATAAGGCTGAGGTTCTGGGATAATTCATAGGATTCAGGTTGGGCCAACATATACAGTAGTACAGTTCGTAAACAATACCAATGGGTCCAACAAAAGGAGTCAATATAGGCTAAATTCCAATCCTGTGAGTCTTAACCCCTAGCTGTTTCTTCCTAGAGGGGATATATATTTTTTATAATCCACAAAAAGTATTCTATATAGTAGTGATCACTGTGCAATCAGGACAATTAGCAATAATGAGACCCGGCTTCAATCTTGATAAATATATGGGTAGAGCTTTGAGCTAGATTATAGGACGAAGGCAACAGCCAGATTACTAAATTTAGGGCATAAAGCCAGGAAGAGAGAAGCAGAAAGATTGACCTGATTTTTGAGTCCTTTGGGATCTCAGATCTTCCTTCTTAATTACTTTTGACTATAGACAGATCCACTTCCAAGTCCTGAGGCAAGGGAAAGACTGTAGGCAGGAGTCAAATGGCTCCAAAACAAGTGTTAAAAGAATGGAGGCAGTAGGTGGTTAGGGAAGTTATATTAATGTTCTAACTTTTATCCATTCCAAAATTCTAGATTAATGGACAGCAAAACATTTTGTTATTTGTCTGTTAAAACAGCCAATAACTGATTTTCCTAAATCTGATGTTGCCTACATCAAATCTATCTTCCAAAACAGCGCCATATTGGATCTGCCTAAGCTCCTCTTACTTACTAAAAACCCCTTGCTGCCTTCCCCATTGTATGCAGAATAAATCTTAAGGTGGCTTACAAATAATTTTATGACACAATAAATTCCTATTTCTTAAACTTTATTTTGTTCATCTCTCCACATTTCAATTTATACTCTGTTACCCCAAACCAATTATTTCCAGAATTTTCTAAGCAATTGTATCTTCCTGGCTTGCCAACTTGTTGCCCACTTCTTCAGGTAGCATCAGCATCAGCAAATCTTAACTGATGTCCCTTCCCTTTGTGCTCTCATACCACTGATCCACATCTTCCTCATTGTTTTCATATTTACTTAGTCATCCAAAAAGTATTTCTATAATATCCACTATGTCATGGTCACTCTGTGGAAACTTGGAGATGACAGAGAAAGACAGAATAGACAAAGCCCTTATCCTAGGGCTCCTCTTAGTCCAGTGGGGAAAGCTGACAATGAAATTAGAATCATGTGTGATGATTGCTGCACTTGCACAGGTATTGCTGCTATTTGCTTTTTGGTTTTTCTCCCACTAAACCCTGAATTCTGACTGTATTTTATTGACTGCTGTGTCTCTAATACCTAGCATACTGTAAGTACACACGTTGTAATAAAAAATGCTTGTTGAATTACTTTCTTCTTCAATCACATCTAAATTTAACTGCTCTGCCTCCATTAAACTGCTTCTATTTTCCCTATGAAGTCCTTTATTTCTGGTTGGGCCAGTCTTCTCTCTGCCTGCTTAGTCACCTTCTGTTCATGTTGTTTCCTGCTCACAACTCTCCAAAGGCTTTCAGTTGCTTAGAATAAAATATAAATTGCTTAAATTGGCTATAAAAGCTCTTCATTTTCTCCATCCTGATGATCTTACAACCTCATTTCCTTCCACTGTCCTCTGTTGTTTTAATCACAGTTGCCTTATCAATTCTTCAAACAGGCCAAGCACATTCCCATTTCAGGGTCTTTGTGTTCTACTCCTCTTTCTGGAATGTTCTCCCTACATCTTTGGATCTCTGCCTCCCTTCAGACTTCTTTTCAAATGTCGCATCATTCGGAGAGAGACCTTCCCTGACTACCCTATCTAAAGTAGTTATCTGTCTCAACCTTTCTCTATCCCCTTATTCCTATTTTCTTCTTACCAGTTATCTCTACCTGGTATTCTTTTTTTTTTTTTAATTATACTTTAAGTTTTAGGATACATGTGCACAACGTGCAGGTTTGTTACATATGTATACATGTGCCATGTTGGTGTGCTGCACCCATTAACTCTTCATTTAACATTAGGTATATCTCCTAATGCTATCCCTCCCCCCTCCCCCAACCCCACAACAGGCCCTGGTGTGTGATGTTCCCCTTCCTGTGTCCATGTGTTCTCATTGTTCAATTCCCACCTATGAGTGAGAACATGTATTGTTTGGTTTTTTTGTCCTTGTGATAGTTTGCTGAGAATGATGAATATCTGCCATACTGCAGGCATTATTCTAGGTGATGGGGATACAGGAGTGAACAAAACAGACAAAATTATTCTTCTTGGAGCTTACATTTTAGAGGAAGGAAGCCAGCATTAATTCTTTTTTAAAATAGGTATTATATGAAATGGTTGTAAGTGCTATGTAAAAAAACAAAAAAGTGTACCAAAAGTGTATAGAGCATGCTAGAATCAGAGGGAGAAATTTAAAATGAGGAGGTTACAGAAGGTGTTCTGAGTATCAGTATGACATTTAGAAAGCAAGGTTGAACAGAACCCCTACCCCAGTCCTCGAGTCTCAGGGGTCCTCATATTTTGGACCTCCTTTCTCCAAATATTCTAAATGCTACTTTAGTGTTTGAGACTGCCTAAGGCCAGGTATGCCATAAGGCAATTGGAGTCCTGGTTCAATTTCTCCTCTTTGTGGCATTCTCTGACCTTCATCCTTATGCTTGGAGTTGACTGGATGCCCTGAAGAACTCTGGGACTCATCCCTTTGGGGTCATACTGGGGTCCTTTGGCCAGACCCCAGATCCCCAGAAAGATGGCATCACTTCTGCTAGCCATCACATTATTTCTTTCTTGGGATTTTGAGAGATTGAACCACCAGAATAGTACTGACTGCTGACTTGATGTAACTCTAGTACAGGTCAGACACAGGACTAAGAATCTTCATGTGCAATGATTGGACAATAAACAAAATATTTTGCAAATACATCTCTTTTCTTCACATTGGCCCATGACTTTTACAATATTAAATATATATTTTTTATCAGATAGTTTATATAGACAAGGGCCTCACAGTAAATATTCGCCTAGGGCCCCACATATTCTACTGGTAGCCCCGCAAGTTATCTATAACTGTATAACAAATGACCCCAACATAGTAGTATAAAACAACCATTTGTTATCTCAAGGATCTCTCAGTCAAAAATTTAGACAGGACAGCTTGTCTCTGTTCCACAATGTCTGAGGCTTCAGCTGGAAGACTTGACGGCTGATCTACCAGCATCTGAAGGCTTGCTCACACAGATATCTGGCAGTTAATGATGAAACACTTACAAACAGCACGGCCGTTCCTCACAGCTTGGGCTTCCTCACAAAATGGTAGCTGGGTTCTGTGGACTTGAGTTCCCAGAGAGAGAAAAATCCAAGCAGAAGCACTTTGTGGTGTAATCTCAAAAACCATGCAGTGCTGTGCTGCTTTCTATGTGTTCAGGTAGTTACAAAGGTATACATAGTTTCAAGGGTTGGGAAATAGGTTCTACCTCTTCACCTGGAAGTAGCCAGGCTCTGGAAGAGCATGTGGGACTGGAAATATTATTGTGCCATTTTGGAAAATAGATAATCTGTCATAGAAAGTCTCACTGAAGACAAAGAATTGTGAGGTCAGATTTGAAAGGGGACAGATTGTGTAAAGTCTTATAGGCCTATGTAAGTACTCTGCCTTTATATTGAGTGAGATGGAAAATAGGCAGAGCATTTTGAACAGAGAAATAACATATTCTGACTTAAGTTTTAAAGGAATATTTTTTCTGTCTTCTATTCAAGAATAAGCTCTAGGAGGCCCAGGCAAAAGCATCCTCTAATTGTGGAGTGATAACGACAATCCTGCCAGAGACAGCATGAGAAATAGTGAGATTCTGGATATATTTTGAAGGTAGAGAAATAGAATTTGCTGATGAATTGGCTGCAAGATGTGAGGGAATGAAAATGACATGAGAGATTCCAAGGCTTTGGGCCAACGAAATTGCAGAGTCTGGTTGTCATTTATGAAGAGAGAAAGATGGCAAGAGGACACATTTTGAAGGAGAAATTAAGAGTCTGCTTTCTGGATATGCTAAGTTTGAGATGCCTATTAGACATCTGACGTCTAATAGAGTTCATGGAGGAGATTCAAAGTTTGAGAAATCAATCTGAGTGGTAAGTACACACAGATGATATTTAAATGTGAGCCTGGATTAGATTGCCAAAAGAGTGAATATAGATAGACGGGTAAAATAACTGAGCCCTGGGCTGCAGTACTCAAAAGTCAGAGTTCTATGAGATTAGAAAGAGTCATCCAGACAGAAAAATTGGTCATTATGTTAGAAGGTGAACAATGTGAGTCTGGCCTCATAGAAAGCAGGGAGGAAAGTGGGAGGGGGTGGTGAACCCTGTCAAATGCTACTTTACATAGGCTAATTACTTGATTTTTACTAGAATAAAAGCTCTTTGAAGGCAAAGAGTTGGTCTCACCACCATATTCCTAGTTTTTAGAATCTTCCTGGCACCCAATAGATACTCAAAAAGTATTCGTTGAATAAATAAAAACCTAAATGGCATTCCTTCGTATTGAATGTTCTTCCCTTTTCCACTAATTATGAAAATTTTATCTATCCGTCCAGGCTCAGCTGAAGTGCCACGTTCAGCTTAATTTAAATTTAAGTCAATTTAATGTTCACTTCTATCTTTTTTGAATTGTGACATGACTTATTATGGCTATTATGTGCTCCAACTCTGTACTACACATTGTTATCTTCTATTATGTAGAATCATGGCCTGTTTTTGCTGACAGATTGATTGGTTTTGTTTGTTGTTTATTTGTTTTAGTAATCCAAATGATGGTTTCAGATACATATATAGATTTTTAAACTTCAGGATATTGATTTCAGGAGAGATGAAATTTACCTAGAAAATATTGAGCAGATCAATGATATTTTAGAGAACAAAGTTGGGGGGCTCATTATATTTTCACTGTTAGACTAGAAAAAGATAAAGTGGAATAAAATGGAAATCTGGAGTGAATAACTGTTTCCTATTAATGATTTTACTTCTTTTCATGTACTAACTTTCAGTTTATCACATATTCTAAGTTTTTATGAAAAGTATTTTAACTTTTGGAATTTCATAAGCTCTAACACTCTCCAACTACTGCTAAGAGAAGTGACAAACATAAAATAATTCTGAACAAGAAATTGAATTTTATTTTAAGCAATTTCTTATAATTTGTACCAAAGGGAAATCTAAATGCATTGGAGCAACTTTTATCAAATAACTACTCTTTTGAGTATGTGTCTTTGCTTGAGAAAAAACTTGTCTGAATTATATTTTACTTTCTGGTTTCCCTCTTCTCTCTTCTTATTTTTCTTTTCTCCTTTTTTTGTCTAGTATATAATCTAAGCTATCAACCAGGTAAAAGCATCTTCTGGTTCTAGAAATAATTTATGCAATGCACAAATTTGTGATTGCTGGAGCTAAACAAATAATGGAAAAAAGAATGATCTGCTGATTACATAAATACATGATAGTATATGGATACAGAGGTGGATCCTATTTGTGACTCGGAATATGTTAATGATACAATAATACAAAGGAAATAAACTCACAACTCTCTTTTTAAATGTACTCCCAAGCCAAGGTACAACAAAGACACTGTTAAATTAGCTATTATTATTCTTTTGTAAGTATTATGATCTGACAGTATATGATCTCAGGGAACTAAATGTACCCTCAAATGCCATATCTCTTTCCAAAAATTTATTTGAGTATATATTGTTCTAGCAAATTGTCATGCAATTAGTTACTGAAAGAGTTATTGAGGTGGAAGAGGGGTAAGAGTAGTCATATTCATCTTTTTGAATTATCAGTCCCTTTTTCTACTGGGTATATGAATAACTACACATTGTCCCAGGGCATATTTTTTAACTTCCCTTATTTTATTTGTAACTTGCCACACTTCCCTCTTATCTCTATTTTGACCTTCACTCCTCTTCTCCTTAACTGTAGCTGGAGCAAGTAGTTTAGAATATGGTGAGAACTGACAAGAGCAAGAATCTGTGAAAAAAGCTAGCAATATCACCAAGTCACTGAGAATTTTTAAATAATGTGTTTGTTTTCTTACTTTAATATATATTATCCAATATAAAAGTTGTTTAGAGTGAAACTAATTAGTTTCCTAATCTTAAAATCTAAATACAAGTTTACATGCAAAAACACCATGCCATTTTTTTGACCAGTGTGGTTGCTGGGTATCAGGTTTTGAATAGGGTAGCCTGGTATTTGAACTTTTCCTATGAAGGACCCTTGGCAAGAAGTTTTGCTGTTTCCAAGTCATGTTGGTGTGAGAGACTCTGAGAGACTCTGCTCAGAGTGGGATCCCCTGTGCTTTAAATCAAACCTTTCTTGGTACACTGTGGAGCTATTCCCTCTGAAGGCCCTGTCACTTCCCCATTCCAACTACCCATAAACACATATGACTTTTTTACCCTCTAGTCTTAAAGAAAGCTTTTCCAGCTCCAGCATCTTCCTCTTTCTGGCTACTAGAAGCAGTTTAGGTCTTGGAGTGGGAGTAGGAGAAATAACTGTGATTCTGCTTTAGAGAGTTAATGTTCTGACTGCACTTTAAACGGAAGACGCTTGTCAGTTTATGATATCACTTGCATGCACCCAGCAGTGCGATTTCACGTACAATATAGATTTTTATTTGGGTTTCTGTATTATGTCTTTTCAAAATGTGGTCAGCAAATTTTAATCAAGCATGTCTGGTATTTTTCTTAGAGTCACACAAGTCAATTGTCAAAATTTAAAAATGCATATAAAATATTGGCATTTACTCTTTTTGTTGAATTTGTGCACGGAAAATTTTTGCTGTTTCTCATATAAGTTTCCATTGGTGGAAGCAGGTATTTCTCATTTCAATGAAATTGACCAGATCAAGTTTAAAATCTGTTACTGTAGTTTTTATGTTTAAATTGGCAAAATTTCTTAATATTTTGTTTATACGAATCTAACATAATTACCCTTGGGTAATATGTGGGAGCTATTAGCATTTTAAACATATTCCAAGTATCATTTTGTAAAGGTAATAGATTTTCTCAGGAAAAATATCTATTAATACAATTTCAAGCAATATTTATATTTTGTGCATTCAAAAAGAAAAGCATATGTTTTTGAAGGTAGAATAATTTTATAAATGTAATTATATTTTGTAATTATATTTTAATGTAATTATATTAGACAAAGTCTGTGAAATATCCGAAAGTCTATCAGGTAACGTTTTAAATATCCATAAGAGTTTAGAGGTCCTGAAAAATATGGACAAGATTCTTTAGCATGAAAAAGGAAAACTTTACATATTTTAAAAGTTAAAGACATACAAATTTCTCTGAAGTATCTGCTGTAGAGTTACAGACTTTTGTGAGTGAAAAGAAAATTAGGTAAGGTGAGCTGTGAGATCAATCCCTACGCAAATTTTGTAGTCAGTGATCTAGCGACCAAAAATGAAGGCTCAGATGACAATAGAACCAACATTTCTCAACGTTTGCAGATCAGGATATTCCGACCTACTCAAATCTGCAATTGTAAGTCACCTCAGTTCCCTGGTAACACTATTTAAAATTGTGTTGGGCCCCTTTCCAAGTTTTTTTTTTTTCTCCATAGCATGAATTACTTTTTAGCATACTATAAATTGTAATTATTTGTCCTATTTATTATTTGTCCTCTTCCTCAAAAAGTTAAGCTTCATGACAGCAAGCTTTTTTTCCTACTTTGTTCACTGTGTTTCACACACAGTGCCTAGAACAATGCCTGGCACATGATAGGTATTCAGGAAATATATGTTGAATGAATGAATATGTGAGTGAATGAGTGAATCGGGATAGTTTTATTTTTAGGTATGCATCTTTTAACCACAAGAATATAATAAATTAAGAATTTAAAGGTTTATGATTTAATTAATATTCTAAGCAGAATATTAGTATATTTTTGTGTTTAGAAGAAAAGTACATATTAAAATCTTAAATATTAGTCACTTAACAAGAATTTGGTTAATTAGAATGAAAGTCTTGTTTCATTCTAATTAACCAAATTCATTCATATACTTAATTTAATATGTGAAGTTGGATAATTAATTTAGACTTGTGATTTTTAAGCAGAAATATTACTGTTTTCATAGCATTAGGACATCTGAGAGAAGTTTAGGTTTAGCATGTTTAGTAATTTAATTTATTACATTTATAAGAGGTTTTTTTTTTGTTTTTGTTTGTTTGTTTGTTTTTGAGACAGAATCTTGTTCTGTTACCCAGGCTGGAGTGCAGTGGTGGGATCATAGCTCACTATAGCCTCGAACTCCTGAGCTCAAGCCATCCTCCTGCCTCAGCCTCCTGAGTACCTGGGACTACAGGCACATGACACAATGACCAGCTAATTTTTAAAAATTTTTTCATAGAGATGGCGGTCTTACTTTGTTAGCCAGGCTGGTCTCAAACTCCTGGGCTCAAGCAATCCTCCAGCCTTGGCCTCCCAAAGTGCTAGGAATATAGGTGTGAGCTACTGTGCCTGGTCTTAGGTTTATAAGAGTTACTTTAGTAATCAGGAAGGATCTATTTGAAGATAATTGAAGTACTCAAGAAGGAAATCAAGTACATTAGACTTATAAATGCAACTTGAAATGGTGATGGTGTTTAACTGTTTGAACAGTTCCAAATATTATCCAAAGGTCTCTTAAAAGTGGTTAAAGCTTACGAATCTTAGAAGTAACTAATCAGATTATGATATTAACTTAAATACTTAAGAAAATATCCGGGTTTTAAAATTGTAAATTTAATAGATTGGACATACACAAGAAAACTTCTAAAGTTTCTTTTCTGCACATAAGACTTCCTGAGAGGACACTGAAAGATCCCATGTGATGTCATATATTGTGCTTTTAGAGATGTTGTTTAAGAAAACTACACTTTCTTTTTTTTTTTTTTACATTAAATGTTCTATGTTCAAGGAAATATCTAATTGAGGGATTTCTTTTTGGGGGATAGAACCACCATTTGTTGTACTAAAAAGAGGACTATTTATAATATTTTCTATATATTTAATCTAATTGCTATTGAATACAATAAAACAAGAAAAACTGCTTTAAGATAAATACCGCTAAGTTTAAATAAAAAGAAACAATCAGCTACTCTAAGTATCGTGTATTAAATAATCAAAGATACACATTCTTCTTTAATCGTCCATTATTATTTTCATCACTATAAAGAAAGCTTTAAAGAGTAGGTAGAATGTAATAAATAAATTGGTAGAGAATTGATACCATGTTGGTTAATGAATAACTTTATTAAATTGAAGAAGGATCAAGTTGGAAGTCATTAAGTGCTTTCCAAATTTCTATTTTTCCCAGTTTAGTCAGGTTCATTAGCGTATCTTTGGATTTTCCGTATATGTATTGTAGAGGAAGATGACATCAGCAGTATCATATTCTAGCGAATAGAGTCCTATTAAAATAATATAATTTATTAATTATGAGAATATAAATATATTTAAGCTGCATAAACCTTTGGAAGTTATTTTAAGCCCTAAAGGCAAATAACGGCCTCAACCACAGGCAATCCAGTTCTTTTTTTTTTTTTTTTTTTTGAGGAGTCTTGCTCTTTCACCCAGGTTGCAGTGCAGTGGCACAATCTCGGCTCATTGCAGGCTCCGCCCCCCGGGGTTGACGCCATTCTCCTGCCTCAGCCTCCCGCGTAGCTGGGACTACAGGCGCCTGCCACCTCGCCTGGCTAATTTTTTGTATTTTTAGTAGAGACGGGGTTTCACCATGTTAGCCAGGATGGTCTCGATCTCCTGACCTCATGATCCGCCCACCTCGGCCTCCCAAAGTGCTGGGATTACAGGCGTGAGCCACCGCACCTGGCCCCAGTTCTTTTTTTAACTGAGTGATGGTATTACTCACATTTTTGATACTATTCTTTTAAATATTTTTCTCCAATTGAAATTTTCCAGAATTTCAGAGGTTATTTCTTCGCCTACTGGATGTTGATAAGAACACAGATGGAATATTATGCTCAGTTTGAGGTTTCATATTTTCAAAAGAACATTGAAAATATGGAAAATGCCTTTTGTTTTTATTCATTCATTCACTCATGCATACATCAAATACTTACTGAGCATTTGTGTGGTCCAGGGAACATAAAGGCACTGGTTAAGGTGGGGAGGCATCTTTTCTAGGAGCTTAGAATTTATTTAAAGTAACTTTGAAAAGCTTGCTCATTTTCTTTTAAGATGTCTCTAAAATATGTAAAATTATGGTTATTGCCTAAGTTTCTGTAATCATGAAATTGAACAAACCAGGGTCTTAAAGAGAAAACTATTACCTATGAGCTTGCTTAACCACAGAATATCCAAATAGCTATAGTTAATTTCACAGGCTCCTTTGCAGTTGTTATATGCCATAAAATTTTGCTGCCTTATCCAGAACTAGTGTTTCCAAGGACAATTGCAAAAAGAAACTTTGTATATATGATATCAGCTAGGGATTTCTGGGGAAAATTTTTTAAATACAGTATAAAAACTAGCTGATTTAGAGCCCTCGTATTTTGCCAAAACCAAAGCATGTTATCCCATTTCTCTGCCAGACCTTACTGATACTTCAATTGCTATGGGACTGAAATTTTAGATCACTAAGATACAGAGACTAAACAAATATTTTTACTCTCTATGGTCCTATTAAAAAAAAGTATTCTCAGTAATTCTAATTCTAACTTAAGACTAAAAGTTATAGACAGAAATAAAGTAAAATAAAGCCCTAGGAAAGCTGCCAAATGGTAGATTTGCAAGACCAAGTTCCCAGAGAGAACGGAAGTTCATAGAGGTGAACCCAGGATATGCCAATTCCAAAGTAACTTCTGAGGCTGGAAAGCTAAATAGAGACGTGAGAGAAGTTCAGGTAATAAAAAAATTGGATTTTAGGGACTACAAGGAGGAAGTGAGCCTATTAACACTGCAAGTTTTATGCTAAGACCCTAAAGGGACCCACCCTAGGAATCAAGGGTGAAACAGAAGTAAATCTCAAATTAGAATCATCTCAATTGCTGATTAGAATGAGATGATCTGAGGTGTCTAGCACTTTAGGAAAAGAAGTAATAATACAATTTATCTGTGGGAAAATAGCATCATCTAGAGATTCAAGTCATCTATAATTTTCCACATATAATTTCTGACATTAAAAGAAAAATGACTAGGCATCATAGAAAACAATATGTGACCAAACACTGAGAGAATAATAATCAAAAGATTCAGATTATGTAATTATTGGACATGAGTTCTGAAATAACCATGCTTAATATGGTCAAGGAATTAAAAGACAGTGTAGCGGCCGGGCGCGGTGGCTCACGCCTGTAATCCCAGCACTTTGGGAGGCTGAGGCGGGCGGATCACGAGGTCAGGAGATTGAGACTGTCCTAGCTAACACAGTGAAACCCCATCTCTACTAAAAAAAAAATACAAAAAATTAGCCGGGCGAGGTGGCGGGAGCCTGTAGTCCCAGCTACTCAGGAGGCTGAGGCAGGAGAATGGCGTGAACCCTGGGGGGTGGAGCCTGCAGTGAGCCAAGATCACGCCACTGCACTCCAGCCTGGGCAACAGCGAGACTCTGTCTCAAAAAAGAAAAATAAAATAAAATAAAAAATAAATAAAAGACAGTGTAGCTATTTTGGCAGAGAACAGTAAACTGAAAGCAAGAGTCAAATGAAAATTTTGCACTGAAAAATACAACAACCAAGATAAGGAACTAAATGGGTGGGTTTAACAACAGGTAAAGTCCAGCTGAAAAGAAAAGGAATGAAATTAGAATATAGGCCAGAAAGAAAATGTCCAGACTGAAGTATGAAAGACAAAAGAAAAATAGAAATCACACAAAAGAGCACAGGAAATATACGTGCATAGTAAAATGATCTATTACATGTGAAATTAAAGCCCTAGAAATAGAAGAGGGAGGCTGTGGGATATAAGCAGAATTTAAAGTAATAATTCCTGAGATTTTTTAAAACTGATTTCATGATGAAGAGTTGAGAAAGATTCCCTTGTGACTCTATCAGGGAAAAGGGTAGAGTAACAATTGTGGAAAAAATGCCCAGAGCCCCCTACATAACAAAGATGTACTCTCCAGGTGAAAAAACTTTAGCAGAGCCTTACATTAAAGAGGGAAATGACATTTCACTCTAGTCCCTTCTAGACTTTTGTCTCACGTGAAGAAGAAAAAAATCTAAGAAACACTTGGGAAAATAACAGGCCAAAAACAAATGTCAACTAAAAGACTGAAATTTATTCATAAAATTATAGAATGATTCCCTTCTGCCACACCTACTACCTACTTATACTGCTCCCCTATAGGAACAGTGAGTTACTGCTGAAAGAGTTGTGAGATGCAAACTCATCCTAGGAAGTAGTAATACAGGAGATAGAAAAAAGTCATTTAGGTAGATCACTAGGGTGAAGAGAGTCCCAGGTGGAAACTTTCCTTCTAACAAAAAAGCAGCTCAGAAATTGCTCCCTTTGTAACCACATGCAGTTCAAAGAAATTATTTCTCTTCTAACAGAGAGCAGCCTGGAAGATCAGGCTGTAAAACACAGATAAGCAATTCAGGCACAGAGCCAGGAGTTTCCTGGGTAATCACCAAGCTTCACATACATATGATGGACCCCAGTAAAAACAGTGGGCCTTAATAAGCACATTCTTTTCCCTTTCTTTAGTCAAACTAAGATAGGAAAGCTTGAAGCATGCAAGGGATAGATACCTGCAGCTGTAAGAAGGTGTCTGGGAACAGGCACAGAAACTCTCCCTCCCCTTTTTAGCACATGCAGATAAGCAGCACAGAGGAGTATAAACTAAGAGTCTGCCTCCAAGGTCAAAGAATGGAGTGGGGGCTGATAGAGATTCTGCTCTACGCAGATAGCACACCTGGTCCTAACCAGTTCTTTGGGCCCTACAGAGATAAGACACCCCCTCCTCACTAGCCCATTTATAAAATCCTTGACATTTTTACTACAATTTGGAAACTTATTCGGGACCCATCTCTGTGACAGAGAGATGTTCTTTCCTTTTGCCTATTAAACTCCTGCTCTAATCTCACTCTGTGTGTTCATCCACATCCTTGATTTCCTTGGCTATGAGACCAAGAACTTCGGTATTTACCCCAGACAACAAGGCTGTTTTATACTTGGGGTCTCATCCAGGATTTGAAGGTAAATTCATCAGAAGGGTGAGTATAGGAGCAGACTCTATACTTTCACTTCCAAGGCTTCTTGTCCTCATTTTTTATTCTCTCAAAGAACTATCAAAAACCAAGGCATCTGACAGCTGATTAAGGAGCCACCAGGAGAAGCTGCCGGTCTTGAAGACTCAGAGGAGAGGCTTGCTGGGGAGGACTCAGTCAATCCTCCAGTGTCCTCAGCATGCTGGGAATGTTGGCTCTGTTCTAAACTAGTTTCTTTTCACAGAGAACCTTGCTGTCGCATGGGGCTGGAAAAGGTCCTGGAGCAACTGAGTATTTCTGGCCAGGGCTACACCCTGGCGTTATCCAAAAGCTTCTGGACTGACCCCAGCCTCCAACTGCCCAACTGGGTGTTGGCCACAGCATCTACAAGCTTTCCTATTGCAAATCTTACTTTCCTCTTTTCCTTTCCGCATTCACAATGTCTCCCATTCCCTCTCTGTATGTGCTGCTACAGGAGTTTTTACAGCCCTGGAAAATAATTCAATTCACCAGGCTTAGCAACCACCTTAGAAACCAGGAATGCAGATCAAGGGATTGCTGTTTTTGTTACTTCCTACAGACAGGGGGATTTTCCAGTTCTTCTCCCTTTTGCATCCCTCTGCTAGAGACCAAACTTTATTCCCCCTCTGCGAGCAGGAGAACTCTGCTTTCAGCAGTGAGCAGAAAAATGTCCTCCAAAACCAAATTTTAGTCTCAATACTCTCTCCATTAGCAGGAGGGTCACCATTTGACCCTTATGTTCTCTTGAGACACCTATTCTGCCTACAACTAGAAAGTCATTTAAACAGAAAGTGGATTCTATGTCTGGAAGTTAACCGAAACTACCATTTAAGAATGAATTCTCTAGTCTGGGCCATAATAGCAGAATATAGAACTCAGTCCAGTACACTCTCTCTATTAAGAGGCATTGCTGAAATGCAACTGTTGCATAGTCTCTCCTGAGACCTATCCATCAAGGAGTCACACAGGTCACAGAAGTTTAGGAAGTCAAAAGGGAATCACAAGCAGATAACTAAGACTGTGTGGGTAAATTGTGACTAAATCCCATCACTTAGTTCATCTGTTTCCATGGCTTGGGGAGTCACACCCACAACCATGGGTAACACTTTTAACACAGTGCCAGGACCCTAGGGAACCAAGGAGGGAAAACAGTTGTGGGGGACGCTCCCACTATCTTCCTCTCCAATCTGGGTCATACTGAAAGAAGAGGGAGACTGAGGAATGCCTCTTCTCTTGTCTCTTTTTCTAGATTAGTAACAGACCAATTTCAGCTTTCACCCTTCTGGAGTGCACTCTGAAATACTCGAACTCCTTTGACCCCAGGAACTTGAAAAGTGAGTCATTTTATTTGGCACAAAAGCATAGCATTTTTACTAAACCTTTGCAAGCATTCTAAGATCAACCCAGCTTTTTTAATAGTCATATCAGGCAAGACTATTGAGAATAATTCCCCAGAATTAGAAAAGCAACTTCTGGGGAACCATCAGAGAATTCTCCTTATTTGAGGTCATCTCAAGTTCCCTTCTCATTACGGGACCTTAGGCAAGTAAAGGAAGACTTAGGCTGATTTTCTGTTGACCCTGATAGATACATAGAAGCTTTCCAAAATTTAACTCGGGTGTTCCACTTCACATGAACAGATGTTATGCTGCTTCTAAGCCAAACCCTAACTTCAGCCGAAAAACAGGCAGCTCTGCAGGCAGCAGAGAATTTCAGAGATGAGCAACATATCTCCTATAATACACCAAAAAGGAAAAGCAGAGATAAGGAAGGTGAGAAAAAAATAGAACAACCATTCCCAATAAGAAGGGAAGCAGTTCCTCTTAACAACCCTGATTGGAACCCCAGTAGCTCTGCAGATGAGTGGAAAAGAAAACACTTATTAATGTGCATTTTAGAGGGCCTATGAAGAACTAGGGCCAAACATCTTAATTACTCTAAACTGTCCATGATAAACCAAAAACCAAATGAGAATCCCGCAGCCTTTATGGAAAGGCAGAGAGGCACTAATAAAGCACACTTCCTTATCCCCTGATTCAGTTGAGGGACAGCTCATTCTAAAGAACAAGTTTATTACATAGGCAGCTCCCGATATTAAAAGGAAACTACAAAAGCAAGCTATAGGACCAAATAGCACCTTAAAGAACCTCCTGAAGGTGGCCACTTGGGCCTTTTATAATAGGGACCACAAGGAGGCCCGAGAGAGAGAGAGAAAGCATAAAAGAAAGACTGAGGCTCCAGTACCTGCTTTGCAGGCTTGCGAAGTCCAGGATCCCTGAAGTGCATCTGCTCGTTGCTATTGGTGTGGCAAGCCAGGGCACTTTAAAAAGGAGTTCCCAAATAGCAAAAAGAAGCCATCTCAGCCCTGTCCAGCCTGTGGTGGAGACCACTGGAGATCAAACTGCCCCCAGAGACAGAGGTCACTGGATTCAGAAGCAGTCTCACAAATGGTCCAACAGGACTAATGGGTCCTGGTGCTCAAACCCCAGGCTCTAGCAGCTTAAACTGCTATTACAGCACAAGAGCCTCATATGATTCTAGAAATTGGAAGACGGAAGATAGACCTCCTTCTAAACACTGCAGCCAGTATCTCTCTTCTCCTCTCTAAACCAGGCCTCCCTTCTTCCCAAGGCATGACCATAAAGGGCATCTCAGGAAAAACTGTAATCCAGTATCTTTCTGAACCCCTTAGTTGCAGTTAGGAGGACCTATTATTTACATATGTCTCTAAGCCACTGCCACAGTGGCTCTACTAGTCAAAGAAGCCTCCAAATTAACCGTGGAAAATAACTTAACGTTTATACCTACATAATGTGGCAGAATTACTGTCCTCTAGAGGGAGCCTTTAGCTAACAAACAGCTAGTAAAGCAAGCGATACATAGCGCAGGATAAGCAGTGGTCACTCTAAATTACATCTCTCCCCAGACACAAGCACTCAATTAGCTGAACTAAAAGCTCTTACAAGAATACTTGAATTAAGCAAGGGAAATGTAGGTAACATTTACGTTGACTCCAAGTATGCTTCCTTAGTTCTCCATGCTCATGCTGCCATTTAAAAGGAAAGATATTTCTTACTACTAACGGATCTACTATAAAATATCACCAGGAAGTTAACAGGTTATTGTCCTCAGTTCTCCCTCCACAAGAAGCAGCAGTGATGCATTGTAAGGAACATCAAAAGGAAACACATGAAATAGCTAAAGGAAACAAGTTAGCTGATCAGGAAGCCAAGACAGCAGCAAGAAAGTCTCAGGGCCTCAACACACTTAAAGCCCCTCTAGTCTGGGAAGGCTCCATAAAAACAAGCCTCAGTAATCCCCTGCAGAAATGGAGTGGGCCACTTCTTGGGGGTACACTTTCCAGCCTTCAGGACAGCTACAGTCAGAGAATGGCAGACTCCACTTGCCAGCCTCTAGACGATGGAAAGTCCTTAAAATCCTTCACCAAAATTTTCACCTGGGAAAGGATAAAACTTATCAGTGTGCCCAGAGATT
Source organism: Symphalangus syndactylus (assembly GCF_028878055.3). NCBI lineage: Eukaryota > Metazoa > Chordata > Mammalia > Primates > Hylobatidae > Symphalangus > Symphalangus syndactylus. The sequence goes on along the minus strand of NC_072426.2, from coordinate 136,483,805 downwards.
GTTTTCAGGAGATTATTTGCAAAAAAAAAAAAAAAAAAAAAAAAAGCCAAATAGGTTATTAATGCTTGAAAACTCTGTCTTAAAAATAATTCCCTCAACAAACGGGTCTTTCCTCCTCAAACCCAAAGAATAGAAAGCTATCCAGGGAAGACTGGCAAATAGACTTCACCCACATGCCAAAGACAAAAGGCATTCAATACCTCCTGGTGTGGGTAGGTTATTTCACTAACTGGAGAGAAGCATTTCAATGCTGTACAGAAAAAGCCTGTGAGGTAGTAAAAGTGCTAGTTAATGAAATAACCCCTGGCTTTGGTCTACCTAAGTATCTCCAAAGCGACAATGGCCCCTCATTCAAAGCAGCTGTCACCCAGGGAGTCTCAAAGGCACTAGGCTTACAGTATCTCCATTGTGCTTGGAGGTCCCAGTCCTCAGGGAAGGTACAGAAAACAAATGACATTACCAAAATACACCTCAGAAAACTTCCAGGAAACTCACCTTCCTTGGGTCACTCTTCTTCCCTTACTACTACAGCCTTACTACAGAAAAAAAAAAAAATACCCCCTGAAAGTTAAGCCTGAGCCCTTTCAAAATGCTTTCGTCACAAATGACTTCCTATTAGATCAGAAAACTTCTAAATTAGTTAAGCATGTAAGCTCTCCAGCTCATTTCCGACAGGAATTAACACAACTAGCACAGGCCCAACACCAAGAAGTAGGACCACCTGTTTTTTAACCCAGGAGATTTGGTTTTAGTAAAAACTATCTCTTCCTCACTCTCCTTCCCTAAGCCCAAGCTGGGAAGGGTCCTACACTGTTCTTTCAATGCTGTCTCCCACTTGGCAATAAAAGTTACAGATATCAACTTCTGAATACATCGCACTCAAGTAAAAGCCTGAAAATCTGAGGGAGCAACCCCTGACAGCCCAGAGAACACCCTGAATATCAATGTGAAGAAATAGAAGATACTAAGCTGAAAATCATAAAAGATAAGTAACTGAGGGCTACTCGCCTTACTCAGTCCCATCTTTACCTCACCAAATCCTTTTTGTTGTTTCTACCTTCCCTCTCAAAATTCACCACCAAACGTTAGAACTTCTTTTTAACAGATATTTGCAAGGAAATTTTAATTACTCATAGACTTGCATTTATAACTTCATAGGACCCCAGAGGGAAACTATATCTTGGCAAGTAAAATTTTAAATGGAAATTATCTATCACGCCACTCTTACAAGAATTGTTATGCTCGCTCTACTATTTGCAATAGAACTATACATTGTGGCACCCACAATATGGAATTCTGGTTGTCAAATTCTAATGGCTATAATATTTTGCCTAATTATCATCTTTATTACAGGATTAATAATTGCAGGAAAGATTTAGTCAAGGTTGTTTTATTTAATATCCTTATAGCGGGGCAATAGTCAAAAAGAGAAAGGTTACTATCACTAAGCTTGATATGACTTTTTCTTGAAAATTGTTAATATGATGCACTCTAGGTATGAAAAGAAGGTTATAAAGAGATTTTATATAAGGAAGGATCTTGTATGGCAAATTCTTGTCCTAAAAGGAAATGACTGCTTGTTTAAAGGAAGAATGCTTAGGATAAGTCAGAAAGTTTAAGGATGTTGTAAAATGGTCTGTGGAAGTCATAAAAGAATTTAATAATTAAAGAAAAGGGATTGCCAAGATTAACGCTAAAATTATTTTATCCACCCAATAATGTATTTCTCCCAATCATATCGGAAATTATCAAAAATGGCCTAAACCTAAAATTATTTCCTAGTAACAAGTCCAAAGGAAAATGTATGTTTTCTCAAAGAAAAATGTTACTTTTATATTAATGCTTCTGGTAAAGTACAGCAACATCAAGTTGAGGCAACCAATATTATCACCCACTTACAACAGTACAACCCATCTAAATGGCTCACTGGTATCAAACAAACTCTGCTGTCATGGTTATGGCCTATAGTGCCCCCACTGATAATGGTAGTCTTAATATTCATATTCGAATCCTATCTTCTAAACCTCCTTGTATAGTTTATCTCTTCTCACCTAGAAACTATCAAGCTTCACATGGTGCCGCAAATGGAGCCCAAAATGAAGATGCTTTTTTACCAGGGACCCTTAGATCAACCCCAGGAGTAGCCCTGGCTGCTGTTCCAATATAACGCCCCACTCCAGCAGGAAGTAGCCAGAAGTCATCGCCCAACTCCCCCTAACAGCAATTAGGGATTCCATTCCTGAGGGAGGAAATCTGATACAGGATATAAGATAGAAATAAATAATTTAGGTAGATAGTTAGGGTGAAGAGTCTCAGGCAGAAAAGTTCCCTTCTAACAAAAAGCAGCTCAGAAATTGCTCCCTTTCTAACCACATGCAGTTCAAAGAAATCACTTCTCTTTTTTTTTTTTTTTTTTTTTAGTGGAGTCTCGCTGTGTCTCCAGCCTGGAGTGCAGTGGCACGATCTCAGCTCACTGCAACCTTTGTCTCCCAGATGCAAGCAATTCTCTTGCCTCAGCCTCCTGAGTAACTGGGACTACAGGCCCATGCCACCACGCCCAGCTAATCTTTGTATTTTTAGTAGAGACAGAGTTTCACCATGTGAAATCAAGGCCAGGATGATCTTGCTCTGTTGACCTCGAGAAATTACTTCTCTTCTAACAAAGAGCAGCCTGGACGATCAGGCTGTAAAACACAGATAAGCAATTCAGGCACAGAGAGGGGAGTTTCCTGGGTAATCATCAAACTTCACATACATATGATGGGCCCCAATAAAAACAGCGGGCCTTCATAAGCACTTTCCTTTCTCTTTCTGTAGACACACTAAGATAGGAAAGGTGGAAGCATGCATGGGGTAGATAACTGCAGCTGCAAGAAGGTGCCTGGGAACAGGCACAGAAACTCTCCTTCCCTTTTAGCACATGCAGATAAGCAGTGCAGAGCAGCATAAACCAAAAGTCTGCCTACATGATCAAAGAATGGGGTGGGGGCTGATAGAGACTCTACTCTATGCAGATAGTACACCTGGCCCTAACCAGTTCTTCAGCCCTAGGAAGATAAGGCATCCCCTTCTCACTAGCCCATTTATAAAAACCCTGACATTTTTGGAACAACTTGGCAACCCATTCAGGACCCCTTTCTGTGACAGAGAGCTGTTCTTTCCTTTTGCCTATTAAACAACTGCTCCAATCTCACTGTATGTGTGCATCCACATCCTTGATTTTCTTGGCCATGAGACCAAGAACCTTGGTATTTACCCCAGACAATGAGACCATTTTGGTAGTACCCTTACAGAGCCCCAAAGCCAACATGGGAAACAAAAAAGAGGATACGAGAGTAATGTGAAGGCTCTAGTGCTTACAGCTACAGAAGACATTAAACGCAGTCAAATTCCTAGTCAAATTAACATCAAACTTCACCCTGAAGACCTATTTACCCGTCTTACTATGTATCAGATAATGTATCAAATAGTAAGACAGGAAAATGGGTCTTTTTTAGGTCTATCTGGTTTTTAACAACAGCAGCAGCAACAAATCACAAGGCATGCTAAAAGTCAAGAAAAAAAAGTCTGAAAAAACAAAGCAAGCATCAGATTAGATTTAGAGATTACAAAGAAGATTACAAAGTTGTTGAAAGTATGAGACAGGGAATTTAAAGTACTATGATTAACATAGTAAATGCTCCAGTGGAAAAAGCAGGCAATGTGCAAGAACAGATGGGTAATGTAAAAAGAAAGATGGAAACTCAAAGAATATAAAAGATACGCTAGAAATAAAAAACACTGTAACAGAAATGAAAAGTATTTGATAGGCTTATCAGTAGACCAGATATTAGAAGAAAAACAAATAAGCTGAAGAACTATTGATAGAAATTTCCACAAATAAAATGCAAAGTGGAGAAAGAAAGAAAAAAAATCCCACACAAAAAAGGAATAGAGTATTCAAGAATTGTGGAACAATTTCAAAAGGTATAACATATGTGTAATTGGAATATCAGATGAAGAAGAAAGAAAGAATAGAGCAGAACAAATAGTTGAAGTAATAATGGCCAATAACTTTCCAAAAGTACTGATAGCAAATTGCAGATACAGAGCAGAAAGCTCAGAGAACAGAAACAGTTCGGGTATGTTCATCCAAATAAACACATCCACTCAGTGACAAGCCACTGAGTAAGAAGAAATTTTAGAACTTCCATTTATATTTATATTTATATTTTAATCAGGATTTTTTTGGAGGAGGGAAGATTTACTAAAATTAAATATATGGATTGACTCTGTACCCTAATTCTGCTGTTAGGTTCATTAAGGCTTTCCTGTAATAAGAGAGGTATTCTAGGGGGAAGAATGATGGTTCCACAGCACCGAGGGCACGAAATATATTGCAACACACTAAAGTTTAAGGGTGACTCAAGTGGATTTAAGGCTTTGACAACCTGGTTTTAACTAAAGTAGTTTTCACAATATGTCCAAATAGCTTTAAAAGATTACTCCAAAGAAACCGAGGTTTGACAGTGATACCAGCAAAGCAAGCAGGCAACAAGACAGCTGAGCTGAACATCTGTTTCCATCTCTGTTTCTTTTGACAGCTGTACTGCATGATGAAAATAATCTAATCCTCTGCTTGCAATATTCTAGGCCAGGTGCGGTGGCTCATGCCTGTAATCACAGCACTTTGGGAAGCAGAGGTGGATGGATCACCTGAGGTCGGGAGTTCGCAACCAGTCTGACCAATATGGAGAAACCCCGTCTCTACTAAAAATACAAAATTAACCAGGCGTGGTGGCACATGCCTGTAATCCCAGCTACTCGGGAGGCCGAGGCAGGAGAATTGCTTTAACTTGGGAGGCAGAGGTTGCGGCGAGCCAAGATTGCATCATTGCACCCCAACCTGGGCAACAAGAGCGAAAATTCGTCTCAAAAAAAAAAAAAAAGAAATATTCTAGTATGGTTTTAAATTCACCAACTCAGGAAAAAGCCGGCTGCATAGTTGAATTGTGCTGCTTTCAGTACACAAACAAATCAGCAATCCTTCCTTAAGTTGACACTTCCCAGGAGACAGGTAAAGAATGGATAGAGGTAGCAGGACCACCATTTTTATCCGTAGACAGGATTCATTCAACAAATGCGGATTTGTTGTTGTTGCTGGAAAGTGAGTTAATCATGTGATCCCTGAAAAATACTGAAATGCTGTTGTTTAATTCCATCAGAGCACCAGATTGTCTTTGACAAAAAGACTCCAGGCCAATGAGGCCAAAGTACCTTCTTCACTCTAGCAATCAAGTATTACATTTCCAGTGATACAAGCAATAAATAATCCACTGATTACCATCATCATTTAATTCAGAGAATTGAACCAGGAATGACCTTGATATCTTTGAAATTGGAATCTAGAGGAAAATAAAGTACTTCTTATAAGTGCTTTCCCTCAATCATTACTCTTAACAAAGCAGTGTAAAAATAATTTTCTCTGATCCAGCAAACAAACCACAAAACATCTGTTTTCATTGCGTCTTTCACAAATTGGAAATGATGACAGCCATTACATTCTAACTGGTTGTTTCATAAAACCATTCAAGTATTGGTTGACCTTTGTTTAACTTTCATATTGCTTTATTAAAAAGAATATATTTTTCTTGGAAAAGGAAAATCAATTTTAGTAACTTCAAGATTGAATTATAGCTAACAAATAGAAAGGCCACTGAAAGCTGGCCTGTAAGCTATGATTTAGAAAAAGGGGAACATAAACGCTGGCTTCAGACAGAACTGAAAATAAACAAAATTCAAGTGAGGAAAATGTGTTGAATGCATTACCTTTGCATCCACCCTATGTTACAGCAGTTCCAAAATTCCAAAAATGCTCACGTTTCTCGAAGCTGTCCTCGCTTACATCTCTCTGCCTGCCATGCCTGCCTGACTCAGCTCAGATCTTGTCTTTGAGGCATAGGTGAGAAAAGTGTGTGTGACAGCCCCGATGATAGGAATGCATCCCTGGGTTATAGGTTATTTGAGAGTAAGTAGAGATTCTGAAGCAGTATTAGCCAAGGTAGTTCCGAGATCTATAGGTGGGATGAAAAGACAACATTTAATAGGGCCAAAAGTGTAAATAGATACATAATGAATGCAAAATCTGATGAGATTGGATTGGAAAATTACTACAAAGAGGTTACCAGAAGAATAAAGAGTTAAGCAAAGATGGCTGTAAAGATTATTTGAATCTAGCAGTTTAACACATCACACAGACCCCTTTTAACCTAGAGCCCAGAGGCTCCAGGAGACTGGCTTGCCAGGAAGGACACAATGACACAATCTTGTCCTTACTCTCTCCACCATAATGTGACTGATCTTGAGTGTGTCTGAGGAGGGAAGCAGGCCCTTGCCATGATCCTCAAGCCCATAATCTAGCCAGGCACTGAAGCTGTATGTCTGTTACAGAACATATGAGCTGGTATCCAAAACAGGATAACAGTGAAGAAAAACAAGGTTAACATACAAAGTGGGTGAATTTAGGCAAGAAAGTGATGAGATCAATAATACCGTATATTTGGTGTGAACCTAGTCTTCTGCTGTGTAGTACTTTGTGCCTTCGCTTGAATTATCTTCTGCTCTCAGAGAAGCATGTTTGTTTGTGACGCTTTATTGGATGCTGGGTTTTGCCTAGAGTATGCTGCAGCAGAGAACTTGGCAAGGTCTTGACAGGATGGCAGCTGGGAAAGCCTGGGGACTCTGACTATGTAACTGGTGCGCTGAATAGGGAGGATTCGTACCATATAATCTAAAAAACAGCTTTACTTTGGTCTTCTGCTGTCCTATTAAACCAGCCCAGTGGGAGTAATCCTATCCCTGTCTGTAGAAATTTAATCCCTCTGACTTATCTGGTTATGTGTTTTTTTCTCTTTTGGCAAGTAAAACATATTGCTGTTTTGAAAATAAAATTAAAGCCAGTGAAATATTAAAAGGAAAAGATAAATTTGGCCATTGTTTCCAATGAATTTACCATTTTGTAAATTCACCTGCTTCCACAAGACATATGCCCAAAACAGACTAACTATAAAATTTATTATCCACCATGAGATACTCTTGAGAATGAAAGGCAGAGCAATCTTTGACTGCACTGAGACCACAGACATAGTAATCGTAGACCACAGGACTGTTCACAGCAAACTCTGAAGGGCACTTACCTTAACAGAAACATCTGACAGTGTTTGGATGAAACCCAGCTTTCATTGACACTGAGAGGTGACAGCATGCTGGCAGTGCTCACAGTCCTCGGTTGCTCTCGGTGCCTCCTCTGCCTGGGCTCCCACTTTGGCGACACTTGAGGAGCCCTTCAGCCCACCGCTGCACTGTGGGAGCCCCTTTCTGTGCTGGCCAAGGCGGGAGCTGGCTCCCTCAGCTTGCAGAGAGGTGCGGAGGGAGAGGCGCGAGCGGGAACCGCGGCTGTGCGCGGCGCTTGCGGGCCGGCTGGAGTTGCAGGTGGGCGTGGGCTTGGCGGGCCCTGCACTCGGAGCAGCTGGCCGGCCCTGCCGGCCCCGGGCAATGAGGGGCTTAGCACCCGGGCCAGCGGCTGCGGAGGGTGTACTGGGTCCCCCAGCAGTGCCAGCCCACCGGCGCTGTGCTCCATTTCTCACCGGACCTTAGCTGCCTTCCCGCCGGGCGGGACCTGCAGCCCGCCATGCCTGAGCCTCCCACCCCCTCCATGGGCTCCTGTGCGGCCTAAGCCTCCCCGACGAGCGCCACCCCCTGCTCCACGGCTCCCAGTCCCATCGACCACCCAAGGGCTGAGGAGTGCGAGCGCGCGGCGTGGGACTGGCAGGCAGCTCCACCTGCAGCCCTGGTGCGGGATCCACTGGGCAAAGCCAGCTGGGCTCCTGAGTCTGGTGGAGATGTGGAGAATCTTTATGTCTAGCTCAGGTAAACACACCAATCAGTGCCCTGTCAGAACAGACCACTTGGCTCTACCAATCAGCAGGATGTGGGTGGGCCAGATAAGAGAATAAAAGCAGGCTGCCCGAGCCAGCCATGGCAACCCGCTCGGGTTCCCTTCCACGCTGTGGAAGCTTTGTTCTTTCGCTCTTTGCAATGAATCTTGCTACTGCTCACTCTTTGGGTCCACACTGCTTTTATGAGCTGTAACACTCACCGCGAAGGTCTGCAGCTTCACTCCTGAAGCCAGCGAGACCACAAGCCCACCGGGAGGAATGAACAACTCCAGACGTGCTGCCTTAAGAGCTGTAACACTCACTGCGAAGGTCTGCAGCTTCACTCCTGAGCCAGCGAGACCACGAACCCACCAGAAGGAAGAAACTCTGGACACGCCGCCCTTAGAACTGTAACACTCACCACGAAGGTCCGCGGCTTCATTCTTGAAGTCAGTGAGACCAAGAACCCACCAATTCCGGACACAACACCATCTGTCTGGTTACTCTTCTATAAGGAAAAGTCCTCAGATCTTTTATCTTATTTTATTTTTAAGTTTTAGCACTTTAATTTTTTTTGTATTTAAAAATATGTTTTTCTTTTATAGAGATGGGGTCTCACTATGTTGACCAGGCTGCCCTCAAATTCCTGAGCTCAAATGATCCTACCATCTCGGCCTCTCAAAGTGCTAAGATTACCACTGCACCTGGCATGAACCACTGCGCCTGGGCAGTTCTCTGACCTTTTAAAGTGGCAAAGTCTTAAGCCAGAAATGTAATATGCCCTAGATAATAATCTCAGTTCTAAATTTGACTTCAACATAGAATCATCTCACCTCCGTCAGTAGAAGCCCTCATCTAGCTGGCTACTGACGGAGGGAAGGGGAATGTGGTCTTCCTTTTCCTTTGCCCTGTTGTTTCCTTCTTTTCCATCTTGTTATCATTCTGGGGTTTTCAGTCCTTCCTGTGTGCAGGAGAGACAGCGGAGAAAGAGGTAAGGGGGATTGAGGGTAGGTGTGTAGGTCACCACAATCCACCAAATTGTCTCCCAAGACCTTCTTCACAAAATCCTCTGACTCTCCACTCTTCTACTTGTTCATAACTCTGATGTGAGTGTGGGAGTTCGAGGTTTTTATAAATGAGTTTTGGCTGTTTTCTATGAAATTCTGCATATGGTCTAGAACTTGCTTCACTGTAGCACCTCATGTATTCTGTTGCTTCATTCAAAAGTTTCCATTTAATATCCTGTTATAACCATGTTCATGGGTGTCCATTATATATAAATTCTGGCCCCAGAGAAAGAATCTGTAATCCTCCCTGGAGGATTTGTTTTTGTGGACACATTCTTCAAGGATCTGGTTCATATGATCTATCTGGTTTTTGCTCTAGTAACTGTGGGCAGTGGAAAAATATATCTGCCCTAAAAGAGCATTGAAGACTCCCTGAAAGACTGACACCAACTGGCTGTCAGTTTAATTCAGATTCGATGTGGCTAGAGGCTGCTTAAAATACCTGCCATAAAAATAGGGTTCTACCAGTGGGAACAGAGGATGATATAAAACAATGGATAGATCATAATGTTTAAGGGTCAGCAATAATGTACATGTAGTCTTCGGGGCATTTTAAGATAAAGTCTATGACTCTACCTCTCAAGAGCCCACAGTATTAGATAACATCCCACATATTTGTTTTTTAACAAAAGCCCACAGTATTAGATAACATCCCACATATATGTATTTTAACATATCTGAGAACAGTATGTTGAATGTAGAAATCACAAAATTTCCAGCCCCAAAGAAGACAAATTAGCCCAACATTTTCTTGTCTCTATCCTTTGGTTAAAATCATCTCTAACACAGAGATGAGAGAGAGAAAAAAATATGAGGAAGCTCTCTGAGAAGACACACAAAAAATGAAATCTATAGCACAGCTGAAGAATTAAATTTAGACTAGAAAAGACTCCTTGGTTTTTGAGATCAAAGTGATGGTAGTAAAAATGGGTATGAATGAGGTTTATCAATCTCTAGGCAAAAAGATGAGGGAATTCATAATCTAATGTATATCTGATGAGAGTAAAAGGATTATCAAAAGCAGTTTGGGAAGTATGATGAAGGTATGAAATGGCACTGTTCAATATAGTAGCACTACAGCAAAATGAACTTTTGGGTCTAGACAGACTTGTTCATCCAGTCACTGTATTAGCAGTTATCTTCAGGCCCCTTCAGGAGGAACATTCAAATTTAAATTAATTAACATTGAATTGAAGTAAAAATTAGTTTCTTAATTGCCTTAACAACATTTTATGTGCTCAATAGCTAAACGTGGCTAGTGGCTGCTGCATTAGACAGCGCAGATGTAGAACATGTCTATCACTGCAGATATTTCAATAGGACATCACTGGTTTAAAATGTCCTTTTTGGAAAGTGCAACATTTGTGTAGGTCTTTTGTTTCTGGAGGGGTGAAGTGTTGCTACTCAGCATTGAAAACTCATTTTCTATGTGTGTTGCTCTTCCTGAGCTCTGGCCTCTAAATGTTAAGACTTGGGTGGTCAATAAGCCTGGCTTATTGTGGCTCTGTACTTCTGAGTATAGAGCAATTTAGAAGTAAGACTCAAGAGACAATTATTTGGAAAATAACAATATTGCTTTTATTAGTGATAAAACCAATTAGACAACTTATTAATAGTTTTAGATCTACGGCAAAATGGACTTTTAAAACGAGACAGACTTGACTACCCAGTCATTATGTTAGCTAGAATCTTCAGCCCTCCCCTGAAGGAGCATTCAGAAACATTTATCAACTGTTTGACCTCAGGGAATTCACTAAATCTCTTTGAGCCTCAGTTTCCTTATCTGTAAAATGGGAATAATTATATCTCAAGGTTTTGTGGAAAGAAGTAAATTTATTTATATGGTGCTTAGGACAGTCCCTGGGACACAGTAAATTCTATTTATATGTTTGGATTTATCATTATTATTGCATAATGGAAAATAGCTCAAAATGCATCCTCTCTGCTGATAGGTAGAGCTTAAGGAGAACCAAAATAAAATGGCTTTGTTGTCTGGGATAAATACCAAAGTTCTTGGTCTCACAGCTGAGGAAATCAAGGAAGTGGACGCACACACGTGTTGAGATTAGAGTGGGAGTTTAATAGGCAAAAGGAAAGAACAGCTATCTGTCACAGAGACGGGTCCTCAATGGGTTGCCAAGTTGCAGTAAACGAATGTGCTTATTAAGGCCCACTCTTTTTATTGGGGCCCATTGTAAGTATGTGAATTTTGGTGATTACCCAGAAAACCCTGCTCTGTGCCCTAATTGCTTATCTATGTTTTACAGCCTGATCTTCTAGGCTGCTCTTTGTTAGAAGAGAAATGATTTCTTTGAACTGCTTGAGGTTAGAAAGGGAGCTATTTCTGAACTGCTTTTTGTTAGAAGGAAAGTTTTCTGCTGGGAACTCTCTCTACCCTAATCTATCTACCTAAATAATTTCTTTCTATCTCCTATAACATATTTGCCCCCCTCAGGAATGAAATCCCTAACTGCTGTTAGGGAGAATTGGGCAATGACTTCTTCTGGCTACTTCCTGCTGGAGAGGGGCATTGTATGGGAACAGCAGCCAGGGTTCCTTCTGGGTGGATCTAAGGATTCCTAGTAGAAGGGTGGTTTCATTTTCAGCTCCATTTGCAGCACCATCTGAAACTTGATGATTTCTAGGCGAGAAGAGATAAACTTTACAAGGAGGTTTAGAAGATAGGGTCCGAATATGAGTATTAAGACTACCATTATCAGTGGGGTCACTATAGGCCATAACCATGACAGCAGAGTTTGTTTGATACCTGTGAGCCATTTAGATGGGTTGTACTGCTGCAAGTGGGTGATAATATTGGTTGCCTCAACTAGATGTTGCTGTACTTTACCAGAAGCATTAATATAGAAACAACACTCTTTCTTAAGAAAAACACATATTCCTCCCTGACTTGCCATTAGGAGGTCCAGTCCTCTTCAATTTTGCAAGGTGACACCTGTGAGTGAGTCTATTTGCCATTGTTGTTTCTGAGTGGCAGCCATAATTTCAGCTAGGGCCTGGGTTTGCTGAGAGGATAAATGTAGAGAGATGGACCTGAGGGTGGTTCCCAGGAGTCCAGTTCCAACAGGTGCTAAAGGGAATAGAATTACATGAGCTGCCCTTTTTACTACAGCGTGGGTATGTTTTATAAGGAATGGGAATTGTGTAGAGGCATTGGCATAGGATACTTTTGGAAGTATTGCTGCAACACCACAGGCTCCCTCCATTGACTTGGCAGGCTCACATATCCCGTGTTTCTTCATATGAAGTACAGTTCCTGTTTGGGATCTAAAGACACTTGATATCCCCAGAAGGCCAGCTCTAATTTTGGGAGGGGGTGTGAGGGAGTGTCCCATGCACTTAGGTAGTTTCCAGTGAGGTCCTCCCATGTTGAGGCAAATTCTGCCCGAATGTTGGGGATGAATACGTGATTGGGGTGGAATTTTAAGAACGTTCTTTGTATTCCCCAGGCTAACATTCGGGCTAGGGGTAAAGGTGAGTTATCTTTCAACACTGAGTACCAACGCATAGAAATGCAGGAAGTGTTGGTGTTACTAGTAAACTGAGGTCGCCTTGAATTTGGGTATTTAAGGAGAAGGAACTGGCGTTGCTTTCTTACTTTAAGATACCATTTGCCTCTCTTTTCTGAAGAGTTGTATTACCTTTCCTGAGTTGTCCAACTAAGAAAGACTTCATATGAGCAGTTGGACAAGTTTCCCAGGTAAGTTCCCTTTGTTCTCAAGGATGTGAAACAAATGGATAATGTGCGCCTTGGAAGTACAGTGCAAAAGACTCTTACAAGAGGTGAAGTTTCTGTAAAATTCAGGTCTGGACCGTCCTCTATAACTCGTGATATGATTGGGAGAAATACATTTTTTACTTGCTCATCAGGATAAGTTGCATTGGACTGAGTGACTAGGGTAACTTTAGTGTTAATGTTGGCTAAATCTTCTAATGATACTGGTAATACTTCAGCTGACGGCGAATCTGAAATACAGTATAGCATGAAGTTAGATTGACTGCCAAGGCTAGGCACTGGATCTGTTGGGCTATCGGGTTCAGGAGATTAACCTGCATTATTAAGAGGAGGAAGAAAAGTTTTAGCAACAAGGCCCTCATATTTGTCTTTTTCCTGTAATTATTAGGCCTGCTATAAAGGTGATAATCAGGCACAATATTAGAGTAACTAGAATTATTTGTCCAGAATTCCACTGTGCAGGTGGCACAGTATATAGTCCTGCTGCAAACAGTGGAGTGAGCATAGCAGTTCCTCCAATTGTAATGCAGCAAATTATTTAAAATTTTATTCGCCAAGATATAGAATTTCCCCCTGTGAGTCTATGAAGCTACAAATGTAACCCCACAGATAGTCAAAGTCTCCCTGCAAGTATGCGTCAAAGAGGAGTTCTAATATCTGGTGGCAAATCTCAAAGGGAAAGGTGGAAATAACTGAGAGTATCCGGTAGGATGAAGGTGGGACTAAATAGAATGAGTAGTCCTCACTCATTTACTTATCTTTGGTGATTCTCAGCTTGAGATCTCTATTTCTTCACAGTGATATTGAGGGCGTTCTGAGCTGTCAGGGACTTCTCCTTCAGTTCTCCCAGCGTTAACTCGATTGTGATGTATCCAGGAGTCGATTCCTGTAACTTTTACTGCTGAGGGAGTGGAGACAAGAACAGTGTAAGGTCCCTCCCAGCTTGGGCTTAAAGATGGAGAGAGAGAGGAACGAGCCTTTACCAGTACTAAATATCCTGGGTTAAATAAAGGTGGTCCTGTTTCCTGGTGTTGGGCCACCTCCACTAGCTGGTTAACTCCTGTTGGAAGTGAGCTAGGGAGGTTACATGCTTAACCAATTCAGAGGTTTCTTGGTCTAATAGGAAGTCATTTGTAAGGAAAGGCTGTCCATACAGCATTTCGAAAGAGCTCAAGCCTGACTTTGAAGGGATATTTCCTACCTGTAGTAAAGCTATGGGAAGAAGAGTGACTCAAGGAAGGTGAGTTTCCCCGGACAGTTTTCTGAGGTGTCTTTTGATAATGTTGTTTTTTTCTCTACATTCCCTGATGACTGGGGCATCCAAGCACAATGGAGATGATACTGTATGCCTCGAGCCTTTGGCCCCTCTGGGTGACAGCTGTTTTAAATAAGGGGCTGTTGTCAGTTTGGAGATGCTTAGGTAGGCCAAAGCAGGGAGTTATTTTATTAACTAGAACTTTTATTACCTCAGATGCTTTTTCTGTACAGCATGGAAATGCTTCTACCCATTAGTGAAAGAAGTCCCACCTTTGCCTTTGGCATGTGAGTGAAGTCTATTTACCAGTCCTGCTCTGGATAGCTTTCTATTCTTTGGGTTTGAGGAGGAAGGAGCTGTTTCTTGAGGGAATTATTTTTAAGCCACTCTATTTGACTGTTTTTAGTAAGTTACCTCCTGAAAACAATCCCTGGGCACACTGATAAGTTTTATCCTTTCCCAAGTGAAAAGTTTGGTGAAGAATTTTAAGGACTTTCCATTGTCTAGGAGGTGACAAGTGGAGTTTGCCATTCTCTGGCTGTAGCCATCCTGAAGGCTGGAAAATGTACCTCCAAGTGGCCCACTCTATCTCTTCAGAGGAGTACTGAGGCTTAATTGCTGTTACGGAGCCTTCCCAGACTAGAGGGGCTTTAAGTGTTGATGCCCTGAGGCTTTCTTGCTGCTGACTTGGCTGCCTGATCAGCTAACTTGCTTCCTCCGGCTGTTTCATCTGTTTCCTTCTAATGGCCTTTACAGTGCATCACTGCTGCCTCTCAAGAAAGGAAAACTGAGGATAATAACCTGTTAACTTCCTGATGGTATTTTATAGGGTACCTATTAGCAGTTAGAAAGTGCCTCTCCTTCCAGATGGCAGCGTGAGCATGGAGAACTAAGATAGGATACTTAGAATCAGTGTAAATGTTAGTTACGTTTCCCTTGCTTAATTCAAGTGCTCTTGTAAGAGCTGTCAGCTCAGCTAGTTGAGTGCTTGTGCCTGGAGAGGGGTGCACTTTCAATAACATTATTCAGAGTGACGACTGCGTATCCAGCCTACTCACTCCTTGTTCCACAAAGAAACTCTCATCCATGAAGAGGGCCCAGTCTGGATTTTCTAGGGGAGTCTCCTTGAGATCCTCCCTGGCTGCAGAGGCCTGTACCACAATTTGTTCACTGTCATGTTCAGATTCCCCAGTTTCCTTGGGGAGGAAAATGGCTGGATTTGGGTGAGAGCAAGTTCTTAGCTGAACTGCTGACCCTTCTAACAGCAGAGCCTGATATTTAAGGAGCTGGCTGTCTGTTAGCCTAAGGCTTCCCCTAGAGGACAGCAATCCTTCTACATTATGTGGGGTGACAACAGTTAAGCCATTTCCCAGGGTTAATTTGGTGGCTTCTGCTACCAGTAGGGCCACTGCTGCGACTGCTAGAAGACATGCTGGCCATCCCTTGGCTATCAAATCAAGCTCCTTACTCAGATAGCCCACTAGCTGTTGAGCTGGTCCCTGTGCTTGAGTTAAATCTCTCAGGACCATTCCCTTCCTCTCTGATACATAAAGATTGAGGGCCCTCCTCAGGGAAGGCTGAGGGCTGGT
This sequence comes from Symphalangus syndactylus, assembly GCF_028878055.3. Taxonomy (NCBI): domain Eukaryota; kingdom Metazoa; phylum Chordata; class Mammalia; order Primates; family Hylobatidae; genus Symphalangus; species Symphalangus syndactylus. The sequence continues at coordinate 136,468,224 of NC_072426.2, read as the reverse complement.
GCCTTAAGTAGAGCTTGCTTTAACTGGTTAAAGCCCTTTGGGGCTTCAGTCTCCCAGGTCAGGAAGTGAGTTTTAGCTGCTTGAGTTTCTTTCATGAGCTGACAGAGTGGTCGGGCTATCTCACCATACCCAGGTATCCACAGTCTGCAATATCATGTAATGCCTAAGAATCCTCTTAGTTGCCTGAGGGTCTTGGGGAGGGGTAAGGAAGAAATGGGCTTAACCCTTTCTTTCTCTAATGCTCTGGTTTACTCAGACAGCAGTAAACTCAGTTGCTTTACTAAAGTCTGGCAAAGCTGGGTCTTAGATTTTGAAACCTTGTATCCTTTGTCAGCTAAGAAATTATGGAGCGCTTCAGTGCCTTCCTGGGAATCTTCCTCACTTGGGGCACAGAACAGAAGATCATCTACATATTGCAAGACCTGGTCTGAGGATGGGACAGTGCCTGTCCAAACAAGTGAGGACTGTCTTGAAATCCCTGAGGCAGCACCATCCAGGTTCACTGGGAAGTTTGGCCAGAGGGATCCTCAAAGGCAAATAGGTATTGAGAGTCAGGATGTAACAGTGTGCAGAAAAAGGCATCCTTTAAATCTTGGACTGTAAACCATTTCGTTCCCTCAGGTATTTGGGTTACCAAGGTGTAGGGATTAGGAATTACCAGATGAATTGGGACTATGGCTTCATTAATGAGGCAGAGGTCCTGAACTAGTCTCCATTCCCCATTGGATTTTTGCACTCTTAGTATCAGGGTATTTCAAGGACTGTTACAGGGTTTGAGGAGGCTTTGCATTTTCAGGTTATTATTATGGTTTCTAGCCCTTTCCTAGCCTCTGCCTTTAGGGGATATTGTCTCTGGTTAGGAAAAAAAGTGGGATTTTTAAGGTTGATCTAAACTGGCCTAGCAGTTTTAGCTCAACGTATTCTTTCTTGGGCTGCCTACACTTCTGGATTAATATTGGCTTCCATTAGGGTAAGACTAAAAGTCTGTCCCAGGGCCATGAGGATGCTAGTCCCTATACAGGCTAAAATGTCTCTAGCTAATAAAGGAATGTGACTTTCAGGCATGATCAAGAAGGCATGTGTAAATAACAAGTCCCCCTGACTACAGCTAAGGGGTTGAGAGAAAAATCGTGTTAGAGTCTTTCCTGTAACACCCACCATGATTGTGCTATGGGAAGAGGGGAGGCCTGGATTGGAGAGGAGAACAGAAAGACTGGCTCCAGTGTCCAGGAGGAGGTCCACCCTCCTCCCTTCAATTTCCAGAATCACCCAGGGCTTCTGAGCAGTAATGGCAGTTTCTGTAGTTTTCTTCTAATATCAGGAGCTGCCTGGATAATAAACTTGTCCTTTAGAATGAGCTATCCCTCAATTGAATCAGGGGACAAAGAGGTGTGTTTTATTATTGCCTCTCTCAGCCTTTCCATGAGGGCTGAGGGATTCTCATCTGGCTTGTGGTCTATTGTGGATGACTTAGAGTAATTAAGCGGTTTGGCCCTAGTTCTTCTAAGGCTCTCTAATATGCACATTAAAAGGTGTTTCCTTTTCCATTAATCTATGGGGTCACAGGGAGTCCAATCAGGATTGTCAAGAGTTATAGCCTCTCTTCATATTGGGAATGGTTGTTCTGTTATTTCCTCACCTTCTATATCTCCCCTTTTCCTTTTTGGCCTACTATAAGAGAGATGTTTTTCATCTCCGAACTTCTCTGCTGCCTGCAGAGTGCCTCTTTTTCAGCTGCAGTGGGGGTTTGGCTTAGAAACAGCATAACATCCCTCCATGTGAGGTCAAACACTTGAGTTAAATTTTGGAAGGCCTCTGTATTCCTATCAGGGTCATCAGAAAATTGGCCCAAGTCTCCCTTTATTTGCCTAAGGTCCTGTAATGAGAAGGGAACTTGCACCCTAGTGGTGCCCCTTCCATCTGGCATTTTTTGTAAGGGTCAGAGTGAAGATGGGGCAGTGGAGAGCTTTGGAGATGGGGGAGCTGGAGGAGCCAGAGGAGCCAATGGCACAGTCACAGGGCACTCCGGATGAGGGGGACAGGAAGAACTGGTGGGGCACTTAGAAGTTGCCTCCAATGGCTCCTTAAAAACTTGCTTTTCTGACTTAGGGGAACTACTCTCTAGAGACTTGCCCAATACGGCCACCAAGAGGCCTTAGTCGATTGTGCAATGCTTGCAAAGGTCTGAGTTGTCTTGCAAGGCAAAGAAAGCCTGTACATAGAGGAGCTTGGGCCACTTGCCCTCCCATCTACAAACAAGGTCTAATTGTTGGATAAGATTAAAACCAAGGCTCCTTCAGCCGGCCAGGTCTGTTCATTTCCAAGATGGTCAGAAGGCCACGCCCTTGTGCAAAGGAAAATGAGCCACTTTTTCTTCAAAGTCTCAAGGTCAAAGGAGTTCCAGTGCTTCAGAATGTACTCCAGAGGAGTGCAGGCCAAAGATGGCTTGTTACCCATTTAGAAAAGAGACAAGAGAAGAGGCATCCCTCAGTCTCCTTGTTCTTTTCAGTGTGACCCAGGGTGGAGGGGAAAGGCAGTGGGAGCATTACCCCAACTGTTCTCCCTCCTTGGTTCCTGGGTCCTAGCACTGTAGCGCCACCCGTGGTTGCAGGTATGACCCTCAAACCATGGTACCAGAGGAACTAAGCAATGGGGCTAGTCACGCTACTATCCCATGTGACATTAGTCCTCTACTTGGTGATTACCCTTTGACCTCCTAGACTTGTGTGGTCTGCATGACTCCCTGATGGATGGGTCTCGAGAGAGACTATGTAACAATTGCATTTGGGCAAGATCCCTTAATGGAGGGAGTATACTGGATTGAGCTTTATAATCTGCTGTTATGGACCAGATTAGAGAATTTATTCTTAGGTAGTGGTTCCAGTTAACTTCAAGACACAAAATCCCCTTTCTATTTAGACGACATTCTAGTTGTAGGCAGAATAGGTGTCTTAAGAGAACATAAGGGTCAAATGGTGGCCTTCCTGCTAATGGAGAGAGTATTGAGATTAAAATGTGGTTTTGGAGGACATTTTTCTCTTCACTGCTGAAAGCAGAGTTCTCCCGCTTGCAGAGGGGGCAAAAAGTTTGGTCTCTAGCAGAGGCACGCAAAACAGAGAAGAACTGGAAAATCTCCCTGTCTGTAGAAAATCACAAAAACAGCAATCCTTTGATCTGCATTCCTGGTTTCTAAGGTGGTGGCTAAGCCTGCCTAATTGAATTTTTTCCAGGGGTTTAAAAACTCCTGCTGCATTGCATACAGAGAGGAAATGGGAGACATGGTGACAGCAGAAAGGAAAGGAGGAAAGTATAATTTGCAGTAGGAAAGCTTGGAGATCCTGTAGCCGACACCTGATTGGGCAGTTGGGGGCTAGGGACAGTCCAGAAGCCTTTAGATAGCACCAGGGTATAGCCCTGACCAGACAGAAATTTTCAGTTGCTCCAGGACCTCTCCCAGCCCCACAGGATGGCCAGGATCTCCATGAAAGGAAACTGGTTTGGAACAAGGCCAACATTCCCAGCACCCCGAGGACACTGGGAGATTGACTAAGTCCTCCCCAGCAAGCATCTCCTCTGAGCCTTCAAGAGCAGCAACTTGCCCTGGTGGCTCCTTAATTAGCTGTCAAATGCCTGGGTTTTTGATAGTTGACAGAATAAAAACTGAGGATGAGAAGCCTCGGAAATCAAAGTATAGAGTCCGCTCCTATACTCAACCTGCCGATAAATTTACCTTCAAATCCTGGACGGGTCCCCAAGTATAAAAGGGCCTCACTGTCTGGGGTAAATACCAAGGTTCTTGGTCTCACAGCTGAGGAAATCAAGAATATGAACGCATACACACAGAGAGTGAGACTGGAGCAGGAGTTTATTAGGCAAAAGAAAAGAATAGCTCTCGGTCACAGAGAGGGGTCCCAAATGGGTTGCCAAGTTGTAGTAAAAAATGTCAGTGTTTTATAAATGGGCTAGTGAGGAGGGTGTGACTTATCTTCCTAGGGCCTGAAGAAATGGTTAGGACCAGGCATGCTATCTGCATAGAGCAGGGTCTCTATCAGCCCCCACCCCATTCTTTGATCATGTGGGTACGTTCTTAGTTTATGCTGCTCTGTGCTGTTTGTCTGTGTGTGCTAAAAGGGAGGGAAGAGTGTCTGTGCCTATTCCCAGGCACCTTCTTGCAGCTGCAGGTATCTTACCTGTGCATACTTGTAGCTTCCCTGTCTTAGTATGCCTAAAGAATGGGAAAGAGATATGCTTATGAAGGCCCACTGTTTTTACTGGGACCCATTGTATGTATGTGAAGTTTGGTGATTACCCAGGAAACTCCCCACTCCGTGCCTGAGTTGCTTATATGTGTTTTACAGCCTGATCTTCCAGGCTGCTCTTTGTTAGAAAGGAAGTGACTTCTTTGAACTGATTGAGGTTTAAAAGGGAGCTATTTCTGAGCTGCTTTTTGTTAGAAGGAAAGTTTTCTGCCAGGGACTCACCCTAACTCTCTACCTAAATAATTTCTATCCCCTATAACACAAAGATACTGGACCAAGTATGCTTGGTTCTTTTTCCCAAGATCACCAGTCAGATGTCACTCTCTTATCTGATAAGTCACTCTCTTACAAGCTGAGTGTGAGAGGAGACTAGGTGGCAAGAGGTGCCTAGTCTCTAATCTGTAATTTCTGTCCATACTCTCAAATGAGTCCAGTACAATGTCAGTCCATTTAGAGTTAAAATAGCACTTATACCTCTCTTTTCCCTACTTCATTAGTTTGCAATGCAAACATATGACCTTGACTTAAATTAGTGCTACAATATATAAATAGGAATAGCAACTCACCCAAACAGTCACATAACCTGCTTTTAATCATTTTGTGATATATATCAGAAAATCTCATCATTTTTATCTAGTAAGTGCATTGTAGGTTTCTGAAAATGTAAATGTGTCTATTCATGTATTTTTAAACATTGAAATAGACTAAGATCAATCAGTGACATTTATAGAAATAATTTAAGTTTTACATGCTCCCTTTGAAATGTAATATGCCATTTAAATTGTAATTTAATTCAAGGTAAATTCTCTCATAATGTTAATAGTGACCCTGTAAGCTACACAGTCTTCCAAGGAGTTTTTTTGGATTTAGTCTTAGGTTAAAGACTTCAGGCTAAGTTTAGCAACTGTTAGAAATAATGCAGTCGAGAGGAAGGCTGTGGAAGTAGGTAAATTCAGGACATTCTGAAACAAGCACTTAGAAAAATTACCATTTGTGAAACACTGACCTACTTCAAAGCTAGTTATAGGTACCACTATCATTATGTTGAAACACAGAAACATTTCTACCACACAAACAAAAGATTTTTATTTAAAAACAGTAGCCTTTCTTAGATATCATTAGATTAATTTAAATTGAAAGAGTAACAGATATTATCTGTTAAGTCATATTCCTTACTCTGATTGTCCCACTGAGCTTTATTCTTTCTTTCTTTCATTCATCCATTCAAAAATCCTTATAGGATTTATTATGTTTCCAGGCACTTAGAGAAACAGCTGTGAATTAGACAAAGATCCTGGGCACCCGAGACTTAGCTTTATGAAAAAACAGACAATAAAGAAGTAAATAAATATAATTTCATGTGAAGATAAATACTATTTAAATAAAAACAGTGAGCAATAAGCTAGGAAGTGATTGGTATTGAGGGGTACACTTAGATTGGGTGGTCTGGAAAGCTCTCTCTTAGGTGTAGTGTTTGAGTAGAAACATAAATGAGTAAAAAGGCCACGTTAATATGAAAAGAGAGAACAGAAAAGTGAAAATGTCACATGTGAAGAATTAACCTGGTGAGTTGAAGGGAGATCAAGACCAGTGATCATGTGGCACAAGGGTGGGGAAGACGGTAGGAGATAGAAACTGGAGAGGTAAGTAGTGGCCAGATCAGGTAGAGTGTTGAAAGCCAAAGCAGGGAGTCTGAATTTTATTCTAAGTGTGCTTACAAATGTTTAGTTTTAGGCAGGAAATTACAATGATCTTATTTAATATCCCCTGTGAAGGTCTCCTATTTTCTCAGATTAACAAATTCATGGTTCTCTTTAAAAGTCCAGCTGAAGTATCACACGCATTGTAAAGCCTTTTGTCATTGTCAGTGAGGCAGTGGTTGGGTGGTCCTGTTTAACCAGCTTTCCTAGAGGTGACTTCTCCCATTCAGTTCTATTCAGTCAAAGGTGAGTCTTAGAGACTGTCTGATGCTTCCGTAGTTTATTCTGGCATCGCTCTTAAAAGATGGCGGGAAGAGGCTGGGGACGTAGACCAGATAGTCAGGGCTTAGATGATCAAGAGAGTCTCCAACCAGAGACTGTTCTCAGCGTTGGGGCTTTCTTCCCCCTTTTTAAAACCTGTATTCAGCTTGGTCAGTTATCAGATGTTTCTCTCATAAATGGAGTCAAAGCTATTCTTACAAGGGTAAGCTTTAAGGTTCATGAAAGTTGCATCTGTGCTGAAGTGGCCTTGTCTCCTGGAAATTACTGGGCCAGGGGTGGAAATCTCCAGGGCCAGTTTGTATTATATTGATAAATACATTTAGTATCAGCCCCTCAAGACACTTGAATGAGCCTTATGGCTATAATTAATCTTATAGCCATGATATATCTCTTATAGTATATTTTCCTTAATTCTCCAAGTATCTTCTCTATCTTTAGTTTTCCCATTTCATACATTCTTGCATTTACATGGTACATTTCTCTACTATAGTACATTCTGCTTGTTTTCAACTTGTCTTTTCTAATGAACTGTTAACTCCATAAGGATAGAGACTGTGTAAATCTTCCTGTATGCATAGTTTATAATGCAGTGCACAGCATATCATAATGTTAAGAAAATGATTACTGAATGAACAAATGAGTATTTCAATTATCCCATAACTTATGCTTCTGGTCTTAACATTTCTGTCAAATTCCAGTTTCTGATTTTTAAATGCCTACTGACATTTTTAATTGTCTAGTTTTTCTTCAGACTCAACTTCACATACCCACATCTCTTTCCAACTTCTCCATTTAATTAATTAATTAGAGAGGGAGTTTCCCTCTTGTTGCCTAGGCTGGAGTGCAATGGCGCAATCTTGGCTCACTGCAGCCTTTGCCTCCTGAGTTCAAGCGATTCTCCTCCCTCAGTCTCCCAAGTAGCTGGGATTACAGGTGTCCGCCACCACACCCAGCTAAGTTTTTGTATTTTTAGAAGAGATGGGTTTTCGCCACGTTGGCCAGGCTGGTCTCAAACTCCTGGCCTCAGGTGATCTGCCTACCTCAGCCTCCCAAAGTGCTGGAATTACAGGTGTGAGGCCCTGCACCTGGCCAACTTCTCCGTTTTTATTGGTAATACCAGCTTCTAATTTCCTTGACCACAAATTTTAGAGTACTTTTATTCTTCCCCGATACTGGGGATTTCCTTTACTCTATTTCATTGACTGTAACCCTAGTTCAGACTTTTATCACCTAATTCCTGGAAAAATGCAACAAAGTGGCTGGCTAGGGAATAATTCTGGCTCAAATGTCTTCCCTTCTCAAGTCTGTACTGCATGTCTTTGCAAGATCATTGTTAATGAAATATTTTATTCGTGAGTTCATGCATTGTTCCACTTTCCAAGTATTTTTGCACACTGAATGTATGACATGCCCACTCCCTTATATAAAACCTTACTTAATGCTCACATGAACTAAATGAGATAGTATTTTTATCTCCATTTTACAGATAAGGAAATTAGGATTTAGGTTAACTGCCCAAAGTCAGTTACACCAATCACAAAATGGTAGAGCTGAGACCTGAACACAGGTCTTTTTAGTTGAAAACTCTGAGCTCTGCTTAATCATCGTGCTAGTAAGTTAGTATCCCAAGTTTAAAGTCTTTCTTCACTTTGGAGGATTTCCATGATATAGCCTACCAATCCTACTTCCCATTCCTGCTGCACTTGGATTTTATATTTCATATTTCAAATATTTTTCTAGTTATCTCCTGTGCATTGCCCTTGTCTACTTCAAATAGATTGTAAGCTTCTTAAAACCTTACTCTTATTACACTTGCCTTGCATTTCTATGAAGATCTACTGTTGTAGATAACACACTAAATTCTCAGTGAATAATTTATAAAATCTTTAGCACAGTTCTTGGCACATAGGCATGTTTAACAAATGGTACCAATGACTATTATTATTACACAGGGACTGATGCATCAAATTTAAGACCTAATAGGAAACCAGAAAATTCTGATCTCTTCCTCAGTCCTAAGAACTCTGCTTGCTCTCTCCCCAATTTAGACTAGTGGTTTCCAATATTGAGTACATTTCAGTCTCATAGTCTCATCTCTCCTACGAAACAGTGCCAAGTATGATATAGACATCACCATAACATGAAAAACACAGCAAAATTTTGTCCATTACTGCTCTCTTTGAGGGTACTTTGGAGAAAGGAAAATGGAATAGCTGTAGTTACATTTTTGAAAAAATGGTTAATGCCTTATCTATTGACAGGTGATCTATTGATGGATAAACTTCATTTAACTTTCATGAAGTTACTATTGTCTTGTCGAGACTTCCTGGCTCAAGTTTCTGATGTACAGAACCTAGCATTCTTCAGGCACCCCTCTTGTTGTATAATCCCTGCTTCATTTTGGCGCTTCAAGCAGAATTGGTTCACATGCAGCAACAGGAAAATCCGACATTCAGGCCTTGAATGGTTCACGTGATGCAGTGCAAACGGACGATTTAGGACCTCCCCAGTCCTGATTATTTTTTTTTTTTTTTGAGTCAGAGTCTCGCTTTGTCGCCAAGCTGGAGTGCAGTGGCGCGGTCTTGGCTCACTGCAACCTCCGCCTGCTGGGTTCAAGCGATTCTCCTGCCTCAGCCTCCCAAGTAGCTGGGATTACAGGCACGCTCCACCATGCCCAGGTAATTTTTGTATTTTTAGTAGAGATGGGGTTTCACCATGTTGGCCAGGCTGGTCTGTGAACTCCTGACCTTGTGATCCACCTACCTCGGCCTCCCAAAGTGCTAGGATTTGGCCTGAGCCACCGCGCCCGACCCCCTAGTACTATTTTCAAAGGTATGACGCACTTGTCCTGCCCCCGAAGGCGCAATCGCGCCGTCGCGCCACGTACGTCACACGCTCTTCGGAAGGCGTTGCTGCGTAAATGGCGGGGGCGTGTCTTTTGGCTCCTCCGCGTGTAGTTACCTGAGAAACGCGGGAAGTTGGGCCCAGGCACTGTTGTTCCGGTTGCCTAAGTTGTTTTATTATTTCTGGAGAGAGCCGTGAGCTTGTCCGGGGGCCCAAACCCTGAGGCCCACCCGGTTTCTGGCGCGGTGCGATGGAGGTAGTGGAGGCCGCCGCCGCTCAGTTGGAAACTCTGAAATTCAATGGCACCGACTTTGGAGTTGGCGAAGGTCCGGCGGCTCGGTCTCCGGGCTCTGTCCCTGCGCCAGGGACACAGCCGCCGCTACAGTCGTTTGAGAGGTCCCCGGACGCTGGGCAGACCGTGGAGATTAAGCCTGCCGGGGAGCAGCCTCTGCAGCCCGTTCTGAACGCCGTCGCGGCCGGGACCCCAGCGCCGCAGCCACAGCCGCCAGCGGAATCGCCGGCCTGCGGAGACTGCGTCACCTCTCCAGGAGCCGCAGAGCCTGCGCGGGCCCCGGACTCCTTGGAGACCTCGGAGTCGGATTCAGACTCGGACAGGTCGGGTGCCTAAGGGACCCGGAGCTGTGGGGAGAGGTCTTGTATGACGGGCGGGGTGGCCGGGGCCTAAGAACCTAGAGGTTGCCCGTGTGGGCCCTGGAGGGTGGGCAGGTCGCTGGTGCTCCGGGCTCACGTGTTGAAGTATTGGCTCCGACTGCCCCTTATTCGCTGCCTCTCATAGCAGGTCGCGTTGTGAATCTGAGCTTAGTACTCACTTATTTCTTAAATTTGGTGGCCTGAAGGGTTCTATGTATAGATCATATCATTTTTTGTTAGACTTTAGAAAACCCGAGGACCTTAGGTTGTTTCCGTAACTACTCAGTTTAGGCTGTACTTTTGTGGTTATAATTGAGTTTTGTGTCAGATCTGATTTTTTTTTTCCATCACATCTAGGCTTTGTTTTTTGAACCACATTGAGGATCAGGAAAAGGATTATTTTGTGTTTCAAAGCTGGCTTTTGACGATTATGTTAATTTATAGAATCCTTGTAGGGAACACGTGTTTATGAAAGTAGCTAAACAGTGTTATTTAGTAGTATTTTATGCTTCTTACGTTTCGTGAGAGCCTTTCCCCCTTGCCCCCACTTCTGTCTTTTAAATATGAAACCTCTGGGCTGGAGAGGACTCCAGCATGTGGGATGTTACTAAACCACACTGAACATTGTCTACAAATAGTTGAGTGTGTTGAGTGGGGTACTGAACAGGTTAACAAGATAGACACGTGTTGAAGAGGTGAGAAGTTTAGTTTTCAGGGAAGTCATCAGCGGAGAGTGGGAGTGAAGAAGGCTGAAGGATTTGAGTAGAAGAGGGTATGAAATGGACTGGGAGGGGGAAGTAACAACTGTAAACAAGGTTGGATTTCTTGGCAGTACTAAGATTGCAGTATAATCTTGTGGGATTTCAGAGCTCATTTTACCAGCAAAGAAAAGTAAATGGTAGATGATTTGGGGATACGTTTTGAAAGCAGAAGGGATATGGCGTCATAATAGGCCAACTTAGTGTCAGGATACTACTTCTGACTGTGGGTGATGGCAGAGGATACCAAATATTTGTAGAAGTCAAAAGGGGTACAACTTTTTGCCAGTTAACAGCAGTGAAATCAAATGGAAACTGAAGGAGAGAAGCAGGTTTAGTTAGTATAATGCACTTTTTCTTGTTTTAACTTGCTGTGAGTGTGGGTGTATAGGCCATTCGTACAAAGGTGGCCATTATGCCGTCAGAGATTGGACATGGAGTTTAGAGATGTCATAGCCGAAGATTTAGGCGTTAATGTCACATGGATGATGACTGAAATCATTAATGTGTATGGGATTATCCATGAAAGTAGTATAGAAAGAAGAGAAAGTGAGGATGGAACCCTTAAAAATAGTATATGAAAGGGCTTGAAGTGGAGAGCCAACAAACAAAATTTAAACTGAGACAGTGGTTGCTGTTAACGATAATTTCTGTGCAAGATAAGGACCAAGTGAGTTTTCAGTAAGTAGAATGGTCTACATACTTTCGTAACTGAGGATTTCCCAAGTTGTCTGTAGACTGAGAAGAAACTCATTAAGCGATCTGACAATTAAGCGATCTGGTTATTGGTGACCAAGAGAGGTGCCATGCCCAGAATTCCCTTTTTTTAGTGATTTGTCACATGCTTGCTTATACTCAGACAGGTGTATGATATGTGAGAGTATTGTAATAAGAGGACCTGGGTTATAGCAAAGGTTTGAAAATGTTATTGGTAAACTAAAGACTACTTTCCCAATACCATATCATCTTCGAAGTGCTAGTTTTGAATTAGAACAGCAGTAGTAAACATGTAGTAAAGTTGATATTTCTTAATTGAATAATTTTAATATTATTAGAATAAGCAGTAGTAAACGTATTAAAGTTGATATTTCTTAATTGAATAATCTTATTTTAATATTATTATAATAATACTGGACTATTTTTTTTAAACTGTTGTTTTCTTCCCTGCAGTGAAACAGATACAGATAGTTCAAGCTCATCGTCTTCCTCTTCATCTTCCTCATCGTCGTCGTCGTCTTCTTGTATATCACTTCCTCCAGTGCTGTCAGATGGAGATGAAGATTTACAAGTTGAGAAGGAAAATAAGAATTTTCCTCTTAAAACAAAAGATGAATTACTTCTTAATGTAAGTACTTAGATTTATTAAGTTTAGTTTGCATGTTTTAAAACATATTCTGGTACCGATATTGATCTAATTTTGCCTGTATCGGCTCCATAAATTTGAAGTTCATTCTCAGCCTAATGGGCATGCTTTTGGCATGCCTTGGCTTTCTTATGTAAAAGAGAGTAGTGATCTGGATAATTTCTTAGGTTACTTCTAACTCTGCTGACATTTGATAATTGTTACGATTATGGCATCAACTTCAGCTTTGAACTTTACATTTTTTACATTCCCTAGAAGAAGGTATTTCTTATGTAGATTTGATTTGCTTTTTTTTTTTTTTTTTTTTTTTTTTGGTCTGCACGTCAGAAAATTTTGCTCAATAGCAGTTGAGATTTTCTTTTTAATTGACTGCATTTAGAGAAGTAGAAGGTGAAATTCAGAGGGTTGAGCTTGTTAGGATTCCTATTGAAGTTTGTGGAGTGTTTTTATTATTACAGTTGGAGAAAACTTGTTAATTGTAGAATAGTATTTATTGGCACTTGATAGATTTGGTTTGCAAAGTTAACTCTTGCAAGGTTATTTCCTCTTAAGCTGTAAATATCCTTAGGAGGATGATGTTAGTCTAATTGAAACCTATAACCCAAGAGGAAAGTCTTCTCAGAATTTCAGAATGTAGGCTATATTATCACATTGTTTTTTTTCCACCCCTGCATGTACTTTTAATTATTAATGCTTTAAAAATATTTAATGGTCACTAATCATAATTCTTACATGACATTTAAATTGATAAGATAGTTTAATGCAAGATTTGAAAAAATAAAGTGTACAGGCACTCAGGAGTCTTTTTCGTGAATGGATTCTACCAGTCTTAATATTATTTGTCTTTCTCTACTCATAACAAGAAATTCTCATCTTGCTTACGCTTTATACATTGAAAACCTTTGGATTTGTATGCAGCTTCATCACTGGCTCATGTTTTCATGCTACAGATATGTTAATATTTCTTAGTGGTCTTTGTACACAAAGGCTCCCAACATAACTATTTTCTGAAAGTAAAGACTTGTTTGGTCTTTTTTCCTTGTCTCTTGATCACCTTTCTACATAAGTTCCTTATTAAAATATAATAACCAGCAAAGAAAAGACCACAGTACTTCTGTAAATGCATACATATCATTGTCTTATCTTACTAGATTTGGAAGTCTTACCGTGGGAATTTCTTCAAATTTAATGCAGAGTCTTAGCATATTTGTTTAGGTATTTTTTCTGGACCCTGTTTTCATCAGAAGATCAAAAAGGATTTGTGGCCACAAGGAGTCCAGGAACAAGTTCTTTGAGGACTGAGTTCATATGTGATCCTTGTAATTCCCATAGTGCCCAGTGGAGTGCTTTACAGATAATGGGTTCTCAGGCCAAAGTAATACATGATTATAGAATGAGTGTGTGAATAGGCATTTTATATTTATTAATTCTTCAAGAAATTATTATAGCACACCTGCCATTTGCCAGGTGCTGTAAACAAGACCAATCCAGTTTCTGCTCTCACAGTGTCTAATGGAGGGACACAGACAGTAAATAAAGTGGAGACAAATCAATTTAATGGCTAAAAGTGCTATTGAATTGTGTGAGTGTATGTTTGCCTCAAAAGACAAAATTCCATTTGAATGTTGTTAGATTTTCAAACTTGGAATGATGGGTTGGTCTGTTCCTTTCTGTGACCATTTCAATGGATCTTTGGGAATGATGGAAGAGACAATTATAGTCTTTATTTGGGAAACTATTAGAAGTCCTTCAGACCACTGTGCTGCTAGAGATAGGTAGAGGAATTGATGAGTTTCCCAGTTTTCCCTAAATCTCTGGCCTACAGGTCTGAAAGAAGATATAAGGACTTCTTCAGGGTTTCAAATCTTAAGTTTGGGGGAAAAGAATGGCTTTGTCCTGTCCTTAAGGATAGTGTATAGTTACAGGTATGTAGTGTGTTTAGGAGTCTGCCTCTTTGTCCATTTCTCAGGGCTGGCAGTTCGACCACTGATAGACTCTTGCATGAAAGTCATGGAGATGACTTTTGCTGGCCTATGGTCTGTTACACAGCCTTGAACAGATCATTGAGGTTAGTGGAATGGGTATTCAGATTGCTTGGCTGTGAGTCACATAGTCATTCCTGTTTGTGTAGGCGAGTGTGTAGGAGAGAGTGAGGAGAGCATGTGTAGGAAAATGAACACTTGAAAGAGCACATGGGCTAGTGAGAGAGGGTGGGAGTGCGTAAGAGCCAGTTGACAGAAAGGGAGTGTGAATGTGTATGTATTGTGAGAAGGGTGGGATGTTGGGTGTAATATCAGCCCTATATAAACCACGTGGAATGGTTTATCTTTCACAGGAAAGGGAGCTTGTATCCATTCCAAAAGGGGATGCTGGGCAGACAGTAATAATGGGTTATACTCTATAGAGGGAAAGGGAAATACTTGGAAGTGGTTATCATGTATGTCTTATGTTGGACTCATTGTTACGAGGAACAGCGACTCATATTACCTCAGGAGAACTAGAGGTTTATTTGAAAGCAGCTGGGAACTAAGGCAGCTATGAAGGCTAGTTACTCTGTTTCTTTTACATGCCTCTGGATAGTCTCACAGTTCTGTCATTTTATTCTTTCAATATTGGCTGGCTTCCTTTGTTTATCTGTAGAATTTTTTTTTTTTTTGGTGGAGGGGGACAGAGTTTTGCTCGTCACCCAGGCTGGAGCCCAGTGGCCTATCTCGCCTCACTGTAACCTCCATCTCCTGGGCTCAAGCAATTCTCCTGCCTCAGCCTCCCAAGTAACTGGAATTACAAGTGCTCCCCACCACGCCCAGCTAATTTTTGTATTTTTAGTAGAGACAGGGTTTCGCCATGTTGGCCAGGCTTGTCTCGAACTCCTGACCTCAAATGATCCACCCGCCTCAGCCTCCCGGAGTGCTGGGATTACAGGCGTGAGCCACCATGCCTGGCCAGATTTATCTTTTTAATTCCAGTTTATACATGGATTTCAGTATCTCTGGCTCTAAAAATGGCATCTTTTGCTTTCAGTGTCCCATGAACTGGCTAATTAGTGTTTTATTTCCTTGCCTACTTTTGGAACAATTCTGTTATTTAGCTTAGATTTTTTTTTTTTTTTTTGGAAAATGACAATCCATTCTTTCTGGGAAGTGTCTCCTCTCCACAACTAGTCCTAGCTGGTGTGGTATGTGCCATTTTTGTTCAGGCCTTCTGATATGTTACTTAGACTTTTAGGCAGCAGAGGTTGTGTATCTTAGCTAGATGGAGCTGCTTCAAGCTCTATGTGGTCTATTAATTTAACTATCTAACGAAATTCTGAAGAAAATTAGTGAACTTTTCTGCTAAAAGGTATATACAAATAAAATGTGCCAAACAGTTAAAATCAATTTTAGAGTTTGTGCTGGACCTTCAGGGATCTGGACATAGACATGCCCAATTTAGCCCAATTTAACCCAATTTTATGTCCAACCACTTTCTAAAGTGTTTTCTAGCAGTTTCCTGTTGTCACTCAGGCATGCTTAGCTTAATTTTTACCTCCATTTAGTCTGTGCCTCAAGCAGGAATGTCGCCTCTGGATGTATCCCTTTAAATCTTTCCATTGTGGGTTGTTCGATCTCTATGATCTAACTATGTACAATGCAGATCTTTAGGTATATGAGAACTACAGTGAAATAACTTTATGATTGTTCTTAAACCTTAGAAAGATGTAATTTTTAAAATTAGGTTATAACCAAATCTTGCCATCCCAAGATGTGGTTATAACCCAGTTTTTGTTTTTTTTTGTTTGTTTGTTTGTTTTTAATGTGAGGATATGGTAAGGGGGAAGAGAATAAAAGAGGAATTAGTGAGCTATAGTGGCAATGAAAAAGGAGAGTCTTAAGTGGCTCTCTTCATAATGTCACAATTAGTAAGTTTAACTAGATAAAATTATTCTTTTAAACATAAATTCTTCTTTAATGCTCAGAAGGTTTATATATAACCTACACAGTCACTGTAAGCAGCATACATATTACAGCTTTGGAACTATGTTGAGCCACATAGGATGTATTTAGTGTTGCGATGAATTGGAAAATTGAGGTTCTTTTTAAACAATTTTCTCAGCAGTTTATGCCCTGAACTCTTCATTCAGATGTATCAAGTGTAATTAAAAATGTAGGGTCATAAAAATATTTGGGATTATAGTTTTTAAAGTCTTAATCAGAAATGAGTTTTATAAATTAGTGCCCGTTGTTCTCTGAAAACCTGAAAGGCTTTTAAACATAACATTTTAAAATTATAAGCACAATGTTTATGGAGATAAGAAATGGATAATACTTCAATAGGGATAATAATGTGTATATAGGAATATAATGTAGCATGACCAAAAATTAGTGCTTATTGGCAATTTTGGGGGAAATTTAGCTGTCATACTTTAGTGACTGCTTATTTTATAAAATAAGTACATTTGGTAGTTAGGTTGAGTACACTCTATCCTCCTGATTGTGGCAGTGTGGACACATTCTAAAATGTCCTAACATGAGTGTATGGAAATATCTGGACCACCTCAAGTGGTTGGAAGTTGCAGTAGAATGTTTCATGCCTATTTGATCTCCCATCATATATGAAATTGTATTGCATCTTGGTCTACACTTAGTAATTATCAATTGAATATATTGTTTTCTAGGCATAAGTTGGTTTATAAGTTTTGTCCTGAATGCAGGCCTCTTTTAACTTAGTCTTTTGTTACTATGCGTATATTTGGAACTATTAAATTCTATTTTAGAATACACTTTGATAGCACTTACTAACATTCTTCCCAAAGGGCTTGTTATTTAAGCAATGGTTTATATACTTAAAGGAGATCATTTTTCATTAATATTCAATAGTGTTCTTCAAAAATAATTAATACTCAGGGTTTTTTAAAGTTTTATATCTTACAGAATATTTCAGTAAAGCTTACATGAAGCATGAATGATTCCATAAACATGAAACAAATACTGTTTTATTCAGTAGAGTATCCATTTATGTCCTGTGTGTGTATATATATAATTATTATTACACAGAAACATTCAATTTTTTAGATTCTCCCATTCCTCAGTAGTTTCTAATAAGTGAATTCTGCTGATTGCTTTAGAGGATAAAGACAAATATCTGTTAAAGAGCAGTGGAACTAGAGAGTGAGCATATACACTTTAGCTGAAAGCAAAGTAACACCAGAGAGTTAATGGCTGAATGTCAGATGAATGGTGTACTGCACATAAGAAGTGATAAGATTGAGTAAAAGGGGAGGTAATAAGGATTTCTGAAAAATTTGGGCTAATACCCTGTGGCATTTTACAATTATTTGGCAGTCTTTTTATCTTAGTGATATATAAAATCAGTGTCTTAAAGTTGATGAAATATGGATTTAATTAACATAAAAGATAGGCTTAGAGTTATATTCATTGTTGGAGGTTTTTTCCTTATTGAGATGGACTATAGTTTTATATTTAAGCAAATTAAATTTTGAAGCTATTGTTATGAACTTTGCTTCTCTTAACAGTAATTTTAGAGAAAAACAGGATAATAATGTATTCATTTAAAAAAGAAGAATATCAAGACACTTCAAAGAAATGTTGACCGTCATTTTTTAATTGACTTGTCTGAGTCTTAAGTTTAGTGTCATACACAATAGGGTAATTAATGAGGGGACTAATGTTTACTGGTGATAAATAGCTGAGTTCCATGGAAACTTGTAAAATTACTTCCCCTGAAGAAGTTAATGAATTAGACTACATGTTAAGTATGGTCATAGTTGACACAAAGTGTACAGACCTAATCCATTCTTTTTCCAATATGTTTTACCAGCTATAGAGAAAAAAAAATTCATTCATGGCTCTCAGTACTCCAGGGATTGGATCCTACTTTCCAACCATATCTGAAAAGTGAAGGCTCACCTAATAGCATCAGGTAATTGGCTGCCACATGCATGTCCTGTGTTGGGTAATATGAGAAAAGTGGTTAGATAATTTCATCCCACCTTCCTCACTTTTCTCAATTCTCCCCAAACTGACACCAAAAAGGTTTAGTTTTCATTTGGAATGTTTGATTCCTTCTCCCACCAACCTCTGCTGTCCTTTTTCCATATTTGTGAGTGAAAATCCTACTGAAGGTTCTTTATATAATTTTACTTTAGAAAGTCCTCAATTTACTGATACTCTTTTTTTGCTCAATAAGCCTTCACAAATGCTAGAAAAGTCAAGAGTGTTGTAAATTATAAATGTTACCTTTTCAGAGGGCCACTTTTGACATATTAGCTTCTTCCATTTTTGCATTGAAAGTTTTAGGCACCCATTTTTTGACTGGTACGTCTATAACTTCATTTTTAATGGGGTGAATTTTTAATGTTATGTGGTACTCTTGAATATTTTGCTTAACTGAATAACCTTGTGGATCATACAGATGTTAGAAAATTAAAATACAATAATCTTACAAAATGGACAATAATTGCTCTTTCATGGATATTCCAGAAGTGTGGTTAGGATCTTGCATTTCTTTAATGCCATCAGTATGAGTATCTGTTATCACAGAAGCACAGTAATTTTTTTGTTCGAATCTAGTATATAATTTCTGTATTAATGTGTTGTCTTTTTGATTACATGCAGTTGGACATTTAAATTGTTATTAGCCATTTGTGTAACTGTTTAGAACTTTTGCTCAGTTTCCTTACTATTCATAGGTAAGAAAAATGAAACCAGAAAGAAAGAGACTTGTCTGAAGTCATATTAGTGGGGAGGAGCAGATCTGAACTAGTAATAGATACATTCCAAACTGCTGTGTTTTTAGTATTTGTGGAGACCTGTATAGCAACATTGGAATCTGGTCATTTGGGGTTTCTCATTATTTGGTTTCTGAGTAATAATCATGTAGCATATTTTCTCAAAGTGAAGGATGAATGTGTCATCTACTGTAAGCCTTTTAAAATTGTATTTGCTTGGATTATATTGCCTCTCAATAAAGCCTTTGACTTGGAATTGTGTAGTGTGTAGGAAATAAATGGTGGAGCTTCTTTAGTATGTTGAATTTTAGCAGTTCATTTGCCAAATGCTGTGATGTTTGGGGATGTTTATTTCCACGCAGGCTTTTCATTTGCTAATGATGTGAATGAAATATTTTCTTCCTTTCCTTTCCTACTGTTTGTTATGTGTAGAAGTATTGAATAAATGGGTCCAGAAAAACTTTTTCCTGTTCTTTGATTTTTTTTATCAGTAAACATTTATGATAATTTTATTTGTATGATAAAATAGTTATTTCTAATTGCAGATAATGTGCATCCAGAACAGGTTTTTAGTTGCATTTTAATTTTGGGAAACAATAAAATTAAAATATAGATTTATCACAAATCTTCATTTCCCAAGTAGAGTATTCAGGTTAGCATTAAGACTTCATTAGTAATATGGTGCATGCTGTTAAAATGTGGTCTTAAAAGTATACCTGTGTTAATGGCCAGAAATAAATTGATATTATTAATACCTGGGAATATGTTTTGTAATGGAGGGCTTTTTTGTTGTGTGAGAATGTAAAGCAATGCTGTGTAATAGAGCTTTCTACAGTGTTGGGGATGTCTATATTGTGCTGTCTTACTTGAAATGTGGCTAGTGTGACTGAAGACCGAATTTTAAATTTTATTTAATTTTAATTAAATTTAAATTTGTATCTGATATTGAGTAAATAAAACAAAAAGTCTTTCCGATCTACTCATCATTCTTTTAACAAGGGTTATGTGTATCCAGGCTGATACTTTAATCTTTCTAATCTGCACTAAATCGCCTTGTCTTTTATTTTTAGTACCCTTGATTGTTTGTTGCTTGTGTGTGATGAAGAAGGTCTTTCTATCCGAGGCCTCTCCTATCACCTCTACCTTCAATTTTTTTAGTTTATTAGTATGCCTTTTACATCTAATTCTTTATATCTTTTGTGCACTGCCAAAATGGTAATGTCCCACAGTATGTTTTCTGGCCATATTTTCCCCTTTATTGGAGTGTGTCTGTGTTTCTCTTCTCTGTCACACATATACACCCTTCCCTGAAACATGGAAAAGCAAAGTGATTGATTTTTATTTCCTTAAAGGAGATTTTATATCTGAGGAGATTTATTCATTATCTTAGGAGGGGCAGCAGCTGTGTTATCAGGGAGCCAAGTGTTAATCTAATAATTGTAATAATGTTAGCTGCTGCAACCCAGAGGTACTTATGTATCAATCCTAGGCCGTTAAGCTTCCTTGGAAGCCTGGCTTTTACATTTTATTTTTGAGAAGATTAGGTTCAAGTCTTTTTCATTCTTTGAGGATTCTGTATTGGGTTATATTTTTTTCATTATCTGATTTCTGCTGAGACTAAGACTGACTTTTGAGATTTTTGCTAAGCTTGGACTGAAGAGGGAGGTAGGTTAGTTCATTTAATAGATATATATTAATAATAAATACCTACTATGAGCTAGCCGTCTTTTTGGGTGTTATAGCAATGAGCAAGACTGGCTCCTCGTTATGATTGGGACTAAAAATGTCCTAGTTATGGTTGGATTTATTGTGTAGTTAGAGAAATAGACATTAAGTAAATACAGAAATGTTGGACGACAACGTATTTAGAACAAAGCAAAGCAGCAGGATAGTTTGATAAAGAATGGCTAGGCTTGGTAATGGTACAGTAGATTAAATTTGCTAGTTGAGAAAGAGATGGTGACATTTGGCATTCATACATTAAGACAAAAATCTTATATAACCTTGTCTGACATGGCTGCCAAAGGAAATTGCTTTTTGTACCTTTCAGAGATCTATCCCCTTCAAACCTTCTGAAGTTCTCTCTGAACCTGCCAAAAATTTTCGTGGAAAGCACATCTCTTGGGTGCCTTCTTGTTGGCATTTGGGTTATTTTTTCCTCTTTGTCCTCCTCTCTCTCTCGCTCTCTCTTTTTTTTTTTTTTTTTTTTTTTGTTTTGAGATGGAGTCTTTCGCTCTGTCGCCCAGGCTGGAGTGCAGTGGTGTACTCTCAGTTCGCTGCAACCTCCACCTCCCGGGTCCAAGTGATTCTCCTGCCTCAGCCTCCCAGGTAGCTGGGATTACAGGTGCCTGCCATCATGCCCAGCTAATTTTTGTATTTTTAATAGAGATGGGGTTAGAGATGGGGTTTCATCATGTTGGCCAGGCTGGTCTCAGACTTCTGACCTCAGGATCCGCCTGCCTTGGCCTCCCAAAGTGCTGGGATTACAGGCATGAGCCACCGTGCCCAGCCTGTCCTCCTCTCTTAGCATGCTCATTTAAAAGAAACAAATAGATCTGTTTTCCCTTAATTCAGACCTCCACATATGTGCCTTTCTCAGAATTAATATATACTGCTTCATTGAACTGTACTTTCAAAGGCAGACTCTATAACAGGCTCTTAACCTGGAATTGTACAAGGGTGGTTTCACTTATCTCTTACATATTTTGTATATACTATTTAGTTTTTGTATACCTTTTATGTTTTGTGGAGTATTTGGGGTGAGATTTCATGTGCATCACTTTTATAGGTAGATTTGTTACTATCAAGAGGCAACTTAATGCCATCACTGGCCTTTTTCAGGAATGCACAGGAACCTGTACATTCCTATATTACAGAGTACTAGGATCACTGAACTGGTATTGGAAATACGGTGGTGATTTCAGATAACAGTGTCTGTGTCTGTTTTCCCCAAAGTTTGGTTCTACACAAAATCAGAGAACCTTCACCCTTGTGGGCAAAACTTTTCATTCTTCTAGTACATAGGTTGGAAACATGGAACAGCAACAGGAACTAAGAGGGCCTGCCAGACACTGTTTTTGACCAAAATTGTGAGTCCCTGACTCACTACAAATAATCTGGCTTTATATATTTTCCCTTATCTTCATCATACTGGATGTCTCCTAGTACTCTTTAGAGCAGAACATCAGGACTTCATCAGACCCTGTAGACTGAACTGTTCAACTTACAGAAAATTACGTTATAATGATCTCAAAATGATAAAAGAATATTTGATGAAACTCAACACTTATTTCTGATTTTAAAAATTTTATTAAAATTGGAATAGATGGATACTTTCTTAACCCTTTAAAAAGAAATTCCAATAAAAATGCATCATTATGCTTAGGATTTGGAACATTCCTATTAGCAGTGTCCAGTGTTGTCACAATTGTTTCATATTTGAGATTCTGGAATTGTCAACCAATAAAAATGCATCACTATGCTTAGGATTTGGAACATTCCTATTAGCAGTGTCCACTGTCATCACAGTTGTTTCATATTTGAGATTCTGGAATTGTCAACCAGTATCATCTGAAAAATGAAAGCCATGTTGTATTAATATTGAAAAGAAGGACAACTTACTCTTTGAAAATATGGTTGTATAATAAATATACAAGAAAATTACTGGCCGGGCGCGGTGGCTCATTCCTGTTATCCCAGCACTTTGGGAGGCCGAGGTGGGTGGATCACAAGGTCAGGAGTTCAAGACCAGCCTGGCCAATATGGTGAAACCCCGTCTCTACTAAAAATACAAAAAAATTAGCAGGGCGTGGTGGCACATGCCTGTAATCCCAACTACTCAGGAGGCTGAAGCAGGAGAATTGCTTGAACCCAAGAGGTGGAGGTTGCAGTGAGGCGAGATTGCGCCACTGCACTCCAGCCAGGGCAACAGAGCAAGACTGTCTCAAAAAAAAAAAAAAGAAAAAAGAAAAGAAAATTACTAAAAGTAAATTTCAGCATGATGCTTTTTTATGTTCAAGCAATACCCTATAAAGGGTCTATTTGTAATAGCAATAAAATATATTAAATAGGAATTTATAATAGCAAGTCATATATAAAATATCTTGGAATAAGCCTAAGCACTTGTATGGGACCCTTTATGAAGACAACTGTAATTAAATGTGATCTCAATCAGTACTAATAACACTAATATGACAAAATAGTTCTGAAGTGTAGCGAGATAGACATGTGTGAACAGTTAAAAAACATTCCAAGGGGAAAAATATTTATGGAGTAGGTAAAGGAACTAAAACATCTCAAGTATTGAAATGTTTTATGAAAACCACAGTTGTTAAAATAGTTTAGTATTGACACTGAACTAGATCAGTGAAAGTGAATGCAGATTCAGTAAAAAACTCAAATATATAAGTGTACTTAGTATATGTTAAAGTTTGTTTTTCAAATCAGTGAGAGAAAAGATGGATTATTTTACAGCATGTCAGGATAAACTGGCTAGTAGTTTGGATAAAGATAAAGCCAATCACTGCTGCACTTCTATACAAGAATAAAATTGTGAATGGACCAAATACGCAAATATTAAAAAAATGAAACTAGAGAAATAAAGAAAACAATAGTGAATTTTATTTTGGGATAGGGAGGACCTTTCTAAATGTGACACAAGTTTCAAAAGCCAAATAATATATATACTTGACCACATAAAAATTAAAATGCTAAAGGTGGACTAAACAACTGAAATTGTTTAAGTTCTTTAGCTAAAAAACATGCTGGGGGGTAAGGGAGTGGATATTTGCTACATATTTGATGAAAGACAAATGTCCTTGAAAATCCAAAGGGTTTTTTTTTTATAAATTAATAAAAGATAAGCCCTTAAAAAATATGTAAAGTTATACAAGAAACAATTCATAACACACATAAAAATGGCCAGGATACATGCAAGGATGTTCACTCTTCCTTATGAATGAAGAAATTCAAATTAAAGCAAGATACTATTTTATATTCATAAGACTGGCAAAGATTTAAAATTTACTTATCAGTAATGGCAAGGGTGTGGGGAAATGTCTCATACATTGTGGAAATGTGAATTGATGTGACTTTTTAAGAAGAAATTTAGCAGTAACTGTCAAAATTTTAAATATGCATATGTTTTAGTCTATCAGGACCACTCAAAATAATTTATCACAGGGGTTACACAAAGATATATGTAAAAAAATGTTGTATCATTGTGTGTAGTGACAAAAGTTTTAAAAGGGCAGATATATGTTGTGTCAGGCAGCTAGTGTATGATAGTACTACTGATACAGTGGAATATCCTAAGTGTTTAAATGAAATTAGATATATGTTTTTGTTTGGTATAGAAAGATGTGCAGGGTATGATTGGTATAAAGGGTACCTTGTATTAAAATATGGATATTTTATTTAAGTAAAAAATATTTTTAAGTTAGAGTTAAAGTTTATATCTGCATAGTAAATGTATTTGAAAGGTACATGTTAACATTAGCTATCTATGGGGCTTGGCATTGGGTGATTGAAAGGAATAAAGTAGGGGAATTTTTGCTTTTTACTGTATCCTTCCATACTGCTGGAGTTTTTCCTTTTGTACAAATAGGAACATGTTTTACTTTTATACTTTAAACAAACAATAAAAACAAAACTATCAGTTTAGATTTATATCAAAGCATAAATATTATATTACATGGGCCTTTATTCCTCATAATAGAAATACAAAACCAGGGGCCTTTCATGCTGGTTAAATAGCACTTATTTATTTGAGAATATTTAACCAGTAGGCTTTATCCCAATCCAAAAGTACTGAAATTTTTGTTTTAGATCTTATAATTTGGCTAGGCAATGGGACAGATTTTATCACTTGCAAATGACATTTGCCACTTACAAGAGGAGCCACTCCCAGAACCAGAGTCAGTGTGAAACTCCTCTCACAATTGCCCTTTGAAATATCATTAAAGCCCTCTTCTCTGCAGTCCCCCAAATTATAGTTATCCAGTCTTATATTTAACAAGGTGTGAGATTTCTTTAGCTAAGAACTTCTATAAAAAGGCTATTTAATGTCACAGTTTGTTCTAACAACTAAACTCACTCCTCCAATCTGATACACACATGAACCACTTTCAAACCATGGTCTTCCCAAGATAAGGCTTTCCACGTTTAATATGATGAAAGGGCAAGTGGTTATTCTCTCTTTGAAAGAACTCCTAAGAATTCTGATGGATAAAACAAAATAATTTCCTCTAACATCAGGCAGGCTAACCATACAAAGGCATGTTGATGACTTCCTTCTGCATCAGTTGGTTGAGACCTGTAGTGTTGCTCTCCATAAGTAATCCTTTATCAGAAAATAGCATATCCCAGAAACAAAGTGTGTTTTAGATGTCTGCTTATCAACTCTGGTTGAATGATTTTAAGAACCTAGTTTAAGTTTCTATAGGGGTGATATGATTACTCAAGATGCATTTATCTGCAGTATACTTCGTGTTATGTAGGTTTTCCCATCTTTTCCAGCATTTCTCCAAAAGTTATCCTTCTCCCAGTTTAACTCCTAAAATGCCATTGGTAGGGTCTTTACACTTAAGCTTCCTTCTGAGAGTTGTATCATTTGTCAAGGGTCAAGAACAGAAAGCTGTGTTTTTAATCTAAAGGCTAAGGTCAGATTTATTCTTAGATTTCTCTTCAGATTCATGTGTACTTCAATATCTAGTTTCCATAGCAACTGAGATGCAGTTTGCAGCTGGGTAAGAAAAGAGAAATCTTTAGGTGTAAAGAAACTTATTTTTTAACCTGGAGAGAGAAGGTATCAGGCAGCACCTTCATAGTTTTTATAGGCTAAAGCCTACATTCTTTTTTCAGGACTTCAGTATTTCACTGATAGGTGTCATTTCCTTTTTCCTGAAGAGGCCATTCAACTCTTCTTGACACAGTCCCAGAAAAGATTGCTGCTTCTGTGTTCTATTTAATCACAGTCAAACTAATTAATTAACCAATTTAACAAGACAGCTAAAAGAACTTCTGTGGAGAAATTATAGTTACCAGTAGAATTATTACTTTTCAAATGGAATGTCTCTGGCTGATAATAGCCTTTTTTACAGGAAGTAGGTAGTCTCTTGTTCAAGTGTGACTGAAAGAATCTAGAATAGTACTTATGTCTGTGTTCTTAGTGTAACTGAATTTGGCGTGTATACTTGAGACCTGTTGAGTCACTTAGGTGGAGAAATATTGGAGGGAGATAAGTGCTATCACAAGTCTTTGCAACCACTAAAAGGATAACATTAAAGAGATGCTCTAAGCACTTAATGTTACATTTTCAGAGATGTGTAGCACTTTAAATGGAAAATTTATTTTTTTTAAGTTGTTGAAGCTGGAGGAAGTTTAATGTTTTGTTTTGTTTTGTCTTAAATTATAGGAACTGCCTTCTGTTGAAGAACTCACTATTATTCTGCCTGAAGATATTGAGTTAAAACCTCTTGGGATGGTTTCAAGTATTATTGAACAACTAGGTATGTTAAGAATTTTATTAATAAAAATTATATCCAAACACACACTAATAATTGAATCAGTGACTTTTATGACTAGTAAATTTTCTTTGACATGCGTAGTTAACACTTTATAGTCATTAAGTTTGAAGGGATAAAATTCAGTTTTCGTATACTAAAATTATATATATATAAGTACAGTTTCTTTATAGAAATTTAAATGTCTGCTTTTACTGACATACTTCCTCCGGAATTTCCTTTGATTTGGTTTATTAGTTTTCTAATGTTGCTATACCAAATTACTGCAAACTTAGTGACTTACAACAGCAGCACAATTTTATCACACAGTTCTCATGTGGGTCTTAGTGGGCTTAAAATGAAAGGTGTTAACAGGGCTGAGTTATCTTCTGTAGGTACTAGGGGAGAATCTTATTTCCTTGCTCTTTCTGGGTTCTAGAGCCTGCCCACATTCCTTGACTTTTGGCTCTCTTTCTACTTCCTGAAGGCCAGTAATGTAACGTCTGTCTCTGAGCCTTCTTCCATTATCTCACCTCACTCCGACTACATGTGGAAAGGTTCTCTGCTTT
Source organism: Symphalangus syndactylus (assembly GCF_028878055.3). Classification (NCBI taxonomy): domain Eukaryota; kingdom Metazoa; phylum Chordata; class Mammalia; order Primates; family Hylobatidae; genus Symphalangus; species Symphalangus syndactylus. The sequence continues at coordinate 136,441,569 of NC_072426.2, read as the reverse complement.
TAAAGACTTTTTAGATTGAGTTTACCGCATAATCCAGGATAATCTCCCCTATCTCATGGTCCTTAACTTTAATCACATCTGCAAAGGCTCTTAAAAATGTAATTTACAGATTCAGGTATTAGAGTGTGGATATCTCTGGGGGAGCCATTCTGCTCACCACCTTTGATTTTGTCTTAAAAACACGTGAGAAAGTTTTGTGATTTAATACTGTTATTAATGGCATGAAATATGAAGTTGCTGAGTTATAAGAGAACTTAATATTTTAGATTTCTTTAGCCCCAACATGTGAGGTTATGTGAGATTCTTGTTAATGTAGGTACTATTAACTCATAGTAGGATATGCCGGAGAATAGAACTCAGCACTGACAAAATAATAGGATTTTGGAACTGTGAAGAGGACCCAGATTGCCCACCAGCCTCCACAGGACCTAAGGAAACAGAAAAATTCAAGTCAGTTGCTCTTAGGACCAGCTGTATAGTGAGTCAGTGGTAGAAATAGGACCTTTTTCTTTTGACTTTTTTTCTAACAGTGTCTGTATTGATATTTGAAAAAATTAATACTTACATAATTTTGTACTTTTTCAGTTTATTAATAAAAATGTAGATTAAAATGAACTTTCTTTTCAAAAATAATAATTAAAATTCTTTCCATCATTCTGGAATCATTACATTTACTAGTTTTAGAGTTATCTTATGGTATTTAATAATATAGATAAATCAAACAGGCAACTAATTTCTGGATTATGTAGTATGATTTAAACATTTATTAGACTTGACGTATACAGAAAAATTTTAGGTCATAATGTTGATCCTCAAAAAAATAAATGTAAACTCTCTGACATACATGGAATAATGCATGTCATTTTTGCATTTTTAACAATACTATTTTGACTAACAGAGACTAAAAAAATTCTCAACCTAATGGGAATAAAGAGTAAATGGGTCAAAATCAGCACATGCTACTGTTGCAGATTTAACTCAAAACATGTTGCCCCATGATCTGTTGCTTATGTGTATATTTGGAATTCAGAAGTACTAACTTTTTTTAATAGAGACGAGGTCTTGCTATGTTGCCCAGGCTGGTCTCAAACTCCTGGGCTCAAGCCATCCTTCCTCGTCAGCCTCCCAAAGTGCTGCAGGCATGAGCCACCGTGCCCAGCCTGAAGTACCCACTGTTAAAATTAATTGAGATACAAAAGAAATTGTTTGAATTAATTTTAATAATCTGAGGTAATATATTTTATTCCCTTAGTGGACATGGTATTATCTATGTAATGTAACAAAGTGTTCTTACTTGTGGCTCTGATTTTCTAAAAATTTATTGAGAGTGTGTTTGTGTGTGTATGTGTTTTCTCTTTGTTATGATGGATCAGTTCTTTAACATTTGTGTCATTTAAAAGAACTGGAGATTTGGAGATTATGCTTTTGTGTTTTGAGGAGGGAATTTTCATGTAATGATAAAAATTACTGTGAGCTCTAGCACTTTGACTTCTGTTCATAGGAAGATGCTTTCGTGAAGCCTTTTATTTAACTTTTTCATATACCAGTAACTAAACAGTGCTTTGTAGAAAAGAATTTTTAAGAGTGAGAAAGAACACTAATTTCTTCTAAAAGTTTTACAACTAAATGTGATTACACTATTTTTGGTAAAAATTACTTGAGAATATGTACATAGCTTGAATTTGTTGACTCTTGATGATTCAGATTTTCTGTGGGGTTTGCATTTTAATTTTTTTCCCTTAGAATTATAGCTTTTTGTATTAAAAATAGGTATAAAACATTTCCCAGTGCTATTTGGTAATAAGTAGACTTTGTTTACTGAAGAGAAAATGGTTAATGAGGTAATAATCCCACCTTCAATTTTATTTTAAATTATGTTGGAATTAAAGCTTAGATTTTCATTAAAATTTTACATTCTCTTATAAGTAAATCTTGAAGTAATCTATTTTATTTTTCAGTAATAATTGAATCTATGACTAACCTACCTCCAGTTAATGAGGAGACTGTAATTTTTAAAAGTGATCGACAAGCAGCAGGAAAGGTTCGTAAAACATTTCAAATCTTACAAATTATTCTATTTATTTATTGTTTTTTTCTGACTTTCCCCATTAGTTCTCAGAAGAGTTTATTTATTTTAATTGATGGACAATCTAGAGCTCTCTAATTTCAGTACATTCTTGATTTCCTTCAGTACTTCATGTCTGTCTATAAATTGGTTTAATACTGATTATTACTCTTTGCCGCATGAGTTATTAAATACACATGTATAGAATTCTTCCCTAGTGTTTATCAGATAACTTGCTAGGCAGTGAGTCCGCGTAATGCGTAACACATCGTTTCCTACCCTCCAGATACTCAGCTGAGTGAAGACGACTTCCCATAGTATAGTAGCTCTTAAGCATTTTTGTCTTGTTAGCTCCTTTGAATATTGGCTCTCAGACTTTTCAGACTTTGACTTCCTCAGGTGGAAGCTCGGTGTGGAATCTTTTCCAAGTGGAAAAATATTTCACTGACAGCAGTGAATTGTCACTGTAAGCACATCCTGGGTTATTACAAATATGTGCATTCGAGTAATTACTATAAGATTTGGTCCCTTTTAACATCTTTCTAATGGAACAACCCTGCATGTCCACCTTAATATAGAAAACCATACACTTTACCCAGCAAGTAGGCAATTCTGACTGATCGGCAGAAGGCATAAAACATTCTAAAATCAAGAATATAAATACTAAGTATTTATTTCTTGGCAATAGGGACAGTTTTATTCACCTTGATATTCCCCGTTGTACCTAGTACAGTTCTTTGTAAATTATTTGTGCCAAGTAAATGTGTATTGAGTTGAATACAAGCAAATAAGAAAGGAGCTATTTGTGATTTTCATGACAGTTGTCTTTTTTTCTTAGTACCTAACTTAGACAATTTTAATCTGAAAATACTCAACACTTTGCTAAATTAAAACCTCTAAACAGACCTTTTTTTGTATTTCCCACTACATTTGAATTTATAGACCTGTAAATGTGACTAATATTAATATTCAGCTGTCATTTAGCTTTGAAAGGAGTCAGATAAAATATAACATTTACACCTCTAACTTTAGTTATATGGCATAAGACTTGGCAAAAATTAAATCTATTTCTAAATTTTACATAGAATGCTTTAAAAATGCTTTTGAAAGACTTTGTGACAAGTCTTTCAAAAATACTTGATTATAAATGTAAGTGCCTTGAAATGATTCCCCAAAATAGTAGTGGGAGTAGAGATTAGAAAGTATTTGTTAAACAAACCAATAACCAGAATATGAAGCTGAGTACCTTTTAGATTATTAGCATGTCTTATCTAAATACTAAATTAGTTTTACCTTCAGTAGCAAGCCATCGAACATCTTTTCCCTCTTTTCTTCAGTAACACAATAGTAATCAGCTACAGTCATATTTATGTTATCTTTTTAAGTTCACTGAAACCCTGCAAGGAAGTAGAATTACCTCTATTTTAAAACTTGAGAAACGTTGCTACAAAGTCACAAAGCTGAAATGGATGAGATTACAACCCAGGTTCTTTTCCCTTCCACCTCCCTTTGCCTTCCCCACTGATTAAGGGAGGACAGTCTCAGATTTTTATTCTTACCTTTGCCCTTTAATCCTAAGAATTGCTAGTTCTCTTGCTAACTAGTGAAATCTGTTTACTTCTCATATATCAGTGGGTAGGAGATTTTTACTGATTCCTTTTTAAACAATTATATTACTGTCTTGTTTGGTAGGATATGATGATTTTCTAGAGGACTCTGTATTATATTGATGGAGTGTTGTTCCCCACCCCCTCAGTTCTCATGACATATTTCAAGGTAACTTGTGATACAGTAATACACACGGTGATTGAAATGATCGGTTTACCTAATAGATTAGAATACTCTTTTCGTCTGTATTTTCTTCATTTTTGTTAATGGGAATTGAAAAAAAGCACACAGTGATTGATAAAAGACAATGTTGAATAGTTGTAAAGGTTCATTTCCTCATTTCCTTTCTCCTTTGGCAGTTATCCCAAAGCTGGCTCACCTGGAGAGACATTGTTTGAAGGCTGTTCCCAGGTGGCAGCATGCAGATCTTGGCCCTTCACAGACAGGCACAGCCTGCCAGCATTGTTCCTAGGCCTGGAGATTCCTTAATGTATTTATTGTTACTTAGAGAAACTGGGATTTGCCTAGTCCCCTCCTAGATAATAGAAAAACTGGGAGTTACCTAGCCCTCTCTAGATAACGCAAAGTTTGTGACATGGTATGTGTGTGGAGAGGGGAAAGAGAGTACAGCTCATTCTCCCTTTTGCAGTATTGTCTGTGCACGTCCAGCCTGCTGGCTCAAACAGGCCTTCCACACCGCTGAAACTTTTGCGATGGTGCTCACAGAACATTTGAGCCCAGCCTATGCTGGAATGGAATTTGGGGAACTGCATGCACTCTATATCTTCTCTGCTTGTCAGTTATTTTTCCCAGCAGACCTTACATTATAGCTGTACCATGTTGTTACGGTGTGTGTTAACCTCTATGTGCGATAGGAATCCTTGGAGATCCTGTAGCAAAAATATAATGCCTTTGAGTTAAAAATGGTGAGTATTATCAGCTAGAGCGAAGTGAAAGGATACCTAGAAAACCACTTCTCAATGACAAGGCAAGTATAAAGCATCAGTTGGATTAAATTTTTATATGAACACCTACAGAATATATACTATTTTTAAAGATATAAAGAAAGCTGCTTGCCCACCTCATAGTAAAGATCTCAGCTGCTACTTTTCCAAATTCAGTTTCTTATACTCTCCTTACAATCTATTACTTCCTTTGCTTTTATCTTGAATCAGGTAGTATGGAAGTTACAAAATCCCCTAAGTTGGGTGGAATGACCAAGAAGGGATGTGGGTGCCTCCTATGGAGCTGTATGAGGAGAAGTGGGCTGGCCTGAGCCTTGCTGTGTCTTAAGTTGCTCTTTACAGTTTAGCTCTCAGGTATTAGTCAATCTAAACTCTATACTCAGAGGCTAATGGTTATTTAAAATATTGTTAAATTCCTCTTTTCTACTCTGGATTAGCTAAATTGCTTATGTGATCTTGGTCAGGTTTTCCTGTAACATACCTATTAGTATTGGCTCATGCCACATACTGTCTATTGTATGGCTTTCTGTTATCTACTGCGTGTGATGTTGTCTTAAAACTTTATAATGATTTTATTATAGTTGTGGCTCATAAACACTTCAGAACCTAGGAACAGTCAACTAAAATATTATGCTTTGCTTTTGTCCAAGAATTTTGAATGTCACTTATATTTTAGTTCCAACCATACTGCACAGACCTGAAGTTTGGAGGGAATTTTTCCATTGAAATCATTTTTCACACTTAGGAAATGGATTCATGCTATCTAGGAAACGAATCCCTTTGAAGCAGTGTGTGTACCAGGTTGCAAACAATGATTATTTTACCTTGTGTTAATGGATACACAGGAAACTTAAAAGGTATTTTTTTAATCTCTACCCAAATGAAGAATTGGGTTTGCCTATATTTGAGAGAATTAAAATTGTTAATTGTTTTTAAGACAATTTTAAGTGAAAGTAAGACTACAATAATATATGTCATGTAGGCCAGTAAGAGTGGTGCTGAGTGCACCTCTTCTGTCCTTCACAGTTCTTACTGGACGAGGTCTACTGGATTTATCTAAACCTTTTCAAAGCAAATGTCTTGCTATTTTCTTAAAGTTTTTTGCTTTTACGCTTTTTTAAAGCTTTAAATTTGCGATGCTATTATCGTTATTTCATAATACACTGGCATTTTAGTAGTTTTTAATGTCACTACTTCTTTTTAGAGTACACATATCTTCAAAATGGTGGTGCCCTGATAGGTGAGCTGTTTTACGCCTTAGTGAAAACTAATGAAAGATTCAGTGCTGTACTAAAGATCATAAAATGTGAAGAGCATTTACTATTAAAAATCAAGAACTGAGGATGTGATAAGACAGCCATGTTCAATGCAGTTGGTATAAATTGGTCCAAGCTATTTAGAAAGCTGTTTAGTAATTTCCATTAAAACTTTTATGCCTTAGTGTTAATTATCATACTTTCAGCTTCAATACCTCCACTCCTTACAGATCAATTTTTAGGAAATCTGAAGTATAGAGATTTATATATAAGATGTTTATCATGGCATCATGTATTATGTTGAACAAATTGGAAGCTGTCTAAATGTCTTGCAATAAGAAAGAAGTTAAATAAGTTGTCCTGAGTCTGTAAAGGGGTGTTTTGTGATTGCTAAAATTATACTTACAAAGAATATAACATGGAACAACTTTAGGTTTTTAAAAGGAGACAGTGTACAAAACTACAGTATGGTCTTAAAGAAAAAAATAACGTATTATAGAAAAAAGACTGGAAAAATCTATACTGGCATTGGTCATGGTCTTATCTCTGTAATATACATATACTATCTCACTTTTGTTCCCCAGGCTGTAGTGCGATGGCGCAATCTCGGTTCACTGCAACCTCTGCCTCCTGGGTTGAAGCGATTCTCTTGCCTCAGCCCCCTGAGTGGCTGGGATTACAGGTGCCTGCCACCACGCCCGGCTAATTTTTGTATTTTTAGTAGAGACAGAGTTTCACTATGTTGGCCAGGCTGGTCTTGAACCCCTGACCTCAGGTGATCCGCCTGCCTCACCTCCTAAAGTGCTGGGATTACAGGCGTGAGCCACCACGCCCAGCCAGAAAATATATTTTTTAATTCACATAATTTGAGAAGAAAATACAATTTGAAACCAACAAGTTTCCTTTCATTATTCTTAAAACGTTTTCAGAAGTAAAATATGTGGTTCTGCTAAAAGCAGTTCTTTTAGTTAAATGTTAAAGGCTGCACCATCTTTGTGTTTTTTAAACATAAATAACTTCTACTTTATCATTTGTTAAATTAGAAAAAGTCTTTAATTTTACAAAATTCCTAACTATAGAAACAGCAAAAGTGATTTAACACCTATTGAAGTCAGAAGCTTGCTTTTATATTTCCCATCTGATGATTCCAAATGTATACAGTATGTTATTTCTCAAAAGTTACCAATTATAATCCTTTTCTTTGTACCTTACAACTTAAATGAGAATAATTTAAAAAAATCATAATTTGCATCTAGTTGGTATGACCAAAATGATTTGAATTTGGTGAGGAACAAACTTGTTACTGTTGTTTCACATTCATAGAAGGGAAATCTGGAATGAGCAAGTGCATTTTAATCAATATATGAAGACTGAGTATGTAAAAATGACATAAATATAACTTAAAAAATTACTTTATTGCCCTAACACTGACAAAATTACTTTGTTCTGGCAATTATCAGTGGGATTTTTAAAAGAAAACACTGCTAACTTTTCAAATATTTTACATGTTAAAAGAGGCCTTTATGTTTCTATTACAGATATTTGAGATATTTGGACCTGTTGCACATCCATTTTATGTGTTACGGTTTAATTCTTCAGATCACATTGAGAGTAAAGGTATTAAAATAAAGGAGACTATGTATTTTGCTCCATCAATGAAAGATTTCACCCAGTATATATTCACAGAAAAACTTAAACAGTAAGTACTTTACTGGCATGTTGTTCTTCACTTACCTAATGTTTATATTTTAAGAATAATTCTCAATGATGTAATTTCTTATAGTTATATTGTGTCTGTCTTGCAAAGAGTTCATTTATCTTACTAATAATATCTTTGAAGCCTACAATTTATTTTCAGATTTTGTACGTAGAATTCATATCTTTCACAAAAAATGAGATGATCAGTTATTAAGAGCACATTTGAGCCATGTACACTTTCTGATTCTAGTTCAGTGTTTTTTTCATTATATACTTTCTTTAATGTACTTGCTGTTTTAGTATTAGTACTGATATTATCATTTCTTAATAACTTTTTTCAGTTAAGTAAAATTCTCTTTGGATTCTATTTAGGGGCCTTGCTCTTCAATAAAACTTAATAGTTATCAAGAGAAAAAAAATGAGTATACCTCTTTATTTTGCTTATAAATTGTAAGTTTGTAGAAGAGACAACTAACACGTGTCCCTGAAAAATTGTGTAGAAAGTCATGGTGTGTGGAGTTGACCTAACCAACAAACCAGTGCTCTCCATTTTGTCTATAAATAATGCTAAGTGATTTCTGTGGCATGTGACCAGCAATATTTTTTTATATTTGTGCTCCCATTGGTTGAATATTTTTCAAATGTTAGCTGTTGCCAGCTGTTAGTTGTAGAGCTGTTTGTATCAGTTGAACTTGTTATAGTTATGTTATTTAATTTTTTATATCAGCAAATAGCATATGAATAGTAGATTTTTTTTTAATAAAAGTAACTTGAATGCTTTCGAATGATATAATGAATATGAGCCACTAAAAATATTTTCAAATTGGGAGTGGAAGAAAAGACTGCCAAAGATTGGGGGAAGGTTAAATCCAGAAAGACTTTGTACTCAGTTTGACACAGAAGTTCCTTTTAGTTCTAGCTCTTCTTTTATTGGAAACTTAAAACCTAGGCGATACATTTTTATAGATGTTTTTGCAGGAAGACAAAGGAACTTTGGTCACTGAATAACTTTGGTATTATGTCAAAGGTACCAACCCCAGTTGCATGGCATAAGAAGATTACTTATACCACTTATATATTAAGTCTCAAGTCACCAAATTTCATTTATTTCAGAGATGAAAATTTTGATCCTGATAATTGATTTAACTCATGTTTAAGAACTACATAAAGATCTGGAGGAATATTTTGCCTAAGTTATTCTTCAGATTGCATAAGGTTATTTTCCTAAATAACACTGACAAGAAAGATGAATTAAATACACATAAAGTCTTCAAGATATTAATATGTTCTAGGCTGGGCGCGGTGGCTCACGCTTGTAATCCCAGCACTTTGGGAGGCCGAGGTGGGTGTATCACGAGGTCAGGAGATCAAGACCACGGTGAAACCCCATCTCTACTAAAAATACAAAAAAAGTAGCCGGGCGTGGTGGCGGGCGCCTGTAGTCCCAGCTACTCGGAGAGGCTGAAGCAGGAGAATGGCGTGAACCCGGGAGGCAGAGCTTGCAGTGAGCCTAGATTGCGCCACTGCACTCCAGCCTGGGCAACAGAGCGAGACTCCGTCTCAAAAAAAAGTTCTAAAATGCTTTAAATATTTAGCATTTCATCCTGCTTTGAATATAAAGATACTGCTGTGGATATGCCATATATTTAGCCTTTTAACAGAGTATTTTAGCTTAAAACAGATAAACTTGAAGAGGTTTTCTGAAGATGGTTTTAAAATAGATTTTAAATAATAGACGCAGTCTTTGATTTTGATTTGCAGTTCTTCTATTAAGAAGTAGTAGTAAATCAATGAATTGCGAAATTAGACCTATATTGCAGAAACCTCCCTCCCCCAGGAAAACTGTTGTATTCTAGACCTCATTTTGGCATCTGTCATGGGAACTCGGTGGAGTACTTTGTCTTTGAGGTAGAGAAGTTCAGCTCCTTTCCAGCTTACTGTTCTCTAGTGAGGCTATTTTGATCTTAGTTTCTCATGTACTTACTGTCTTGTTAAAAGTGCCTTTTGAAACGTTGCTTGATCTTTCCTTCAGTAGATTTTGATTTTTTGTAATAGACGCACTAGTTGGGGAATTTTTCCCATTTATGTTTGTGATTCCAGGCTAACAGCAGTCCAGATCATGAGATGTCATGTATGCAGAAAGAAATACCAGAGCTATATTTAAGGCCCATGTGTGAAATGACAATTGAGGAAATGCTTTTTTTCTTTTTAAGTGATGGAAAAGTCATTGATAATGGTTCATATATAATGTCAAAGTTCCGAATCAAAAATTTAAAACAAACTTAATAACTTTCATGTTGTGCCAGCAAACTGACATCTGTACATTGATTTTAATGGCCTTAATTCCTGGGAATCTCATTTATTTTTGAGATCTAGTTTAAAACAATAAGGACATCTAGTCCTAATACTTTGTCGTATTTTACTTTGTGATATTTTAATGTAATGGAATAACAAAATAGTACCTGAAACTATGAAATTAACAAAATTAAAAAGATTAAAAATGAGCTTTCACAAATTATACTGCTCATAATAGATATCTGTACTTTGGTTGGATGTAAAGCGTAAAACTCTCCACCAAAAGTTGTTGATTTTCAGCTGCAATTACACATTTCACATATGCCAGTCATTATATCATCCTTCAGAATCTTTAAAGCAGCTTCTCTTCCTCTTCCTCAAACTATTCATAGTTAGCCTTTATTTGACCCTCACTGCTTTAGAATCAGTGTTGGAATAATCCTTGGTTACTCATAGAGGATTGCTGGCATTCCTCAGGTAAACTGAGGAGAAAATAATTCATATTGATGTCTCTGCCATTAAACCTGTAAAATCTTTGAAAAGGGAATGCCTCATAGTCATTTTTATGTCCTTCGCACATGGAACAACTTCCAGTCTACAGTTGGCGTGAAATAAGCATTTTTTTTAAACTGAGTTTTGTGAAAACTGCAAATATTATATGAAAAGAAAAATCAAAAGAGCTGTCCGTCTGCTTTCCACTGCATACCATAGCCTTGGCTTCTCATTCCAATTCCCTAATCCTAATATTTATATTTGCTCAACTTTTGTGTTTTTCTTAGGAGCTTCCCACATCTTTTGAAATAAGGTTAAAGACACATAAGTGTATTGCAAAATTAAAGGTTGAACTCATGTCCTTTACTTTATTATTGTCTGTACTTTTAAGTTACAAGCACTTAATAGAATTGTGATAAATAATTTTTTGACTCCCATCCCCACCCCACTCAGGGATAAGGGATCAGATGCATCATGGAAGAATGATCAGGAACCACCACCAGAGGTAAGTATAAGTCTTTTTATGCAACATTTTATAAAGTAGGGCAGGACTTAATCTTATAAATTTTATCATTCTTGCTGTTAGGGAAGTCATTAATACTGGCTAGCAGCCATACTGCCTTCTCTTGTCGTAGCACATGTATTCTCTTACCCTCCTAGATGACTATTTTATACCTTTCAATGAAAGGTTTTGATTGATCATTTAGGAAAAAAACTTTTTTCAGTGACATTTAGTTGTATTTTAATAATTATCACCTTGTCATTTACATTGTAATTTGCTGTTTTTGTCAACTTCGTTGATGTCTGATAAAGGCAGGCTGTCATTTTTAAAAAATGTAATTCAATTTAGTAAATACACCATATGGGACATGAAGACATGGTGCTTTTAATAGTAAGCTGCCCGGCCGGGCACGGTGGCTCACGCCTGTAATCCCAGCACTTTGGGAGGCCGAGGCGGGCGGATCACGAGGTCAGGAGATCGAGACCATCCTGGCTAACACAGTGAAACCCCGTCTCTACTAAAAATACAAAAAATTAGCCGGGCGTGGTGGTGGGCGCCTGTAGTCCCAGCTACTCGGGAGGCTGAGGCAGGAGAATGGCTTGAACCCGGGAGGCGGAGCTTGCAGTGAGCCGAGATTGCGCCACTGCACTCCAGCCTGGGCAACAGAGCGAGACTCCGTCTCAAAAAAAAAAAAAAATAGTAAGCTGCCCTTCTTTTGGAAGTACAAAATCATTTGGAAGCACAAGATCATTGGAAGCTACCTACCTGTCAGCTTTTTACGATATAACTACCTTTCTAAAAAAAGAGACCTTGGTTTTCTTTTTGTATCTATGTCAGCAAAACAATAGTTTTATGCCCCAAGGTGACTTCATAATCTAGTCTTCCTAGAGATGTGAAGTGAATTTAGGAATAATATGTAAATAAGTTAATGATTTAATAGGATTACTTTGTTTAACATTCCGTGAAAGTGTTTAAGCAGATTATCTTGAGGGTTTTTTTTTTTAAATTACAACAACGAATGTATTCATTTCTTAAAAATAGCATGTATTTATACAGTATAAAATAAAAATGTATATAAATATTTTTATAAGTAAAAATTATACATGAGAGTTTTTAAAACTTGCTCAGCAGTTCTTATGAAGTTTTCTCAGTATTAGTTTTTTTTGTTTTTTTGTTTTTTTAAACAAATATAGACATGGGGGTCTCACTATGTTGCCCTGGCTGGTCTCAAGCTTTTGGCCTCAAGTGATCCTCCTGGCCTCAAGCAGTCTTCCTGCCTTGGCCCCCCAAAGTGCTGGGATTATAGGCATGAGCCACCTTGCCCAGCCAGTATTACAGATTTTTGATATTTACGGATTTAACTTTGGTCATTTTAGATGTTTAAAGCAATCAAATCGTGATCTGTGTTTCTAATTTTACTGAGGTATGAATCAGGTTTATGCCCACTTAGAGGGTTTTATACAGGTATGAATCACTTAACCAGTGAATGATCCTTGCCTAGTTTCTGAATTGAAATAGAATTGTTTTCTAATTAATGTTATGTATTTATGAGATTTCAATTAAAGCTCTGAATATTCACTTAATGTTCTGAATTAAGTTTAGAGTATCTAGAGCATCTTATTACTTGAATTACATGTTTTAAAAGTGTTTAGAGATTCATAAACATCTCAAAACATATTTCTTATAAAATCCAGATATTCTTTTTTTCTTTTTTTGGGTGGGGGATGGAGTTTTGCTTTTTTTGCCCAGGCTGCGATGCGGTGGCAGTCTCAGCTTGCCGCAAACTCCACCTCCAGGTTCAAGTGATTCTCCTGCCTCAGCCTCCCGAGTAGCTGGGATTACAGGCGCATGCCACCACACCAAGCTAATTTTGTATATTTATTAGAGACGGGGTTTCACAATGTTGTCCAGGCTAGTCTAGTACTCCTGACCTCCAGTAATCCACCCCCCAATGCCTCTCAAAGTGCTGAGATTTCAGGCGTGAGCCACCGCACCCGGCCAAAATCCAGATATTCTAATGAATCCCTGTTGTTTCCGACCTAAGCATTGAAGTTACCAATTAGAGCAATACGAGTTATTTGTAAAATTGGTTTGACTAGGTTAATTGCAAAATTACATCTCACCTAGTTCATGGTGTTTGTTTTTTCCAGGTAGCTTGAACTGGATCATTAAGTATGTTGGGATTTAATTTTGTAATATTTGTTGATGAAACTTTGTAGTCTAGAATTATTGGCTGGTATTGATCATAGATTAAAATTAGAAATTTGTGAGGTTTAAACTTAAAAAGAGAAAAAAGAGAAACATCATGCAATGTGAAAATAGAAAACTTGCATAAAGGAAAATAAGAGAAATTATGTGCTGTGAAATGTTGGGCTGTGTAAAGGACCTAAAAATTACCTATGGTTGTATCATACGCATCTTCATAGCCATTTTTAATATGCCACCGTATACTTTATGGTTGAATAAATGTATTTAATGAATGGAAATTTAAATTAATTTGCATATAAGAAACATGAATTTTTCTCTTGAGTTTAGGAGTGTTAGCAAAATACTACCAGAGTAATCTCTCTGAAATAAACTATTCCCAATTAAAATCCTTAGTTCCTCCCTCCTGCTCTTAAGATGTTCAATTATTTAAAATGGCACAATAAGGTTCCTTATAAGCTTCTCCAATTTTATCTTTTCTGGTTTTGCCATGTAAGAAGAAGAAGCTTTCACTTTGCCTTTCAGAACCATTTTTCTTTTTGTATATACTATGTTCTATCATGCCTCTGTGTGTATTGTTCCCATTTTCTGAAAATTCTCTTTATTTTCATAGCTAACTCATTCAGGTATTTCTGTTGGGTTATCCATACCAAGAAGTCTTCCTTTTCCTTTTTTCTCTTTATCCAGCACTATAATAACATAGCATTAAGTTGTAGCACTCGTTCATTGTACATTTAATCTGTTTTCTCAGAAAAAGGAGTCTTCTATCTGATCTCCATACTTTCTAGTGTCTGTCAGATACCAGATTTAATCTGAGTTTTCCAATCTTATATTAACATCAGTAATAAGAAATTGTGCATTGGAAGGCATACAATTAGTTCATGTTTTCAAATTAGGTTTCAGAATCTGAAGTGTATGGATTCCTGGTTCATGGAGGATTTGATCTAGAATGTATTCCAGTGAAGCCATACTGAAAATTACATACAAAGACTTTCATACACATTTTATTTCTTCTTTTTAAATGTGTATCCGTCCATACATAGTGGGCCTGCTTTCATATGTTTTTTGTATGAAACATAATAGAAGTTTTCTGGCATTAGTAGAATAATAAAATGCCTGAGCTATAGATACCATGGCAGTCATAATATATATAGCTCATAAATCTTGGTTTTCTTGGTGGACTATAACAATGAATCCTAATTCTTAGTTACATGTGGGTTTTACCACCTTTAGTTTTTAAATAATTTCCTCTTAGGAGTTGGATCATTCACGTATCTGCTTATGAAGGCCTTTGCCATGTTGATCAGGCTGGCCTCAAACTAAAAATACAAAAATTAGCTGGGCGTGGTGGCATGCGCCTGTAATCCCAGCTACTCAGGAGGCTGAGGCAGGAGAATTGCTTGAACTTGGGAGGCAGAGGTTGCAGTGAGCTGAGATTGCACCACTGCACACACACACACAAAAGTCTTTGCCTATGGTTCTATCTAAATAGCTTCCCCATGATTTGTATACCCTTATTTTGCCTTATTTATTTATAGCTCTTACTCTATACCTAAAATTATATTTAAAAAATAAGATGGTAAACCTGTAAAGAATGAACCTGTGAAATGTTTAGAACAGTGCTTGGGTGTGTATTTTGAATGAATGAATTATGGAACATTGTCTTCTATTTTTTATTGGCTCTGATAATGTATATAATTTGCTTAGTCCTTGATACTCTTACCTTTGGCACCCTTTTGCATCTGATACTATGATGAATTTTAAGTCTAAACTGGAAGTCAGACTCATATCTGAAGGGTGATTACTGGCCTGTGTTAATTAAAGAGTCATTAAGCATTTATCAAAAAATGCTTTTTCTACCATGTCTAATTCAGATACAGAAAATACTAAGTATCAAAAAGGCAACTTTTGTTAAAGTCAGTGATTAATAATAGGCTTATTTGCTTCACCTCCAAGTATGTACTATTGAATTGGCAAATCCATGTAACATAAACCTATTATATACTTTTCTCTGCAAGGCCTTAGATTTTAGTGATGATGAAAAAGAGAAAGAAGCCAAACAGAGGAAGAAGTCTCAGATTCAAGGCCGGAAAAAACTCAAATCTGAATTTAATGAGCCAGGTGAGTGAATACAATATATACAGTCGTTCTTTATCTTCATTTACATCTATGTAAGTTTTTCAATAATAAAACTGAAGGAAACATCTGGGTTCTCTCTGTTTACCTCCTAGCATCCTGCTAACATTTAGAGCCGTTACATAGCAGGAGGTGTGGTAGTTTTATGAGCTTAAGCAATAAAAATGGCTTCCTGGGGTAACAGAGAGACTAAACCGTGTTACTCGTGCTTGTCAGTACTTTTTTCTTTATTTTTTTTTTTTGAGACGGAGTCTTGCTCTCTCACCCAGGCTGGAGTGCAGTGGCGCGATCTCGGCTCGCTGCAAGCTCCGCCTCCCGGGTTCACACCATTCTCCTGCCTCAGCCTCTCCGAGTAGCTGGGACTACAGGCGCCCGCCACCATGCCTCGCTAATTTTTTTGTACTTTTTAGTAGAGACGGGGTTTCACCGTGGTCTCGATCTCCTGACCTCGTGATCTGCCCGCCTCGGCCTCCCCCAGTGCTGGGATTACAAGCGTGAGCCACCGCGCCTGGCCACTTTTTTCTTAAGATACCTATTTGCTTCCATTTTAAGAATTTTATGATCAAGTACTTGATGAACCCCTAAATCACAGTATCTTATTTTTAAACATGCAATCCCTTTACCTTTTTTAAAAATTAAACTTTCTGAGATAATCGTAGATTCACATACAGTTATAAAAAATAATAGGAGAGGTGCTGTATGCCCTTTATTCAGTTTCCCCCAGTTGCAACATCTTGTATAACTATATATGGAACACTGTCCCAGCCAGGATATTGACAGTTAAACAGTGAAGCTATACAACATTTCCATCACCAGAGAGCTACCCGGTTGCCTTTCTATAGTCACAGCCACGTCCTTACCTCTCAGCCCCTCCTTCACTCATGGCAACCATTAATCTGTTCTCCATTTTCATATATTTTGTCATATCCAGAAAATTATATAAGTGAAGTTATACACCATAGTACGATTAGGGAAAGGCTTTTGCCACTGAGCATAATATCTGTGTATCCACCCACATTATTGCATGTATCAATCATAGTTTGTTCCTCTTCATTACAGAGTAATGTTTCATGGCATGAATTTACCAGATTACCTAACCATTCATCCATTGAAGGACATCTGGCTGTTTCCATTTTGGGGTTATTAGGAATAAAGCAGCTATAAATATTTATATACAGGTTTTTTGTGAAAACAGATTTTCATTTTTCTAGAATAAATGCCCAAGAGTACAATTGCTTGGTTGTATAATAGTTGCATTACATGTTTAGTTTCCTAAGAAACTACCATACTGTATTTCAGCATGACTGTACCATTTTACATTTTTATCAGCAATATATGAGTGACAATTTCTTTGCATTTTCTCCAGCATTTGGTGTTATCACTGTTTTTAATTTTGGCCATTCTGCTAGGTTTGTAGTGCTAATATAATTGTGGTTTTAATTTGCATTTTCCTAATGGCAAATGGCATTGAACATCTTTCCATGTGCTCATTTACTATCTGTATCTTCAGTGATATGTCAGTTCATTATCTTTTGCCAACTTTTAAATTGTATTTCTGGATTTTTACTGTTGAGTTACGAGAATTTAAAACTGTATATTTTAGATACTAGCTTTCTGTCAGATATGTGGTTTGTTCATGATTTGTTCTAGTATGTAGTCTTTTCCCTCTTTTAAGAGGGCCTTTGCAATACTGAAGTTTTTAGTTTTGAGGAAAACTAATTTATCGATTTTGTTTATGGAATCTGAGAACTTCCTGCTTAGCTTTAGATCCTAATGATTTTCTTCTATTTTTTCCCTAAAAGTTTGGTAGTCTTCTGTTTTAAATTGTACACTGTGATTCCTTTTGAGTTAAATTTTGTATAGAATGTGAGTTAGTCTTGAAATTGCATAGAGTGATAACTCCTACTTTCTCTTTTTCAAAATTATAATTGGTATTCTAGGTCCTTTACCTTTCAGTATAAATTTTAGAATCTTCTCTACATCAACAAATGTCTTCCTGAGGTTTTTTTTTTTTTTGGTCTGTTTTTTGAGATATTCTTGGTCTGTTGCCCAGGCTAGAATGCAGTGGTACAATCATAGCTCACTGTAACCTTGAACTTCTGAGCTTTTTTCTTTCATTCTCCTGACAGTATCTTTCATGGAGCAGAAATTTTTAAGTGTAATGAAATTCAGCATATCGATTATTTCTTTCATGGGTCATGCCTTTGATGTCCTATCTAAGAAGTCATTATCTAAAAAGTCATTATTGGCTGAGCACAGTGGCTCATGCCTGTAATCCCAGCACTTTGGGAGGCCGAGGCAGGCAAATCAGGAGGTCAGGAGTTCAAGACCAGCCTGGCCAACATGGTGAAACCCCATCTCTACTAAAAATCCAAAAATTAGCTGGGCATGGTGGTGCATTCCTACTTGTGAGGCTGAGGCAGGAGAATTGCTTGAGCTGGGACCCGGGCAGCGGAGGTTGCAGTGAGCAGAGATCGTGCCACTGCACTCCAGCCAGGGCTACAGAGCGAGACTCTGTCTCTAAAAAAAGAGTCATTATCAACCCAAGGTCATCTAAATTTTCTTCAATGTTTTCTTTTAGGAATTTAGTAATTCTGCATTTTACATTGAGATCTGTGATCCATTTTGAATGAATTCTTGTGAACGGTGTAAGGTTATTGTCTAGATTTAATTCTTTTTGTATATGGATGTCCATGTGTTCCAGCCCTATTTGTTGAAAACACTACTTATGCTCTGTTGTATTGCTTTTGCTCCTTTGTTAAATATCAGTTTATTATGTTTATGTGGGGCTATTTTTGTACCTTCTATTTTGTCCCATTGATTTATTTGTCTGTTCTTTCACCAGTACCACACTGCTGTGATTACTTAAACTTTATAATACGTCTTGAAGTTGGGTAGTTTCCATCCTCCACCTTTGTTCTTCTCCTTCAATGTTGTTCCATTGAGTTTTTAATTTTGGTTATTGTAATGTTCAGTTCTAAAATTTCAATTTGTTCTTTATATCTTCTTTTTTTCCCTAAAACTTTGTAATTTTAATTGTTTAGAATGTTCATAATATCTTGTTGAAGCATTTTTATGACTGCTTTAATATCTTTCATAATTCTAACATCTTTGTGACACCCTTCCTTTTTTTTTTTTTTTTTTTCATTGAATTTGAAGTCTTCCTGGTTCTTTTTGTGATGACCAATTTTCTTTTATTGAAACCTGGGTATAGTGAATATTATATTACAAGACCATGGATCTTATGTAAATCTTCTGATTTAGCTGGGTTTGTTGTGATTGTTTCTTTGTCTTTTTAAAAATGCTACTCTGGCAGCTAAAGGAACGGGATAGATTGATGTCTAGGTATTCCTCTTAGCCTCTGTTGACATCTTTGGCCAAGCGGTGCCTTGTTACTGCTGGATGAGGGTAGAAGTTCTGACACCCCACGAGGTCTTTTCTTATGCCTGGTAGGGACAGGAGTACTTTGTCACTCCTCCCCATATGGCATACACTGACACCAATGGAGGATGGCCTTGTTATCACTGGGTGGGGACAAAAATCCTAACACTACTCAGTCTTCTCTGACATTGCCCCAGTGTAAAAGAGGGAAGAACACTGTGTTGCTGCCAGTGGAGGTGGAAGTTCAGGTTCCCCATGTGATGTTCATTGTTTGCGGGGAGGCTTGTTACTGGCACCCTGTTCAGCCTGTTCCTGATGCTACTGTGGTGGAAGGGTTGGAGTACCTCATCACTGCCTGTCAAGGTTAGAAGTCTAGGATCCGTACTCAGCCTTTGAGAGTGTGTAGGGTTGGTGCCACATTTCCTTCTGTGGTGTTTGGCTGGAGTAGAATGGTTATCGTCTAAGTGTTCTCTGACTTGTTAGGTTTTCTTTCTTTGGCATTAAGTTTTGTCTTTTTAATTCATTTGAAATTTACCATTTTATGTCTTACGCTTTTTTAACTGCCATAAGATACACTGGATAATAAAGAAAAATCATAATTGAAATTTCAAACAGTGCTTTTTGATATATTAAACTTATTTTCCTTTTTATGTTTTCCCTCCCCTCACTCAAAGGTGAAGATTTTACTGAAGTACATCAGAATTGGAATGCTCATAGCTCTGCTTCAGAGCATGCAAAAGGATATCGTAACAGAGAATTCACACGAGGATTTTCCAGGGGCAAATACCCTCGATCTTGCCATGGCAGGCCTCCACCTCAGCATTTCTATAACTCAGAACATACGGTATCTCAGGAGGCTTCAGGATTTCCTTCTCAGAGACAAGATAATCCCATTATGCCACAATACCCCTTTCCTCTTCCAATGTTTGACATGCATAATTTTCCACTCCGCCCTCCACCCCCACCACCACCCCCACCTGTAAACATGGGTTGGGCTACACCAAACATGGCTGCTCATCCATTACTTAACTTACCATACTCCCTACCCCCACCGCCTCCCCCTCCACCACTGCCTCCTCCACCCTCTTCTGGTGATAGTAATTCTCATTTTGGACCTTACTATTAGGTGACTATGCATTACCAGAGAAATGTGGACTTTTCATATTATGTGGTAAGGATTTTTTTTTCAAGAGTGATTATGGAGCTAGATTTTTAAAAGCACTGTAAAATACTAAATGATTCCTTCTGTTGTAAGTTGATATATATTTGTAACCTTTGTGAAATTGTATTCATATGAAAATGTCAGCTCAGATTCTTGGGAGAACATTAAATTATGTAATATTTAATTAAAATTTTGAATTCATGCCTTCTCCCTGCCAATCCCACCCAGTTAAACTATATATATATGGTAATGGATATGGGACAAGTTTCATCATGGGTGAAATATATGGAGCACATTGATTTTCTTGCTATAATCTGAATATAAGATGAAGTCCTTTTGAGAGTCTTTAAACTATTTTTATAAATTTATACTGTGGAAATCAATTTTAATTACAAATGTAATTTGTGAGTAAGTTTAAATGACCATAATTTTTCTTTTTAAAGTAGTTGAGGGGTATAGAGGAGAAAATTTTTATATATTGGTAGAAGCTCTGATTATAGCTAAAGCAAAAAATATTTATTATGCATAGGCAAGCTTCCATTATCTGTGCAAAATATTCCCTTTATTTGGGCACTATTCAGAAGGCTTTACTATTTAACCTCCTAAAAGGGATGCAAAGATTATTCACAATAAGATCTATTTAGGGATTTTGTCTTCCATATTTGTTTTCCAGATCCTCACATGCAGACTAGGTTCAATAAATAACAAATATTTATTGAATATCTGAATTTAGAGTTTAATTAAATGAGTAATGACTACTGCTTTCTATTATGAAGTGTCAATGTAAGGGAAATTATGAGTTTTAGAACTAGAAGAGACCATTAAAATACTCCAGTTTTCATTTAGTAAATGAGTAGCCTAAGTGTCCCAAAGAGGTTAAAATAATTTAACTAAGATCACTCAGCTAGTGAGTTGACAAGGAGTTGAACCTAGTTCTTCTGGTTTTCTGATTAGCAGTTTCTACTAATTAGATGTTTCCCAATCTTGCATTGCTTTACACACTTCAGAAACAGTATTTGTATGGCACATTGGAGTAATCTGGAGACCACTTAGCACAAGCCCATGCACTCTGGTTGCACTGAGGCCCCACTTTTCTTCCCCATGAGCTGAGGGGACTCTTTGCAGCATTCCTAGTACACAAGTTGAGAGACTCTGCCTTGGTATACATTAACTTTATCATATGAGTACTTTCTTCATTATTTTTTAAAATATTTTTGCAACTTCTCTTTAGGAGTTACCTTCACGGGTTATAGCACAGTCTTTTTATGATTGTTAGAATATTGTAAGAGTTTATGAGATTATATCTAAAATCACTAAAAGAAAAACCCAAACCGTTTTCCACAAGAATGGGAACAGTAACATGTTATTATTATTAGTCATCAAGCTGTTCTGATCATCATGGCATTTAAAAACCTGTCCATTTCAGCTGGGTGTAGTGGCTCATTCCTGTAATCCCAGCACTTTGGGAGGCTGAGGTGGGTGGATCACCTGAGGTCAGGAGTTCGAGACCAGCCTGGCCAACATGGTGAAACCCTACCTCTAGTAAAAATACAAAAATTAGCCGAGGTGGCACGTGCCTGTAATCCCAGCCACTCGGGAGGCCGAGGCCGGAGAATTGTTTGAACCTGGGAGGCAGAGGTTGCAATGAGCTGAGATCGCACCATTGCACTCCAGCCTACGTGGCAGAGAAAGACTCCATCTCAAAGTAAAAATCTGTCCATTTCTTTAACGCAGGTGACAGGTATATCTCACAGATATTGTGGCCTCAGATCCAGACCACTGCAGTCAAGTGAGTCACACAAAGTTTTTGGTTTCCAAATGCATATAAAAGTTACGTTTACACACTACTGTAGTTTATTAAGTATGCAATAGCGTTGTGCCTAAAAAAAACTATGTGCATATCTCAATTGAAGAATACTTTACTGTTCAAAAAATAATAATGACCCTTTGAGCCTGCAGTGAGTTATAATCTTTTAGCTGGTGGAGGGTCTGGCCTCAAGTGTTGTTGGCCGCTGACTTATCAGGGTAGTGGTTGCTAAAGGTGGCAGTTTCTCCTAATAGGCAGCAGTGAAGTTTGCTACATTAATTGGCTCTTCCTTTCACCAAAGATTTCTGTGTAGCATGTGATGCTACTTGATAGCATTTTATTCTCTGTAAAACTTTGAAATTTGGGATCAAGTCCTCTCAAACCCTGCCACTGCCTTATCAACTAGGAAGGTTATGTAGCATTCTAAGTCCCTTGTTATCATTTCAACAGTGTTCATAGCATCTTCACCATGAGTAGCTTTTACTTGAGAAACCTCATTTTTCCTCATGCATAAGAAGTAACTCCTCATCTGTTCAAGTTTTTTCATGAGATTGCAGCAATTCAGTCACGTCTTTAGGTTCCACTTCTATTTCTAGTTCTCTTCCTATTTCTACCACATATTCAGTTATTTCCTCCAGTGAAGTCTTAAACACCTCAAAATTATTCATGAGGGTTGGAATCAACTTCTCCCAAACTCCTGTTAATATCGGTATTTTGACCCCCTCTCATGAATCATCAGTGTTCTTAATGACATCTTGAATGGTGAATCCTTTCCAGAAGGTTTCCAATTTACTTTGCCCAAATCCATCAGAGGAATCACTGTGACAGCTATAGCCTTACAAAAAATATTCTTATGTAATAAGACTTGAAAGTCAAAACTATTCCATGATCCATGGGCTATGAAATGGATGTGTTAGCAGGCATTAAGAAAATTCAACTCCTTGTACATCTCCATTGGAGTTCTTGGGTGACCGAGTGCATTGTTAATGATCAGTAACATTTCAAAAGAAATCTTTTACTGAATGGTGGACTTAAAATCTTTAGTAAACCATGATTTTAAAAGATGTGCTGTCATCCAGGCATAGTTTTTCTGTCTATAGAGTCTATAGAGCACAGGCAGAGTAGATTTAGCGAAATTCTTAAGGACCCTAGGATTTTTGGAATTGTAAATGAGCATTGGCTTCAAACTTAAAGTCACCAGCTGCAGAACCCCTAACAAGGTAGCCTGTCCTTTGAAGTTTGGAAGCCAGGCATTGATTCCTGTTCTGCAGCTGTGAAAATCCTAGATGGCATCTTCTTTGAATATAAGGCCATTTTATGTACACTGAAAATCTGTTGTTTAGTCTTTAGTGTATCCACCTTATCTAGATCTTCTGGATAACTTGCAGCTTCATCTTGCACTTTTATGTTATGGAGATGGCTTCTTTCCTTAAACCTCATGAGCCAACCTCTGCTAGCTTCCCACTTGGAGAGAAACTGTCGTTTCTCTCAGCCTTCATAGAATCGAAGAGAGTTAGGGCCTGCTCTGGATTAGGCTTTGGCTTAAAGGAATGTTGTAACTGGTTTGATCTTTTATCCAGACCATTTAAACTTATTCCATATCTGCCGTAAAGCTGTTTTGCTTTCTTATTCCTGTGTTCACTGGAGTAGTACTTTTAGTTTCTTTTAGGAACTTTTTCTTTGCATTCACAACTTGGCTGTTTGGCACAAGGGGCCTAGCTTTTAGTTTGCCTCAGCTTTCAACATGCTGTCCTCACTAAGCTTAATCATTTCTAACTTTTGATGTAAAGTGAGAGATGTACAACTCTTCCTTTCACTTGAACACTTCGAGGTCATTATACGGCTAGTGATTGGTTTAATTTCAGTGTTGTTTCACGAAATAGGAAGGCCTGAGGAGAGAGAGAAGCAAACAGCAGATGTGTGGAGCAGTCAGAACATACGCATGTATCCATTAAGTTCACTATATTATATGGGCATAGTTCATGGTACCTCCAAAACAATAGTAACATCAAAGATCACTGATTGAGATCACTATAACACAAATAACAATTACGAAAAAGTTCAGAATATTGGGAGAATTACCAGAATGCGACAGAGTACATGAAGTGAGCATATGCTATTGGGAAAATGGAGTTGATATACTTGCTAGGTGTGGGATTGCTACAAACCTTCGATTTGTAAAAAATGCAATATATATGAAGTATAGTACAATGAAGTACAATAAAACAGTGTATGCCTGTAGTATTATCTGACAGTGGATATTTACTATCTACAGAAACATCTGAATTAAACCATTTGATCTTTGCTTTAAATTAAGTTGGTATCTTAACCACTTAGGTCCGGTTGCCTTCCTCTCTATACAAATCAGCACTCTATGTCTGTGGGTTCTGCATCTGTGGATTCAACCAATTGTGGATCGAAAACATATAGAAAAAATAAAATATATGGTTGCACCTGTACTGAACATGGTAGACTTTTTTTTTCTTGTAATTATTCCCTAAACAATAGAGTATAACTATTTATATAAGGTTTACGTTGTATTAGGCATTATAAATAATCTAGAGAAATTGTTTAAAGTATTAGGAAGTGATTAAGTCATGAGGGCTCTGCACTTATGTATGGATTAGTGCCTTATAAAAGGGGCTGGAAGGAACTGGCTTAGATCCATTTTGCTCTTCAGTCTCATCCACCATGTGAAGACGACTCAGTATTCCTCCCTCTGGAGGATGTGGCAACAGGGTTCCATCTTGTAAGCAGAGAGCAACCATCACCAGACACTAAACCTGCTAATGCCTTCATCTTGACTTCCCAGCATCCAGAACTGTAAGTGGTACTTATTTATTTTAGAGAAAGGGTCTTGCTATGTTGTCTTAGCTGGTCTCAAACACCTGGCCTCAAGCAATCCCTTTGTCTCAGCCTTTTGAGTAGCTGAGATTACAGGCGCAAGCCACTATGCCCAGCATAAATTGCTATTGTTTTTATAAATTACTCAGCCTGTGGTGTTTTGTTACAGCAGCACAAAAGGACTAAGTCACCAACTGTCTCTTATTTGGAAGAGAGAAATAATGCAGTTGTCATCATCCTCACCTTAATCTTACAGTGCTGCTTTCAAATTGTGTCTCTAGATCTTTAAACTGATGTAAAGGCACATACTTAAAATGTCCCACTCACACAGTTTCTCACTTTCTATGGAGAATTCTTTGTATTAGCCTATTACTATATAATAAGGTAGGCTGACATTCACATGATTGTATATGGATAACCCCTTTGCATGTCTACAGTTGCAAATATAGAATGAAATTAAAATCATTGCCTAAGCTAATATATTTGTTTTATTAAGGTGAGTAGCTGTAGGCCGGGTCTGGTGGCTCATGCCTGTAATCTCAACACTTTGGGAGGCTGAGGCAGGAGGATTGCTAGAGCCCAGGAGTTCAAGACCACCAACCTGGGCAACATGGTGAAACCTTGTCTACAAAAAATTCAAAAATTAGCCGGGCATGGTTACGCATGCCTGTAGTCTCAGCTACTCAAGTGGCTCAGGCAGGAAGATCACTTGAACCCAGGAGGTTGAGGCTTCAATGAGCTGTGATCACACCATGGTAATTGGATGACTTGTTTACTTATTAGAAATAGATAATTGAAATAACTGGGTTGAGACTGTGATGTAGTTTGGACCTTTGTCCCCTCCAAATCTTGTGATGAAATGTGATCCTGGTGGAGGTGTTTCGGTCATAGGATGGAACCCTTATGAATGGTTTGGTGCTGTCCCCATGGTAATGTGTGAGCTCTCACTCTGTTAGTTCACACAAGAGCTGCTATTTAAAAGAGCATGGCACCTCTCTTGCTCACACTCACCATGTGACATAACTGCTCCCACTTCACCTTCCCTGTGATTGAAAGCTTCCTGAGGCTCTAACTAGAAGCAGATGTTAGTGTCATGTTCCTTTTACAATCTGTAGAACTGTGAGCTTAAATAAACCTCTTTTCTTAATAAATTACTCAGCTTCAGCCATTTCCTCATAGCAATATAAAACAGACTATTACAGACTGTCTAGGGGAAACCTGGAATAGAGTACAGTTTCATAACTTACCAAAGGACATGTTCTGTTTTGTGCTGTTTTAACAGAATATCACAGACTGGGTAATGTATAATGAATAGAAATTTATTGGCTCACAGTTCTGGAGTCTGGGAAGTCCAATATCAAGGCATGGCATCTTGTGAGGGCCTTCTTGCTGTGTCATCACATGGTGAAGCCAGGAGGGTAAGAAAGGACAAGAGTGGCTGAACTCACCCTTATAATGGTGGAAGTCCCCCAGTGTGGGTGGAGCCCTCATGGTCTACTCACCTGTTAAAGGTCTCATCTCTTAATACTGTTACAGTGGCAACTAAATTGCAACATGAGTTTTGGAGGGGACAGATAGTCAAACCATAGTAGGATACTTCTTAAAAGCCATGTAGTTAAGTCATATAAATTCCAAAATGTATCAATTTCTTCTGTGTAGGTAAGTGACTAGTAATAGAAACTAAATTATTAATATGTACTAGTGGGACATAGAGAAGATGTAAGTAATTACCATGGTGCCTGTGTACAGGTCTCCATTGTTTTGGGGCAATGAATATCAAATGCTTTCTCATTCTCTTTCTCTTTTCCCACTAAATTGTGATTTGTCACTCCACTTCTTTTTGTTCTACATTTTTGGTTGATTGTTTAGAGCTGGTGAACAGCAACTATATTTAAAAAAAAATTGAGGCCAATTTGATAAAGAAGAAATGAGAATCTGAATTCCAGTTTGCTATAATTTTAAGCTATTTATTAAATGTAAAGAAGTGGTATTTAAAATTCTCAGGTACTGAAAATCTTACTGTATGTTTTAAGGAACAGTTTCTTAAGGTCCCAATCATTGAATTGGGGAGACATAGAGTCTCAAATATAATGTGTCATTTGTATGTATTTTCTTTCAATGATAATGTTTGGCATTTGGATTTAATTTTATTGACTTAACAAGTTTTTAGGCAGTATGTTAAACTGGTCCAGTGCTTCGTACTAGTTCTTTTACACAACTTGCCATTATTGAGCTATTTTCTGTTGGAGAAAAGGCAATCTCTTTTACCTCTGGATGACTCAAATCAGGAAATATAAGCAAAAGAAGATAAACAATTCTTTCTGTGTCTTTACTTCTCAGTCTTTCCCAATCTGGCTGAGGCACATAAAGCAGACTTGAGGAAATTCTTTACTTAGAACACTATCTTAACCTGCTCAGGGTATTTAGAATTTTTTGAAATAAGTAGTCATGTACTTCTATAATTAAGTGCTAAGGAAAGTAAATTAGTGTATTATTAAATATTAGATTTTAAAAAAAGAAAAACTAATTTGTAGAATGAATTCATGATCACACAATATGCATTCATAAAATATTCAGTCTGATCTTTCATGTTTAACACCAATAATCTCTGAGGTATAACTGTTTAAAAAATAGAGAATTTTAGTAATGCAAGCTGGAAAATATAAAAAATAAAGAACAGTATTATTCACAAGAATTCATTTTCAGGTAATGTTGCAGCTACACTGTTTATGATTTAGTGCATTCAGGATACAAAAGAAAAAAAAAACGCAGGTATTTGTGTCTTTTTCTGCAGATAAATTGCCAATATTTCAAAAGTTTTTTTTTTTACTTCTCATTTTGTAACCCAGTCCAATCCTAAATTTATATGGATATAAATTAGGATATGGATAATATCCTGTATGGAAATGGATTACCTGCAATTATGTTCCAGAAACCAAGGGACTATTTTTTATAGTGTAGCTGAAATTAAAGTTGAGAAATATCCCCTTAATATTACCTATCAGGCTGGGCGGGGTGGCTCACACCTGTAATCCCAGCACTTTGGGAGGCTGAGACAGGCAGATCACTCGAGGTCAGGAGTTCAAGACCAGCCTGGCCAACATGGTGAAACCCCATCTCTACTAAAACACAAAAATTAGCTGGGTGTGGTGGTGCATCCCCGTAATTCCAGCTACTCGGGAGTCTGTGGCAGGAGAATTGCTTGAACCCGAGAGGCGGAGGTTGCAGTGAGCCTAGATCACTCCACTACACTCTAGCCTGGTTGACAAAGTGAGACTCCGTCTCAAAAAAAAAAAAAATAGATGAAAGTACTTGTTTTGAGCTACTAGCAGCAATAAAATTACATCTCATTTTTGACTCTGTGCAATGATAAATTGCTGTCATTGGCAGACTAGATGTATGCAATTACCTGAAAACAAAGTACAGATTTGTGTATCAAATGGTAAAATACTTAATAATGAAAATAAGCCATGAAGAAAAACATCAAATATTTTCTTCTGTGCATTCTATAGAAAGCATACATTTACACTATTATCTGTGTAAATACCTATTTATTTGAAGGCTAGTACAGAAAGCCTAATTGTTACGCATATTTTAGTTGAGTACCCTTTCATTTCTACTCACATAAAGGTGAAATGGGAATAAATTTTACATTGCATATCTTACAGTTAGTTCCATTACTCCATCTTTCAAACAGAACAAACTGACCTTGTTTATGTGGTAAAAGCTTTTTATTTATATTGAGGATAGATGGGCCAAACATTGTTTCTAACAAGAGATATGACCCAAATAGTAAAATAGAGCAGATGCAAAGGGATAAAATATTAGCATAGAATTCCTATTAGAATGTAATAAATAGATTAGGTGGTGTGTAGTGTTTGGATGATAGAGATGAACTTCTAAAATGTTCTCAGTAGCCACTATAGTGTGCAAAACCTATTTTTGCAGCTCTTTAAACCTTTTATTATTGCGGCTCTTCAAGTGTTTTATTGTGTGCTCCCATGACATACAGGAGTGCTGGGAAACATTTGCACTCTCCCCCAACCCACAGCTCTTGCAAATGTCTGTTTGATTATGTATCATGCAGTGTTTCATCTCAGACATGATTTGGCACTGTCAGACTCAATTATGTAAGCTTTCTTAATAGTTGATTTATTCAAAACAAATGATTAATTTTCTTTAACATCAGTTTGGTTTTTGTTTTTGACTAGGTATAATTGTTCGTATATTTGTTGGCAACAACATAAGTTCAGATGAATTCTGTTCAGCAAGATGATGGGCAGAAAAATATTTACCGGCAGAAGAAAACAGGTGTGGGCATTAATTTTATTCATTCAAATCCTATTAAACTATATCAAATTGCTGTTGGGTAGGCGATCTAATGTATGACTGTGGAATATATTACTTTCCATATTTATTTTTTATTAGTCCGATCTAATTTACAGACTGTGGAATATATTACTTTCCATATTTTTCTTCATAGAACATCACCCTGTACCATTATTTCACAGAACACACTGGGAAATGCTGTCATAGAAGATAGCTGGAAGACATTCATGGTAGTGCACACACATTTCTTGGAGATGTGTTTAGTCTTGCTAAGAAGACAATTATTAGAAGATCATGGGACCCAGAAGAAATCTTAAATCTCTCGCATTAGGTTAGGAAACTGCTGTTCATTAGCGTGGGCTCTGGTTCCTGGTGTTCCAGAACTCACTGAAAGTCTGTAAGATGTACATTTTTCTGAGAGGGAGATTCCATGGCTTTCATCTTGTTTTCAAAGTAGTATCTGAAGACAGAAAAAGAGGCTGGAGACAGAGAGTCCGTCATTTAGGATATAAATAGAAAATCATTCTTACATTAAAAGAAGGGGCACTATATTCAGCTTAACAAATTTAATGGTCTGTCTCTATTTTATAAAGCTCATTCCAGGCATATTGTGATAAACAGTGAAATCTGAGCAAGTCCACACAAATTTTAAGGACATTCTACAAATAGTTAAAAAAATGCCCATATGCAACAACGACAGAAAAGGAAAAGATACAAATGGAATGTAGAAAATCATTCAGAAAAGTTTCTGAAAGGAGAGAAATGAAGACCAGAATCAGACCATTCTCATAGGCCTAATAGGCTAAGGTATACTCTCCATTTACTTAGAGTAGAGGACCTGAAAGTTTATATATAAGTCTTATAGTTGCATAATTTATTTTTGTTATAGAAAAGCAAAATGTATAAATTGCCCTTATAAAAATAGATTCAATCATGCTAGTTAAGATTTTGTTAGTTCTCATAGAGTTCTAGTCAAAGGACTCATCCAGGTGCTTTTTTACATAGCTGGCTGGACTGGATAGATATGTCATGACAGTTCCTAATGTGGGCAAGTAGCAATGACCCTTACAAATGCTCATGTAAGTTTTATTTCTTTTTTTTTTTCTTTTTTTGAGACAGCGTCTCTCTCTGTCACCCAGCCTGGAGTGCAATGGTGTGATATTGGCTCACTGCAGCCTCTACCTCCCGGGCTTAAGTGACTCTTGTGCCTCAGCCTCCCAAGTAGCTGGGACTACAGGCATACGCCACCATGCCTGGCCAATTTTTGTGTTTTTAGTAGAGACAGGGTTTCGCCATGTTGGCCAGGCTAGTCTCAAACTCCTGACCTCGGGTGATCCACCTGCCTTGGCCTCTCAAAGTGCTGGGATTACAGGCATGAGCCACCGCACCTGGCCAAAAATAAGTTTTATTTCTGTCTGTGACTGTAACGTGAGATGTGAGAATAGACTTCAGTTCTCATACAGTGCTCTACTTCCATTGATTGCTTAAATCATCTTTTCTGTTAAAGTATTATCTGAGGGCCAGCACTGTTTTATCACACCTATCCCTACTCTAGTACAGGGAAGTTACTTGAGAGACAGTAACTGAAACCTTGTTTCTAGATAACACTTTCTGATTCATCACCCCTGGGATTCTCCTTTGTGTTTCTAGAGTATAGTGGTTTATATGTGTGGATTCAAGATTATTGTGGCAAGCATTAGTGAGGATTCTTTTTATTTAATGACTTGAAAGTATTTCACAAGGTATCATAAACCTATTTTAGCACAGATTTCCTGGTCAGTTGTTCATCAAAAACGGCTCCGAAAGATAAATGGAACATGAATTCTTTTTCTTGGAACTGGTTTTGAGAGGACCCTATCACCTCTAATTTGGAAATCACAACATTTTAGAAAAATTATTTTTTCCTAGGATAATAAAATTTGCTTAAAAATATTCAACTTTAGATGATACCAAAATTTGGCTACCAAATGGTTAAGGATAATCAATCTGCTGCAAGGTTTTTGGATTGATCTCTATATGATCATTCAGTAAGAGTGTATCCATGCTGTTCTATCCGTAAATATACCAGAGTGCTGACCTTTACAGATAACAATGAATAATGGATGATGTATTCGTGTGTGTGTGTGTGTGCGCGCGTGTGTGTGCACGTGTGTTCTAGGGAGTTTAAAGAATAAGAGAAGACTGAGTATCCTAGGAGACATTTGCTTTCCCTTTCTGCTTTTCTCTACTTTGTAAAATAGCCTCAGGATGAGAAAGCCATCTGAGGCCATGTATTTAGATTTACTTGAAAGTATGAAAAAAAAAATAGAAGCACAAACCTGTAAATCTCTTGGAGCAACAAGTGGGGAAGTACATACCAGTTGCTGTTAATATTTCCGTTAATGAACCAACCTAGTGAAATTAGGTTTAGAGAGCCATTGAAATTTAATATATTCATTTATTCAGTGAACATTCGTTTTGTGCTTTTTATTAGTCATTTGATGCTGGGAATGCAATCCTAAGTGCAGTAGTAGAAAATGGATAAATAAAGACACTAGGTGCTATAATACAAGTTTGTATGTGTACAAGGTATGGTGGGAACATAGAGGTGAGAAAAGTCTATTCCACTTTGGGTACAGATGGGAAGAGGAGGAAGGTAGGGAATAATTCACAGAGAACATGATCTTAGGGCTGAATCTTAAAAAATAAAAGATAAACCTGAGAAAAGCCGTAGAACTGTAAAACAGCTCAGCATGTTTTGAAACCAGCAGATAGATAGGTATGACGGGTATGAGGAGTGTACAAGGATGGAATAGAAGAAAACAATTCCTGGAGGTAGAAAGTAAATGGAAGTCAGGTGACAGGAGACCTTTGGGGCCTTACTAAGGAGTTTGGATTTTATCCTGGAAGTAATGGGGCATGAATTGACAGGACTTGCAATGTTAGGGATTGTGCTGCAGAAGGAAGGTGTCTGGAATGACTCTTGGCTTTATTTATGGTTTGAATGGCTAGGTAGGGTGGTAGTCCCTGAAAAAAGGGATATATTTTGCATCTTTTATGTGTTTACATCTTCACAACAATTTTGTGAGGTAGTAAACATTAACATTTTATAAGGAAGAAAAGTGAGGACTTGTATAGGTTAAAGATTGTTTGATTTCTTACAGCTAGTACTTGATGAAATCATATGGAACACAAGAGTTGTCTGATCCCAGGATCTGAGCTTGTAGCCACCATTGTAGGCTTCCTCAAAGGCACTAGTAAACCACAAGATTTTCAAAAGTTGGAATTGAGGAAGAGAAGAAGAAATATTATAACAAGGACTAAGAAAAAAACTGTTAAATTTATATTTAAGGAGACATTAGTGCTAAGAAATTCTGCTAGAAACTGATATATTTAATACCCACATATGCCTTAATACAGATCTCTCTCTTAACACAGACATACATACACATGAACAAAAATAATTCCAGGTTAACTCAGTGATACACTTTTCTATTCATCCAATTATAATTTTCTCAAAATTCCATAATAAGGACACTTGTAGCAGTTACATAATTGAACTACACATTTTCAAGGGTTTCACTTACATATACACCACTGGGTTAAAACTTCGTAACATTTTTGGACCTGGAGCTAGAAGGTATTATTATTATTAGTTGGAAACTGAATTGTTTTTTATTAGCATTAACTCAATATCAATCAAAAACTGATGATGTGTCATCAGATTGCCATATTGTGTCAGTTTTAGGAATTTATTTAGAATAAGTAGCAAGAACTTAGACTTCTAAACTCCGTTGAATTGAATGCATCTATTGCATCTTTATTGGTTTAGTAAATGAATCGATTTTGCTTCAAGAGGCAATTTAGTGTCATAATGATATTAGTATACATAATAATTTTGCAAACATGCAGTTTTTTGTTTTACTTTGAAAATTGTGCATAGAAATAGATCTCTACAAATAAAACTGATAGGGAAGAATTATGCAAAATAGCTGCAAGATTTTGTTGCATTTGTACACATTATAAAGGGTACGACTTGTATTTTCAGTAGTAGTAACACTGGTCAGTGGTCATATTGAAAGAACTTGGCTTTTTTTCTGTTTGTAGATTTTGCCTGTTTAATCATTTAAATCAAAATGTAACCCACAGGATATGTCAGCCCAGTCACAAAAAAAACTACTAATAAAAATTTGCAAAAATATTGCCCAACCTTCCAAATAAACTTAATTAAAGAAATAAAAATAAAATTAATAATACTATTTTGAGTGTATCAAATTGGCAAAAAATAAATAGAAACATGATTATTATCATTGAGTATGGCTAAGGCTTCAAAAAAATTATTGTCCTATACCACTGATAGTATCAAACTTTATTGAGAATAACTTAGAAAAAATGTAGTCTTTCATGCCTGTGGTCCTAATGATCCTACATTTTGAAATCTGTTTATGATGACATTATGAAGAAAGTCTAGTTGACTGTTACATTTTTGTAGTTAAGATAACCGTCATAGGAAATAGGATGATATTATGAATAACTTTATGCCAATAAAATGTAAAAATGTAAGTGAAATAGTCAAATTTCTAGAAAAACAAACTTATGAAGATGGATTAAAAAAGAATAAATTATCAGAGTAGTCCTTATTAAGTAGAAGCCATAAGGAGAAAAAAAAAAAATCTTCCCACTGCAAATACCCCAGGTCCAGATAGCTTTACCAGTGAATTTTACTAAATATTTTAGGACAAAATATGTAATTTTACATAAACTTTACCAGAAAGTAGAAAAATAAGGAACAATGTCACCCATTCGTGAGGACAACATAAACTTGATGCCAAAATCTGACAAGGACATTATAAAGAAGAAAAATTGCAAGCAGATCTCACAAATGTAGATATAAAAATACTACTCACAGAGTGAATTAACAACATGGAAACAGCAAATATAAAAAGAAGATACACTACCAAGTAGGACTTATTCCAGGAATACGAGATTGGTTTAACACGTGATTATCCATCAATATTGTTCATCGCATGAACAGAATGTTCTGAATTTATCAACTTGGCACTCCCACTCCGGTGTAAGCCTTGAAAATAAATTTTCTGGAATCTTGGATTCAGCACAATTCTGGATTCGAGTTGATCAAGGAAGGCACTCACAAGATTGAACAGGCAGAAGCAAAGGAGGGGTAAATACCAAGAGGAAGCTCCTGGTCCCAGACTTAGTGACAGACACAGGTAGCTCTAGCTTCTAGCTCTGCCCAGCTTCTGGACCTGCTGACTACTAAGTGCTTTATTGCCATTTCCTCAGAGGTGGTAGATTCCACAGACCTCTCCACAGATCCCCTCTGTGGTTCTACTTCAGTGGCCAGATACATGCAGTTTCCTGAATTTTACCTCATGCTTCTACATACCCACAACTGTCATATTAGTGATGCTGTTATTTCCCCATTCTCTTCCAGTCTTTCCTTTTCCAGTTTCCCATACATTGGTGTATGCTCTAATTCCTGTGGTAAACCTCCTTTTCACATGGTATTTTTAGTGGCTTTGTTTTTCTGACCGAATCTTGGCTAATACAGTTTTTGATAATAGAAGTGAATTAGAGTAGAAGCAATAGAATTTTAAGGATGAGAATCCTACTAGATTTAAAGGCATTAGTGACCTCATTGCCATGGTAAATAAAACACAAGTAGTCCATGGCATGCAATAACTAAACAGGTAGCTAGGGTCTAGAGAAGATAACTTTAAGTGATGAAGTAGTTACTGCAATAAACATTATTGTGGGAATAAAGAATAAAGGCTTTTGCATTTATTTGATTTCTACAAAGTGTACTGGAGGATACGGAGAAAGGAAAAGATGAGCTCATGGCTTTAAATCCTAATCCACAACCTGGGTAGGGATCCAGGAAACTTCTGTAATTGTCCTGGAAAACACAGACACACACAGAAATATCTCCTGTAGCTGCAGGGTTAAAATTTCTGAAAACCAAGCTTGAAGTCTGATCCTGTGGGCAGCTGAACTTAGAAATGCAACAATGTGGATGCATCTCAAAAAACATGATGGAGAGCAAAACTGCCAGACACAAAAAGGATATATGGTCTAATTGCATTTTTGAAAAGATGAAAAAATAAAACTAAGAAGCCTTACAAGTTTTGATGGCGTAACTATTAAAAAAAAAACAAACGAGGAAGGGATTACCATAAATGTTAGGAGAGGAATTACAAAAGTGGAGAAGTGAATGATAATTGGGAGAGGACCAGAGGGGACCATTTCCTTGCTGGCCATACTCTCTTCCTTGGATTGACTAAGGTTAACAAGGGTGATGGCTTTGTGATAGTTTTTTGAGCCGTACACTTATATTCTGTGGAACTATATAAGTATTATTTCTCAAAACCAAAAGGATTAAAAGGAACCCTGAAGTGCTTGCCATCTAAGTGGGAAACAAAAGACAAGATTCTTAAATGGCTGACAAGTCTCTAAATAATCTGGCCTCCTACTAACGGTTTGATGTCTCAATTTTTCTTCTTGTCTCCCTCTGCTCCTGCATCTACACATATAGAGTTGAACGTGATCAGAGAAAACCCAACACTCATGCTGTCTGGTATCACTTGAGATTCATAACTACCAAACCTAAAAGGGAGCCTTAAAGCTGCAATACTTTTTCCTAGTCCATTCACTTGTCACTCACCAAGGTGACAGTTTCATAACTCTCCTCTACAACCTTCAAGCCCTCCGTTCCCTGATTTCACTATCCCTCCTCAGTAGCAGTTTTGTTTTCCTCTTTGTACTGAGAAAATGGAAACAGTTTTATTGGGTGGACACAGAGCTGTATCATCCACATCCCTCTTCACAAAAAGAGCCTTATACCCCAGATGCTGGGGTTAGCAGATATCTTCCAGCATTCAGCAACTATAAAGTCCATCTCACTTACGGAGAGCCCATAGTGCACATTTGTAGGGGGAGCCCAAATCCAATGTCCATTTCCAGAAGGAGTGGTTGAGGGCAGCATAAAGGCTGGAGGAACAAATCCAGAGCTCTCTTTGGGTTGGTTAAGCTTTGCCAAGCATGTACTGTAGTTTGAATTTCTCCTCCATCCAATTGTTTCCTCTCTCTCCCTTCCCTAGGTGTTGATCCCTAACATATATTCAGTATTCCAAATTCCATCTCAGTATTTGCTTCCAGTGAATCCAACCTGTGATACCTCACACACATTCAGATTTCCATCACCATGTTCACCTACCAACCTGCTTTTTTCCTCAATATCCTCTGACTGCCTTCTTTACAGAGTGCTTTTACTTAAAGCTGATCACTTCATTTGTGTACTGTCTTTGCTTACTGAGAGAGATAACTAGCAATTCTTTCTCCCCCCATATCATTTTTTCCATTTTGTAAAATTGCTATTATCTCTCTCATCTTATTTTTTTTTATCCCTGCCTTGGCCCATTTCACCAGCTACTGAGCTGTTCTGCTTTCTTTTGCAAAATTATTATTAATCTCAGACTCCAAATTATTCTTCTCTCATTTCCTCTGTAGCTTATTCTAATCAGGCTTCCCCCTCCATTAGTGGAAACTGCCCTTTGCAAAGTCATCAGTGGCTTTTACGATGCAAACTATGATGGTCTGATCTCAGTCTTCATCATACTTAACGTTTTTTGCATGATTGATAAAAATTTTCTACTCCGTAAATGTTTCCCACTTGGCGTCCAGGACATCAAACTCTTACTTTTTTCTCCTCCTAGTCAGTCTTCATCGTACTTAACGTTTTTTGCGTGATTGATAAAAATTTTCTACTCCTTAAATGTTTCCCACTTGGCATCCAGGACATCAAACTCTTACTTTTTTCTCCTCCTAGTTCACGGCTCACTCTCAGATGGGCCACCTAGTGCACAATTCCAAGAAATGCCATTTACCTAGAACAAAACACTAGCGGTGGCTCTACTTCTCAGTCCCTTTTTCTAATTGATTCTCTTTTCCCTGTCTCTTAAGGTAGGAGGGTCACAGAGTTCATGCTTGGTCCATTTATATTTTTTATGTACACATCTCTCTTCCAGACACTCGGACTCAGAAATGCACAAACTCCCTGACATCTTTATTTAAATGACTAATAGTTATGTCAACATGTCCAAAATGAATTCTAAATTCACGCCAAACTTGTGCCACTGGACATTTCTCCTCCCTCAGTTTATGACAACTCCATCTTTCCAGTTGCTCAAGCTCATTCTATTTCATTTTATTTTGTGTTTCAAAACAAAACAAAATAGAAGAACAATAAGGATTGTATATTACTTTTACTTTATGTTCAGAGATGGGGAGGGAATAATGGTGGTTAAAGAATTAACCTACTTTCCAATTTTCTAGGGATAGCACTCTGAATTTAAATGTTTCAAATGGGTTGACAACCACCAAAGACATTTTCCCACTACTTCTTCCCTCTCCTCTGGTATTCAATTCCTTCCTAACTTGACTCATATTCACGTATTTCTTTAACACCAAATCAGTCCTTCAGCTTTATATCTAGAAGTATATATTCAACACTTGTCACTTCTGAAAAAAAAAAAGGTAGTTATGCAATAGCTGAAGTTATGTCCAGAAATCTACAAAAAAAAAAAAAAAGATTTTTTTTGGCCAGATATAAATTAATAAGGAGTTTTCTGAGGAACCTTCAAAAAGCAATTTTGGAGGTTTACCTTTTTTAAAATGTTTCCGGTGTTTAATATGTGAAAAAGGATACAATATCTAGTTATTATAGAGGGAGAAACAAAACTCAAGCAGCTCTATCAGTTTTTATGTAGGCCTTTAATCCATTTTTTAAAAATATAAATAAATCCCTAGAGATTATGGTTCCAGGTTCCTAAGACTAAATATGTAAATAACTACGCTACAAAGTGCTAGAGCTCATCAATTTTGAGTTACAAAAATCCATAGCAGAGTTCAACTTGATGGAAGCAAAAATAGGAAAACCAAAAACAAAACTGAAAGCTTAAAATCTGTCTCTAGTTCCTTTCCTCTTTCAGTGGAAATGTATTGAAGCAAATAAACATCACTTTTGCTTGACCTTAGGTTTCCAGATCAGTAAGAGAATATACAAAATTCATTTACAAGTTAACTTTTGAAGTTAAGATGATGATACAGTAATTCCCCCTGAGCCTTGGGGGATATGTTTCAAGACCCCTAGTGGATGCCTGAAATCACAAATAGTAGCGAACCCTATATATACCATGATTTTTCCTATACTTACATACCTATGATAAAGTTTAATTTAGGAGACAGGCACAGTAAGAGATTAACAACATCTAATAATAGGACAATTATAACAATATTTTGTAGTAAGTTATGTGAATGTCTTCTTTCTCTCTCTCAAAATGTCTGATTTTACTTCACCTATTTTCAGACCGTGGTTGACTGAAGGTAACTGAAACCATGAAAAGTGAAACCACAGATGAGGGGAGAGTACTGTATCCTCAAATGATGCTATGGCTGGTGATGGTAACAGCAAGTCTACCAGCCTAGTCAAGCATTCTTATCCATAGAAGAGTTGTCATGGGGACCTCATGGCAACCCACAGATTTCAAGTACTGTATGTTCTGCCTAAATAAATAATGACAAGCTATCTTACTGAATGTTCTCCGTATCTGCGTACTTAATAGGGCAGGATGCTACCTAACATATCATTTGCAGTAAATAAAGGTAAAAATGAGAGACATACAAAAGTAATATAAGGATTACATCTCTGCATTTTAAAAGCACATTCTGTGTTAACTATTATGTTTTCATTTCATTCTGGATCAGAAGATCAGACACATATCATTGCTTATTCAGACCTCACCTGATCCTATGTATAGGCCCCTCAAACTCACTGAAGGTGGCAGTAATCTCTATATCTATGAAGAGTGTGAGGTAATTCTAGGAGACACCTTTCTGTGCAAAATGTCAGGTGTTAGCTCCCCATGGAGGAACTCTCTCCTTGCCGCTTGAGGACCTCACAGAAACAAGTCATAGCATTCTTTTTTTAGGCTGTGAGGTAGGGTTAGATCATCCTCACTTTTCTGTTACCACTTGTGTTCTTTCTGTATATGCTTTTTAAATTCACTAACTAATAGAAAATTTCTATGCTTTGAATACATTATTAACCTCACAATGAGGATTTTTTTCTTCCTAGACATTGAAATATTTTAGACACTAGACAATAAAGGATTTTTAATAAGTGGAGTGTAACTACTTACAACTTTTTTCTTCTTTCCCCAAAGTGAATAAGTAACAATTGTAGGCTAATATTTCAGATTAGCATAGGTAGATAATATTAGTTTTTTAATCATGAAATTATTTTAAGTGCATCATTTGAGAGAATTTATGGTATAAATTCTATATAAATTTTATATTTGATAAGAAATATAAAGATAGAAGCTAATGAAGAGGGAGAAGAACTAAGTATTCTTGAGTTGTTTGTGGAAGTAGTAATTTTATCTAAGTTGTATTCACTTAGCCCCCTCCAAGATTAAGTTTCTATGTGAAAAAAAAAAAAAAGGGTGAAAAGGAGAGCACCAAAACCTTACATGACTGGAGTTGATTTAATGAAAAGCTTGTTTCTGCTCCTCACTGAAATGCCTTGGAATGTGATAAGTACAGTCAGAAAGTTTTTAATATTTATTCTCAACATACAGTAAAGATTTAGGAAGAGAAAGGAGGGAATAGGGAACTCAGTCTTCCTAAGCCTAATTTCATTAAGAAACTTAACAAAGGGAAAAGACACTAAGCCCTTTTCTTGTAAGAAACTCACCTGAAAAGGGAAGGGATCCAAATATGAACAAGAACAATCACTTAGCACTGACTTCTTTTTTTTTTTTTTTTTTTTTTTGAGACGGAGTCTCGCTCTGTCGCCCAGGCTGGAGTGCAGTGGCGCAATCTCGGCTCACTGCAAGCTCCGCCTCCCGGGTTCACGCCATTCTCCTGCCTCAGCCTCCCGAGTAGCTGGGACTACAGGCGCCCGCCAACACACCCGGCTAATTTTTTGTATTTTTAGTAGAGACGGGGTTTCACCGTGGTCTCGATCTCCTGACCTTGTGATCCGCCCGCCTCGGCCTCCCAAAGTGCTGGGATTACAAGCGTGAGCCACCGCGCCCGGCTAAGCACTGACTTCTTAAGAAGATATGGTTTCCTCTGGCGCATAATGCCTGGCACATAGTAGGCCCACAGGGAGTATTCACTGAATGAGGGAATGCATGATAGAATACATTAGAGAGTGTATTTTTGCCTGCGTTAACTTTAATTGAATACATTTTAAGAGTAATATGTTAACTCTTTGAAAATCCATATTTCTTCTATTAGTTTTGTAAAGCATAATAGAAGAAAATATCAATGAATCACCTTTTATTTTAATTGTAAAGATTTGTTGATTTATCAACTAAT
Organism: Symphalangus syndactylus; assembly: GCF_028878055.3. Lineage (NCBI taxonomy): Eukaryota > Metazoa > Chordata > Mammalia > Primates > Hylobatidae > Symphalangus > Symphalangus syndactylus. The sequence goes on along the minus strand of NC_072426.2, from coordinate 136,401,445 downwards.
ATGGAGGAAATTTTTGGCTAAGTGAAAAAACAGGTTAGTGTAAATCTTAGCAATTATTACCTTAATCTATGACTGGCTTTCTCTTGTTGAATTCAGTGCTTAACATTTGAATATTATTTTGTTTTCAGAATTGAAGTTGGGGAGTAAGAGATGTTCTCCGGGTGTCAACTATTGTTTTAGGGGGCTTCAAAAGAAACATGAGCAAGCTATTGGCTAAAGGGTTTGAATTAATGGTTATTGGAAAGTTAAAAATGTACCATATGCCATCATTTAGGTATCTACAGCCATTTCTCTGTTCTTTCTCCATGTCCTTGTCTCTCATTCTTCCACAATCCTTCCCTGCCTGTAAGCAATTACAGTGAAAAATGCTGGAGTAGAATGACAGAAGATCTTTAAGGTTAAGGGCCAGGTGATTTCAGATACTATGACTTTTCAGAAAGCCCAAATAAGTTATTTCCTTACTTACATCGCTATTGATGTATACAAATTATGATGCATGCAGGAAGAAAAAAAATTTTCTTAATTTCCACACTCTAGCAAGCTAAATGCTTTGAAATATACTTGACAGTGTTCTGCAGTATTGAAAGTAGTATCTATTTCTGATGTTTCAATTCCTGTATGTCAAACATTATCAAAGAGGGCAATATCGCCCCCAAGGGGATAAAACTTCATTATTGGAAGATGGAAAGTCCTTATCTTTTTAATGTACAATATTAAGCACAGACATACATACAGTAATTACAGACGCAGCATATCTGGAGTATTATAATTTCATAGTGGGGGATTAGGGAAAAAATGTCTAAAAAGGCTCCTTGGCAAGCAGGGCGGAGGGGATAACCAAAAAAGCTTAAGAAACACTGTTGTACATTGTGCTTTCCATTTATTAAAAAAATCGTATTAGCCCCCAGGTTCAGGCTAATGGAACAAATAATAGAGAACTAACAGTCCTATGGGAACCATTTTTTAAAAATAGTCGAGCAATGTAGGACTCTCAGGTAAAAGCTTCTTTACAGACTGTGCTTAGATCTGGGACTGAAGTGAGGTCCTTATTGTTTGAATTGTAGTCAAGTCATTCCTACAAGACAATCTAAACCTGAAACAGAAAGTAGTATCTGTTTCAGAGAAAGCTCTGTCCTGGAGAGAAAATTGCATAGTGAGAGCACAGTGTACCTGGACACAGAGCGAAAGAGCAGGCCGAAGGAGCCTGCTATATCTGAGCACAGGCTGGTCTCAGCAAGTACACGTAGAGACCTGCTTTTGGGCCCAGTGATCCTGTCTACTAGCAAAATGACATACTAAGTAGCAAGAGTCTCAAAGTGCTGGGCGTGGTGGCTCATGCCTGTAATCCCAACCCTTTGGGAGGCCAAGGCGGGCGGATCACTTGAAGTCCAGAGCTTAAGACCAGCCTGGCCAACGCGGTGAAACCCCGCCTCTACTAAAAGTACAAAAATTAGCCGGGTGTGGTGGCAGGTGCCTGTAATCCCAGCTACTCAGGAAGCTAAAGCAGGAGAATTGCTTGAACCCAGGAGGCGGAGGTTGCAGTGAGCCGAGATTGCACCACTGCACTCCAGCCTGGCTGACAGAGCAAGACTCCATCTCAAAAAACAAAAATGAAAAAAAAAAAAAAAAAGAAAGCCTCGAATTAGCCCTTTTTCTAAGAAAGGTAGGTGTGGAGAAATAACCCTGAAATGTATCATTCTTTGAAAATATGAGAAAAGAATGGAGGATTCTCTCAAATGTGTGGTACTACAAATTGAAATGAATTTTGTCTGCTAGTTTTGCCTAATTCCCTACTGATAAATAGATCTTTTAGATTTCTATATATAAGTTAATATTCATCTAACACTCAGGTGTTTTTTTCTGTATTATTCTGTAAATACCTCAGAAAACATAAGATTAACTCTTGATTGTTTTTCTGAATTATTAAAATAAATTATTTTTTTCCATTTTTAGGCTGAAATCTTATTGGATGATTCTGTATTAATATAAGAAACAAGTGGGCAGAGAAAAATACAGGAATGGAAAGAAAAAAATGACTATTTACTATTCATGTTATTTCAGTAGTTCTTTTTCACTTTAGTTTTCATTACTATAGAAAACGGAAACGCTAGACTAGTGTTGTCTGATGAAATACCCTGCTGTGATGGACAGGAACTATATAGGCACTTTCTAGCTATTTGGGATTAAGTTCTTTAAGTGTAGCAGTGGGACTGAAGTATTAAATTTAAATTTCATTTAATTTTAATTAAATTTAGCATATAGTCACTTGGGGCTAGTGCCTTACCATATTGGTCAGTGCAACACTTAGATTCTGAGGATGTTTGGCATACTTTAATTTACAAAATCAAATTCCTTAGTTTGAAATAATGTAATAAGAACACTGGCAAACCATTCTGAGTTTTCCTCACTACACATATTTGTGGCTCCTAGTTTAATATTATGTCTTTGTTTGGGATAACTGTCAATAGTGGTCTCCTGGTTTAAATCCAAATAAGGAGGCCTCCCACAGGTGTGGTTAATGAAAATGCATTGATTAATTGTGTGTTTCTTACACAAAATAACTAAAGTCCTTTAAACGATTAGACCAATATTAAAGAATATTAGTATTGACATGTTTAAATGAAATATGCAACTTAGAACAAAATGTTTAGAAGTAAACATTTTTCAAGATATGATTGGCAACTTGCTCATAATTTTCCTTATTCTCAATCATAACTTAAGCCTAATTTTCAGCAGATGTTGAATTAGAGCTTGCATTCATTGACAAAACCTAGCAGACAATTATTGAACACTGCAAAAATAAACATGTTTTCCACATCTACTAAAAGATTTAAGACAGATACAAGCCAGACAAGTCCAAATATTTTACTTATAAAATGCAATATACTTGTTTAGCCAAAAGGAAGTATATCTTATTTGAGTTAAATAGGTATTTTATTTTGTGGGGATGAAATTTTGCTTATAATATAATGAAAATGTAATGCACTCTGTTTATGATCTTAAGAAATTATTTCCAACAGATTTTTATAGCAATAATAAAAGACTATCTTCTAAAGTCTAGAGACAGCATGAGATATGATATTCATATTAATTGGTTTAATATTAAATAGCTGACAGTTTTAGTTAAGGGTCACAGATCATAGCTTCGAAAGTGATAAGTTTCAGCTTGTGATTATTCTCTTTGTTTGCCTCCAATTTTTACTTTAGGAACTATTCACAGGTAACATTTATTAAGCATTTTAAACTATACACCAGGCACTGTGTTAAGTGGTAATTCGATAGATGTTATCTTACTTAATGTTTATAATAATGCTATTATATCAGAGCTGTTATTATCTGAATGATATCATGAAGTAAACTGCAGTTCACAGTGATTAACTTACCAAAGCTCACACAGCCAGCAAATTGCAGAGCTGAGATTTGCATCAGGCTCTGCCTCAGTCCAGAGCGCATGGCTCACATCTTAACCTCTGCACCAACGGCATCTTAAGAATTTCCCAGCATATAGCAATACACGCCAGGAACAACAATAGGGACTTCAAACTAATGATTAAATAGTAGAGGGCGGCTGATCCCTTGGTATATACTGCAAGAATAACACTTTTAATAAAGGATGAAGAAAGATTTGTACTGAGTCAATAAAATTTCAACGACTGGTTTTGTTTTGGTTTGATTTTCTGAAACATAATCTCCCAATGCACAAAAACGCACTAAGCAAATTGTTGAGTTATGAATATAATTAAGTTAGGTTTCTCATGCACAAATAATAGCTTTCCTAGTCATTTATACTAAAAATCACCACGAATTTCACAAGATCTAAGTGATCAACATTGAAAGTGGAAAGATCGCTTTGCCAGGATTCTTATGGAACCTCTTGCTCTGCTGTTATTCAGAAAGTAAAGCATATCACTTTGATTGCACTGTACATCGTTCCTTAGTGATCTTTCTTTCTGACCGGCTAATTAGTGAGTTCAGAGTCTGGGATGGATGAGTCTTCTTAAATATAAATATCTATTCTTGATACTTTACTATAGCTGAGTAATTTCAGAAATAAAAACAACATCTTTGTGTGTCCAAGGTTGGTTATATTCAGTAAAACTAGAAACAAAATGAGATCACAGGCATGAAATATATCAGAATCCAATATTAACCCAACATTAACCATATTTTTATAGCCATTTTTACAATAGTATCTTTTTTCACTGAGTATGTGTGTTCAAATTTATTGAAGACCTTTTTTATGAATTGCTAAGTACACCAAATATGGCTTTAATAGAACTACAGCCTTAACTACATGCTTATTGTCAGGCCTCTGAGCCCAAGCTAAGCCATCATAATCCCCTGTGACCTGCACATATACATCCAGATGGCCTGAAGCAAATGAAGAATCACAAAAGAAGTGAAAATGGCCGGTTCCTGCCTAAACTGATGACATTCCACCATTGTGATTTGTTTCTGCCCCACCTTAACTGAGTGATTAACCTTGTGAAATTCCTTCTCTTGGCTCAGAAGCTCCCCCACTGAGCACCTTGTGACCTCCCCCCCTGCCCACAAGAGAACAAGCCCCTTTGACTGTAATTTTCCACTACCCACCCAAATCCTATAAAACGGCCCCACCCCTATCTCCCTTCTCTGACTCTGTTTTTGGACTCGGCCCGCCTGTACCCTGGTGAAATAAACAGCGTTATTGCTCACACATAGCCTGTTTGGTGGTTTCTTCACATGGACGCGCGTGACATTTGGTGCAGAAGCCTGCCTGCACCCAGGTGATTAAAAAGCTTTATTGCTTACACAAAGCCTGTTTGGTGGTCTCTTCACACGGATGTGCATTACATTTGGTGCTGTGACCCGGATCAGGGGACCTCCCTTGGGAGATCAATCCTCTGCTTCCCTGACTATTCCTAGGCTACAGCCACACCTCATTGCCACCCTTTTCCCCAGTTCAAAGCCTCCTTCGCATCCTCCCCTTGTATCTCCCCACCTTAATCCACAGGTATGGGAAACCTCTATTCCCTCCTTGGTGACCGATCATGCACCCCTTACCATCTCATTAAAACCCAATCACCCTTACCCCACTCAGCAACAATATCCCATCCCACAGCACACTTTAAAAGCATTAAAGCCTGTTATCACTCGCCTGTTATAGCATGGCCTTTTAAAGCCTATAAACTCTCCTTACAATTCTCCCATTTTACCTGTCCAAAAACCAGACAAGTCTTACAAGTTAGTTCAGGATCTGTGCCTTATCAACCAAATTGTTTTGCCTATCCACCCCGTGGTGCCAAACCCATATGCTCTCCTATCCTCAATACCTCCCTCCACAACCCCTCTACAACCCATTATTCTGTTCTGGATCTCAAACATGCTTTCTTTACTATTCCTTTGCACCCTTCATCCCAGCCTATCTTCGCTTTCACTTGGACTGACCCTGACACCCATCAGCCTCAGCAAATTACCTGAGCTGTACTGCCACAAGGCTTCACAGACAGCCTCTATTACTTCAGTCAAGCCCAAATTTCTTCCTCGTCCATTACCTATCTCGGCATAATTCTTCATGAAAACATGTGGTCTCCCTGCCAATCGTGTCTGACTGATCTCTCAAACTCCAACCCCTTCTACAAAACAACAACTCCTTTCCCTCCTGGGCACGGTTGGATAATTTCACCTTTGGATACCTGGTTTTGCCATCCTTACAAAACCATTATATAAACTCACACACACACACACACACACACACAAAACCTAGCTGACCCCATAAATCCTAAATCCTTTCCCCAGTCCCCTTTCCATTCCTTAAAAAATAGCCCTAAAAGCTGCTCCCACACTAGCTCTCCCTAACTCATCCCAACCCTTTTTTGATTACACACAGCCGAAGTGCAGGGCTGTGCAGTCAAAATTCTTACACAAGAGCCAGACCATGCCCTGTAGCCCTTTTGTCCAAACAACTTGACCTTACTGTTTTAGGCTGGCCATCATGTCTCTGTGTGGCGGCTGCCACCGCCCTAATACTTTTAGAGGCCCTCAAAATCACAAACTATGCTCAACTCACTCTCTACAGTTCTCTTAACTTGCAAAATCTGTTTTCTTCCTCACACCTGACGCATATACTTTCTGCCCCCCTCCACTATCTGTCAGCAAGCCGAACTCATTGCCTTAACTCAAGCCCTCACTCTTGCAAAAGGACTACGCATCAATATTTATACTGACTCTAAATATGCCTTCCATATCCTACACCACCATGCTGTTATATAGGCAAAAAGAGGTTTCCTCACTACGCAAGGGTCCTCCATCATTAAGGCCTCTTTAATAAAAACTCTTCTCAAGGCTGGTTTACTTCCAAAGGAAGCTGGAGTCATTCACTGCAAGGCCATCAAAAGGGGTCAGATGGCATTGTTCAGGGCAACGCTTATGCTGATAAGGTAACTAAAGGAGCAGCTAGTGTTCCAACTTCTGTCCCTCACAACCGGTTTTTCTCCTTCTCATCGGTCACTCCCACCTACTCCCCCACTGAAATTTCCACCTATCAATCTCTTCCCACACAAGGGAAATGGTTCTTAGACCAAGGAAAATATCTCCTTCCAGCCTCACAGGCCCATTCTATTCTGTCATCATTTCGTAGCCTCTTCCATGTACGTTACAAGCCGCTAGCCCATCTCTTAGAACCTCTCATTTCCTTTCCATCATGGAAATCTCTCCTCAAGGAAATCACTTCTCAGTGTCCCATCTGCTATTCTACTCTTCCTCAGGGATTGTTCAGGCCCCCCCACTTCCCTACACATCAAGCCTAGGGATTTGCCCCTGTCCAGGACTGGCAAATTAATTTTACTCATATGCCCCGAGTCAGGAAACTAAAATACCTCTTGGTCTGGGTAGACATTTCACTGGATGGGTAGAGGCCTTTCCCACAGGGTCTGAGAAGGCCACCATGGTCATTTCTTCCCTTCTGTCCGACATAATTCCTCGCTTTGGCCTTCCCATCTCTATAGAGTCCAATAACAGACAGGCCTTTACTAATCAAATCACCCAAGCAGTTTCTCAGGCTCTTGGTATTCAGTGGAACCTTCAGACCCTTTACCGTCCTCAATCTTCAGGAAAGGTAAAACGGACTAATGGTCTTTTAAAAACACACCTCACCAAGTTTAGCCTCCAACTTAAAAAAGACTGGACAATACTTTTACCACTTGCCCTTCTAAGAATTCGAGCCTGTCCTCGGGATGCTACAGGGTACAGCCCATTTGAGCTCCTGTATGGACGCTCCTTTTTATTAGGCCCCAGTCTCATTCGAGACACCAGCCCAACTTGGACTGCACCCCAAAACTTGTCATCCCTACTATCTTCTGTCTAGTCATACTCTTAATCACTGTTCTGTACTCATAAATGTCCTGCTCTTGTTTATATTGCCGGTTTACACTGTTTCTCCAAGCCATCACAGCTGATATCTCCTGGGGCTATCCCCAAACTGCCACTCTTAACTCCCTCTTAGAGTGGATAGATGATGTTCGCTGACAGGGTAAACTCCAGTACTTTCACCCTGATGAAGTCCTATTCTTTACTTTTATACTCACTCTTATTCTTGTTCCCGTTCTTATGCCACCCTCTACCTCTCCCCAGCTATCTCCACATTATCAATCTCACTCACTCTTTCCTAGCGGTTTCTAATACTTCTTTAACAAACGATTGCTGGCTTTGTATTTCTCTTTCCTCCAAAATTGCTGAAACCTCAACTTACTCACTGCTAAAAAAAAAAAAAAAAAAAAAAAAAAAAAAAAAAAAAAAAGCACTCTATATTTTTAAATGAAAAGTGTTGTTTTTACCTAAACCAATCTGGCCTAGTATATGACAACATGAAAAAAAACTCAAGGATAGAGCCTAAACTTGCTTACCAAGCAAGTAATTATGCTGAACCCCCTTGGGCACTCTCTAATTGGATGTCCTGGGTCCTCCCAATTCTTAGTCCTTTAATCTGTTTTTCTCCTTCTCGTATTCGGACCTTATGTCTTCTGTTTAGTTTCTCAATTCATCCAAACTGTATCCAGGCCATCACCAATCATTCTATATGACAAATGCTCCTTCTAACAACCCCACAATATCACTCCTTACCACAGAATCTTCCTTCAGCTTAATCTCTCCTGCTGTAGGTTCCCACGCTGCCCCTAATCCCGCTTGAAGCAGCCCTGAGAAACATTGCCCATTATCTCTCCATACCACCCCCAAAAATTTTTGCTGCCCCAACATGTAAACACTATTTTATGTTATTTTTCTTATTAATATAAGAAGACAGGAATGTCAGGCCTCTGAGTCCAAGCTAAGCCATCATATCCCCTGTGACCTGCACGTATACATCTAGATGGCCTAAAGCAAGTGAAGAATCACAAAAGAGGTGAAAATGGCCAGTTCTTGCCTTAACTGATGACATTCCACCATTGTGATTTGTTTCTGTCCCAACTTAACTGAGCGATTAACCTTGGGAAATTCCTTCTCCTGGCTCAGAAGCTCCCCCACTGAGCACCTTGTGACCTCCCCCCGTGCCCACAAGAGAACAAGCCCCTTTGACTGTAATTTTCCACTACCCACCCAAATCCTATAAAACGGCCCCACCCCTATCTCCCTTTGCTGACTATCGTTTTGGACTCAGCCCGCCTGCACCCAGGTGAAATAAACAGCCTTGTTGCTCACACAAAGCCTGTTTGGTGGTATCTTCACACGGATGTGCGTGACACACATATATATGCCTAAGGAGCTCTTGAAATTACCCAATGCAGACCCTGTACTGTGGTAAGCAGAGTAGTTTGAACAAGCAAGTGGAAGATATATTCCCTGTCTGCAACAAGCTTACAATTTAGTTGTAAACAAACAGCTAAGAACAAAGAAAAATTTCAAGTCCATACATAAAAACTCTACCAATGACAATTTGTGTGCTCAATAAAAATGAATCAGTTCTGTTGTCATTGTTTTAATAATAAATAGTCGTCAAAGACTCAAGTGAGCAGGAGTACAGAATAAACGAAAAAATGTAAACTCCCTGTGAGTCTGTAATTTTCTATTATAGGAGATTAGGCTTGGACATTTTTTTGACTTTCCAGTGTTGAAACACAGACATGTAGCCTCTTTTTTTCCCTTTACCTTCAGCCCTATTTCTGCTTCATATATTGAAGATAAAAATAGGGAGAAACAATCAGAAAAACAGGCGCTGTTTTCTTTTTTCTTTTGGTAGTTCACCCTACCATAGATGAAAGAGGAAGAAACTGAATTTGAAGTCACAGCCTGCAGCAAAAAAGTCCCTAGTTGTTTACTCCTAAAGAAATCTCTGAGATCAGTTCTGTTCAAGTCCTGATATCTCAGAACTGAAGAATCTGAAAGAAATTAAGAGTGTTTCTCTGAAGCTAGAAAGAGAAGTGATGAATAATAATAAACAAAAACAAAAGTTAAGTGATAAGCGCATTGATTTTGATTTAGGTTTTTGTTTAACTTGAAAGACTTCTTCTATAAGAAAGTAAACTTGACTGTTGAATGTTTAAGTTGCCCTTAGTAGGCTGGGCGCCGTGGCTCACGCTTGTAATCCCAGCACTTTGGGAGGCCGAGGCGGGCGGATCACGAGGTCAGGAGATCGAGACCACGGTGAAACCCCGTCTCTACTAAAAAAAAATACAAAAAATTAGCCGGGCGTGGTGGCGGGCGCCTGTAGTCCCAGCTACTCGGAGAGGCTGAGGCAGGAGAATGGCGTGAACCTGGGAGGCAGAGCTTGCAGTGAGCCCAGATTGTGCCACTGCACTCCAGCCTGGGCGACAGAGCGAGACTCCGTCTCAAAAAAATAAAAAATAAAAAAAAATAAGTTGCCCTTAGTAAAGGTTTAGTTTTGAAAAATGAAGAAAGCCTGCTTAACTTTCACTCAAACAAACCATTACAGTAGAATAAATAGGCATTGCCATACTCCTGGGGCTGAGACCAACGGACCTCTGTCAGCTGATGGGTGGCACACGTTGGTTGTACCAAAATTTTTCCAAGTTCCAAATTTTTCTTGGCAAAACCTTTTGAAAGATGGTACAGAATGACTCAAGAAAGCTCAGCTTCAGGCTGCCAGGTTTATTCTGCAGGGGCTGTGCCCCGGTAGGTGGATAGGGGGCAGCTGGGGAGCTGCTTCCTCCTGGAGCCCCCAGCCCACCCCGCCTTGATCTTATCTCATAAATTATCTAAGTATCTTTCTGTCACTCCGCACCCCTCGTCCCCCAAAACACACATAGAGCCTAGAGAACCTAAAATTAATTTGCACACATTCAACCCTGTACCACCCCTCTCTCTTTCTCTCTCTTCCTTACTCTCTCTCCCTCTTCCCCATAACACCCAGTAAGGAGGATTTTCTCCACATCGTATCTTCTGACTTTCTCTCCTCCTCCTTCTGACTCTGGCTAAACTTTAATGATTCTTTCTCTACACTATAAAAATTTCTATGAACGAAGTACTTCAAAATTGGCTGTTGACATACTATTGGGAAAAATCATTAATTTTTAAAATTTTCTCTCAGGTGTGTCTCAAGTGGCTATTGTCTTGCTGAATAATCTTATCTGGGAATAATAAATTTAACTTTCCTAGATGAATAAAAATAACATATTGATGTGATTCACTTTTCACATGTGAATAAAAAAAAGGAATCACAAGATGTAATAACACGTTGTATGTATAGAAAGCAAAGTAGAACTTGAAATAAAAGTCATTCCGTTTTACTGTAACAGTAAGATAAATATATTTCATTTAGGTCCTTGACTTCCTATATTAGGTAAGTGAGAGGATAGATCATCATACATTGATGCAGGGAATAGTTAAGCCAATAAGAGCAATTTGAATGAACTACGGGAAAACTCTTAAAGGGCCATTAAAAAATATATATATATATATGCGTGTATATATATATATATATATATATATGTGTGTCTGTGTGTGTGTATATATATATATAAAATAATCTTTGATCACCAGTAAGTCTTAGAATGATCAAAAGGAAAAGGAGGCAAGTATTGTTAGCACATTTATGTATTTTGTTATGAGACTTTTGAAGCACACTAGAAGGTCCTGGATCTGGTGCTCAGCTCAGATGAATCCATAAAAGGGAAATTATTTTCTTCTTCCTGAGTTCTCACAAAGTGTACAGAAGCCGTTAGTATTCCTGACATTTTGATACTGGCATTGATTTTCAAATTTCATGAGCTCTCTATCTATGAGACATTCTGGTTATTGGAATTTCCCCCCAACCTGGCCCTTTAAAGAGATGATATCCCTTAAGATAAGCTCCTTTTAACTGCCTTATCATTTCTGGTTCAAGTTGATGAATCAGAAGCATAAGAAAAACACTTATATTTTTCTTTATTTACTCTATAAGAATTTATTGAGCACCCATGATCAGGACATTGTTTTAAGTTTTGGAGACATACGAATGACTAAACTCAGAACTATACTCTTAAGGATCTGATAGTTTATCAGGGACGACAGAGAAAAGAATGAATGATTTCCATTCAATGATATAGGTTCCCTAGTATAAATAATTATGGGGCACAGTAGATACTAAAGGAGAGAACAGGGAAAGGGCAACAGAGGAGGTGACACTTATGCTGTAGCTTAAACAGTAAGTAGGAGTCTTCCAGGCTGACAAAAAGAAAAAAAAAATAGCCCTCAGAATAGGCTACGTTATGTACTAAAACAGAAAGTAGTGTAAAAGCATGACTATGAAATTACACCATTATTTTGGTCATATTCAGCTTGATTCTAGGAAAACTCACAATTACATCTTTGGTAAATATTTTTCAATTAATCTTTAAAAATGGAAACTGTTAGCATATTTGTACATTTTTATACATGGGCCTTATACTTTAAGGGTGAAGTTCATCCTTAAATTCACAATGAGCTTCAGTTTCAGCCAAATATTTTACCATTTGTTTTCCTTTCATCCTGTTAAAAACAAAGATAAACTATAGTAAATAAAAATGAAAGTAATGCATCAATGAGAAGAGAAGTTTCTGTAGTTATGCCTTTGTAATGACACCCACTTTGATCTGTCAAGAAAGAGACTGGGTGCAGTGGTTCACACCTGTAATCCCAGCACTTTGGGAGGTTGAGGTGGGAGGATTGCTTGCATCCAGGAGTTTGAGAACAGCCTAGGCAACATAGCAAGACCTCATCTCTACAAAAATAAAAATTAGGAAGGCATAGTATGTGCCTGTAGTCCCAGCTATTCAGGAGGCTGAGGTGGGAGGACAGCTTGAGTCCAGAAGGTCAAGGCTGCAGTGAGCTGTGATGGCATCACTGTATTACAGCCTAGGTGACTGAGGCTCTGTCTCCAAAAAACAAAAAAACAAACAAACAAACAAACAAAGCGAGAGAGAAAAAAGAAAAGAGGCCATTTCAGGGACCTGTATTCTAGTCTAAGCTAGTGTGGCTGTTCTCATAGGTCATGGTTAAGTGGTGTAGGAGGAAGATATTTCTGCTCCGTCCTTCCCACTCACCTCCTAGCACTCAGCTAAGAAAGAGGAGCTGCCGCCCTGGTATATCTATCAGCCTCCAAGACATTGAGGCTTACTTTACTTCTTTCACCAGGCGTGACATTGCTTTATGATAAAAATGCCATGTTAATCTTGAAATATTCTCCTCTTTCTTTTTTATATGTTTTGTGGCTGGATTCTAGAGAATTTACCAACAGACTCAGTCGACTTGCTGTCTCCTCCATTTTTTTTTTTTTTACCTAATAGATCTATGTGATGCTCAGATCCTCCCAAGATACAGCTTTGAGTGGGGCCTGGGGTGATATGGGTATTTTTAGCCAAAACCACAAAGCCTGTGCCAGAAATATGCTTTCGTGGTCATTGGTCACTGACTCCACAGTTACTAAAGTGATGCTCTATTTTCCATTTTTTGCTATGTTTCCTTTCAGAGAGCTAACTTAGGAAATTTGTGGAAATTAGGGAGAGGGAGGAATGACTGACAGGCTTTAGGTATTTTTATATTTTTAGATATAAAAGCACAAAATACCATCAAAGGTTTGCTCTCAATTTGTAACATTTGGCATAGCCGTAACAGGCTAGAGAGTGAGCTAACGCGCGGGAACTAGCATTTGTGAATTAAAAGTGCTCATCAAGAAATCAGGACAGTACTGAATCAGCAGATACTGGGCCGTGATTGGAAAACATTCATTTTGAGGCTAGGGAAAATATGTATTTGCTGAGGATTTAGGAAATAAGAACTCATGTACTACTGTGGATATGTTACTTTATGCAATCTTTGAAGTGCATAATGAACTACTAAAAATCAGATACACAAATCCATTAACCCAGAAATTCCAATCTGAGGAATTTATTCTTCAAATGCACTGCAAAAGTACTTAAATATTTATGTACAATCATCCTCATTGCAGCACTGTTTACCAAATTGGAAGCAACCCAAATGACCATCTTTATGACGGTTATCTAGGTTGCAATGAGGGTCATTTATTTGATATATTAATTTATAGCAAATAAATTGTGCAAATCTAGTTAACTACTTTTCTTTGAAGTATTTTCTTTACTTGCCTTCTGTAACATCACTCTTCTGTTTTTTCTTTTTTTTTCTTCCCTTAAGTTTATGGTCATTCTAGGTTCCTTCCTGTTTTTGCCTACTCTTTCATCTATTTCTAAAGATTTCTACTGGACCTATTACTATCCTCTCACTGTGCAGATTTTCTCATGATAACCTTTTGTGCCCCCCTCTCTCTGCTTTCACTTACCATCATTTTTATGGACTCTCAGATCTATTTCTCAGTACAAAATCATTTTCTGTGTCTTGGATCAATAAATCTAATTACCTTCAAAAATTGTACCTCCCATTCGACATGCAAAAACCAAAACTCTATCCTGTTACTCTCAAATGATCCTATGCTTTTTCAATATTTCTCTTCTCAGCAAATGTCACCAGTCGAAGACCACCAGGAGACATCTGTAGTCAAACAAAGTTGAGTTATTATTCGCTGCAGCAAGGGAGACTGTACACACAGAGAATGTGGGACATTTCAGTAAGAGGATGCCAGGAAGCGATTGCTAGATGAGCTTGGGTTTGATATTTTGGAGAGCATTCATGGAAGTGAGGATTGGCTCCAGATTGGGTGTATTCATTTAGGGACAATTCTGTAGTTAGTTATCTTAATACTTGTTACCTAGGAGGTGGAAGGGATGGAGCAGGGCTAGCGCTATAGTCGGTAGAGAAGTGGCATCACTCCTAATTGCTTGAAGAAGAAAATGTTTGGTCATTTTTGAAGTTTGCGTGGTGTTCTTATTTTGTTTATTGCTTGTCATAATTACAGAGGGCCTTGTTTTTGTCTCACACTAGCGTGATAACAGAAGGAACTTGTCTAATGGTGATGTTCCATGCAACTGTTTGTGTTTAGCAGAAGAATGGTATGACCAGCGACCAGCCAACGGTAGCACAGCTGCTATTTTATTGCATACAACCACAGACTTAGTTGCCCAGGCCCAAAAATGGTATCATCCCTGAATCCTTTGTCTTTACCCACTGTATTCGGCAAATTACCAGATCTCTTGATTATCCAAAATAACTCTAAAATCTATCAACTTATTTTTTTTCTGCACTCCCACCACAAAAATTTGTCACTTCTCCTACTGTATTAAAATCCTAATTGGTCTCAGTGCTCCCATTGTTCTCTTTTCTTGCTGATTTTGTTGATGTCTTTCAGAATGTCATTCCCTTTTTAACATACTATTCTTTTAAAACAGTACTTTGCAATCTTGGCTGCAAATTAGGATCACTAGTAGAGGCTTCAAAAATATTATGACGTCATTCTCTTTCTCTTTTTCCTAAGGGGAAAGAAAAATACCCAGAGTTCTCATGCAACCCCTACCCACAGACAACTTCCCCACTATCCCTAGCTCTCACTGGAGAGATACATTTATTGCAACTGATGAACCACATTGATCTATGTTTGCATTACTCAAAATGTGTAATTTGCATTAGGGTTCGCTTTTGGTATTGGACGTTCTATTGGTTCTATGGTCTGAATGTTGGTGTCCCTTCAAAATTCATATGTTTTTTTTTTTTTTTTTTGAGATGGAGTCTCGCTCTGTCGCCCAGGCTGGAGTGCAGTGGCGCAATCTCAGCTCACCGCAAGCTCCGCCTCCTGGGTTCACGCCATTCTCCTGCCTCAGCCTCCTGAGTAGCTGGGACTACAGGCGCCCGCCACCACGCCCGGCTAATTTTTTGTATTTTCAGTAGAGACGGGGTTTCACCGTGGTCTCGATCTCCTGACCTCGTGATCCACCCGCCTCGGCCTCCCAAAGTGCTGGGATTACAAGCATGAGCCACCACGCCCAGCCACCAAAAATTCATATGTTGAAACTCAATCCCCTCTGTAGTGGCATTGGGAAGTGGGACATCTGGGAGGTAGTTAGGTCATGGGAGCGGAGCTCTCATAAATGGAATTAGTGCCCTTATAAAAGAGGCCTGAAGGCATGTGTATCCTTTCCACCATGTGAAGATGCAGAAAGAAAGTGCCATCTACGAAGCCCACAGAGCCCTCACTAGACACTGAAGCTGCCAGTGCCCTCATCTTGGACTTCCCAGCCTCTAGAACTGTGAGAAACAAATATCTGTTTTTCACAATTCATCCTGTGTATGATAGTGGTGTTACAGTAGCCCAAACAAAGCAATGGGTTTGAACAAATGTATAATAACACGTGTCCACCTTTATAGTATCATACAGAATATTTTCACTGCCCTGAAAATCCTCTGTGCTTCACCTATTCATCCCTTCCTCCCCACCAACTCCTGAGAGGAGTGGATTTTTTTTTTTTTTTGACTGTCACCAGAGTTTTTCCTTTTCCAGAATGTCATAGAAGTTATGTGTCATTTAACAATGAGGATACATTCTGAGAAATGCATCTTTAGGCAATTTTGTTGTGCAAACATCAAGAATGTAGAGACACAAATCTAGTTGTTATAGCCTGTTACACCCTTAGGCTATATGGCACAGCCTATTGCTCCTAGGCTACAAACTTGTATCGCATGTTATTGTACTGAATATTATAGGCAATTGTAACACAGTGGTAAGTATTTCTGTATTTAAACATGTCTAAGTCTACAAAAGGTACAGTAAGAATATGAGATAAAAGATTTAAAAATGATATTTCTGTAGAGGGCACTTCCCAAGGATGGAGCTTGCTGGACTGGACCTTAGCTTATTGTAATTTTTTACTTTATAAAGTTTTTTTAACTTTTTTCCTCTTTTGTAATAACACTTAGCTTAAAACACACATTGTACAGCCAGCCATTCAAAAATATTTTATCTCTATTTATCTTTATTCTATAAGCATTTTTCTATTAATTTTTTTATTTTAAATGCTTTGTTAAAAACTAATGAGCACACACAAAGGCCTAGGCCTACACAGGATCAGAACCATCAATATCTCTGTCTTCCACCTCCACATCTTATCACACTGGAGGGTCTTCAGAAATAATAACACAGATGGAACTATTATTTCCTATGGTAAAAATGTCTTCCTATGTAATATTTTCTGAAGGACTTGCTTGAAGCTGTTTTATAGTTAACTTTTTAAAAATATATAAGTAGGCCGGGCATGGTGGCTCACGCCTGTAATCCCAGCACTTTGGGAGGCCGAGGTGGGCGGATCACGAGGTCAGGAGATTGAGACCATCCTGGCTAACACAGTGAAACCCCATCTCTACTAAAAAAATACAAAAAATTAGCCGGGCGAGGTGGCGGGTGCCTGTAGTCCCAGCTACTCAGGAGGCTGAGGCAGGAGAATGGCGTGAACCCCAGGGGGCGGAGCCTGCAGTGAGCCGAGATCGCGCCACTGCACTCCAGCCTGGGCGACAGCGAGACTCTGTCTCAAAAAACAAAAACAAAACAAACAAACAAACAAAAAAAATATATATATATACATAGAATTAGTACACTCTAAAATACAATAAAAAATTTAGTATAGTAAAAACATAAGCCAGTGACGTAGTTATTAATATTATCATCACCAAGTATGATGTGCTCTATACAATGCATGAGCTATACTTTTATGACTGGCAACACAGTCATAGCTTTGTTTATACCATCATCACCACAAACACTTGAGTAATGTTAATGTGTTGCTTTGTGGTGTTGCAAAGCTTACAATGGCACTTAGGTGATAGGAATTTTTCAGCTCCATTATAATCTTATGGGACCACCATTGTATATGCTGTCTGTTGTTTACTGAAACCTCAGTATGAAGTGCATGACTATAGTTGGAATGGTGCAGTATGTAGCCTTTTCAGCTTGACTTCTTTCACTTAGTAATACGAATTTAAGGTTCTAACTTGTCATTTAAGGGCTCGACACCTCATTTATTTTTAGCATTGAATAATATTCTATTATCTGCAGGAACCAGAGTTCATTTATCTATTCGCCTCTGAAGGACATCTTGGTTGCTTCCAAGTTGTGGCAATGATAAAATTCCTATAAAGATTTTTGTCTGGATATTTTTGTGCCCACTTTTGTGTGGATATAAGTTTTAAACTCCTTTGGCCTGTAGCAGTTTGTCCACCCTGACCTAGACTTTTGCCATATTCGTGCTTCCCTTTTCTCTCTCACAATAATTTTCTTCTCTCATTGACTTTTCTCATTTCACACCCCCTCCATTTGCACTCTGTCACCAAGTCATCATGAATCTGTCACCTAAATATCTCTCCTGACTACTACTCCAATTCCCACTACCATTGTTTCCATAACCCTCTACTCTTGTCAAGAATCGCTTCTTTGGCTCCACACTGGGTGAGTACGGACTCATCCTGTAAGACTGGGTGGTGGGCTCTCCTCCTCTGGGAGGCCTTTCTCCCCCTGCGGCGCTCGGCCTCTCCTGCTGTGCTCTGCAGCTCTGCACCTCCTTCACTGTCCTGTTCCTATTCATGGGGGCCTTATGTTTTTCCTCCCCAGACTGTGAGCTCTTTGAGCTTTGCTTTACTCATTTTTGTGTCTTCAGTGTAGTGTCTGACTCACAAAAGAAGTGTGGTAAACGTCTTTTGAGAAGAATGGAAGAAGACAAAGAGCATCTTTTTTATTTCTTCATGTGTGTTACTCTTTTTCAATTATCACAATGAAAAAATAAAGGGTATGAGAATTGTGACAGAATGATTGCCAAACAAATTAATTGTCTGAAAAAACTGTGTTAAATTTCATTTCGATGATAACAGCCATGGTCTCTCATTCTAAGTTGATTTCTACCCTTGGCTCTGGATCTAACACAAAGGGGAGGCTACGTGCTTCTCAAATGTAATATGGCATTATCACCTATTATCAAGCATGTGGGAAGTGGGGAGAAAAAATAAGGAGAATAATTTAAATTTTGCTAGACATGAAAAAATATATTCCAAATGAGACTCAATAGAGTCCTGTCTTCTGAGTTTTAAGAATGCACTTACACATCAGTCCTTTAGTTATTTATTTAACAAGTACTATTAAACATTTATTATGTGCTCAAAACTGCCTGAAGGATTTAGCGCGGAAGGGGGCTGGGCAAGGTTCTTTCTTTCTGTAATTTATCTGCTTCACAGAACTCAAAATATCAGTCTATTTTTGCCTTGTAATTTGCAGGAGCCATCAAAGACAAATGAATATGCCTGAAGTGTGCTCCAAATATCAAAACAAACTCATAGATCACCCCTTTTATCTCTCTTTCCTATAGCAATGCCTTCCTTATGGCATAAAGAGTTTTTTAAAAGTAGGAGCAAAATTTTAGGGTCTTTGTAGAAAGAAATGGACAGTAAAAAAAAAAAAAGATTTCAGAGATAAATTTTACTTAGAAGCTTATGCTTTTATCATTGGAAAATTAACTACATAGCGGCTCTCTCCTCGACACCTCCCATTATGTGAAAAGGATAGTAAAAATAACCTATGGCTGCTCGGTTTTTAGAAAAAATAGGGACCTGGCTTGGTGGCTTGTGCCTGTAAACCAGCACTTTGGGAGTCCAGCATGGGAAAATCACTGGAAATGAGGAGTTCAAGATCAGCCAGGACACACAGTGAGACCCCATCTACAAAAAAAAAAAAAAATTTTTTTTTTTTTTGAGATGTACGTAGTCTCACTCTGTCACCCAGGCTGGAATGCAGTGGCATGATCCCTACTCACTGCAACCTCCGCCTCCCAAGTTCAAGCAATTCTCCTGCCTCAGCCTTTTTAAAAATTAGGCAGGTGTGGCGGCAGCTGCCTGTAGTCCCAGCTACTTCAGAGGCTGAGGTGGGAGGATTGGTTGAGCCCAGGAGGTCAAGGCTGCAGTGAGCTATGCTCATGCCACTGCACTCTAGTCTGGGGGGCAGAAGGAGACCCTGAATTAAGGAAAAAAATCATGGAGTATAAAGATGCCTTAGAATTAATTAGGATAAAAACAAAATGCATTTCTGTAAGTTTTGGCTATTTTGCGTTAATGAACTTGCTCATTTTTTTATCATTCAGCTTTTGGACTGGTTTAGAAAACAGAGAGATCCAAGATAAGTAGGCCTTGGGACTATACTCATATATTACTTTCCTACTAAGAAACTGCTACAGTCACAGGTAAGGTTACCTAGGCTAACCGAGAGGCAGTGATGGGTGCTTCCAGAAGGAAGTGCTCTCAGGATTAGAATGGATCTTGAGGACAGAAAGCAGGATTGAACTTAGGGAACCACAGTAGATGCATTAGCCAATCCTACAGGGAGCTCTAGAGATAAAATAATTTTTCAAAGTTACCCTGAATTCCATCAGGAGGGCTGGGTCTTTCTACTCCTTCCCCTGTACTCACTGACCAATCATGGGCTGACGGCTGCCCTGAGAAGGAAGTGTAACCTTGGGCAAGGCAGTTGCCTTAGGCTGAGGGTAGTCATCTGGTACAGAGATCCTGTGACCTGACAGCTGTTAGCAATCTGGAAGCTGGGGGAAGAGTGCTCCAATCTTGAAAGAAGGTGGTATGGTTGGGGCAACTCTGTGTTCACTGCAGCAGCTGAAGGAGGGAATGACCGAAGACACCCAGTGTACTGGGACTCATACGACCTTGAAATTTTGTAGATAACATCATAGACATCAGGTTTAAAAATGAGGGACCTGAAGATTTGTGATGCTAGACAATTTAATATACTGGTGGATACTGTGTTTGTGCATGTGTATCTGCACAACTGTCATGCCATGCAGTCTTTCCCTAGCTAGCTGATTTGTTTGTTCATTCGTTCATTCATCCTCACAATATTCTGTGATCATCTCTGAGAACAGATTTTGGGAAATTGCTTCTGAGAGAGACTTAAAAGTTGGCATTTTTTGATCATTTTAAATGCTATTTATAGTTTTTATAATAGATTATATATAGTTAATCTCTTGCTAAAAAGCGGATAGAAGTGTTTACTATATAAAATGATAGAACCTCAGGTTTGAAGGAGACTTTCAAGCCACTGAGTCTTTAAGAATAAAGTGGAAAGCAGATTTTTTTTGGATTCGTGAAAACAGAGGAAATTCTGTCCTCTGAATACACAAAGGCTATGCCTCCTTTTCCTGTTTTGTACTTTGGCAGAAAGGGAGACTGAAGCCTGTGAGGAATCCTTCAGCAGTGAACAGAGCAGTGCGGGGATGAACAGCCCTGCCCACCACGCTCCTGGATGAGAACTGATAGAGGCAAAAGTAGGATCTTCACATTAGGATTTTTTGAAGCTCTGGAAACACACACACGGGCACACACACACACACAAACTCATGCACACATACAGGATTTGATCACGAGCTGCAAATTAACAGCCCTCTAATCAACATCAATGTAACCTACATTGATTAAGACTCAAGAGTGCATCCCTGTTAACAAATCAGGAGAGCAGCAATTTTACTGAGTGCCTTTCTTGGTGTACTTTTCAAGTGTGAGCTGCTTTATTAAGAAACTGGTATAAAAGGTTGCAGTGTGTCAGAGTATTAATCTGTTCTTGCCCCATATTTTGTTTTTGTTTTCGGATTGTTCACTCAATTCCCTCCTGTTCATTATCAGCAATCCACCCATTCGTCCTGAATTGATAAATGGTCTGTGTGGTTTTGGGCATCTGTTTTTAGGCTGCCTTTGTCTCTGTTCTCATTTCATGGTATGTCTCTCATGGGAAATGATACTATATAGTTTGGTGGATTTTTATTTAGTGTTGTTGTAATTTTATTGACTAAAATGCATGCTAAGAGTTCCCATTTTACAGTTTTTCCTAGTTTGTGTCCTTATGCAGAGAAATTGTTTTTCAAGTCACGGTTGAATCCAGATGGACATTCAGCCGTATACAAGCTCTGGCTGGAAATGTCTCTCCCTAGGAACAATCAGATCCTGACAGGGAGCCTGCACCCTCCTCCCAGCTCTGCCACCACCCTCTTGATAAGTCCCCTTTGCAGAGACCTTTGTGTCCTTTCCTATCAGGAGACAATCCTAATTCATTAGTCTCTCATAATGTTGCAACTGAAAAGCAAGAGGGCAAGATGCCTGATCCTGTTTCTAGGAGAAGACTCGTCAGTTCTCTCATGACAATTCTGCATGCCACGGGGTGTAGTGAGAAGCTGCTTTAGTCTCACCATCGAATGTAGTGTTTTGCACTTTTCACAGGGTAATAGAGTGCTACCCTTTAAACATTTATATGAAGAAGGGGAGTTTTTCAAATGAGTGCTCTAAGGTGACTTGCTTTCATCCACCCACAGGAAGAAGCAGTTATACCTCTTGGAGGAAAAAAACAGTTCTCATCAGTTACCTTGAAACAATTTTTTGCTATTTAAACTATTTATTTTTAATAAACTTTAGTTTTTTATCACCTCGCCTATATTACCATACCTAATTATGAAAAGCCTAGCCTTGAAAACCTTTAAGTATTAACGTGGTGACAGATATCACCACGCTTTAAACATTGTTACATTTTTCAAAAAGGCATTATTTGAATATATAATTATGTGTTGGTTTGTATTGGTGTACACCAAATTACTATAAACCTGGTGGCATAAAACCACACCCAATTGTTAGTTCATGATTCTGTAGGTCAAGCTCTGGGTGAGCTCTCCTGGTTTTCTGCTTATAGTTTCACAGCTCCCAAATCAAAGCACATCTGGACTGGTCTCGCGTCTGGAAGCTCTGAGGAACACTCTCCTTTCAAGCTCATTCATGTTGTTGGCAGAATTCATTTGTAAGGCTGAGGTCCCCGTGGTCTTGCTAGCTGCTGACTGGGGGCTGCTATCAGCTCCTGGAGGCAGTTTTCAGGTTGTATTCATGCACCTACACCTCAGATCCTTGCCTCCGTATTCAAACAAGCAAGTGTGTAAGTCCTTGTCACACTTGGAATCTGACTACCTCTTCTGCCTCAATGCTAGAACACTGTCTGCTTTTAAAGGGCTCATTTGACCAGGTGAGGCCCACCTGACTAACTTTCCTTTGTCATGTAATGAAACAATCATGGGAGTGATACCTACTCACAGGTTGCACCCACACTTGAAGGAGAATTGATCATACAAGGGCAAATGTCACTGGAAATCATTTTAGAGTTCTGCCTACCACAATGCATAAATGTTTAAAATGGCATTTACTTATACTTCTCCAAATTCTTGGTCTTGGAATTCCAATTGTTTTAATTCCACTCTTTTTTCCTTAAATAAATGCTTACCATTAACTCCTCTTCACTGATAAACTTTCTGGAGTCAAGCAGAAATCTCAAAATACTCTCCATCTGCTTGACTTCTATATCTTCTCCAGTGTTGTAAAGCCACTATAGAGTTAGAAGAAACCTGAGTATCAGGATTGATTGATTAATTGATTTTTTAAGTTCCAGAAATGTAACTAATAGGAGGGCCATGGTGACATGGTTATAATTTTTTTTTTTTTTTAGATGGAGTCTCTCTCTGTCTCCCAGGATAGAGTGCGGTGGTGCGATCTCGGCTCACTGCAACCTCTGCTTCCTGGGTTCAAGCAATTCTTCTGCCTCAGCCTCTTGAGTAGCTGGGATTACAGGTGCTCACCACCACACCAGGCTAATTTTTGTATTTTTAGTAGAGACGGTGTTTCACCACGTTGGTTAGGCTGGTCTCAAACTCCTAATCTCGTGATCCACCTGACTCGGTCCCCCAAAATGCTGGCATTACAGGTGTGAGCCACTGTGCCCGGCCACATGGTACTAATCTTATTTGTTTTGTTTTCTTTTTGAGACAGGGCCTACCTCTGTCACCCAGACTGGCGTGCAGTGGTGCGATCACAGCTCACTGTAACCTGGGTCTCCCCAGCTCAGGAGATCCTCCCACCTCAGCCCCCTGTGTATCTGGGACCACAGGTGGATGCCACCACCCGGGCTAGTTTTTGTATTTTTAGTAGGATGGGGTTTCTCCATGTTGCCCAGGTTGATCTCAAACTTCTGAGCTCAAGAAATCCACCCACCTCGGCCTCCCAAAGTGCTGGGATTACAAGGGTGAGTCACTGCTCCTGACCCATAGTACTAATCTTAAACTGAAGGTCTGTATTTTTTTTTTTTTTTTTATTTCCTCGGCTTCTTGTGAATATGGTGAGAAAGTCATCAAATTTCTTATACTTTGTTTTACCCCATGGGATAACTATTTGACTTAACAATATTTACCTAATGGTCTACTTTTTCCTCATGGGCCTGCAATTCGTGCTCTGTCATACACTAAATTTCTATATATTTACGAATCTGTTTGCAGGATCTTCATTCTCTTTCATTCATCTACTTATTTACATGGCATCAATACTACCCATCCTGAATTATTGGAGGTTTATAAGAAATATTGATATCTGAAAAGGCAACTTCCTCCCACTGGACTTGTTTTTATTCTTCTGAAGTGTTTAAGCTATGTTTGGCAATTTGCACTTTCATATAAGTTTTAGAATCAACTTTACGAGTTCCACAAAAATCTTTTGCAATTGCATTGATTCTCTATATTAATCAAGGAGAACTGAAACCTTTCTAATATTGAGTCTTCTTAGTTATGAACATAATGTATTATAAACCAAAAGTTGTCTGAGACAGATCTCAATCAATTTACAGAGTTTATTTTTCCAAGGTTAAGGATGTGCCTGTAACATAGTCTCAAGAGATCCTGACGACATGTGCCCAAGGTGGTCGGGGAACAGCTTGCTTTTATACATTTTAGGGAGACATGAGACATCAGTTCAGTCTGGTAAGGTGGGACAACTTGAGGTGGGGGCTTCCAGGTCATAAGCAGATAAGAGATGAAAGATTGCATTCTTTTGAGTCCTTAATCAGCCTTTTTTGAATACACAATTTACTTCTGTCTGTGATTTGTCCACAAGGAATTTCCACGTGGGCAAATTGTGAGGGAGGTATGTAGCTTTTCATCTTTGTAGCTATCTTATTTAGGAATAAAACAGGAGGCAGTTCCCCAGCTTGACTTTTCCCTTGGCTTAGTGATTTAGGGGGAGGGGAAAGGAGGGTCCCATAATTTATTTTCCTTTCACAGAATTTCCACATGTAATGTGATTTTCTTTCTTGTCATTCAATTCTTTAAATATAATTTTATTCATAATGGTGCCACATATTATTTAAAATTATACTATCTTATTTTTGTTATATAATTAGTATGCTTATTAAAGGTATTTTTTTTGTAATTATTCATGGCTGTGTAGAAAAGGTCAAATGCTATACACTGATTTTGTATTCTGAAAATTTTCTAATTATCTTAGTAATTTTTATATTCCAGTGGTAGATTCCTTTAAATTTTTATGTATACAATAATAAAATCATTATAGTTACGGTTTTATTTCTTTCTTTCCTATTCTTATAGCCTATCTATCTATCTAACTATCTATCTATCTATCTGTCATCTATCTGTCATTATATTATTTAGGAACTCCAATGCCAGGTCCAATAGATGTGGTAATAACAGGTATGTTAGTAGGCTGGGGTTGCCATAACAAAACACCACAGACTGGGTAGCCTAAACCACAGAAAATGATTTTCTCACAATTCTAGAAACCAGAAGTTTGAGATCAAGGTGTACAGGGTTGGTGCCTGTGAAATTGTGAAAGATATATTTGGTCTTCCTCCCCATTTCTCAACATACAGCTCCAAAGACCCTTGGAATCTCCAGAATGATAATGCTAATCAGATGACAGGTGGCTGGGGACCCCTGGACAGTAAAAATAGGGAAGGTCGCCAGAAAGAACAAGGCAAGATTAGAGAGTTGAAACTTTTAGCTTCACCCTCCAACCTCTGGGAAGAAGAGATAGGCTGAAGGTTAAGTTGATCACCAGTGGTCAATGATATAATCAATCATGCCTATATAATGAAGCCTGCATAAAACCTCAAAAGGACAGGGTGCTGGGAGCTTCCTGACTGCTGAACACATGGGAGTTCCTGAAGGGTTGTGCAGCCAGAGAAGGCACAGAATCTCCACATCCCTTCTTTCAAGCCTTGCCCTGCACAAATCTTCCATCTGGCTATTTATCTACATCCTTTGTAATATCCTTTATAATAATTGGATAAACACTGTGAACTGCTTTAGCAAATGAATCAAACCTATGGAAAGGGTTGTGGGGACCCTAAATAGAAAGTTGGTAAAAATTTCCAGAGGCCTGAACTCGTGACTGGCTTGGGGACTATCCTGTGGTCTGAGCCCTTAACCTGTGGTATTTGATGCTATCTCCAGGTAGATAGAATATAGGACAATCAGCTGGTGTACACTGCAGAAGTGGTTGCTGGTGGCAGAAATACTCGCACATTTTGATGACCAGAGATGAAGTGTATTGAGTAGTTGTGTGAGAGTAAAGAGTAGAGAATAGGAAAAAAGTATGCTTTTTGTTGTTGTTGTTGTTGTTGTTGTTTTTTTCATATATCCCTAATGGTATCTTCTAGGGCTTTTCCCCTTGACTTGTAGAGGGCTGTCTTCTGCTGTCTTCACACAGTTCTCTCTGTGACTGTGTCTGTCTCCTAATCTCCTCTTCTTACAAAGACACTGATCATATAAGATTAGGGCCCATCCTAATAACCTCATGCATTAGTTTGTTTTCACCCCACTGGAAAGAATTGCCCAAGACCGGGTAATTTATAAAGGAAAGAGGTTTAATTGATTCACAGTTCCACATGGCTAGGGAGGCCTCAAGAAACTTATAATCGCGGTGGAAGGTGAAGGGGAAGCAAGGCACCTTCTTCACAAGGCAGCAGGAAGGAGAGTGAATGCAGGAGGAACTAACAAACACCTATAAAGCCATCAGCTCTCATGAGAACTCACTCACTGTCACGAGAACAGCACGGGGAAAACTGCCCTCCATGATACAATCACCTCCATCAGGTCTCTCCCTTGACATGTGGGGATTATGGGGATTATAATTCAATATGAGATTTGGGTAGGGACACAAAGCCTAACCATATCACCTCATTTTAACTTAATTACCACTTTAAAGACCCTATCTTTACATACTTTGCAAGGTATGGGGTTTAGAACTTCACTGTGAAATTTATGAGAACACAACTCAGCCCATAACAGCAAATATTCTTGTCTTCTTTCTGATTTTAAAGCAACTGTTTTAACATTTCCCAATTATATAGAAGATGTTGATTTTAGTTAGATAGTGTTGGGGTGCAGACGTTGGCATGCTGAGAGTTTTGAAAATGGAAAGACCTCAGAAATAAGCCTCAGAACCAGTTGGGTGCAGTGGCTCATGCCTGTAATCCCAATACTTTGGGAGGCTGAGGCGGGCGGATCACCTGAGGTCAGGAGCTTGAGACCAGCCTGGCCAACATGGTGAAACCCTGTCTCTACTAAAAACACAAAAATTAGCCTGGCCTGGTGGTGCATGCCTCTAATCCTGGCTACTTAAGAGGCTGAGGCAGGAGAATCATTTGAACCTGGGAGACGGAGTTTGCAGTGAGCGGAGATTGTGCCACTGCACTCCAGCTTGGGTGACAGAGAGAGACCCTGTCTCAAAAAAAAAAAAAAAAAAGGAAAAGAAAAAGAAAAAACAGAAATAAGCCTCAGAACCAAGGTATCTCTCTAATCTTCCTCTGCTTCCCTGTCTCTGATCTTCCTCACAGCACCGAAAGGGACTCTCTCTAGAATTTTCTTTTCTAAGAACGCTTCTTTCCAAAAGAAATACAAGTATTTTAAGGTACCCTCCCCAGCAATCTCATCAACTAACCAGGAGTGATCAATCACTGGAGAAGAGAAGAGGCTGTGAGTCATCAGACTGATTTTTCATCTGTTCTTCTGAAGGCACTCTGAGAGATTACCTGGCAGACTTTATCTGCATAGTAAGACAATCTTTGTTCCCATGCAGCTCTGCCTGTCCCTTTCTCATAACTTGTCTCATCTAGCTTCCAAAGGGAATCATTTACAAAATAGTATCTGCCACCTGGGGATTCATATATCTCCTGTGAAGAGAGTATTTAAATCTTGACCATCTGGCCCCTCTTTGAGTCTCATTCTTTGTGTATGGCTTCAGTGTTTATGCACATTAAATAAATTTTGTGTATCTTTTTCACTTATTAACCTGACCTTTGTCAGTTCCTTTTCCATGAACCTTTAGAAGGTGGAGGAGAAGCTTTCCCTTGGCCCCTGGATTAGATGTTATCAGTTTACAAAGAAGTGACTTTATTAACCTTGTGTCTCTATAAAGAAGTTATTCTTTATCTCTAATAATTCACTGTGCCTTAAATTCTATTGTGTTTTAAATTGATATAGCTATGCTGACTTAATTTTAATTAGAATTGCCAGATATTTTTATTTTCCATTATTTTATTTCCAATATTTCTGTCTTTAAGTTTTAGATGTGTCTACTGCAGCATTTCTCAAACCTAAGGGTACCTCGGATTCATCCAGAGAGTTTTTTAAAGTACATATTTTTGGGTTCCTCTCCCAGAGCTTCTGGTTGAGTAGGTCTGGAGTAGGGCCCAAGAATTTGAATTTCTAACACATTCCGTGTGATACTGAGGCTGCTGGTCTAGAGGCTACACTTTTATAACCACTGGCCTATTATCACTTTCATAGATTTTTTAAAAAAAATCTAGTCATCCAATTTTTGTCTTCTTCTAAAATTAAATACTTTTTAAACAAATATATTAAACACATAGAAACATGCATAACTCATATACATATAGTTTAATAAATTATCCCAAGTTGTAAACACCTATTTATGCACTACATAGATCAAAACGTAGATGTAGAGAATTTCCAGCACACCATTAGCTTTGTCAAGGCCCCTTCTATCTCTATCCCCTTTCCCAAAGGTCTTCCTCCCCATTTCTCAACATACAGCTCCAAACATCCTTGGAATCTCCAGAATGATAATGCTAACCAGATGACAGGTGGCTGGGGACCCCTGGACAGTAAAAATAGGGAAAAAAAAACTGTCCTTAATTCTGACACTATTAGTTTTTCAACTCTACTGTAATGTAATCCTGTGGTATGTAATCTTTGATGTCTGCCTTCTTTTGCTCAAGATTTATGTTTTGAGTATCATTCATTTTGTTGCAAATAGCAAGTATTTCTTTAATTTTCCTATCTGTACTATATTTCATTATATAAATATACGACCATTACTCTTACAAATAATAGTGCCATGAACATACTTATGCACAATTTTTTCTTGCACATGTGAAGGCATTTCTTTTGGTCATGGAGTATGTATACATTGAAATGTAGTAGATAATGTAAAAATTTCCGAAGAGTTTATACCGGTTTATATAACCTTTACTGTAATCACCCAGTGGTTTCTTCCTGCCCATCGCACAAAGAAAATAAAATCACTGAGACGGCAGCACAGACCCTTTATGGGTGTCGGGCAAGAGGAAAGCCTCTTGCAGTTGAGATGGAGGAAGGCCACTGTTTCCTGCCTGCCCCTGGGAACGGAATGTCTCGGTATAAAACCCGATTGTACATTTGTTCAATTCTGAGATAGGAGAAAAACTGCCCTACAGTGGGAGGCGAGACATGTTTGCAGTAATGCTGCCTTGTTATTCTTTACTCCACTGAGATGTTTGGGTGGAGAGAAACATAAATTTGGCCTACGTGCACATCCAGTCATAGTACATTCCCTTGAACTTAATTATGACATAGATTCTATTGCTCACATGTCCATAAAAACCTCTGTGCCTTCCAGGAGACTGATTTCAATGATAATTCTAATAATCCTGCATGGCCAGCCTCATGTCAACTAAATCCTGCTGATTGGTAGAGCCGAGTGGTCTGTTCTGACAGGGCGCAGATTGGTGCGTTTACAATCCCTGAGCTAGACACAAAGGCCGAGGTGGGCGGATCACGAGGTCAGGAGATCGAGACCATCCTGGCTAACATGGTGAAACCTTGTCTCTACTAAAAAAATACAAAACAATTAGCCGGGCGTGGTGCCGGGCGCCTGTAGTCCCAGCCACTCGGGGGAGGCTGAGGCAGGAGAATGGCCTGAACCCAGGAGGCAGAGCTTGCAGTGAGCCGAGATTGCGCCACTGCATTCCAGCCTGGGCGACAGAGCGAGACTCCGTCTCAAAAAAAAAAAAAAAAACAGTTCTCCACATCCCCACCAGATTAGCTAGATACAGAGTGTGGACACAAAGGTTTTCCAAGTCCCCACCAGAGTAGCTAGATACAGAGTGTGGACTGGTGCATTCACAAACCCTGAGCTAGACACAGGGTGCTGACTGGTGTGTTTACAAACCTTGAGCTAGACATAAAGGTTCTCCACGGCCCCACCAGAGTAGGTAGATACAGAGTTTCCATTGGTGCATTCACAAACCCTGAGCTAGACACAGGGTGCTGACTGGTGTGTTTACAAACCTTGAGCTAGACATAAAGGTTCTCCAAGGCCCCACCAGAGTAGGTAGATACAGAGTTTCCATTGGTGCATTCACAAACCCTGAGCTAGACACAGGGTGCTGATTGGTGCATTTGCAATCCCTTAGCGAGACATAAAGGTTCTGCAAGTCCCAACCAAACTCAGGAGCCCCGCTAGCTTCACCCAGTGGATCCCGTCCCCCGGCCACAGGTGGAGCTGCTTGCCAGTCCCACGCCATGCACCCGCACTCCTCAGCCCTTGGGTGGTCGATGGGACTGGGCGCCCTGGAGCAGGGGGTGGCGCTCGTCGGGGAGGCTCGGGCGGCACAGGAGCCCACGGAGAGGGGGGAGGCTCAGGCATGGCGGGCTGCAGGTCCCGAGCCCTGCCCCGCGGGGAGGCAGCTAAGGCCGGGCGAGAAATCGAGCACAGCGCCGGTGGACCGGCACTGCTAGGGTACCCAGTACACCCTCTGCAGCTGCTGGCCCGGGGGGATAAGCCCCTCATTGTCCGGCCAGCAGGGCGGGCCAGCTGCTCCAAGTGCGGGGCCGGCGAAGGCCACGCCCACCCGGAACTCCAGCTGGCCCTCAAGCGCTGCGCGCAGCCCAGATTCCGGCTGGCGCCTCTCCCGCCACGCCTCCCTGCAAGCTGAGGGAGCAGGCTCCGGCCTTGGCCAGCTCAGAAACGGTCTCCCACAGTGCAGTGGTGGGCTGAAGGGCGCCTCAAGTGCAGCCAAAGTGGGAGCCCAGGCAGAGGAGGAGCCGAGAACGAGGGCTGTGAGGACTGCCAGCACGCTGCCACCTCTCAATATTAATGAAAGAAAAACAGAAGTTAATTAACGCATGGTGTGCCCATCAGGTAGGAAAGGCCTCAGTTCAAAAGTATTTCTCTTTTAAGGCAATGGCTTAGAGACCTTGCTTAAATAGTATTTTAACAAAGAGCCATAAATTCTATGCAGTGACAAGACAAAGAAGAGAGCAGTTGAAGTCTTCGAAAAGGTAGGAATATGTGGGAAGGTAGTAAAATCTGTCCCCAGATTCCTCTGGCGCCTTTGATGCCTTCTCTGGGCTGATAAACAAGTGCTGTTTCCAGTATGAAAGGATTTATGTTTTGCCATCAGGAAAATAGAGGCTGAGGCAGAGTGTTCCCCTGTGTTTTTAATGTCTTTAAATTAACAATCCTCAATATTTTGGGGAAATATTTTGGTTTCCTTCAATGTGTTACAAATATCTTTCCTACTCAGTGACTTGCATTTTTCTTTGCTTAATGGTGCCATTTATGAACTGAAAATACTAATTTTACTATAGCTTAGTTTGTCGATTTTTAAATTTATGGTTAATGATTTTAAGCTGGTGTTTAGTTATCTCCTAAAAGCCTGTTTATTTTACTTTCGTCAAAGCATAGTCACCCTGGAAAGTGGTGACAGATTCTTTTAATGAAGGCTAGGAAACAGATTGATAGTATTAGTTTTCAGCTGGCAAAGAGGGTCTTTCCTCAAAGGAAACTGTTTGGATGGCTCTGGGTCTGTCACTGACGAATGTGCTGGATTTTGCTTGTGGGGCTGCAACTCCCTATTGTGGTAATTCAAATCAGACTTGGATTTACCAGATCTAGAGCTTTCCTTCTATGCAAGTCAAGCAATGCTTCAATAAGCAGCCAATTATTTCTGTTTTAGAGACACTACAATCTATTAGCTAACGTCAAAGATTCCTCTAGACCAATCAATTCTGAGTACTGCTTTGGCTCTGTTGTTCATTATAGTAAAAATACCCACTTTGTCTCTGATAATTAGGTGTCTGCACTTGGCTGCAGTCACTATGGGATCCTGTCATCAGTAAATTTAGAGAGCCCACCTTGGGGCAGCAGTTAGCACTGTCATTTCTGGCCTACTGAGAATGGCCAGCACAGCTATTTAACAATGCTGGTGCTCTCCTCGCAAATGTATTTCTTACAGTCTTGGTGAAGGTTGTGTGAAGGGGTGGCCTGCCCCTCCACACCTGTGGGTATTTCTAGTCGGGTGGGACGAGAGACTGAGAAAAGAAATAAGACACAGAGACAAAGTATAGAGAAACAACAGTGGGCCCAGGGGACCGGCGCTCAGCATACCAAGGACCTGCACCGGCACTGGCCTCTGAGTTCCCTCAGTTTTTATTGATTATTATTTTCATTATTTCAGCACAAAGGAATGTAGTAGGAGAGCAGGGTGATAATAAGGAGAAGGTCAGCAACAAACTTGTGAGCAATAGAATCTATGTCATAATTAAGTTCAAGGGAAAGTACTATGACTGGATGTGCACGTAGGCCAAATTTATGTTTCTCTCCACCCAAACATCTCAGTGGAGTAAAGAATAACAAGTCAGCATTACTGCAAACATGTCTCGCCTCCCACCATAGGGCAGTTTTTCTCCTATCTCAGAATCGAACAAATGTACAATCGAGTTTTATACCGAGACATTCAGTTCCCAGGGGCAGGTAGAAGACAGTGGCCTTCCTCTATCTCAACTGCAAGAGGCTTTCCTCTTTTACTAATCCACCTCAGCACAGACCCTTTACGGGTGTCGGGCTGGGGGACACTCAGGTCTTTCTCATCCCACGAGGCCATATTTCAGACTATCACATGGGGAGAAACCTTGGACAATACTCCGCTTTCCAAGGCAGAGGTTCCTGCGGCTTTCTGCAGTGCATTGTGCCCCTGGTTTATTGAGACTAGAGAATGGCGATGACTTCTACCAAGTATACTGCTTGTTAATATTTTGTTAACAAGGCACATCCTGCACAGCCCTAGATCCCTTAAACCTTGATTTCATACAGCATATGTTTTTGTGAGCTCCAGGTTGGGTCAAAGTGGTTGGGTCAAAGTGGCTGGGGTAAAGCTACAAATTAATAACATCTCAGCAAAGCAATTGTTTAAAGTACAGGTCTTTTTCAAAATGGAGTCTCTTATGTCTTCCCTTTCTACATAGACACGGTGACAGTCTGATCTCTCTTTTCCCTACAGTTGTGTCTTCTTAATCTTCTCAGGAGAATGAGGGAACTTATTATACATTATAAATCTACTCCAGCATTCCAATCTTCTTAAGTATTTAAAACCTTCCCCATTCGTTCTCAGAATTTTTGGTCTCAGGATGCCTTGATAGTCTTAAAAATTATTGAAGAACTCAAGGACTATGGGTTATTAAAGACAAATTAAAATTGTCAGAATTTAAAAATGTTTATCACTAATTCATCTTGAATAACAATAAACTCATTACATATTGATATAAGTATATTTTTAATAAAAATAACTGAATTTTCAAAATCAGTAGTGAGAAAAGTGATGTTGTTTCGTATTTTTAAAAATCTCTTTAACATGTGGCATAATAGAAGGTAATTAGGTTCTCCTATCATCTTGTGCAATCTTCTAAGGTAAGTTATTTTTGACTGGAGTATATGAAGAAATTGATCCACACAGATATTTAGTTGGAAAAAGTGAGAGAATATTATAATAGCCTTCTCAGATAATTGTGAATACTGTATAATTGGTACTGCACAAGATGGATCCATGGTAATTTCTTTTTCTTTCTTTTCTTTTTTCTTTTTTTTTTTGAGACGGGTGTCATTCTGTTGCCCAGGCTGGAGTGCAGTGGCACAATCTTGGCTCACTGCAACCTCTGCCTTCTAGGCTCAAGCAATCCTGCCACCTCAGCCTCCCTGGTATTTGGGACTACAGGTGCACACCACCACACCCAGATAATTTTTGTACTTTTTGTAGAGTTGGGTTTTGCCCATGTTACGCAGTCTGGTGTTGAACTCCAAGGCTCAAGGGGTCCTCCCACCTTGGCCTCCCAAAATGCTGGGATTATGTGAGCCACCACTCCTGGCCCAATGGTTGTTTCTTAAAGGTTAATTTTATTGTGACAATAAAACCATGTAAATATACTTTTGTATTCTGTAACATTAACATTTTTCTGTCTTACATTTTGAATGTAGTTCTAACTCATGCATGATTTTGTAGTATCATGCACAGATTCTCTGTGTTGTGCAAATTTTCCAAATATTCACACATTTCAGTATGTAATATCGAAAATTAACATTTACATACATCACCAGTAGTTCAAGTTCTTTATGCATATGTATGAAATATACACAAAATATTAAAAATACATGTACTAAATAGTAAAATTGTATGGTTCTTTGCTGATTTATCAAAGACATTTCAAAGTGAAACTGGCAATTTTTATTACGAGTTTGTGGTTATAAAGAATATAATGATGATTAATAGAGTTTAGTGCCACTGCTGTGATTCATGGTAAGATGTCAACAGTTCTACTCACAGTTTATTTTTCATCATCAATGTAAATGTCAAGACAGTGAAAAAATAAATAATGTATTAGTACTATTATGAAATTACTTTTTGATTCTGCAAACCTCATACAAGGTTCTCAGAGACTCCCAGGCATCTGTGGACAACACTTTGAGAATTGTTGCTCTACAATATACCAGGAGAGTTCTAGCATTTTAACTTTATTTAGTATACACTGTCGAAGATAAATCTACATTATAAATAAATCACTAGCTGCATACTGGTGAAAGTGATAAAATATTTTAATTGGTAATATACTATTGCAATAGGGAAAAGAATCCAGTGTGAATGGAACATAACTTCAATTTGTACGGCAGTGACTGTGTGTTTTAAAGAGAATGAGCGAATGGGGAGAGTGCGCAGAGGCTCCGTAGATTCAGGGAAGTGAAAAATTACAAAAAGCAGGAAGGGGCACTTGGTCCATGTGAAACCTATCTGGGTTTGACAACCAGCCTGACTGTAGTTATAAGCTCCTACCTTCCACAGAGACTGGCAGACAGGATCCCTATCTTCAGGGGCTGGTTGGAAAAAAACAGTAAATTATTTTGGCATCTTTGTATTTTCTCGTGTGGGTACTTTAGGCGGGACTAGAGTCATTCTAGGGAGATGGCCTTGAGGGATTAGAAAATATGATAGTGATTTGCTCAAGTCTTTATAAGCCAAGGTTGAGGCCTAGTTGGGAAGAGGGCTCAGAGGAGCTTGGCTAGAGTTTGGTCAAGGAGAAAATTTTTGTCAAGGCTTCCACTGGCTCCAAGTTTCTGTCAACTGACCCAGTAAAATGTTAGAGCTGCTTCCAGACACGTACTGACCTAGTTGTTCTGGAATCTCTCCTTAGTGAGCCCATATTAATAATCTGAGCTTGGTCCAACGTGACATTTCTTCTCCTAGACCAACATTGTTACCAAATTGAACTTGGGGCTGCCTGCCTGGCATAGCAAAGCCAAACACTAACAACAGGATTGCAGTGAGAAAAAGTGAGGCAAAATTTTTCCCTCATTCTGTAGGGAAGACATTCCTCTCATGTCTTTTTACTCTGCTGATAGTTTCTTTTGCTGTGAAGAAGCTCTTTAGTTTAATTAGATCCCCTTTGTCAACTTTTGCTTCTGTTGCAATTGCTTTTGGTGGCTTTGTCATGAACTCTTTGCCCGTTCCTGTGTCTAAAATGGTATTGCCAAGTTGTCTTCCAGGGTTTTTATAGTTTGGGGTTTTACACTTAAGTCTTTAATCCATCTTGAGTTGATTTTTGTATATGGTGTAAGGAAGAGGTTCAATTTCAATTGTTTGCATATGGCTGGCCAGTTATCCCAGCACATTCTCACTTATAAGTGGGAGCTAAATGATGAGAACACATGGATACCGAGAGGGGAACAGAAGATACTGGGGCCTACTGGAGGGTGGAGGGTGAGAGGAGGGAGAGGATTAGGAATAATAATTAATGGGTACTAGGTTTAATACCTAGGTGATAAAATAATCTGTACAGCAAACCCCCATGACACAAGTTTACCTATATAACAAACTTGCACATGTACCTCTGAACTTAAAAGGTTAAAAGAAAAAAGTGAGGCATTTCTTGCAGGGCACTAAGCAAGGAGAATTGGGCAGCTAATGCTTAAGACCCAAACTCCCCAATGGCTTACAGGGAGGAGTTTTTTAAAGGCAGGAAGGCAGAGGTTACAGGAAAAGTCATAAATTATGCATGGAGGTTATACATTGCTTTGACCTAAAAAATTGGGACATCTCGAAATGGAAGCCACAAGTTATAGATTTTCTGATTTGCAACTGGTTAAGGAGGTGAAGTTTTGTCTAAAAATTTGGGGTCAACAAAAGGAATGCTGAGATCTTGCCTGTGGGGGTGACTTCCTTCCGGCTCCTCAGGAGGAAATTTAGAACACAGAATAGTGGTTAGAGTTCATTCCTCAGCTCCCCCTTATCTCAAGTCTGTGTGCCAATGGACAGCATTTTTAATTTGGTGGTAATCTGCATTTCTGAAAACAACTCAGAATTATATGTTAAGATGTTATTTTTAGTTTTCTTATTTTTTTCTCCTTTAGAGACAGGGTCATGCTCTGTCACCCAGGCTGGAGTACAGTGGCCTGATGATAGCTTGCTGTAACTTCAAATTCCTGGGCCCAAGCCATCCTCTTGACTCAGCTTCCTGAATAGCTAGGTCTACAGGCGCACACCACCATGCTTGGCTAATGTTTCTACTTTATATTTTGGAGAGATTGGATCTCGTTAGTTGCCCAGACTGGTCTAAAGCCCCTGGCCCTAAGCAATCCTCCTGGCTTGGCTTTCTTTTTAGTTTCTATAGGAAATCAAACATCTCGTGACTTTAATATTCTTGGTTATTGTTTTAAGCTATTATTAACTTCTTGCTTATCAGGTTGCTCATTTACTTTTCAAGGCTAGCTAGGTGTCTGGGCTTTGCCATGAAGGTACCGAAGTCTTCCTTTATTTTAATGCTTGAATGAGTAGCTGCCCAGCAGGCCCCCAATAAGGGTTTCCTGTTCCATCTCAGCATCCTTATGGCCCACTCTTCTCAGTGCTATCCAGATTTCTGTTGATATAAAATTTCAAAATCCTGAATTCCTCTGATGTGTTTTAGACCTCCTGACTGGTCATACTTCTACTTTCCCCTGATTAAAAAATACCCAAATTCTGTTTTATCCTTCTTTCACACACTACTCAATACAACACTTCTGATGCCACATGTGTAGGAGTTTTTCTCCACACCAAGCAATTCTCTGGCAGGCACCACCTGGGTGTTCTATAATTCAATTCAATTCTGATACTATTTACCTGGAGTTAGTATTGGATCCACATACTAAGTGCTCAGTCCCATAAGACTGTCCCTTACTTCAGATGCCAGCTTCAAGCTCTAGACTGTGACTTGTGCTTCTCATCAACCAGCTGTAAATTGGAGGTTCCCACTACCTTCTTCCTGAGTTGCATTAATTGCTTGAGCAGCTCACAGAACTCTGGAAACCACTTATGTTTACTGGTTTACTGTAAATTATGTTACAAAGGATATAGATGAACAATCAGCTGGAAGAGATGCATAGGGCAAGGTATTGGGTGGAGATAGAGCTTCCCTGTCCTCCTAGGATGCACCACCCTCCAGGATCTCCATGTGTTTAGCAATCTGGAAGCTTCCATGACCCTGTCCTTTTTGTTTTTTGTGGAAGATTGATTGATTACATGACTGATCATAGGCATGATTGATTACTTCATTGGCCATTGGTGCTCAGTGCAATCTTAATCCCTCCCTGGAGGACTGCCAGTAGGACAGAAAGTTTCCACTCTCTAATCACATTGTTGATTCCCCTGACAACCAGCCTCCAGGAGCCCTTATCCAGTCTTCTTGTTAGCATGCAAAAAGACACTTAGCACTTTGCCGATTCCAAGGATTTAGGAGCTGTATGCCAGGACCCAGGGGCAGAAACCTAATATATATATTTTTATTACATCATAGTATCACATTTACTCCTGGCATCTTCTAAGACTTGTCTGCTTGTAGGTCTAGAAACAATGAAAAATGGAGGAGGTAGGTTAAGAGAAGGGTTACAATCCTTTCTAAGGCAACTTCCTTACAGGTGAGGCTGTAACAGTTTAGGCAAGGGAAAATCAATTTCCTCAGATAGAAATGGAAGTGCTTTTTTTCCCACCATTGGCAAAGGAGGCAGCAGAATTTAGGGTTTCAGGTGTTTCAGCTTTATGAGAATCTTCAACGAACCTGCCCTGATATTTGAGGTCCTGTCCTTCCTAATCAGTGCTCTAACTTTAGCATAAGAGACCCTGTGAGTTTGGAAATTCAATTTGTACCGTAAGTTAATCACTTGCAAGTTTACTTTTTTATATTGGTTTAAAGAAATATTAGCCCTTCAACTACAGGAAATACGGTTTCTTTTAGGGTCATCGTAGAACAATCACTTATCCAGACCTTGAGTTTGATTTTTTTTTTAAATTTCCATAGGTTATTGAGCAACAGGTGGTGTTTGGTTACATGAGTAAGTTCTTTAGTGGTGATTTATGAGATTTTGGTACACCCATCACCTGAGTAGTATACACGGCACCCTATTTGTAGTCTGTTATCCCTCACTCACTTCCCACCCTTTCCCTCTGAGTCCCCCAAATCCATTGTGTCATTCTTATGGCTTTGCATCCTCATATCTTAGCTCCCACTTATGGATGAGAACATACGATGTTTGGTTTTTCATTCCTGAGTTACTTCAGTTAGAATAATAGTCTTTAATATCATCCAGGGTGGCATAAATGCCATTAATTCATTCCTTTTTATGGCTGAGTTGTATATATACATATACATATTTATAGTTATATATATATATATACCACAATTTTATGTGTGGTATATATATATATATATATACACACACCACAATTTCTTTATTCACCCATTGATTGATGGACATTTGGGTTTGTTCCACATTTCTGCAATTGCAAATTGTGCTGCTATAAACGTGTGTGCAAGAATCTTTTTTTTGTGTGTGTGTAATTACTTCCTTTCCTCTGGGTAGATATTCAGTAGTGGGATTGCTGGATCACATAGTAGTTCTATTTTTAGTTCTTTAAGGAATCTCCACACTGTTTTCCAAAGTGGTTGTACTAGTTTACATTCCCACCAGCAGTGAAAAGTGTTCCCTGTTTACTGCATCCACACCAACATCTGCTATTTTTTGATTTTTTGATTATGGCCATTCTTGCAGAAGTAAGATGGTATCACATTGTGGTTTTGATTTCCATTTCCCTGATCATTAGCAATGTTGAGCATTTTTTTCATATATTTGTTGACCATTTGTATGTCTTCTTTTGAGAATTATTTGTTTGTGTACTTAGCCACTTTTTGATGAATTTTTTTTTTCCTCATTTGTTTGAGTTTGTTGCAGATGCTGGATATTAGTCTTTTGTTAGATGTGAAAATTTTCTCCCAGTCTGTGGGTTGTCTGTTTACTCTGCTGACTGTTCCTTTTGCCGTGCAAATGCTCTTTAATTTAATTAAGTCCCAGCTATTTATCTTTGTTTTTATTGCATTTGCTTTTGGGTTCTTGGTCATGAAATCCTTGCCTAAGCCAATGTCTAGAAGGGTTTTTCCAACCCTTGGAAAAGGGTTGTCTTCTAGAATTTTTATAGTTTCAGGTCTTAGATTTAAGTCCTTGATCCATCTTGAGTTAATTTTTGCATAAGGTAAGAGACAAGGATCCAGTTTCATTCTCCTACATGTGGCTAGCCAATTATCTCAGCACCAATTGTTGAAAAGGGTGTCTTTTCCCCACTTTATGTTTTTGTTTGCTTTGTTGAAGATCAGTTGGCTATAAGTATTTGGGTTTATTTCTGGTTTCTCTATTGTGTTCCATTGGTCTATGTGCCTATTTTTGTATCAGTACCATGCTGTTTTGGTGACTATGGCCTTATAGTATCGTTTGAAATCAGGTAATGTGATGCCTACAGATATGTTCTTTTTGCTTAGTCTTGCTTTGGCAAGCAGGCTCTTTTTTGGTTCCATATGAATTTTAGGATTTTTTTTTTAATTCTGTGAATAATGATGGTGATATTTTGATGGGAATTGCATTGAATTTGGATACTGCTTTTGGCAGTATGGTCATTTTTACAATATTGATTCTACCCATCCATGAGCATGGGATGTGTTTCTATTCGTTTGTGTTGTCTGTGATTTCTTTCAGTAGTGTTTTGTAGTTTTCTTTGTAGAGGTCTTTCATCTCCTTTGTTAGGTACATTCCTAAGTATTTTATTTTATTGTTTTGCAGCTTTTGTAAAAGGGGTTTAGTTCTTGATTTGATTCTCAGCTTTGTTGCTGTTGGTATATAGAGGAGCTACTGATTTGTGTACATTAGTCTTGTATCTGGAAACTTTGCTGAATTCTCTTACTAGTTCTAGGAGCCTTCTAGAAGAATCTTCAGGGTTTTCTAGTTAAACAATCATATCATCAGCAAACTGCGACAGTTTGACTTCCTCTTTACCAATTTAGATGCCCTTTATTTCTTTCTCTTGTCTGATTGCTGTGGGTAGAACTTCCAGTACTATGTTGAAGAGGAATGGTAAGAGTGGGCCTGTTCCAGTTCTCAGAGGGAATGCTTCCAACTTTCCCCCATTCAGTATTATGTTGGCTGTGGGTTTGTCATAGATGGCTTTTATTACATTGAGGAATATCGCTTGTATGCCGATTTTGCCAAGAATTTTAAGCATAAAGCAATGCTGGATTTTGTCTAGTGCTTTTTTTGCAGCGATTGGGATGGAGCTTGAAATTCAGAGCCTGAAGCTTTAAAGATTTTTCCCACCCCTTTTATAGTGCATTTAGAAGTACACAAACAACCCCCACTGTACTCTTTATTTTTTTCTAAAATGTTCAGTAATTGTAACTATTGGTTACCCTAAGCCCTGCCATCTATGGACTTGTTAGAGGTTTCTGGAGGTGCTGTTTTAAGAAATGAACTCCTTGAATGACATGGACTATACCAGTTTCCTTCAGCAATGTCATTAATGCCTTTAAATTTGATTGGATTAGAGAAAACACAGAACCTGTTCAGAGAACCCATATTTAAGGCCCTGTTTCCCTGAAACCATGTTTGTTACTATGTTAGTCAGTTTGGGCTGTTATAACAAATTACCATAGATTGGTTGGTTTAAAAAATAAACACTTAGTTTTCATAATTCCACAGGCTGGAAGTGCCAGCATGGTCAGGTCCTTGTTGCAGACCTGCTTCCTGTTTTATAGAAAGCCATCTTCTTGCTGTGTCCTCATGTGGTGGAAAGAGAGCTAGCTAGCTCTCTGATCTCTTTATTAGGGCACTAATCCTCCAAATACTGTCACATTGGGATTAGGGTTTCAACATATAAATTTTGGAGGCACACATTCAGTCCATTACAATCATAAATTTTGTATCAAATTTCATTCAGAGCTGCAGAATCTGTGTGAGTGATACGGAATAAGGGATTTGTTGTAGGCAGTAGACTTTATGTAATTGTGAGACATAGTGAAGATATTTTTAGAAAGAAAGTCATTGCCTCTGACACTGTTGAGGAGCCTGAAGTCACTGTAAGTCAGCAAGGCCAACAAACCAGGAAGAAAAACTGGATAGGATGAGAGTGAAGGAGCAAGGATACACTGGAATTCATGAGGACAAGCTGGACAAAATGTCTGCTTCTCACCACCTCCAATCTCAATGTCATGGTGATCTGCAGAAGAAGCTGGTATTTTTTGTTTACTAGAGCGGCACATGCATCTTGTCTAAGACATGGTAAATCTGAAAGAGAAACTCCTGTAGGGGCTGAAAGAGCTACAGGCTCAGCAGCAGCCCCCTGTCAACAAAGTAAGCTGGAAGAGCCAGATAACAACATAGCTCTTCCCAGATCCCTATGCTGAACTCCAGACACCTTACCAAGCTCATGCAAATTTTACTTCTGGCCAATATTTGCCTAAACCGGACAAAGAATTGTAGTATCTAGCTCTAGTAGTTAAATGGCACTGTACAGAGCTACTATAGACTTCATTCATTCCTACATAACTTGATTTATCGCTTTAAATTCTCTTTGGTCTCAAGTTATAAAAAGATGAAGATAGCAGGGTATGTCTTCACGTGTCCTCTGTATTTTGACATCTTAACCTTCCTTACTATTTCTACAGTGCCACAGTTTATAACAGTAAAATTCTCTTCTGTAACCATAACTGCTGTTTTAGATTACATCCTATATTTAAATGAATTGAATGCTCTCTGTCAGCAGTTGTTACCATATTACCTCTATTAATTTATTTTGCATTTTAATTCCTTCCTTTAATACATGTTTCAAAAAAAGATCACGTGGATCACTTTTACTAAGTTGCATATATTAAAAATATTTTTCTGCGCTCTTTAAATGTGTAAGACAGCCAGGTAATCCATCCTTCCTTTCCTTCTCCCTCCCCTCCCCTCCCCTCCCCTTTCTTTCCTTCCCTTCCCTTCCCTTTCTTTCCTTTCTTTCTTTCTTTTTTCTTCTTTCTTTCTTTCTCTCAGGTTCTTGCTGTGTCACAGAGGCTAGAGGACAGTGGCACTATCACAGCTCACTTCAGCCTTGACCTCCCTGGCTCAAGTGATCCTCCCACCTCAGCCTCTGAGTAGCTGGGACTAAAGGAATATGCCACCATGGCTGACTAATTTTGTATTTTTTCTAGAGATAGGGTTCTGCCATGTTGTCTAGCCTGGTCTCGAAGTCCTGGGCTCAAGTGATCTGCCCGCCTTGACCTCCCAAAGTTTACAGGCATGAGTCACCACGCCTGGCAGTTTTTCCTTATGTAATGATTTTGATTTTTCCCTTGAGGATATTGTCTGCATTGCCCTGATTTTTTCCCAGAAATAAACACTGCTGTGAAAAGTGTGAGGCTACCCTGATTTTTGAAAGGGAGATGGTGACTGTTTTTTTCTGGATTGCCAAAACTACTTTTTTTTTTTTTTTCTTGCTAAGTAGATCGCTTTTCTAGTACATATATCGGAGCTGAAAATTCTGTAGCAATATTTTCTGACTTATGATGTACCCTTTTAACCTACAATTTCAAGTGTATTTTTTGATTTCAATAAAGTTTTCTTGAATTAAAATTTTGTTGACTTCATTGCTGTCATGAAGTGTTTTATTTTCTCTTCT
Source organism: Symphalangus syndactylus (assembly GCF_028878055.3). Taxonomy (NCBI): domain Eukaryota; kingdom Metazoa; phylum Chordata; class Mammalia; order Primates; family Hylobatidae; genus Symphalangus; species Symphalangus syndactylus. The sequence continues at coordinate 136,358,676 of NC_072426.2, read as the reverse complement.
ATTTTGTTCATAAACTCTGCCTTCCATTTTGCATTTCTTTGGTTGTCTTCTTAATTCTTTATCACATTTTATACATTTTTTGAACTTTATTTTTCAGATGCACTATTTTTATTATTTTTAAGCTATTAGACATGTTTTTACTCAAATTTTTTTGGTTTATTTTTCATCTCTCATTTTTGTTCCTTTGAGCTTTTTCATACATATTTTAGAAATCTTATATAATTAAGAAAACACAAAATATATTTTTAATTTCCTGGACCAGCGATTTTGTAAAGGATCATTGGTAGAGGGCCAGGCTGTTGTCTGGGCTCATAGACATTTTCCCTGGCTCACTCGGAGGCCCTCCAGCTGTTTAGGAACATTAGAAGCTTCAGGGATCCTGATTATCGAAATGTCTCTGCATCACAGCCCATTTGCAGAGATAGTGTTTTCTGTACATTTCCAAATTTAGCTGCTGCTCCTGCCACATCACCATGTCAGGAGGAATACAGGAAGGTGTCTAGAATAGTATCTGCAGTCAGTTCACGTATCTCTTTCTTGAAGTTCCAAGCCAGGGGTCCTGGACTGTGTCACATTTGTAGGCCATGTGTTCTCTCACTGTAGTCAAATTTTCCATCTTCTCAGTAGCCCATATTGTATGAGTTTTGACTATCAGTGAATCCTTATCTCATCCAATATAAAATTTCTTTTTCTATTTTATGTTCTCCCTGTTGTCTTGGGATGCAATTTTAAAAGGATGAGAGGATGAGATATCTTTCATAATTTACCATTTTCTGGATCAACTTTTAAAAAAAAATGTTGAAAATTCCAACAGTGTCTCAAACATCTTCACAATATTAAAAAAGTTTCTATAGAAAACATAGAGAAAGGTTTATACAGACTTGGCTCCTCCAGTTTTTGAGCTCATTCTTTAGGTACTCTGCACATGCCAGATGAAGAGGGTAAAGGCAACACAAAGAGTCCCATTAGGAGAAAGGCAAAGGGACTGGTCCAGGATCTCCCCTCAATTTTACTCCAACTCTCTGAATAGAGTTCCCTATTATTCATGGTAATTTTCTGGATTGAATAAGTTCATGTGGTAAGAAAATATTTCCTGTTTCTTAGAGATAAAATAAAATAAATATCTCCTAATATTAAATAATTTTCTCCCTCTCAAAAAGTACTTTTATTACATCTAAAAGACAGCAAAGAGGGGTTGCCTGGAATTGACTAATACAGAAGAAATGGATTGTTTCTATTTATAATGATTAATCATATTGGTTAGTGGCATTTGGTTTTTGTGTTTTTTTTGTTGTTTTTGTTTTTGACAGGGTCTCACTCTGTTGCTCAGGCTGGAGTCGTGATCACAGCTCACTGCACTCTCCACCTCCAAGGCACAATCAATCCTCTCACATCAGCTTCCTGAGTAGCTGGGACTACAGGCATGGGCCACTACTCCTGGCTAATTTTCTTATTTTTTGTAGAGATAGGGTCTCACTACAAATCCCAAGCTGTCTTAAACTTGTGAGCTTAAGTAATCCTCCTGCCTCAGCCTCCCAGAGTGCTGGCATTATAGATATGCTCCACTGCCCCTGGCCTGGTGTTGCATTTTTTCCCCCTCATCTTTGTACCATCCCAAATATGCTCTGTGATAAGATTTACTTAACTTAATCAATATGGGCTATTTTTTTTACTAATTTACCTATATTCATTTTTACTCAAAAAGATTTGAAGCCCCTTACCTGTGTGGCTGGAAAATATTATAAAACATTAAACAATGTTTCCTCCACCCCAGCATTTCCTCCATTCTCCCTTTTACCTGCTTAAAAAGTTATGCTGTTCTGTGCTCATTGCTATTTGGAAGGCTGTAAAGTGAACAAAAAAGCCCTTCATGGCTTTAGCTTCTGAGATTCTTATCCCACATTGGGCTCTCAGTATGCCAGCTATATACAGGCTGCTTCAGAGCATCCTGAAAAAAAGTACAATTCTTTCACTCTTCTTTTCATTTTTTTCCTCCATTTAAAAATGTGCTATCTCTGCCGGACGTGGTGGCTCACGCCTGTAATCCCAGCACTTTGGGAGGCCGAGGCGGGCGGATCACGAGGTCAGGAGATCGCGACCATCCTGGCTAACACGGTGAAATACCGTCTCTACTAAAAATACAAAAAAAATTAGCCAGGCTTGGTGGCGGGCGCCTGTAGTCCCAGCTACTCGGGAGGCTGATACAGAAGAATGGCGTGAACCCAGGAGGCGGAGCTTGCAGTGAGCCAAGATCGCGCCACTGCACTCCAGCCTGGGCAACATAGTGAGACTCATCTCAAAAAAAAAAAAAAAATTGTGCTATCTCAAAGCAATGAGAAATATTTGAGGTAATGGATATCCTAAATACCCTGATTTGATTGTTACACGTTGTATACTTGTATCACAATATCACATGGACCCCATAAGTACCCACAATTACTATGTAATAAATCATAATAAATTAAAAAAACATTAAAAAATGCAAAAATCTCCCACTTAAAAAATGCTGTCCTGAGAGAGGATGGATAGATATGGAAAGGTCTCAGAGTCCCAGGATCTGGCAAGATCCTTGAGAAGTTTGGAGAACTTGGCAGCAAAAGGGATTGAGCTGAAGTCCAAATCTCAAGGCTGGAGCCAGGCACTGGAGAGGGGAGTAGCTGTGGGAGGGTGATTAGATCACCTGCATGGTTTCCCTTGCACTAGAAGAATGCTGGAACAGAACTGTGGGTCTTAGTCCACCAACTATAGCACAGAAGTATGTAGAAATTCTCTGACCTGAAGGGCTCATTTGGATGAGTCATGAAGATACGTTTTTGGTGGATGGCTGCTTGCACAGAAGTTGGTGAAATTTATATGTATTCCTTCTGATCCCCGATATATTTTAAGCCCTTCAGAACTTAGACACAACTCTAAAGAAATGGAGAGAAACTAGAAAGCAAATAGAATTAAAGTTCCCATGAGCTTAGTAGAATAAATACCAAGATGAATTAATTTGAGCAATAAAATAAAATGAATAATACTTTATTTCTAGCACACCTCAAGTTGAGTTTAGATAGCCATTTTTACCACAGACACAGCCAAGCACTTTGGCTGGACAAGTACCTTAGGTAAAATTGTTCATGGATGGCATTAGATGTCATCTTTCAATCAATATATTCATTGTCATTTCAGTCTTTGCCATGCCAGATAGAAGTATTTTGGATCTCTCCCATATGTATGAGTTTGAATATATAATTTTACATAAGGGCAGAAAAGGGGTTTGGATCCTGAATTCCCTTCTTTCATAAAATTAAAAGACTTAGAAACATACTTTAAGCTGAGATGTTTCCTAATCAATGATGTGCTTTGGAAAACAACAATGTAAGCTTTTGAATGAGAATTTGTTGAATTAAAGAGTTGTCTAGGTACCCGACTTATACTTATCAAAAAGACAGGTGTTACAAGAAGGACAAATATATCCTTATGAACTTGTTTGAAGTTGCTTTGTACCTTCTTCGCATCCATAGTAAGGCTGAGGTTTGCATGGAGAAAAATGCCCATGGTTATGGCACAAAAATTAAATTTTTCCTTCTTCTGCACCACCAAAGAGAATCTGGAAATTTCCCATTGATAGTAACCTCTCATAAAGGAAGGAGTCTTTCTTGCTGATAAAGGAACTAAGTCAATCTACATCAGAGAGTACAGAGAGACAACCAGTGAAAATAATGAAAGCAAACTGTATAATTCATAGTTGGGTAAGAAATTTTTAAAGAGGTTTAGTGGAAGGATATAGCCACAGAGAGTAAGGAAAATGTGTGGAAGCAGAATGAGTATTTTTGTAAATGATGATGTGGATTATTTATTTGGATGCTTTGAATATTCTTTATTTTAAACTATATGTTAGGCTTCATTTGGGTTTATTGAATGCAGCACCACCCTAGGACAGAAATGTGTGGATCTAACATATATCATACAGCTTAATGTGCCTGAATTTAGAGTTGTGGCATTTTAGGCCAGGAAATTTTGCCATGAGATTATTACATCAAATACCTCCCATTTCTACCTCAGTGGACTGGTGACACCAGCAGCAGGGACAGTGGTGCTTCATCAGCAACAACAGGTGGTCAAAGCAATCAAGTCCAGTACAGAAGCTGACTGTTGTGGGATGTGGCTTCCAAGTGAGGGTCTTTGTTTCTTCATTACCTTAGCAAGTGTCAGTGAATGATTCATGGACCTGTGTAACCTTCTGGGGAATCCTGGAAAGTATTTGGAAAGAAAACTGGAAAATTAGAAATTATGCTAGTAATGTGAGAAGAATTCTCAAATTTACTGTAAACTGGTATAAATATAAATGGGACCTAACCTGTAGATGTCAGTTGGCGCCATGATCTTTTGGTGATGTCTTCTATGACTGCCAAAATTTTTCAGGACATTTTATTCATGTTATTGTTTAAACCAACAGTATAACTTAGACTATTTAGAGAATAAAATGTTCTGTCTTGTGAGATTTAAGCCAATACAATTTTAGAGGTTTGCTACTAAAAATATAATTTGAGACTTCTAATAGTTTATCTTAAGCTATCCCTTGGGGTGGTATTCAATGGTATAGCAATGCTAGTGTAATCGCAATGCTATGTTATGATACTAAAACATCATGTTTAGCTTCCTGTTTCCTACAGAAAATGGAAATGGGATATTCATCCAACTCAGAGCAAACATGATGTCAAAATATAAAGTTATAAAGAAAGGGGTAAAAATCTATGCCTGCTTCATTCCTTAGGAAACCATTACTGACTTCAACAAATCTCCATGTTCTTGAGACTCTAATGGGTGATTAACCTATGAATTGCTAGGAACACTCATGAAGTTAGAAAATGGCTTCCTCACTAAATATGGAAAGGAAAAACTGGTACTAGCCACTGCAAAAACACACCAAAATATAAAGACCAATGACACTTTGATGAAACTGCATCAACTAGTGTGTGCTAGCTAGCATCGTGATGACAGGATCAAATTCACACATAACAATATTAACCTTAAATGTAAATGGGCTAAATGCCCCAATTAAAAGACACAGACTGGCAAATTAGATAAAGAGTCAAGACCCACTGGTGCGCTGTATTCAGGAGAACCATCTCACGTGTAAAGACACACAGGCTCAAAAGAGATGGAGGAAAATTTACCAAGCAAATGGAAAGCAAAAAAAAAAAAAAAAAAGGATGCATTCCTGGTCTCTGACAAAACACACTTTAAACTCACAAAGCTCAAAAAAGACAAAGAAGGGCATTACATAATGATAAAGGGATCAATTCATCAAGAAGAGCTAACTATCCTAAATATATATGCACCAAATACAGGTGCACCCAGATTCATGAAACAAGTTCTTAGAGACTTACGAAGAGACATAGACTCCCACACAATAGTAGTGGGAGACCTTAACCCCCCACTGTCAATATTAGACAGATCAACCAGACAGAAAATTAACATGGATATCCAGGACTTGAACTCAGCTCTGGATCAAGTGAACCTAATAGACACTTACAGAACTCTCCACCCCAAACCAACAGAATATACATTCTTCTCAGTGTCATGTGGCACTTATTTTAAAATCAACCACATAATTGGAAGTAAAACACTCCTCAGCAAATGCAAAAGAACTGAAATTATAACAACAGTCTTTCAGACCACAGTGCAATCAAATTAGAACTCAGGATTAAGAAACTCACTCAAAACCACACAACTACATAGAACTTGAACAACCTGCTCCTGAATGACTCCTGGATAAATAATGAAATTAAGGCAGAAATCAAGAAGTTCTTTGAAACCAATGAGAACAAAGACACAACATACCAGAATCTCTGGGACACAGCTAAAGTGGTGTTAAGAGGGAAATTTATAGCACTAAATGCCCACATCAGAAAGCTAGAAAGATCTCAAATTGACACCCTAATGTCACAATTAAAAGAACTATAAAAGCAAGAGCAAACAAACCAAAAGCTAGCAGAAGATAAGAAATAACTAAGATCATAGCAGAACTGAAGTAGAGACATGAAAAACCCTTCAAAAAATTAATGAATTCAAGAACTGTATTTTTAAAAGTTAACAAAATAGAACACTAGCTAGACAAATAAAGAAGGGAAGAATCAAATAAACACAATAAAAAATGATGAAAGGGCTATCACCACCGACCCCATGGAAATACAAACCACCCTCAGAAAATACTATAAAGACCTCTATGCAAATAAACTAGAAAATCTAGAAGAAATGGAAACATTCCTGGACACATACACCCCCCAAGACTAAACCAGGAAGTCAAATCCCTGAATAGACCAATAACAAGTTCTGAAATGGAGGCAGTAATTAATAGCCTACCAACCAAAAAAGCCCAGGACCAGATGGATTAACAGCCAAATTCTACCAGAGGTACAAAGAGGAGCTGGTACCATTCCTTCTGAAACTACTACAAACAATTGAAAAGGAGTGACTCCATCCTAACTCATTTTGTAAGGCCCACATCACCCTGATACCAAAACCTGGCAGAGATACAACAATAAAAGAAAACTTCAGGCCAATATCCCTGATGAACATAGATGTGAAAATCCTCAATAAAATACTGGCAAACTGAATCCAGCAGCACAACAAAAAGCTTATCCACCACGACCAAGTCGGTTTCATCCCTGGGATGCAAGCCTGGTTCAACATACACAAATCAATAAACGTAATCCATCATGTACACAGAACCAATGACAAAAACCACATGATTATCTTAATAGATTCAGAAAAGGCCTTTGATAAAATTCAACATACCTTCATGTTAAAAACTCTCAATAAACTGGGTATTAATGGAACATATCTCAAAATAATAAGAGCCATTTATGATAAACCCACAGCCAATATCATACTGAATGGACAAAAGCTGGAAGCATTCCCTTTGAAAACCGGCACAAGACAAGGATGCCCTCTCTCACCACTCCTATTCAACACAGTATTGGACGTTCTGGCCAGGGCAATCAGGCAAGAGAAAGAAATAAAGTGTACTCGAATAGGAAGAGACGAAGTCAAATTATTTCTGTTTGCAGAGGACTTGATTCTATATTTAGAAAACTCCATTGTCTCAGCCTAAAAACTCCTTAAGCTGATAAGCAACTTCAGCAAAGTCTTAGGACACAAAATCAATGTGCAAAAATCACAAGCATTTCTATACACCTACATTAGACAAGTAGAATGAATGAACTCCCATTCACAGTTGCTACAAAGAGAATAAAATATCTGGGAACACAGCTAACAAGGGATGTGAAGGGGCTCTTCAAGTAGAACTACAAAACACTGCTCAAGGAAATAGAGAGGACACAAACAAATGGAAGAACGTTCCATCATCATAGATAGGAAGAATCAATATCATGAAAATGGCCACACTGCCCAAGGTAATTTATAGAGTCAATGCTATTTCCATTAAACTACCATTGACATTCTTCACAGAATTGGAAAAAACTACTTTAAATTTCATGTGAAACCAAAAAAGAGCCTGTATAGCCAAGGCAATCCTAAGCAAAAAGAACAAAGCTGGAGGCATTATGCTACCTGACTTTAAACTACACTACAAGGCTACAGTAACCAAAAGAGCATGGTATTGGTACCAAAACAGACATATAGTCCAATGGAACGGAACACAGATCTCAGAAATACCACCATACATCTCCAACAATCTGATCTTTAACAAACCTGACAAAAAACAAGCAATGAGGAAAGGATTCCCTATTTAATAAATGGTGCTGGGAAAACTGGCTAGCCATATGCAGAAAACTGAAACTGGACCCCTTTCTTACACTTTATACAAAAATTAACTCAAGATGGATTAAAGACTTAAATGTAAAACCCCAAACCTTAAACATCCTAGAAGAAAACCAAAGCAATACCATTCAGGACATAGGCATGGGCAAAGATTTCAGGACCAAAATGCCAAAAGCAATTGTAACAAAAGCTAAAATTGACAAATGAGAGCTAATTAAATTAGACAGCTTCTGCACAGCAAAAGAAACTATCATCAGAGTGAGCAGGCAACCTACAGAATGGGAAAAAACTTTTGTAATCTACCCATATGACAAAGGTCTAACATCCGGAATCCACAAGGAACTTAAACAAATTTACAAGAAAAAAAAAACCATCAAAAAGTGGGTGAAGGATATGAACAGACACTTCTAAAAGAAGACATTTATGTGGCCAAGAAACATGAAAAAAAGCTCAACATCACTGATCATTAGAGAAATGCAATTCAAAACCACAATGAGATACCATCTCATGCCAATCAGAATGGCAATTATTAAAAAATCAAGAAATAATAGATGCTGGTGAGGATGTGGAGAAATAGGAACACTTTTACACTGTTGGTGGGAATGTAAATTAGTTCAACCATTGTGGAAGACAGTGTGGCGATTCTTCAAGGATCTAGAACCAGAAATACCATTTGATCTAGCAATCCCATTACTGGGTATATACCCAAAGGAATATAAATCTTTCTACTATGAAGACACATGCACATGTATGTTTATCGCAGCAGTATTTACAATAATAAAGTAATGGAAAGGACCCAAATGCCCATCAATGATAGACTGGATAAAGAAAACGTGATATATATACACCATGCAATGCTATGCTGCCATAAAAAAAATGAGATCATGTCCTTTGCAGGGACATGGATGAAACTGGAACCGATCATCCTCAGCAAACACAGGAACAGAAAACCAAACACCACATGTTCTCATTCATAAGTGGGAGTCGAGTAATGAGAACACATAAGTGGGAGTTGAGTAATGAGAACCCCTCCCTGTGAGGGGAACAACACACGTCAGAGCCTGCTGGAGGGGCGGTGGGTCAGGGGAGGGAGAGCATCAGGACAAATAGCTCATGCACAAAGCGCTTAAAACCTAGATGATGGATTGCTAGGTGAGCAAACCACCATGGCGCATGTATACCCATGTAACAAACTGGCACGTTCTGCGCATGTATCCTGGAACTTTAAGTAAAATAAAAATAAAAATAAAATAAAATAGCTTCCTAGTTAAAGATTGTGGAAGTAAGATAAAATATTGAGACGAAACATTGCAGGGACCTCTGGTGCAAGGTCATTCAGATCCAAAGGAGAATAGCTGCTGCCTTCACTTGTCTTTCTAAAACTGAAAGAGCAGCAAATATAATCATGGCAGCCTGCCTGAATATCATCTGAAGCTTGATTCATGATCATCAGTTGACATATAATTATGCTCTGTTCTCTCCATCAGAAAATGGATCAAATCATAATTCCAGCTGTGTCTCTCCCAACTTTTACTCATATATCCAAGTCAAGTATCCAAAAAATCTGTCACCATTTTAAATTATATAGTAACTTGGTTGTCTATCCCAACCTTTTCTTACTCCTCCTACACTCCACAGATGTATAAACATATCATGAAAACTACTATCATTTTCAGTGTGGAAAGAAATGTAGGGTGATATGTATGACTCTGAATCATGGGGAAGATTCTTTAGGGGAACAATGTGCTTCGAATATAATACCCTTCTAAATCTAGGACTTACAAGCAGAGCAATGAGTGAGTGGTTCATAATGTTTTTAGAAGATAACAGATTCCTGACTCCTTTGAGAAGATGATGAAAGCACCAGATCTATCTCCAATCTGGCCCAGAAAGAAAAGACTTTTTTTTTTTTTTTTTTTTGCATTAAATTTGGGAGAGTTCATACATCTTCTGAAACCCAGCTAAATATCCAAGGTTAGCAAGAATCCAAGGTTTAAGGGTTGGCGAAAGAAGTTTAGTTGAATGATTGCAAAAGTTATAGAGAAGAAAGCTTCTAAATAACCTTTCTTATATTAATATGTATCATGTATGTATTTAGAATGTATCGTATTTTAACTCATGAATGGAACTCTTTTGGAAAGCAAAGGTAGTATCATTTAATGTTTAATTTCTAGTGATATGTCTAGATAAACTTACAGAATCTTGAGGAATGTATAATTAAGAGTCTAAGAGACTGCTTAAACTTTCTAGACAGCAATCAATTCTGGGTAAATCAATTACCTGGGTAAATAGTCAAACAGGGATTTATCAACTTTATCTAAAAGACCAGTAGATCAATGTGAGGAATAGGAGTCAGCAACCACTTGTTCCCCAGCATCCCTTATTTACTCTTATCCTTGGTCCCAATATGAAGATTAGTTCATACTGCAGTCAGTGGGACAATGTTCATTTAGTTTTCTTTTCCTAGTTGCTCCGTTATATACTTGAGTGAGGCTTACATTAAAAGCAGCAGTACAGAACATTCATGATACCTGCAACCTGGCCAATGATAAGCCAATAGGAATGTCTAAGTTTGAGTTGATAATAAATGACACAGGTGGCTCTCACTCTGATAACAGGACAGCACCTCTCTTTGTTTCAACTCTTATCTCTTCCTTTTGATACTTTTAGCATGATTTTTTAATCAACTATCTCACTTCACAATACTCAAAAGACAAATAGGGTTTGTCATAATTGAAGAGCAAGAAAGACAAACTGTGTCTTCTTTCCTCTCATGTTGCTGACATCCACTTCCTAGGACAAGTTCAATAAATATTTGTTAAATATAGTTGAATTTTACATGTGAAGAAATCAGAAACAAGACACATTATCTGAGTTCCTCAAGGCGATTTGTCTAGTTAGTAATGGATTAAGGATTATAAGTTTGTCTATTGACTTAAAAATAATCCTTTTCCATTATAGGTGAAATTCTAAGGTATTTTGTGTGACCACCTAAAACCTACAGTACACTTAGGATCCTAGGAGTCCTTTCCATAGGAAATTTTATGTTCTCTGATTTTGCTGAAGTTCCTTTAGCAATTTCAACCATTATAACGGAGGCAAGCACTAATAAAAACATCTTACAAATATTCACGAGCACACCTTTGACAGAGTTCAGGTGCTGGCCTGCTAAGATATTCCATTTTCCATTTTAGTTATCATCAACATCTAGGGATTCATCAAACTATATGACTAAAAGCTGGTATTATCTCGATTTTTGAAAAATTAGCTCTTTCCGCTCTTTATCTGGTTATTTTGCCATTTGTTAAGTTAAAATAAAATTGCTTCATACTTCTTCATGATGATGCCTTCCCTATCAGTTTCATGCACTGTACATCCACAAATGCTAGATGAATAAATACAGCACATTCTACCATTGCTCCCTATTTAGCATAAGAATGCATGACAGGCTGGGGGCGGTGGCTCATGCCCGTAATCCTAGCACTTTGGGAGGCCAAGGTGGGTGGATCATCTGAGGTCAGGAATTAGAGACCAGCCTGGCCAACACAGTGAAACCCCATCCCTACTAAAAATACAAAAATTATCTGGGCGTGGTGGCAGGCACCTGTAATCCCAGCTACTTGGGAGGCTGAGGCAGGAGAATCACTTGAACCCAGGAAGGCGGAGGTTGCAGTGAGCCAAGATCGCATCACTGCACTCTGGCCTAGGTGACAGAGTGAGATTCCATCTCAAAAAAAAAAAAAAAGAAAAAAGAATGCATGACAAACTTGGATAAAAATGAATGTGTTTTTAGTTTGAATATTACTTTATTATTGTTTTCACTGGAGAAACACAACTCATTTATTTTTATATCCGATACAAATTTCTCATATATAAAGCAATATGATTTCCCCATATCATGAAATGTTTTCTTACCTGTCATTAATTATTATTAATAGTAATGGGAGACAGAGCAAGCTCCGGTCTTAATGCTGCTGCTACTACTATTACTACTAATGGGCATTGTGTGTACGGTGAGCCACACTACACAATTTTTTTGGTGTGTTTCTCCTTCTGTTTTCTCTTTAAATATCTTAGTGCTATGAACCTTGAGAAAATTTGCTACTAATGAAGCAAAATTTGCTACTAATGGAAACTAGCGACTCCACCTGTCCCTTTCTGTTGTTATTAGAAGAAATATCACTTCTTATTTTGAGAACAATATGTAACTATTTTTATTGAAAGGCCCTAGTGAATTGTTGGGAAACTAACTCATGGTAGTTACTCTGTGTGTTGTCACTTGAGCAGAGAACACTTTCTATTACAGAATAGAGCAGACAGATGCTGGGTCTACATCTGTGTACTTCAAACACACTGAAAGCATAAAGTCAGGCTAAGAGCACTTGATGAATGAAAGAGGCAAGCAGAGATGAAAAGGCTGTAAATACAGAAAGAGTTACAGTACGGCAGGTTCTAGAAACCATTTGGTTGGAATACATTTAAAGGATCCATATGGCAATGGTAACAATGTCTTGCTTAATATCCAGCCCTGGGGAAGCAGATAACTTCAAAATATGCCATGTCATTTCGACTGTGGTAATAAAAGTCATTTTGCAACTCTTAAAGTCCATAGAGTAAAACAAACTGAAGCAGAATTCGCTGTGGTTTTAATTCCACATTGCTTTATGGTATGATCTACCTTGGCTACAGTACAAAATTTCTAGACAGAAGTTTAGATGATACTTTGTTATCACTGCCTCTTAAATCTATTCTTGTCTTTATATACAATAAATTAATTTTAAACTGAAGCCACAGTTTAATCTCTTACTTCTAGAGGAAAGATGCGCTTCCTTTTGTTAGATTGTTTGACTAAAACAACCTAAAAAAAAAAAGCATGTCTTGTGACCAGCCTAGCCAATATGGCGAAACCCCGTCTCTACTAAAAATACAAAAATTAGCTGGGTGTGGTGGTGGGCCCCTGTAATCACAGCTACTTGGGAGGGTGAGGCAGGAGAATCGCTTGAACCCGGGAGGCGGATGTTGCAGTGAGTTAAGATTGGGACACTGCACTCCAGCTGGGGCAACAAGAGTGAAACTCCATCTCAAAAAAAAAAAAAAAAAAAGACCTCATTTTGGATTAGGTTTTCTATACCTCAGCAATATGGATATTTAGGCAGGAAAATATTTTGTTGTGGGAGGCTGTCCTGTACAATGTTAAATATTTAGCAGCATATCAGCCTCTGCCCACTAGATGCCAGAAGCATCTCCCCCATCAGGTTGTGACAACTAAAATGTCTTTGGACATTCCCAGATGTCTTCTGGCTGCAGTGGAGTGGTGGTGTGTGCAGCAAAATCACCCCTAGTTGAGTCACTGCTCTAGATTCTGGTCCTATAATGTTATTTTGTGGAGTCATGTGATCTGAACTCCTAGCAGCATTAAAAGGATGTGACTGAGTGGTGAACTGTAATAAACTCAATAGCTTCAACTCTTGAAAAATTTAGAAACAAAAGATAATTTTTAAAAAAGTAAAATTCACAGTTATTTTGGCAACCAAGACAGGAAGATGCTTTCATATGAATTAGTTGATCTTCAGGCATTTGGTGCTTAACTTGAATATGGCTATGATTATAAAATTTCATTAGCATGCTGCCTTCAATGCTTGGTGGTCACTGAATAATTACTTACCACTGGGGGTGTTTTACCTGGTGATTCTAGCTGGTAATGAGCTACCCAGGCTTTCATTGCTATTATATGTGTATCATATTAGCTTTTACTTTCTTTTTTACAAAAAAGACCTGCATGAATCCCACACTGTAAGAATTAGCTTCCGTTTTTACACAGTGAATGTACTGAGACCCCCTATTGGTACAAATAGGCTTAGAATGGAACATAATTTGGCATTATGTTAAGTGCTGCCATTTCTAGGATGGTACAAATCCTGCATTTAGGAGGGCTTCTTTCTCAATAAGAAAGTGGCACAAATGTTTACCTTCCAGCAGGTATTTTTTCACATTCATTGATTCAGGATTTACTGGGCACTAATACAGCACCAACATACTACCTTCCCTCAAATTATTTACACTTTAGACAGACTAGAAAAATGACTTAATTGTGTGGGAAGATAAATTACAAAGCAGAACAATGATACAAGAGTGGCTGAGAGATTATATGCAAAGAATTTTTAATAGGGTGCTCTATGCACCATAGTATTCTCAAGATAAAATCTAAAGGGGAGAAAGGTCACTGCCGGATCTTATATTACCATGTAGATTTCTATCTAGATCATTTTGAAAGATGAATAGCAGAAGGAAGAGCTTTTCAAAAGGGTAAAATGGTATGGGCAAAGCACAAAAGAAGCAATTCCAGTTGTGTATTTGTGGGGGATGATATGTAGACCATTCCGATTTGCATAGATATTTTGTGTATGGAGTAGAGAGGTTACTTAGAAAAAGGTTAGAGAAGGTTTTACAATTTTGGTTTCATTTTTTCTTTAGGAAAAAGGGGAACACTTTTGATGCTTTTAAAAAAGGAGGATAACTTAAATAAAGCAGTGTTTGAGGAAAATGGATCTGGTAGTAGTACATAGTGAGGACAATGACATGTTACAGCCATGGCAAGATCTTTGTATCTCATGTCAACACCAACCAGAGAGCACCCATGATGGAAGAAGCACTGAACAACCAAGAGAATGAATGGCTCAGCCAGTTGACCCTACCAGCCTGGGTGATTGGCCACACCAGCACTGGCCCAGTGGGCACAGAAACAGTGACCTTGTTGGCAGAGATGGAGACCATATACATAAAGTCCAACAGCACGGGTCCCCCCTAACTATAGCAGTCCCCCCTTATCTGTGAGGGCTATGTTCCAAGGCCCCCAGTGGATACCTAAAACTGAATAGTACTGAACCCTATATATACTGTTTTTTCATATACACACATATCTATGATAAAGATTCATCTATAAATTAGGCACAGTAAGATATTAAAAACAGCACTAAGAAAATAGAACAATTATAACAATAAGGAAAGTTATGTGAATGTGGTCTCCCTCTCTCTGTACCACAGGCCACGAAGACTCTGGAAAGCAAACTTGCACTTAAGGGACAACTGCTGCACATCTGATCTAGCCATTGCCGCTGCCAAAAGTCCCAACTGCCTACAATGGTAACTGATAGGGAGGACCTTGGTCTTCAGAAGATGAAGCAGCCACGTGGTGGCAAGTGGGCATCATTGCTCTTTTTCTACCGTGAGGAGAAACAATTAATTTTGATGGAAATATGTTACATTTTTCAGCTCCAGGTTTGCCTTTCCTACTCTTGGGGCTTTAGCCAGAACCCATATTCAAAGGCTGACATGGGTCTGATCCGTTGATATGGTATCCCATGCAACGTCACGTCAGAGAGCCTACTTAACAGGAAAGGAGGTTTAGCAATGAACATACGAACCAAAAGGTCTACAGGTTCTGTCACATACTATACCACCCAGGACCTGCAGGGATCATAGAGCAATGGCATAGTTCATGGGAGGCTCAACTGAAGCACAAGCCCGATATGATGCACTGCAAGATGAGCTGCCATCCTCCAGGATGCAATATGCAAGTTAAATCAAGGACTAGTGTGTGGTGCTGTGTCTTCAATTGTCATGGGTCTGGGAGCTAAGGGGCAGAAGTAAGCATTCTCCTGCTAACTATCATCTGTACTTTCTAGCGCCACAGTCATGGCTTCTGCAGATTTACAGATCCTGGTTCCCAGAGGGAAAAACATCTAAAAGAGTTAAATTACAAGTTGCCAACTTTAAAGAACATTCATCATCCTGGCAGAAATAATACACCCAGATTATTAGGAGGAAGTCATGGTGTCATTACACAGTGGGGGAATGGAGGCATCTCTTTGGCATCTAGCTATCCACTTGGTTGTCTCTTGGTACTCTCTTGCCCAGTTTTCAGGGTAAATGGGTATAATAGTCATTGCCTGAGAAAGAACTGGTGGCCAGAGGCTGAGAGCCTGCAACAATGAGGATTTGGCTTATGCCCATCAGGTGAGCCACCTAGTCCAGCAGTGGCACCAGCTGAAGGCAAGCAGGATCTAGAATGGTTGGCAGGAAAAGGAAAAGATGAGTAATAGTCGTGAGACTCTGTGCATGCCAGAGTTCATCCCACAAACCTCCCTGTTCTGTTTCTTCCCAAGAAAAGAGCACTATCAGAATCCTGGAGGAGCTGTTTCCTGAACTCACATGAAGTGGATCTGAGTGACCAAGAGTAGATGGCATTAGATGCTGTGATGCACTGTCCAGTTCCCCTTTCAGAACTGAAGGACTTACTCTCCCAGCTGCTGGGAATGATGCCTGCTGATAGTGATCAATTATTGGCCTTCTCCTGTTAACTTACCTCAACAACTCCCTTCCCCAGGGCAGCCTGAATCCAACCCATGGTTGATGTGGAAGTGGGGGCTGGGGAGAGGATTATAAGTTTGCTGTCTCAGTCATCCCTGAGAAGCCTGAGGAGAAAAAAGTTTGATGTCTTTGTTTCAACTCAGGAAGTCTCTGAAGGGTGATTCCAGCTGTAGAGTGTTCCTTGTTACAAATGCATATCAGTAAAACTTTTTCCTCTGCAAATACAGCTTCCTGTCCTTCCCTTCTCATCCCAGAAGTTGATTCTGAGAATATGTATGAAGTTGTAATA
Source organism: Symphalangus syndactylus (assembly GCF_028878055.3). Taxonomy (NCBI): domain Eukaryota; kingdom Metazoa; phylum Chordata; class Mammalia; order Primates; family Hylobatidae; genus Symphalangus; species Symphalangus syndactylus. The sequence goes on along the minus strand of NC_072426.2, from coordinate 136,342,247 downwards.
CACTTTTTGAGCACTACTCTACATCTCAGAGTTCGCCTCCTGGGAAACCAGCTATGACAGTTACATACTACTTCTCTACTACTCTGTTTGCCTTTATTATAATCTGCATAAATTTTTACAATAGCCTTTTTATTTCCTTCCCCTACCCCCATTCAGGTTTTAAAATAGGCCACATATCTAATGAAATTATACTGCTGTCACATTTCATTTCTCTAAAGATAGCTTTAGCACAGTCGCCTAGAAAATTGGTGAAAGACTGTTCACTTTTACACATTTAACTGTGAAATCAGGTGATGATTTACATAACAGTAGGTCTTCTACTTTTAGAAGCTTTGGAATTGATTAGATAGTAACTTTTCACTCACATTTAGCCACAAGTTGTAGGCAGTGACTGATGAGGTGAAAATGTAGATAATTCTCTCACTGTTTTCTTTCTTTTGTAATATTTGTAATATAATTTCTCCTCAATTATTGATCCAGCATCATATTTTCCTCTGCAAAACACATCTATCCCCTCAATTGCATAGGCTTGACATGTTTTTCTTTGTGTTTTTATATGTATTTCTTCTGAATTCCAGAGTAGCTATATTTGAAAGAAGACAGAGTAATATAAATATTGAGTGTATTTTGTATATGAAATTGCTGTTGGAATTTGGGGGTGGAGCCAAGATGGCCGAATAGGAACAGCTCCGGTCTCCAGCTCCCAGCCCCAGCGACACAGAAGACGGGTGATTTCTGCATTTCTGCTTGAGGTACCGGTTTCATCTCACTAGGGAGTGCCTAGCAGTGGGTTCAGGACAGTCCGTGAAGTGCACTGTGCGCGAGCCAAAGCAGGGCGAGGCATTGCCTCACTCGGGAAGCACAAGGGGTCAGGGAGTTCCCTTTCCTAGTCAAAGAAAGGGGAAACAGACGGCACCTGGAATATCGGGTCAGTCCCATCCTAATACTGCGCTTTTCCAACGGGCCTGGAAAATGGCACACTAGGAGATTGTGTCCCGCACCTGGCTCGGAGGGTCCTATGCCCACAGAGTCTTGCTGATTGCTAGCACAGCAGTCGGAGATCAAGCTGCAAGGCGGCAACGAGGCTGGGGGAGGGGCGCCCGCCATTGCCCAGGCTTGCTTAGGTAAACAAAGCAGCCAGGAAGCTCGAACTGGGTGGAGCCCACCACAGCTCAAGGAGGCCTGCCTGCCTCTGTAGGCTCCACCTCTGGGGGCAGGGCACAGACAACCAAAAACTCAGCGAGAACCTCCACAGCCTTAAATGTCCCTGTCTGACTGACAGCTTTGAAGAGAGTAGTGGTTCTCCCAGCACGCAGCTGGAGATCTGAGAACGGACAGACTGCCTCCTAAAGTGGGTCCCTCACCCCTGAGCAGCCTAACTGGGAGGCACCCCCCCAGTAGGGACAGACTGACACCTCATTCAACCGGGTACTCCTCTGAGACAAAACTTTCAGAGGAACTATCAGACAGCTGAATTTGTGGTCTCACGAAAATCCGCTGTTCTGCAGCCACCGGTGCTGACACCCAGCCAAACAGGGTCTGGAGTGGACCTCTAGTAAACTCCAACAGACCTGCAGCTGAGGGTCTTGTCTGGTAGAAGGAAAATTAACAAACAGAAAGGACATCCACACCAAAAACCCATCTGTACATCACCATCATCGAAGACAAAAAGTAGACAAAACCACAAAGATGGGGAAAAAACAGACCAAAAAAACTGGAAACTCTAAAAAACAGAGCACCTCTCCTCCTCCAAAGGAACGCAGTTCCTCACCAGCAATGGAACAAAGCTGGATGGAGGATGACTTTGATGAGTTGAGAGAAGAAGGCTTCAGACGATCAAACTACTCTGAGCTACGAGAGGAAATTCAAAACAATAGCAAAGAAGTTAAAAACTTTGAAAAAAAATTAGAAGAATGGATAACTAGAATAACCAATGGAGAGAAGGGCTTAAAGGAGATGATGGAGCTGAAAGCCAAGTTTCGAGAACTACGCAAAGAATGCAGAAGCCTCAGTAGCAGATGCGATCAACTGGAAGAAAGGGTATCGCTGATAGAAGATGAAATGAATGAAATGAAGAGAGAAGGGAAGTTTAGAGAAAAAAGAATAAAAAGAAATGAACAAAGCCTCCAAGAAATTTGGGACTATGTGAAAAGACCAAACCTACGTCTGATTGGTGTACCTGAAAATGATGGGGAGAATGGAACCAAGTTGGAAAACACTCTGCAAGATATTATCCAGGAGAACTTCCCCAATCTAGCAAGGCAGGCCAGCATTCAGATTCAGGAAATACAGAGAACGCCACAAAGATACTCCTCGAGAAGGGCAACTCCAAGACACATAATTGTCAGATTCACCGAAGTTGAAATGAAGGAAAAAATGTTAAGGGCAGCCAGAGAGAAAGGTCAGGTTACCCACAAAGGGAAGCCCATCAGACTAACAGCTGATCTCTCAGCAGAAACTCTACAAGCCAGAAGACAGTGGGGGCCGATATTCAACATTCTTAAAGAAAAGAATTTTCAACCCAGAATTTCCTATCCCGCCAAACTAAGCTTCATAAGTGAAGGAGAAATAAAATACTTTACAGACAAGCAAACGCTGAGTGATTTTGTCACCACCAGGCCTGCCCTAAAAGAGCTCCTGAAGGAAGCACTAAACATGGAAAGGAACAACCGGTACCAGCCCCTGCAAAAACATGCCAAATTGTAAAGACCATCGAGGCTAGGAAGAAACTATAGCAACTAACGAGCAAAATAACCAACTAACATCATAATGACAGGATCAGATTCACACATAACAATATTCACGTTAAATGTAAATGGGCTAAATGCTCCAGTCAAAAGACACAGACTGGCAAACTGGATAAGGAGTCAGGACCCATCAGTGTGCTGTATTCAGGAAACCCATCTCACGTGCAGAGACACACATAGACTCAAAATAAAGGGATGGAGGAAGATCTATCAAGCAACTGGAAAACAAAAAAAGGCAGGGGTTGCAATCCTAGTCTCTGATAAAATAGACTTTAAACCAACAAAGATCAAAAGAGACAAAGAAGGCCATTACATAATGGTAAAGGGATCAATTCAACAAGAAGAGCTAACTATCCTAAATATATATGCACCCAACACAGGAGCACCCAGATTCATAAAGCAAGTCCTCAGTGACCTACAAAGGGACTTAAACTCCCACACAATAATAATGGGAGATTTTAACACCCCACTGTCAACATTAGACAGATCAACGAGACAGAAAGTTAACAAGGATATCCAGGAATTGAACTCAGCTCTACATAAAGTGGACCTAATAGACATCTACAGAACTCTCCACCCCAAATCAACAGAATATACATTTTTTTCAGCACCACACCACACCTATTCCAAAATTGACCACATAGTTGGAAGTAAAGCTCTTCTCAGCAAATGTAAAAGAACAGAGATTATAACAAACTGTCTCTCAGACCACAGTGCAATCAAACTAGAACTCAGGATTAAGAAACTCAGTCAAAACCGCTTAACTACATGGAAACTGAACAACCTGCTCCTGAATGACTATTGGGTACATAATGAAATGAAGGCAGAAATAAAGATGTTCTTTGAAACCAACGAGAACAAAGACACAACATACCAGAATCTCTGGGACACGTTCAAAGCAGTGTGTAGAGGGAAATTTATAGCACTAAATGCCCACAAGAGAAAGCAGGAAAGATCCAAAATTGACACCCTAACATCACAATTAAAAGAACTAGAAAAGCAAGAGCAAACACATTCAAAAGCTAGCAGAAGGCTAGAAATAACTAAAATCAGAGCAGAACTGAAGGAAATAGAGACACAAAAAACCCTTCAAAAAATTAATGAATCCAGGAGCTGGTTTTTTGAAAAGATCAACAAAATTGATAGACCGCTAGCAAGACTAATAAAGAAGAAAAGAGAGAAGAATCAAATAGATGCAATAAAAAACGAAAAAGGGGATATCACCACCGATCCCACAGAAATACAATCTACCATCAGAGAATACTACAAACACCTCTATGCAAATAAACTAGAAAATCTAGAAGAAATGGATAAATTCCTCGACAAATACACCCTCCCAAGACTAAACCAGGAAGAAGTTGAATCTCTGAATAGACCAATAACAGGTTCTGAAATTGTGGCAATAATCAATAGCTTACCAACCAAAAAGAGTCCAGGACCTGATGGATTCACAGCTGAATTCTACCAGAGGTACAAGGAGGAACTGGTACCATTCCTTCTGAAACTATTCCAATCGATAGAAAAAGAGGGAATCCTCCCTAACACATTTTATGAAGCCAGCATCGTCCTGATACCAAAACCTGGCAGAGACATAACCGAAAAAGAGAATTTCAGACCAATATCCTTGATGAACATTGATGCAAAAATCCTCAATAAAATACAGGCAAACCGAATCCAGCAGCACATCAAAAAGCTTATCCACCATGATCAAGTGGGCTTCATCCCTGGGATGCAAGGCTGGTTCAACATACGCAAATCAATAAATGTAATCCAGCATATAAACAGAACCAAAGACAAAAACCACATGATTATCTCAATAGATGCAGAAAAGGCCTTTGACAAAATTGAACAACGCTTCATGCTAAAAACTCTCAATAAATTAGGTATTGATGGGACGTATCTCAAAATAATAAGAGCTATCTACAACAAACCCACAGCCAATATCATACTGAATGGGCAAAAACTGGAAGCATTCCCTCTGAAAACTGGCACAAGACAGGGATGCCCTCTCTCACCGCTCCTATTCAACATAGTGCTGGAAGTTCTGGCCAGAGCAATCAAGCAGGAGAAGGAAATAAAGGGTATTCAATTAGGAAAAGAGGAAGTCAAATTGTCCCTGTTTGCAGATGACATGATTGTATATCTAGAAAACCCCATCGTCTCAGCCCAAAATCTCCTTAAGCTGATTAGCAACTTCAGCAAAGTCTCAGGATACAAAATTAATGTACAAAAATCACAAGCATTCTTGTACACCAATAACAGACAAACAGAGAGCCAAATCATGAGTGAACTCCCATTCACAATTGCTTCAAAGAGAATAAAATACCTAGGAATCCAACTTACAAGGGATGTGAAGGACCTCTTCAAGGAGAACTACAAACCACGGCTCAATGAAATAAAAGAGGATACAAACAAATGGAAGAACATTCCATGCTCATGGGTTGGAAGAATCAATATCGTGAAAATGGCCATACTGCCCAAGGTAATTTATAGATTCAATGCCATCCCCATCAAGCTACCAATGACTTTCTTCACAGAATTGGAAAAAACTACTTTAAAGTTCATATGGAACCAAAAAAGAGCCCGCATCGCCAAGTCAATCCTAAGCCAAAAGAACAAAGCTGGAGGCATCACGCTACCTGACTTTAAACTATACTACAAGGCTACAGTAACCAAAACAGCATGGTACTGGTACCACAACAGAGACATAGATCAATGGAACAGAACAGAGCCCTCAGAAATGATGCCGCATAGCTACAACTATCTGATCTTTGACAAACCTGACAAAAACAAGAAATGGGGAAAGGATTCCCTATTTAATAAATGGTGCTGGGAAAACTGGCTATCCGTATGTAGAAAGCTGCAACTGGATCCCTTCCTTACACCTTATACAAAAATTAATTCAAGATGGATTAAAGACTCATATGTTAGACCTAAAACCATTAAAATCCTACAAGAAAACCTAGGCAATACCATTCAGGACATAGGCATGGGCAAGGACTTCATGTCTAAAACACCAAAAGCAATGGCAACAAAAGCCAAAATCGACAAATGGGATCTCATTAAACTAAAGAGCTTCTGCACAGCAAAAGAAACTATCATCAGAGTGAACAGGCAACCTACACAATGGGAGAAAATTTTTGCAACCTACTCATCTGACAAAGGGCTAATATCCAGAATCTACAGTGAACTCAAACAAATTTACAAGAAAAAAACAAACAACCCCATCAAAAAGTGAGCAGAGGACATGAACAGACACTTCTCAAAAGAAGACATTTATGCAGCCAAAAAACACATGAAGAAATGCTCCTCATCACTGGCCATCAGAGAAATGCAAATCAAAACCACAGTGAGATACCATCTCACACCAGTTAGAATGGCCATCATTAAAAAATCAGGAAACAACAGGTGCTGGAGAGGATGTGGAGAAATAGGAACACTTTTACACTGTTGGTGGGACTGTAAACTAGTTCAACCATTGTGGAAGTCAGTGTGGCGATTCCTCAGGGATCTAGAACTAGAAATACCATTTGACCCAGCCATCCCATTACTGGGTATATACCCAAAGGACTATAAATCATGCTGCTATAAAGACACATGCACACGTATGTTTATTGCGGCACTATTCACAATAGCAAAGAGTTGGAACCAACCCAAATGTCCAACAACGATAGACTGGATTAAGAAAATGTGGCACATATACACCAGGGAATACTATGCAGCCATAAAAAATGATGAGTTCGTGTCCTTTTGTAGGGACATGGATGAAACTGGAAAACATCATTCTCAGTAAACTATCGCAAGGACAAAAAACCAAACACCGCATGTTCTCACTCATAGGTGGGAATTGAACAATGAGAACTCATGGACACAGGAAGGGGAACATCACGCTCCGGGGACTGTTGTGGGGTGGGGGGAGGGGGGAGGGACAGCATTAGGAGATACATCTAATGCTAAATGACGAGTTAATGGGTGCAGGAAATCAACATGGCACATGGATACATATGTAACAAACCTGCACATTGTGCACATGTACCCTAAAACCCTAAAGTATAATAAAAAAAAATAAATAAAAAATAAAAAAAAATAAAAAAAAATAAATCGCTGTTACTGATGAAATATACAAAGAGAAAGATAACACAGTTTTTCACATTGAAAGTACAAATAAAAATTAGGAAGGAATGAGTTGTTTTACTATTTCTATCTCATACTCTCATAGACATAAAAATTATAATTTTTTGTGGACATTATCATATTAGGTAAATAAATTTTCTTCATTGCATTCCTTTAACAGCCAATTTGCAAAATCAGAAATAAAAAACCTACTATTATGAATGAGCACAAGATGTCTTTTACTTTATTTTCTATTTTTACTTCATCTTAAGGCATGTTTCCATGTGCCAGTTTTAATTTCTTTTTTTAAGCACACATAGAAATAGGCTGAAGCTAATAATCTCAGCATATAAAGCAGATAAGTAGTCAAGACAAAATGTCTACGGCTAATAGAACAAGAAATATAAATGAAATAGATTTTACAATTTTCCAGCTATTATCGTATTTGGAAAAGGTGGGGGGAAGGTGAGACATCTTGTAAGTGAAAAAAAAAACCCATTTATCTTATTAGGATGCTACTATACGAAGTTGAAAGTTTGTGTATGAAGAAATAGGAAAGAAGCTCAGAATTTTGGGGATAACAATAAAAAAATAAACAGAAATGGTGAGAAGCGATTGCACATGGGTGCGGGATGGAAGCGAGAGGTGTGGAAAAGGTGATTCCTCCTTTGTACTATTCAGTGTTTCAAAATATTTGCTTACATTGTGTTGATTTAAAAAACTGAATTCAAGTTTTATATGTAAAACTTTTAAGATGGTTCAGTATTTGTAGATCAGAAGGTGTTTAGTTACTTCTCCTGGTAAGCACAATTTGTAGAGATCTGAAAAATCCATAGATGAGCTCTATGTTTGTGTCTCCTTACTCTGTTTCTTATGCCTCCAATCTGTTATTTTACAATTTGCCTATTTTCTGTAGATTAAGTATTAGAAACAGGGAATTTTTCTCCCCAACATCTTAGTTTTAGAGTCAGGTCTATCTTATATGTGTATCAGAACGTCTCTTGTTCTTGGTCTTCTCCCTGGATTAACATATTTTGTTTTATAGTCCTTCGTATGGGGAGATGAAGACTTATAATTTACAACTCAGAAAATAAATGCTGATTTGAATTGCAGAGTCAACAGTTGGAAAGATTAATTTATTCCTCTGAGACACTGAGTAGAATAAATATAGTTCTTGTCCCAATTGGGTGTAATATCTAGCAAGACAGGAATATATGGTGGCTAAAATAACAATATTATTGATAACATCGTTACAATAATCCAGTAATGTGGTCAGGAGGGTCTTCCAGGAAGCAGGGCATTTACAGAACTACCCAACGTTCTCTTGGCTTAAGAAGATCAGGGTCCTGATAAGGTGAGCAGTGCAACCATAGGAATGGTATGGAAACAGATTTTGTTACATGGCATTTCTGCAAAACCAATGTGGTGAAGTGGATTTGGTGAGAAGTAGAAATAAAGTGGAGTTTGCAACCATTTAAATAAACATTGAAAACTGCTGGTAATGTGACTTAAGATTATGTACAATTATATATGGGATGAAGAATATGGATTTTACTCTGTTGGAAATAGGAAATAATAAAAATTTTTAAGCAGAGGAGTCATATACCAAAATTAAAGTTTTTGGAAACTTGGCAGTAATAAGGAACTTTGAGTCTATGTTATTTTTTATGAACTAACTCTTAGCAGTTTTTAGAACACTGGTAGACAGTGATTTGAAAGCAATAAATATCTCACTACAATATAAATAACATTTCTGAGCAGTGACATATTTAAAAGTACTTTTACATTTTTTAATATTTACATCTTTTTAAAATTTTTCTTCAAGAGAATTTAATTATTTGCATTATAAAATATCTTAAGAATTTTTAATTCATACTGTTAGAATTTTAATAATATTTTGAAAGAATGTAACTGTATTAGTCAGGGTTCTCTAGAGGGACAGGACTAGTAGGATAGATGTATATATGAAAGGGAGTTTATTAAGGAGAACTGACTCACATGATCACAAGGTGAAGTCCCATAATAGGCCATCTCCAAGCTGAGGAGCAAGGAAGCCAGTCCGAGTCCCCAAATCTCAAAAGTAGGGAAACCGACAGTGCAGCCATCAGTCTGTGGCTGAATGCCTGAGAGACCCTGGCAAACTACTGGGGTAGGTCTAAGAGTCCAAAAGTTGAAGAACTTGGAGTCTGATATTCGAGGGCAAGAAACATCCAGCATGGGAGAAAGATGGAAGCCAGAAGATTCAGCCAGTCTAATCCTTCCACATTCCTCTGCCTGGCAGCTGATTAGATGGTGCCCACACACATTGAGGGTGGGTCTGCCTTTCCCAGCCCACTAACTCAAATGTTAATCTCCTTTGGCAACACCCTCACAGACACACCCAGGAACAATACTTTGCATCTTTCCATCCAATCAAGTTGACACTCAATATTAACCATCACAGCAACCAACCAACAGTTGGCAGAATATGTGAAAATATTTCTTATTGTAATACATCTTCCCTACAGTCAATAACTCAAAGCTTTCACTTGTCTTTTCCCTATAAAATGAAGTGATTGACCTAAATGCTTGGTAATGCCTGATTTAATTTAACCACAGCTTTTGGTGATATTTATAATTCTGAGCAATCAAAGATCTATACTTGTAATACTATAATTTTGTCTTGATTTTGTACTTTAATAGATTTTTCACTAAGCACTCATTCTTTGACTTGACATGGCAATCTACAAGTGAAAAGGAGTGATTTTAGGAATGGATAGTTACATCAACATGGCTCTGTGTAATACAATTTTCATTTGTATCCACATCAATTTCATTCTTTCTCTCTATAATCAGATGTTTCCTACCAACATTTAGAAGAAACTGTTTCTATCATCTACTTTGCACTGAAAACAGGATTTGTGTTGGTTAGTTTGCTCTTTTCATTCCTTTTAGACAACAGTGAAATCTAGTGACTGATTTTCAGAAAATAATTCAAGTTACTTATCTCTCTTTCCTAGTTCACTAAGTGCAAGCTCACATATAAATCAAATTGTCAGAAGTTTTTCTTTTTATTGGTATATCCTTCAATGTCAATTCTATCTGAGGCACATTCTTTTTTTTTTTTTTTTTTTTTTTTTTTTTTTTTTTTTTTTGAGATGGAGTCTCGCTCTTTCACCCAGGCTGGAGTGCAGTGGCGCGATCTCGGCTCACTGCAGGCTCCGCCCCCCGGGGTTCACACCATTCTCCTGCCTCAGCCTCCCTTGTAGCTGGGACTACAGGCGCCTGCCACCTCGCCTGGCTAATTTTTTGTATTTTTAGTAGAGACGGGGTTTCACCGTGTTAGCCAGGATGGTCTCGATCTCCTGACCTTGTGATCCGCCCGCCTCGGCCTCCCAAAGTGCTGGAATTACAGGCGTGAGCCACCGCGCCCGGCCGCACATTCTTATAACTAGATTATAGGAAATAGGAACTTAAGCATTTTCTAGTGAAAGTGGCAATGCTTTTAGCAATCAATCAATCACTTTGGTCTTGTGATCTGTAGAATCTACTTTCCTGATACTCTCATAGCTAAATGAAATAAATGTCCTTTTAAGGCCTGTTCAATACAAGCTCCTAGGATTCTATTTGTATGTATCAAAAGGTAAAATTGGAAAAGGAATTTGTTGTCTCGCTTTTTTTTTTAATTTGAAGAAAAATTCAAATTATTTGTGCCAGTTCTCAGGTCCAGAACGTCACCAATACGCTGCCATTTATGGTTGAAAGTTCAAGTAAGTGGATCTGGGACTGTATTCCAAATGAAATGTCTTTTCTTAGCAACATAAATGACTCCATGCTCTACAGAAGAATTAAAAAATATATAGATCATACTCTATGGCAGTTCTAAGAGCAAAACCGAAGAGAAGAATAATACAATGAATTATTTATGGAATCTAAAAATCCTAAAATAACAGCTCTGAGGATAAAAACTAAAGAACTTTATGCTACTTTGTATCAGGCATGGCAGAACAGAAATTAATGATCAATTAAGCATATTACTGTGTTACTAAAATAATAGAATAGAAATAAAGTTGATGAGTAGTAAATTACGCAGTCACAAAATCCTTCAGAAACAGAGGTAAATAGTACAAATAATCACCACCATCTCTTTTTATCTCAATGATACCTGAAAGAAACATGTAATTTAAGAAAAAGGTCACCTCACATCATAGTTTGCCTATTTCTCTAATACAGTTCTTGTCATGTTGCATAATTATTATTTATCTCACTTTTCCCCTCTATGTCATGTTAATTATTTATGCTTGACACTTAGTACTAAATACATATTTGTGAACTGAAACTTAATAAGTGAATGACTGAGGAAAATTTAAAAATACACGACCGCATTGACAGTTTTGCTTTTCTCAATCTTCAGTGGGCTCCAAAGAAACCTGAAATTTTTGCTCACTAAAAAGTCTGTAAGAGTTTAACTCAGAGTGACGGGGTACTGGAAAACTAGTTATTTCCTGGGAGTTATGTAGCCACTGAAGATCTTTCTGGCAGAACATCCAAAGGATACATCTACATCAGTTAAAAAAATCTTCCCTTGTGTCTACATATTATTTTCAGATGCCTTAGAAGCATTTGTCTGAATTCCCTCCTTGGAATGGAGTTAGAATAGGGGAAGAAAGTCTAGCTTTATGGGGCTCTTTTGTAGTATGTGTGCTTGGAGATATTTTAGAAAGAGCATCTTATAGATTGCTAGGTCAAAACCAAAATCAACATTCCAAAAAGCATTCTGAATCCAAATGAGGCAATATAAACAAAGAAAAAAAAAAAGTAGGCAAATGTGAAGGCTTGGAGCTTGGGAGCCAACAAAAAGAGTTCTTGCAAAGACAGAAGGAAGACAAGTCTAGAGAAATTTCCCCAAAAGATATCCTTTGCTGCCTTTGGCCTCTGGAATTGTCCTGAGAGTAAATAAAGGTTCATTGAAGAGTGGGCACTTCTGGGCTTGGCATTGATTTTTATCGGAGTATTAAAGTGGTAAAAATGTGTATTGCTATCTTCCTTCCTAGACTCACTAAATCAAAATCTCTTGAGAATAGGCTCAGGGGTGTACGTTTGTGTTTCACAGGCTCCATATGTGAAACTTATGCTCTCTAAAGAAATGGAATTAATGATTCCAATAATTGAAATTATTTATTTCACCATTACACTCTTAAGAGTATGTATTTAATTTCAGCCTTCAAAGTCAAACATGACACACAAATCAACACTCCAGAGTTTAATAAATAAGCAATAAGCAGTTTTCAAAGGGCTCACAGCTGTGTATTTTAATCTTGTGAATAAACAGATCTGGGGGTTTGACCCTCCGAAGCCATAAACCTACTTTTCTTTCATTGATCTTTTGTATTTTTTGTTACAGTTTCATTTATTTATGCTCTGATCTTTATTATTTTTTTCCTTCTACTAATTTTGAGTTTGGTTTGCTTTTGTTTTTCTGTTTTTTTTTTAAGATGCATCTTAGGGTATTTATTTGAAGTTTTTCAACTTTTTTGATGTAGTCACTTATTATAAACTTTCCCTTTAGTACTGCTTTTGCTGTATCCCACAGGTTTTTGTAGGCTGTGTTTCCATTTTCATTTGTTTAAACAATTTTTTTAAATATCCATCTTCTTTCTTCATCAGCTCACTGGTCATTTAGGAGCACACTGTTTAATTTTCATATGTTTATATAGTTTCCAAAGTTCCTCTTGTTAGTGATTTCCAGTTTCACTCAATTGTGGTAACAGAAGATATGTGATATGATTTCAAATTTTTTGATGTTTTTTAAGAATTGTCTTATGGCTTAACATATGGTCTATCCTTGAGAATGATCCACGTGCTAAAGAGAAGAATGTGTATTCTGCAGCTATTGGATTCAATGTTCTTTAAGTGTCTATTAAGTCAATGTGGTCTGTAGTGCAGATTAAGTCTAATGTTTCTTTTTTGATTTTCTATCAGGATGATCTGTCCAATGCTGACATTGGGTTGTCAGGATCTCCAGCTGCTATTGCATTGGCATCTATCTTTCTTTTTAGATCTAATAATATTTGCTTTATATACTTGGGTGCTCCAGTGTTGGGTACACGTATATTTACAATTGTGATTTCCTCTAGCTGAATCGACCACTTTATCATTATATAATGACATTTTTGTCTCTTTTACAGTTTTTGTCTTGAAGTCTATTTCATCTAATATAACTACATCTGCTCTTTTTTGGTTTCCATTTTCATGAAATATTTTTTGTCACCCCTTTATTTTCAGTCTGTGAGTGTCTTTTGTTTTTTGAGACGGAGTCTTGCTCTGTTGCTCAGGCTGGAGTGCAGTGGCACGATCTTGGCTCACTGCAAGCTCTGCCTCCTGGGTTCACGCCATTCTCCTGCCTCAGCCTCCCGAGTAGCTGGGAGTACAGTTGCCCGCCACCAAGCCTGGCTAATTTTTTGTATTTTTAGTAGAGACGGGGTTTCACCATGTTAGCCAGGATGGTCTCGATCTCCTGACATCGTGATCCGCCCTGCCTTCGCCTCCCAAAGAGCTGGGATTACAGGCATGAGCCACCACACCTGGCCGAGTGTCTTTATAAGTAATGTGACATTTTTGTTGGTGGCATATAGTTGGGTCTTGTTATTTATCCATTCAGTCAGTCTTTTGATTGTAAAGTTTAGTCCATTTATATTTAGTGGTTTTATTGATATTTAAGGGCCTACTACTGCCATTTTGTTGTTTTCTTGTTATTTTATGGCCCTTCTTCCCCTTCCCCTCCCTCCCTCCCTCCCTCCCTTCCTTCCTTCCTTCCTTCTTTCCTTCCTTCCTTCCTTCCTTTACATAAAGGTGATTTTCTCTGGTAGCATGTTTTAGTTTCTTGATTTTTATTTTTTGTGTATCTATTGTAGGTTTCTTGATTTGATGTTACCATGAGGCTTGCAAATAATATTTTATAACCAATTATTTTAAGCGAATGACAACTTAACTCTGGTTACAAGAAAAAAAAAACACAACAAACAAACAAGGAAAGAGAAAGCTGAAGAACTCTATACTTTAACTCCATTCTCTTCCTGCCATTGACTTATTGTTGCCTCTATTTATATCTTTTTATACTACCTTTTGAAAAGTTGTAGTTGTTATTTTTGATATTTATCTTTTAGTCTTTCTACTCAACACATCAGTGGTTTACACACTGCAATTGCAATGTTATTCTGTGTACTTACCATTATTAATGAGTTTTATACATTCAAATGATTTCTTATTGTTTGTTAACATCATTTTCTTTCAGATCGAGGAACTTCCTTCAGCATTTCTGGTAGGACAGTTCTGGTGTTGATGAAATCTCTCAGCTTTTGTTTGCCTTGGAAAGTCTCTATTTCTCTTTTAGGTTTGAAGGATATTTTTTGCTGGATATAATATTCTAGAATGAAAGTTATTTTTCCTTCAGCACTTTGAATATGTCATCCCAGTCCTTCCCGGCCTATAAGGTTTCCACTGAGAAGCCTGTTGTCAGACATATCAGAGCTCCTTTGTGTGTTATTATTTTTTTCTTTTACCACTTTTAGAATCCCTGTTGTATCCTTGATTTTTGGGAGGTTGGTTATTAAATGCCTGTAGGTAGTCTTATTTGAGTTAAATAAGACTCTGGTATTCTATGACCTTTTTGTACCTGAATACTGATATCATTCTCTAGGTTTGGAAGGTTTCTGTTATTTCTTTGAATAAACTTTCTATCCCAATCTCTCTCTCTCTACCTCCTCTTTAAGGCCAATAACTCTTATATTCGCCCCTTTGAAGCAATTTTCTAAATTTTATAGGTGTACTTTATTCTTTCTTATTGTTTTTACTTTTTTTCTCTGCCTGTATATTTTCAAATAGCTTGTCTTCAAGCTCACTTATTCTTTCTTCTGCTTTATCAACTCTGCTGTCAAGAGACTCTGTTGCATTTTTCAGTTTGTCAATTGAATTTTTCAGCCTTAGAATTTCTGCTTGATTTTTATTAAAATATTTCAATCTCTTTGTCAAATTTCTTTGGTAGTATTCTGATTTCCCTCTCTGTGTGTTACCTTGAAGTTCATTGAACTTCCTCAAAACAGCTATGTTGAATTCTCTGCCGGAAAGGTCACACATCTCTGCCACTCCAGGATTGGTGGCTGATTCTTTATTTAGTTCATTTGGTGAAGTCATATTTTCCTGGATGTTCTTGATACTTGTAGATATTCATCAATTTCTGGACATTAAAGAGTCAGGTATTCTAATATTAACAAGCAGTCTGGACTTGTTTGTGCCTGTCCTTCTTGAGAAGGATTTCTAGGTATTCAAATAATTGAGTATTGTGGGCCTTGCGCGGTGGCTCACGCCTGTAATCCCAGCACTTTGGGAGGCCGAGGAGGGCGGATCACCTGAGGTCGGGAGTTTGAGACCAGCCTGACCAACATGGAGACACCCCGTCTCTACTAAAAATACAAAATTAGCCAGGTGTGATGGCGCATGCCTGTAGTCCCAGCTACTCAGGAGTCTGAGGCAGGAGAATCGCTTGAACTCCGGAGGCAGAGGTTGTGGTGAGCCGAGATCGCGCCATTGCACTTCAGCCTGGGCAACAAGAGCGAAACTCCGTCTCCAAAAAAACAAAAACAAACAAACAAACAAAAAATTGGGTATTGTGATTTAAGTCATTGGTCACTGTAGCCATAATTGCACTAGGGGGCACTCCAAGCCCAGTAACGCTGTAATTTTTGTAGCCTGGTAGAGGTACAGCTTTGGTGGGCTTGTGTAAGATCCAAGAGAACTCCCTAGATTACTAGGCAAAGTTTCTCATTCTCTTCCCTCACTTTCCCCCAAACAGAAGGAGTCACTTTCTCTGTGCTGGGCTGCCTACGGTTGGGGGATGGGTGACACAAGCACTCCCATGCCACTAGAGCTGACATCTCGCTGGGTCACGTTCGCCCCAAGTCCACTGGCTGTGGTCCCAGTGCAGCACCAGGACTTGCCCCCAGTTTTCTTGTGGCTCGACCGCCTTTCAAATTTATTCTAGGCCCTAGGTCACTTTAGTCAATTGGTGGAGCTAACTGGAAATCTGTTTCCTACTGCTGGGGTGGAGGATTCCTCTCTAGTCCAGAAATGGTCTAAATGCTTCCTCTGTGGGCATCAGTAGAATTCTGCCTTGTGTTGCTCTCCACTGTGACAAGGTAGCAGTCAGTTCCAATGCAGAGTCCCACAATTACTCACCATCCCCCAAGTACACAGATGTTCTCTCTGTGCTGTGCTGCCAGGGGATGGGAAAAGGGTGGTGTAGGCAATGTAAGACTGTCTTTCTCACCGTCTGTGGTGCCTCTTTCCTTAATATGCCATTAAAACCAGGTGCTGTCACTGGTCACCTGTATTTTGGTTCTTATAAGGGTGATTTCTTGCATAGATAGTTGTTCAATTTGGTGTTCCTGTAGGGGGAGGATCACGGAAGGGTTTCATTTGGCCATGCTCCGCCTCCTTCTGGATGTGAATCTTTTGAAATACATTTTCAGTCATTTCAACCCAATATTTATGTAAGCTAACCTTAGAAACTGACTTGTATATCTCTGCATCACAAAATATTAAATACATATTTAAAATATAAGGAAGCATATTTAATCACATT
This sequence comes from Symphalangus syndactylus, assembly GCF_028878055.3. Classification (NCBI taxonomy): domain Eukaryota; kingdom Metazoa; phylum Chordata; class Mammalia; order Primates; family Hylobatidae; genus Symphalangus; species Symphalangus syndactylus. The sequence continues at coordinate 136,325,768 of NC_072426.2, read as the reverse complement.
ACTGTCATTAAACATAGTAATAACATAATGAATGTTAGTGAAAGGAAATGCATTATAGCATTAACAATTAAAATTAAAGGGTATTTATTATCTTTATTAGAGCCTTCTAAAATGTACATTTAATATTTATAATGTGTATCATACTATATGTAGTATATAATATATACTATTTACCCATAAATAAATATCAGGATTAAATGCTATAATTTTTTTAACTTATGGGGTATAAATTATATCTTTTAATATAAAAAAGATAAAAAAGGGATAGAGTTGGTAAAGAATATTTTCTTTAGCTTTTACACCCACAAACACGATCTTTAAATCCTGGTCATCTTTCCGTTTTAAGGCTATGAATTTGGGGAATCCTGCCTATAACCTGGCAGGTTAAATTCTGTGGCTGCCCCAGAAACAGGCATTGTGAGGTTATTCCTCAATCTTGACGTGACCTAGCACTGCCAACTCTCAGTGAGAGCATGGCAGAAGAATGGCTCTCAGAACTGAATTCTTTGATTTACTTGGAGAGTGCTCCTAATGAGCCAAAAAAGAAAAAAAAAAAAAGGCTTTTTTTCTTATATAACTTTATGGGAAGAAAGAAGCCAATAAGAGTTATCCTATCTAAATAACATAGCGTATTATACTGTACATTTGTGTTATGGAGGATGGATAAAATGTCTAAAATTTCTTGTCCACTTAGTGTGTGTCTACTTTTAACAATTAGTTAGTCATGATAGCTCAGCAAAAATCTAGACCGCCTTAAAAGAACATATTTGAGATTATCTAAATGGCAAGTACATTTTTTAAAATAAAAAAATATGGAAAATCATATGCTAAGATTTCAGATGGAGAGGCAGCCTCATCATTTCTCTCTCCATTTCCCACAAGTCCTTTTTCATTTGATCCACAACACTTTAGATTTTTCAGCATTTCCTTGGTGCTGTACACGAAAACCCAAAGGCTAAGGATCCTCAATGGAACAGTGAGTCACACACTTCACGGCAGGCTTGAGAATCTGAGGCTCTTTCTGAGGATCTTAGTTTTACTTTCATTGGTTCTCTTTGATCTCATGTTTACAGATGGTCCATTAAAGCGCATACTGATTTTCATTCTTAATTACGAGATAGAGTACAGTGAATGCTACATAATATATTCTGACATTCAGGTCATTCCAATTTATTGAGAAAGCAACAAATTCATGCTAATGGTATTCTTCTAGATATAACATTTAACAGCTTTTATTTTATAAGAAAATAGTATTAGGTTACATAATTCTCAATCTGAATTTTCTCGCTTAAAGTATATTTATAATCTGTTTCCATGGTTAAACATACATTGCATAGTATCATATTGTATTTGTTAATTTAAGGGATGATTTTTTTCTCTAATTATTTTTAAAAATGGGAACAATCACACTAAATTAAAATAAAGTCAATTTAATACTACACAAAATAAAGATTGTTACAGAATAAAATATTAACAGATAACTTTTAAATCCATTTGTTTTTAAGGACAAGGAATTTAATCAGTTGAAATGTATTATATTCTTTGTACATGGCAGGTATAGAGAACTGATTTATTAATTTGAGTGAGATTTAATAATACCGTTTCATGAAGCATCTGGTCCTACTGCTGACTAATCCTATTTATTAGAGGTATAAAGAGTATGACATGGTTACCAAAACAGTGGTTCCAGCATCAGACTGTCTGGCTTCGGATTTCAGGGGTGATGTGAGGCAGTTTACAAAGGGTCATTATGAAGATTTAATGAAATTATGTACAGAATGTAACTGGCACATAGTAGCTTGCATTAAATAATAGTTCTTATCATTAATTTGGTTTTGATGTTACTAGAAAGCTCTTTCTTATAACAAGTTGAAAACCAACTACCTGTGTTCCCCAACTTTTGTTCCTTGTTCAGACTTCTGTGTGAGCCTATATAATGGGATTTCTGGGGTATTTAAAGAAATTATCTCCATCCCTTCATTCACATCAATCTCCCTTTCAGTCCTGCAGTAGTGTCTTCAGTTTAATAACTAGAGTTTATTTTTCCAGGATGTGATATTATGGCAAATGCACTTCAGAGACTTAACGCATTAGTTGATCACAAGTCTTTAATATCTCAGTGTTATTTCATTGCATGGCTCTTTACAATAGGCCCCATGACAGGATAGGAAGGGAAAAGGGCTAAATCCATAGTTTGGGCATTAGTCCTGAAAGGTGGTCCTCCATTTGACTAGACAGAATTTCTCAGTGCTTTATGTTTAGCCCAAGCCCCAGTGTTCTGTACCATTGCACTTTTGATCTTGGCTGCATTTTGAAAGTTGGGCTGCACTGTCAAATATTATGTGATTAATTCTTTCTCAACTTTGGCAGGCTGTCAAATCCAATCATAATAAGAATGTGCAGGATTATGCTACCTGACCCTTTTTTATTGCCATATATATATATGACAAAATTGAAAGGGAGGGTTAGAGTTTGAAATTGTCAGGTCAAACAATTTGATTTTGCATTTAGGGGTCTTGTAGATTTGGTCTGTTTGTCCAGCTCACACTGTCATCTGAGGCAAGGCTGCTTCCTTCATTCCCTGGATTCTTCATCTATGATAGCTCTGCTATTCTGTTTGTACTCAGAGGAGGCAGCTGCCTAGAGGCATGGGAACTGCTGTGGCTCTCTACTCATCTCTGGAAAATCTTACTTCTTTCTAGAATGTTATTCTTTAAGTGTTTTTTTTGTGTTTGTTGCTTTTCATTAGCTCCATAGAAAAGTATGGTTCTTATTTTGTCCAGGTTTCTCTTATTATTGTGTTTTCACATCCTAACAACTGGAAGCAGAAGAATTTCTTTTCTTTTCTTTCTTTTCTCTTTTCTTTTCTCTTCTTTTCTTTTCTCTTTGTTTCCCCTTCCCACCCTTTCCCCTCCCCTCCCCTCCCTTCTCTTCTCTTTTTTGAGACAGGGTCTCACTCTGTTGCCCAAGTTGGAGTGCAGTGGTGTGGTCATGGCTTACTGCAGCCTCAACGCCCTGGATTCAAGTGATCCTCCCACCTTAGCCTCCTGAGTTGCTAGGACTACAGGCATGCACTACCACACTTGGCTAATTTTCGTATTTTTATAGAGATGGGATTTCACCATGTTTCCCAGTCTGGTCTCGGACTCCTGTGCTCAAACAGTCTGCTCACCTCGGCCTCCCAAAGTGCTTGGATTACAGATCTGAGCCTTTGCTCCTGGCCAGAAGACATTCTTTCATATAAGGAAACGAAGTTTTATCAGAAAAGTGGTGTTCTGTCTCTATTGTTGGTACATTTTATGTTTATGGGAAATAAATAATAAATCAGAATGGAATCCTCATTGAAAGAATATTAAGGCACCAATAATTGTGTATTTCCTCATTTAAGCCAAGTTACAAAAGTGACTTTGCAAACCTATTGCTCTTTTCCAAAACATGAAAAGAATCATTAAGAACTAAAAACAGTTTTAAAATGATCTCATGTTTTTTAGGTCAGCGTGTGAGGTTTCGCTGATGCTTTCAGTAAGATAGCTAACTAGGTTGAATGTGTTCACATCATGACTGGGCAAAGCAAAACCTGGAATCCCTCTCTGAATTTTTTTTAGATAATCTTTGCTACTGCTTGGTTATTTTAGCAGTATAAATGTTTACGGATATATTTTCTTATAACCAAAATTTTGGTTCACATTCTTGAAGAAAACTCTTCTTGGGCCTTACCTTAGGGGAAGTTAGTTGACATTTCATTTATCTAAAATGTCCTAATCAGAGACAATCTAGGGGTGGTTTGATAGCTTTTGAACACTAGTCAGAAGCTCTCACTCCAAAGGCTTTAATGTAACTACCTGTAATTAACCCTAGTTGGTTGTTAATTAGCACAGTAAATGCTTAAGAAAATTGTCTTAGTCCATTTGGGGATGCTATAAAAAATACCATAGACAGGGTGGCTTACAAACAACTGAAATTTATTTCTCACAGTTCTAGAGGTTGGGAAGTCTAAGATCAAAGCACCAACAGATTTGATGTCTGATGAGGACCTGCTCCTGATTCATGGACGGCTGTTTTCTTGCCGTTTCCTCACTTGGCAGAAGCAGGGAACTCTGGTATTTTCAGGCTCTTATAAGGGCACTGATTGACAGAGCAGGAGTATCACCATCTTGGACAAGCACTGTCATTTTAAAATTCACCTTAATCAAATACCACCTAAATCCAAAGGGCATCAGCCTAATGGCTAAGGTCAGCATGACCATAAACCACATATAACAGCTCCAACCATAAACATTCCAAACTCCTCCTGGACCAGAGACTTGCTAGCCCTGAGATAACCCCCATCTGGCCAGAAAGATGTCAGCCCCAAGATAACCTCCCCTCTGCCCAGAGACATTCCAACCCCGCCATAAAACTTCTCCCCAACACGGAAACATTCCAAGCTTGTAATAAGCTTCCTCACCCTAAAACCAATATATACTCTTGGTCTGTAAAAGAAAGCCCTCCTGACTGAAATCAATCAGAAGCCCCTCTTGGGTTTTGTCTCTAAAAGTATTTGACTGTTAAGCTGCGTTTCATTTTTCTTTCCTCTTTCTTTAACTCTTATACTGATCTCAAACTTATCACTGCCAAAATGTCTTACCAACTGATACCGTCACACTGGGGATTAGGATCAACACATGTCAATGATTTTCACTGATGAAATGAAAAGAGTTCAATTTATGTGAAAAGATTAGAATTATTGTACCACTCTTTCCAAACTTTCATGAATAAGGAATAAGAATCTAGAAAGTCAAGTAGCCTATACCTTTCTGAATAGCCTGGCAAAATTGTGGATTGCATGTGGTCTTTTGAAGGTTTCTGTCAATTGGTTCCGTCTAGAAGATTAGCTGAATTTTGTCACTACAATATTATAGTATCGGCTTGGTTGTATTCCTTATTGCTGGACTGATAAATAATAATCTTATGTATTAATGCCAGCCCTGTACTTATTTCTAGTTAATAAAATAGTAATAGGAAAGGAGAGATTGTAAGTATGTAGAGTGTTGTAGTTGACATGGCAAATAAATGTGCAGAATAAATGGAATAAAAGGAAGACTGGGCACTTCTAAATGACTACTAAGACAGAAATGAAGAAATTCATAGACAAGCTGCTGCTTGTGAATTAAGATTTAATGATAAGTAAGTATTCAATGAAGGAACAATAGTACAGGGCTGGCTATGGCAACAGAACAGGAGAGAGACTGTGTTATTTTCATGGAACTGAAAGTAACAGTGTGACTGAAGAATAGGTTGTCTTCACATGAAATAGTTTGTCCACCTTGTGAAAAACTTTGGTTTTATTTTCAATCATTGCAAAGTAATGAAAAGGTTTTATGCAAGGCAATAGATTGAATTTGTGCCTTAGATAGAGTATTCTGATACCGGTGGCCATTCCTGCTAGCAAAAAGATCAGCTGAAAGATTAAAACAGAGACTGTTAGATGTTCACCAAACCCATTTTCTCTTTCTCTCAAACACACACTAGATTATATTCTAGCCTCTTTTTAAGGTGGATAAAACCATATAAATGAGTTCCAGCCAAAGGGAAGTAGATAGAAGTGCAATGTGTTACGTCCAGGCCTGCTGCACAAAACCTGTCGACATGTAATTCTGCACATTCTTTACTTGTAGGAAGCAATATGTGATATGATAGAACCACTAGTTGGATGTTGCCTGGGTTGCTCAGTCATCATTTGAAGGAGAACCACCTGTGACATTACAAAACCTATTTGGACATTTCGTGGGTGAAAAGTAAATTTCTGTTGTGTCAAGCCACTGAGATTTTGAGGTCAATCTCATATAGCAGATTCCTTTAAATACAACATATTATTATTATAGTTTTGTGAGGGATGACAAGATCCTGAAATACTACAGTGGTTGTGAGGACAGAAAGAAATGGTCATTGACATTAGATGTTTAGGAGATAGAAGTATGGAGGGAATGTTGACTGATTTAACGTGGAGTGAACAGAACAACAGAGGATTACTTCTAACTTTTCATTTTGGGCAACTGGGAATATGATAAAGTAGTAACAGGAATCACTGGGTGATATAAGGTATTTTGGAAAGATAAGTATCAATATGAACCTACTGCTGTTAGGTGTACCTGTTTGGAAGATTGTTTAACTTGTTTATAATTTTTTATTCTTTCCTATTTTTTGCCCTGTGTTCATGTGGATAGAGTATACTTCTTTGCTCCATTGATTTGGGGCTTGACCATGTGGTTTTTCTTGGACCAGTGAAATGAGGGCAGGAAATTTGGTGTTCCAGTTTCAAGCAGAGGTGTTAATGGAAACCACTCCCCATGAGTGCTCTTACTCTCTAACATAAGGACATCATCATAACCCAGGAACTACTTCTTCCATCATCCCCATAGTTATTATATCTCAAAATAATCTGGAGAAGAGCTGCCACAGCTGACCCTCAGAACACATAAAGAAGAAATAAATATTTGTCTTTGTAAGTTATGTGAGCTATGCAGTGTTATTACAGAAAAAAAATGACCTATTTGGAATAAGATAGTTGAAGCTTCTAATAGAGAGCTGGGAATACTACCCTGGAGAAGAAGAAGCTGAAGATACAGATTTTGGTGTTGTAGTAGTTAAAAGTTGTTAACATGAATAAGATCACTAAGGTAAACCAGAGAAGAGAAGAATTACAAGGATGCAAGGAACCCTAAGAGCAGCAACAATTGAAGTGTGAGCTGGGAAAATGGTTCAGATTGGAGAATGAGAATGGATAGTCATTGTTTAAGAAAATCATGAAAATGCAATGTATGGACGGGAGTGGTGGCTCGCGCCTGTAATCCCAGCAATTTGGGAGGACGAGGCAGGCAGATCGCGAGGTCAGGAGTTAGGGACCAGCTTGGCCAACATTCTGAAACCCCATCTCTACTCAAAAATACAAAAATTAGCCGGGTGTGGTGATGGCTGCCTGTAGTCCCAGCTACTCAGGAGGCTGAGGCAGGAGAATTGCTTGAACCCGGGAGGCGGAGGTTGCAGTGAGCCGAGATCACACCAGTGCACTCCAGCCTGGGCAACAGAGCGAGACTCTGTCTAAAAAGAAAAGAAAAGAAAAGAAAATGCCATGTAATGAAAATAAAGGAATGGCAGTATCTCAAGGAGGGTATTGTGAGCAATATTAAACATCACAAAAAGTTGAGGTAAAAAATGCTGAAAATAATCCTTTGAATAACAGAAATTAGAACACATTGCTAAAAGTCACACAGTGTGATACCATTTCCAAGAGACTTATTACCGTCTGTACATTTATTAATGCTTTATTAGTGCTTGTTGAGTGAATTTTTTTAAATTTCATTTTATTTTAGATTCCAGTATACATGTGCAGAACATGCAGGTTTGTTACACAAGTAAACGTGTGCCATTGTGGTTTGCTGCACCTATCAACCCATGACCTAGGCATTAAGCCCCACATCCTTTAGCTATTAAATGAATGTATTTGTCCACTACATTTACACACAGAAACAATCCTGGCATTTATTCAGCATTTATTACAGTTAAACTTCTATATTATGTGAACCCAAAACATTATTGTGTGCCTCAGAAAATTACTGCTTTACTTTTAATTCTATAAAATAATGACTTATTAAAATTATATGTTAGACATTGAACTCAATGATGTTTAAGGAAATTTAATGCTTAAAGAGAAAATATATCTTTTGGCTTTTATTTCAATTAAAAAATGGCTCTAAGTTGGAAGATTTCACTCACTTAGACAAATCTTTTAAAAGACCATTTAAAAATGGCAGTAAATCTTGTTGACAGCATTAAAAGTATATGTATGTGCTCTTTTAGCTTATTGGAATGTAAAAACAAACATAAGCGCCTTTAGAGCACTAAGGAAAAACTGGAACACTTTGTATATAATGGGCTTGATTGATTACCTTCTGGGAACCAGAGATTCACAAGGTTTTATGAATCATATAATGGATGAAGCATATTTTCATCAGGAAACTTTTATGACTGCTGGTTTCTTTAGGGAATTTTCATATTTTTTATCAAATGGGGCTTTGCTATGTTGCCCAGGCTGCTGTCAAACTCCTGGGCTCAAGCCATTCTTCTGCCTCAGCCTCATGAGTAGTTGGGATTACAGGCACACATCATCATGCTCGGTTCTTAGAGAATTTACTTGATGATAAATACTGAATATTTTGTTTAAAAATTTGCTGCCTAAAAGCTTCCGCAATTTGGAATTTTGTCATGTTGAAAAGCTTTCAGGAAGCATGGTAGAAAAGGTTATTAGTATTTAATTTACTGAACTGGAAAACACAACAATGGTTTTTATAGTCTAGAAAGATATTATGAACAATATTTCTGCAAATATTTTATATTTATATTGCTATTCTGTTGTTCCCAAACACAAAATATTTCTAAATTTAGGGTCAACAGTGTTATCTCTTATGGACACAGTCTGAATATAATAATTATGAAATGAACATGTGTTTTGAGGACAAACATTCAGCAATAAACTGCAAAAGCTCCCCAAGCATATTTCTGAGGCACCCAGAAGATTAATTGGTCACGCTGAAGATTTCAGCCTAAATAAAGATAATATTTTTCTTTCAGGGAAATCAGAGCTCCTATAAGCAAACTCTAACTCGTAAGACCCAGGAAAGCTGAGCTAGCTCTAAGAGTTGACCTTGATAGAAGACTGCAGACTACTGAGTTTCTCTACTGAAGTAATTGCATTGTGGCATCTTGCATTGGACATCATGAGTTGAGTCCTTCATTTGGACTAATTGATGCTTTTCTTTCCCTTTGTTAATACTGACTGATACCCACAACTTACTGAATGCTTGCCGCTAGTATACAACTTCCGCATACCCATGCACTTCTGCTCTTACAAGCCTTACCACAAGTCAACCTTGTTAGCAATTAAACCTGCTATGCTGGTTGAACTGCTCTTGTAATTATGTAATTTACCTCTTTCCAAAAATGGTAAAATATGAACTAGGAAAAAAAACATGAAAATTAGTTCAATATTTTCGAAGACTTAAAAACACTTTCAAAATAGATGTGCATTAGATGACTCTGAAATAACAGAAGAAAAGTCATGAAAAACTTGAAATCCAAGGGGAGATTCTGTGAGGTCAAGTTGCCTTTAAAGGTCTCTAGTCCTTGTTCTACTTTTAGAAGCCACAAACTAGAAATCTTAGATAATACATTCTGAGTATGGTTGATGCAAGAAAGACAGAGAGTCTGCTCTTGGATGTTTACCCAAAGAAAAGTCTTGGGCCTGACAACCAAAAGATTGTAAATAAATGTAATAAAAAATAATGTGTATACCTCTTTTGTGAATAGTTATTTTAAATAATTTTCTATAAACCAATCCACTTCATGCTTCTATCTCACTGGGTAAGAAGGCTTTGTGGTGTTGCCTAGATTTGCTGAATCTTCCCTTGCCAGCCTGCTGAGACCCTTACCTTAGATTTTTGACTTAGTAATTGTTTGTCCCATTAAGACTTGATGCGTCATTAGTGATAATTTGTGTGAATGTGACAGGCCTAGGTGTATCCCCACCCATCACCGCAGATAAAACAGACCTAAGCCTTAATGAGGATTGTGTCTTCTAAGACAAAGCAGATAGGGCTAGAGGGCCATGTGAAGCAGAGAATCTCCCAGAACCTGGCATCTAACAGTGCTCAATAAATGTTGGTTGAAATAAATGTCCCTAAATGTCTAAGCTGGGCAGTGGTTCTGCTCATAACTCATTTTTCTTTGGAAATATGATTGATTATTTCTATAATTTTCCTTCAAATCTTAAGTCGTTGTATGAATTAGTTTTTTCCTTGTTTCCCCTTCCTATTACAGATTAAACCAACATTGGTAATTTCCAAGCATTATCTCTACATACAAATTGCCTTAATTATTTATGTGTAATTTGTAAGTGTTACTATTGATCTTATGATATTAAGTATAAAGCAAGTAAATGAGTATTCTACTCAATAACAGCACCAGATTTCAAATCAAAAGAACATGTTCAGGTCACGAGTATGTCATTCTCCATCAGCATGATGCTAATGAATTAATTTAGTCTTTTTTCAGGCTTTATTTTCCTCATTTGTAAAATATTAGTGATCTCATGCTAATAAGTTATACATTTTGTATTTTTTAACACACTAGGGTGATTTATCATCATTGCAGCTATTATCCATTGCTGCTTTGACTTAGATGGCTATTTTGATATAAAAAAAAAACTATTGTGTCCTCCTGAAGCTAATATTTAAATAATTTTACAATATCCTTCTGTAGAAGACATACATCTCTTTACTTTTTAATTATAATATAACTTGAATGAGAATCAAGTTCTTTTCCAACTGTAGATTTACCCAAAGGCAATTGTCCTATTTCAACTGCATAGTCCCATAAGAGTACTTCTTCCCTGTAACTGATTTTAATAATTCAGACTTTCAGTGTGAACTGGAATACTGGATTGAGGGTCAGGAGCTTGGTTTCTATTTCTGCCACTGTAGCTAGCTTGCTATTCTTTGGGGACAAGGCATTTAACTCCTTTTCATTTTAGTTTTATCAACTGTAAATTGGTATAAAAATGGCTTGTAGGATAGAATATCTGAAAAGTAACATTAAGGCAAATATAATTTTTAAAAATTATAAATAGAAAAGAAGGAAAATTTTATTGTAAGTGAATGGTTGAGTGGTATAAATTGCATACGCTATAATCTAATGCAAAAATACCTGATATAGATAGAATCAATATTGATCATTAATTTTTATTTTTTTGTCAAACACATGGGATAACTTTGTCTTTCTCTTAAGGATATTGTAAAACAATAAAAAGGCAAAGAGGTATAGTACTTTCTCTCCTTTTTAAAAAATAGGACAATTCCAAAGACCCTTGGGGAATAGTGAGAATCACATGTGTGACACCCACTGTTCTGGCAATGCTTGGCTGATGGTGTTCAGTACAGTCTTGTTAAAACTGGACAGAGTAGAAATTAGGATAGGAGATGTCTAAGTCAATTTCCTCCCTAAGGTTCCTCAAACCTTTGGAAACTTAACATGTCCTTACCATTCTTGCTGTGGATGCTTTTTTCTTGCTTATTCTTAGAATTAAAGTAACCCCTCCTGTAGGATGGAAACAAAGTAGACATCTCTGGAAAACAAGATTTAATAAATCAGATACGCTTGTACTTTCCGTCAATATTGGTCATATTTTGATTTTTATAATTGCTAACTCACTTTAAGAAAGGAGACACTGTTTATAGCCCCCACAATTAAATTGCCAACTTAGGCCTAAATAATTCTAAATATATCTATTTCCTATTTCTAACTGCTCAGAAAATATTGCTTTTGTCAAACCTTAGCCTGTTAGAAATAACCCTGTGAGAACTTAAAAGTGCATTTTCAGTGCAGAGCAGTGGAGTAGTGCTTTCTTTCTTTTCCAAACCATTTTTGGTTCCCAAATTCTCTGGGAAACTGAAGTAGCCAAGATTTATGTCAGAGATGAAAAGATTCTCAAATTAGTTCTGGGCCTCTAGAGGGCAAAGGACTTATTATGATGTCTTATCAGGCAAACTTCTAAAGGTTAGTGCTTTACATTTTTAAAACCAATAAAAAGGAATCCCTCTTTTTAAGAAGTGAAAATGCTAACACTAACCCTACTGTCTATCAAAAAGAGAAGAAAAGAAGGAAAAAAGAAGATATCTAGGAGAGATAATGAAGGACAGAGAGTTTGTTAATTAAAGTGAAATATAAGTTCAGAGTTTATATGAAACAAGAAAGGATTTATTCCTCTTACACTTTCCTCAAACTACATTGCCTAACCTAAATGTCCATCCCGCCTGTATGAATGAAGAATAATGACAATTATTTACTCTCTGAATGAAACACTGATGTTTTTATTCAGTAGGTATCAAAATCTATTAGAAACATCTTTCTAAAAGCAGCAGGAGTTCTGCTCTAGGGAGTTTCTGAAGCCAGAACAGACATCGAGACTTTCTTTTTCCAAGTTAGTGAAGAGAATAATACATTTTTCTCTAGTAAGTTGAACTGCAGGCCAGTCTATTCAAACCTCATTTACATAGCCTTTCAGATACAAGCGTATGTTCCCCCACAAGTAGGTTAGGTTGGCCAATAGAAGCCAGGCAATTAATCTTGTTATTTAATTTGAGAGAAACTTAATGGTGATGATGGAATATTTCAGAAATGCCTGACTAGAATAGCATAGTATTTCTGACATATCAAATTAACATTCAGTGTGTTACCAGATGGGTTGACAATCTCAGGATATTTTCTCTTCCCTAGGAAATCTGGGACACTAATTCATACTTAATTCATACACAAACACACACAAACATTTATAAAACATTATTCATCTTCTCATCTCAATAAATAGTGGCAAATAATCAAAATGATTAGCATGAGACAGAAGATTTGGTGCTTCAGATTTGCTACTATAAATAATTATTTCCTGGAAAAAGAGGCTTGGAAAAATACAAGAGAGGTAAAAGATAAAGTACTTTTAGCTAAGTGTGGATTATATTTGTGCATTCTAAGATATGTGTAGTAAGTTTTAGGGTATAGTAACTCAAAGATATGTGTAGTAAGTTTTAAGGTGTAGTAACTTATTAAAAACAGGAAATAAGTTTTAATTCTCCCAAATGACCAGCCAGAGCTCCCTTTTTAGGGAAAATACAGAAGAGAACATGAGGAAGATTTTGCTTGCTTCTATAAAATAGAAATTATTTGTGCCATTTTGAACAAATTTTAAAAATAAGGGTAATAGCATCAAATTTTTCTATCTGGAGGTTCAGTTTTTTTTTTTTTTTAGCTGTAAATTAACTGATTCACTGTTTAACTCCTTGATCCAGTAGAATTCTAGAAGTAAATTCCTCATAGAGCAGTGGTGTAAAAAGTATGTTAGTGATTTAACATAATTTAATGGAATTTCATCTCATTTTGAGACCATCTTTGAAGACTGGACAGTTTGATACCAGACCTATCTCTGCATCTCTTCAAACATCTGTTCTAGAGTATTATCTCAGAGAAAAAAAGTCTTAGACTTTGGCCAAAGAGCAGGGAGGATTGTGTGTTTTTGTTATTTAACCTCCCTGTGTATGTTTCCATACTTGTGTAATGGAAGTAATATGATAGCTTTGAGACTTAAACAAGATAATGATTCTAAAACACCTCTGCTATAATAAGCATATCATGAATTTAGGTATGTTAACTAATGTCACAATTAGAACGGTTTATTAACATTTAAAATTTGAGTGCCTGCTTTGTAGACACTGGTATTGTAAAACTTACCTGGTATATTCTCAGTTGTCTGATCTCACTAATTATAATTGATATATAATGTATAATTTTCATGCCAAAGAATAATAAATAATTTTGTACGCTAGAATTTTAAATGCAAGCAAATCTTTCTGGGGAAATTCATGTAGTACTGTAGAAGCAAAGTCAATAATTTATCTTAGGTAGAGTAAGAGAGTCTTGGCTTGACTAAATAACTCTTAAGAGAAAACCATTACTATTCAAGAGTGATTAATGGTTCTATAATTGTTATTTATTTTGTTATCTGTTAAAAATAGCTGCATACCATTTGTCAGTAAAATGCTTGTTTTTGTTAGTCAAGGTTCTCTAGAGGGACAGAACTAATAGGATAGATAGATATATATAGGGGAGTTAAGTATTAACTCACACGATCCCAAGGTGTCACAATAGGCCATCTGCAAGCTAAGGAGCAAGGAAAGACAGTCCGAGTCCCAAAACCAAAGAACTTGGAGTCCAGTGTTCGAGGGCAGGAAGCATCCAACAGAGGAGAAAGATGTAGGCTGTGAGGCTAAGCCAGTCTAGCCTTTCCATGTTTTTTTTCTGCCTGCTTTATATTCTAGCCATGCTGGCAGCTGATTAGATGGTGCCTGCCCAGATTAAGGGTGGGTCTGCCTTTCCCAGCCCACCGACTCAAATGTTAATCTCCTTTGGCAACATCCTCATAGACACATACTTTGCATCCTTCAATCCAATCAAGTTGACATTCAGTATTAACTATCACATTTCTCTTCTTCTATATTCCTTCAACAGAAGTGTAAGACCTTGCATTTTTTTCCAAAATAAAATTAAAAAATCAAACAATTAGCTTTATTTATGTGGAACCACATATTTCTTTCTGGTTACAGATAAGCATTCCTAACTTTTTGTTAAGCTCTAACAAACAGATGGAGAAATAAAAATAAATTTCTATGTCTGCTTAGAAGACCCTGTATCTACTTTCTTTTTCATTGAGATAGGGCCACTGTTCCTATCTTGTTTAGAGCATGTTTCTAATAAGATACACTCCAAAATGGAAGAGCTCTGGGCAAGGAGTGAATTCCGTAGTGAATACCTGGGTGTTTTTTCACAGTAGCTGCCTTTAACTGTGTGTCACAACCACTGTCAAAAAAAATGAAAATATTTTTTCTTTCTGTATTATAATTTTTTCCCCTTCTCTCTCACCATTCCCATTCTGGTCTTTTTTACTTTAATACCTATCCTTTTTTTCTCTCTTTACCCTCTCTTCCTGTTTTCAGATGATGGCTCTTATTGTTTAAGGACTGAATACCACTTTATTTCACTTGTATGCTTCAGAATTGGAATTTGTGAACACGACTTATCTCCTTATGCCAATGTCTGAGGAAAAACTAAATATGCCTTGATCTCTCATAAAGAGGTGATTTTAAAGAGTGCCTTGCCATGAACTGATTTAATTTTTTGTTCTTTTTTTTAAAAAAAGTTAATATGTTATTTAGCCTAATACATCCAAAATATTATCATTTCCACATGAAATCAATATAAAAACGATTTAGATATTTTACAATCTTTTTTCCTATTATAAATGATTTTGTTCTTTTAATATTTGTGTTTCACCTATACAGAGTTTATTTTCTCATTTAATTTAAGAACTCTGGGATATATTCACTGAAGATTTTGTAGAAATACCTGGTTTTACTCCATAGGACAGTGAATGTCATGTTAGATACACTTGACAGTAGGAAAATACTGAACAATTCTATTATTAGTTTGAGATCTTACTATTCTATTATATATCAAAAATCTTAACTACTAAAATAAAAGATGCACCTCTGAGTGATTATAAAAAGACTGGGTTAAAATTTATGTGGACCAGAGTTTTAATTCTTGGAGCCAAAGAATAAGGTGAATTGAGTAATATCTTCTTATATATATCAGTTTTCTGTATATCAGACTAAATAATTTTTTCTGGTATGGAAATATAATAAATTACTGCTAGATTGTGAGGCAGTGTATTTAAAAATTCAGTAACTCTGACAAGATAGCCATTGCACTGACCAAATTACTAACAAATTGAGTCAGTTGGTTAGTTTTGTTAGTAAAACAGAGACCACTCAAGATAGTTCAACCAGGAAGAAATTAATGTAAAAAAATTGGATACTTATACAATCTTTGGAAGGACGAATGGAGTGAAGTTTAGGGAAAGCTACCACTAATATTCAAGAGATCAGGAAACTATGTATTGCATAGGAAACCACTGCCTATAATCTCAATTGTCTGCAGAACGGAAGAAGCACTCAGAAGGTGTTGCTTACATCTGCCATTTATCCTTGCTAATGATTTTCACTGTGGAAAAAGAATAACTATGTCATCCTCTTGTTTGTTTTCGAATCTCCTGCCAGTGCTTCTCACTGATACTTTGCAAATTGAGACTCAGCTATAGTTTGTAAATTGAGACTCGGCTAGTGAGAGATTCTGATCGTGGCAGACTCTCCCCTGTGACATAGATGAGAGTTTAGAGAAGACAGAGGACATTGCTGATTTGACATTGGACGATCTTATGAGAGTAGCCTACAAGTATCGGGGTAAAGTAACTAAATCTGGCAGCCTTGGACTTTTCTTGTGATTTGTCTAAGTATCCTTATCTACTAGACCTGTAGGATTTACTTGTTCACATGGACATTAGATCCCCTTCCTTTATTTTGTATTGGATGATGGTGAAACACAAAGATTTATGATGCCTTAAAAATAATTGTATTCATGTTAATAACATTTCGGTGTAATTGAGGATGGAATGAGCCAGCAATATTTATGCAGTTCTGCACAAACAGACCAGGACATTAAAAAAAAATTTATTTTAAAATAGCTTGAAATTTACAGAGACAAATATGAAAATAGTACAGAGAGTTTCCGTATTCCTGTGCCCAGCCTCCAGTTTCCTCTATTATGAATATGTAATATGTGTATGGTATATTTATTACAATTTATTAATCAACATTGATACAGTATTATTAACTAAGTCTATACTTTATTTAGCTATTCCTAATTTTTACCTAGTTTTTTTTTTTCCTTCCGGGATCCTATCCAGGCTACCACATTACAGTTAGCTGTCATGTCCGCTTAGGTTTCTCTTGGCTGTAACAGTTTTTCAGACTGTTCTTGATGATATTGACATCATCAAGGGTCAAGTTTTGAAGAGTACTGGTCAGGTATTTTGTAGACTGTCCCTCAGTTGAGGTTTCTCTGATGTTTTACTCACAATTAGATTGGGATTATGGGCTTTTAGGATGAAGATGACAGATGTAGAATTCCATTTTTATCACATAATATAAACAATATTTGCTATTGACAAGACATCACTGTTGATGTTGACAATTATCATTTGGCATACACAGTCAGGTTTCTTAACTTAAAGTTACTCTTTTTTCCCTTTTTGTTCTGTACTTTTTGGAAAGAATCACTTATGCGTAATCCACACTTTATGAGTGAAAAGTTATGCTCCTCTCCCTTAAGGGTATATTTTACATGAATTATTTGAAGTTCTTCTGCATGGGAAGTTTGTCTCTTCTTCCTCCTTCACTTAATTAATCAGCCATTTATTTATATCAGTATTTACACATACTTATTTTACACTTTGGCTTATAGCCCGATGCTACTTTGTGTATTTTGCTGCTCAAAGTGTACCAGCTTTGGCCACTGGGAGCTCTTTCAATCGGCTCCTGTGTCACTTTGTCATATTATCATCACTGTGCAGTTATTTTCTGAGCACTTTCTTTTTTTCTAGCACTATGACAGTTTTAAGATTCATCTTGCATATTTCCTCCCCCCATCTGTGATCAGCCATGTCTCCAATAAGCCCTGGTTTCTTTCATTGGAGAATGGTATTAAAAACCAAGATGTAGACATTAAGTATGCTCATTGCTACTGGGATGTCATTGCTTCTAGGCTGTTTCAACTAACAAGAAGTATATGTGTATATACTAACCTATGTATATACATATATCCGTAAATATTTTATATATAACCATCTGTATCTATGTTAAACTAAACATGAATTTATACTGTTGTCTATAACTCAAATCCATTACCACATGGATTATTCATCCTCCTCCCCTTGCTTGTTGGTCAACTGCCACTCCACAAGTGAGAAACATGGCTTTTACCATTCACCATCCATTACTTAATTGTTCAATTCCAGTATACATGTACAGCAGTATGAGAATTGTTAAGCCACTCATTTCCAAAATGACTTAGGTCAGCATCTTTTTCCCCCACATGCCAGGGGTACTTTGAACATTTATTATATGATAAATGCATATGTATCATGTGTGCACAGCTCTGCATCTGTGAACATAAGGAATTGAAAGAATTGTCAGTAGTTGAGCATGGTAGAGCAAGGAAGGCTTGTTCACATTATTCTCATAAGATAATTAAGTTTAAAAACCAAAAAAATTAGCAAAAAATGCTCCTTTATTTTCTGTATCCTCATTTGTCATGTGATATTTTTGCATGCTTGTAGCTTATGATATCTCTTTTAGAGGGTAGAGGAAGCATGCTCTCAAAGGCCAAAAATGAGAAAGAAAAGGTTTGATTATATCATTACTGTCAACCATACTGGATAAAAAGAAAAAAGAAAGGCTAACTCAAAGAATAGTTGTGACTAAGTTTTTTTCTGTGATGCCCCCTGATGGACAAAACTCTTTTTGCCTGCCCCTGTGGAACATTTCCTAAATCTCTACTCAGACCTTTAAAATGCTTGACCATGAAGTGAAATAACTCATTTCAAAAGCCTGAGATGATAAAGGAGAGAGAGGATAACTGATTATCCCTTATTGTCATCATGAGTAGAAAGTAAAAATACATTGTTAAAAGAGCTCTTTTTATGGAAGCTTTTTCTCAGACTTCCCAACCTTTTATACATTGCTTACAAATTTGCCAATTTTTCAGTTTCTTTGCTCAGAGAAGAAAGGTGTCTCCTTGCTTTTTGATTAAAAATCCTCCTAAAATTCTTTTCCTTTTTTTTGTGTGTGTGTTTGTGTTAAAAACTGTGCTAGATGGTTGTGGGATACTACGACAAAGACGTCTCAACATGCTGTTTAAGTAAAGTTAAATATAATGTTGGAGATGATATACAGGCACACTTCATAGTTATTGCAAGCATGGTTCTACACTACTGCAATAAAGCAAATATCACAATAAAGTGAGTCACACTTTTTTTTGTTTTCCCAATGCATATAAAATTTATGTTTACACTATACTATAGTCTATTAAATATACAATAGTGTTATGTCTAAAAAATTACACATACCTTACTTAAAAATACCTTGTTGCTAAAAAATACTAATGCTTATCTGAATATACAGTGAGTAATAATCTCACTGCTGGTGGAAGGTCTTGCTTCAGAGTTAATGGTTGCTGATTGATCAGCGTGATCGTTGCTAAAGGTTGACAGGGCTGTAACAATTTCTTGAAATAAAACAATAAAGTTAGCTGCAACAGTTAATTCTTTCTTTCATAAAGTATTCTTCTGTAGCATGCAATGCTATTTGATAGCATTTAACCACAGTAGAACTTTCAAAAATTGGAGTCAATTCTTTCAAACTCTGCCACTCCTTTATCAACTACATTTATGTAATATTCTAAATATTTTCTTGTAATTTCATAGCATCATAGATTATATCTCAATAAACCACTTTCTTTGCTCATCCATAAGGAGCAACTTCTCATCTGTTCAAGTTTGATCACGAGATTGCAGCACTTCAGTCACACTGTCAGGCTCCAGTTCTAATTCGTCATCTTGCTATTTCCACCACATCTGCAGTCACTTTCTTCACTGAAGTTTTGAACCTCTCAAGGACATCCATGAAGGCTGACTCAACTTCTTTTAAACTTCTGTTAATGTTGATATTTTGACCTCCTCTAAGGAACCACAAATGTTCTTAATAACATCTAGAATAGTGAATTATTTCCAGTAGTTTTTCAATTTACTATCTATGGCAGCTATATAGTCTTACACAAAATATGTCTTAAATAATAAAACTTGAAAGTAAAAATTATTCATTGGCCTATGCACTGCAGAATAAATGTTGTGTTAGCAGGCATGAGAACAACATTAATTTCTTTGTATATCTCCATCAGAGCTCTTGGGTGACCAGGTGCATGGTCAATGAGCCATAATATTTTGAAAGAAATCTTTTTTTGAACAATAGGCTTAAAATATGCAATAAATCATGCTGTAAACAGATGTGCTGTCCTCCAAGCTTTGTTATGCCCTTTATACAGCACAGGCAGAGTCGATTTAGCATAATTCTTAAGGACTAAAGATTTTTGAAATGGTCAATGAGCATAGGCTGCAACTTAGAGTCACTAGCTGCATTAGCCCCTAAGGTTGGGGCCCAGAATTCTCTACAGGTAATTCTGATGCACACAGAAGTTAGAACCACTGCATGAAAGCTGTGGCAGCCCACAAGTGATTCACCATGCCGACCCAATGGGGAAACAGAAGCAGCAATCCTTAGAACACCAGTGTTTGTAACGTAGACTCTTAGTAAGTCACAGGTAGCTCCCTTCCTTTCCTATGGCACAGAATGTGCATGAAATGGGAATGGGTGTTGTAAGTGGCCCCTAAGTGAAGCTCATGTGGCACCTGCTTCCACCTGCCCCGATCCTTAGTTAAACCTGAGAGCAGTGAGAAAGAAAAGAGAACTGACTCTCATTATCTTTCTCTATGCCCAGCCCACTGTTTATCCTTCTGGTTTATTATGGGTTGAATTATATCCCCGTGAAAAGGCTGTTGAATCACTAATCCCAAGTATCTCAGAATGTGGCCTTATTTGAAAATAAGTTCTCTACAAAGATATCAAGCTAAAGTGAAGTCATTAGGATGGGTCCTAATCCAAGATAACTGGGTTCTTTATAGAAAAAAACAAAAAAGAGAGATATTTGGACATAGAGACAGACAAGTGTAAATGAAAGATTTGAAATCACACAGGGAGAAGATGGCCCTGTGACTGGAGTGATGCCTCTATAAGCCAGGAATGTCCCAAAAAGAATTGCCAGCAAGCAGCAGAAAGTAGAAGCCAGGAAAGATACCCTTCTAGAGGCTTCATAGATGACATGGTCCTGCCGACAATGTGATTTCAGATTGCTGGCTTCCAGAACTATGAGACAGTACATCTCTGTCAAATTAAGCAACCCAGTTTTTGGTATTTTGTTATTAGCCCTAGAACACGAATACACTGCTCTACATTTTCTAAGTCAGTGTATACAGGAATACTCTGACACTGACCGTCTCCCAGTTATTTGAAATACTACATGGTTAGAAGGGAAAGAAAATATATCCACAAAAAACATACAGCCTAACATTGCTGGGGCAGCGGGTGGAGAAGACTTTTTGGGGTAGAGAGAGTTGACCTTCAAAGAGAGGTCAACTTCTTGATGGAAGCTCTGGGACGCAGAACTTGATTAAAGTGTGCACATACAAAAGACTCAACTGTTCTGAATATATATTTTGTTATTGCATGTTTTGTATTGCTTGAAAAATAAAAGGTAAACCTTTCCAAGATAACATAGTCTGGGATCGTGCAGTGTTCAGGAATCAGGAGTGCATTATAAATCACACCTCTTATCGCCACAAGCTGCAGAGGAGGATGGGGAGGCAGGTAACATAACTGTGTGGAGCCAGACTGTTAGAAAAGGGCCCAAGGAAGGGAAATTATTCATATTAGGTTTAGTTTTTAAAACTGAACAGTAGGAAAAAAAGCAATCACAGGAAAATTGGGTTCAGTTGTTGCCACATTTATTCCCTTGATTTCAAACTCTACGTTAACATTGCAGAAAGGACTTTGAATGAAATCCTGTTTTATCTGCTGTAATAACATAAACATTCATTAATTAAAAAGATAGGGCTTAAATGTGATCAATAAAACATTACAGCTGTAAAATGCCTAAGTCCAAGACACACTCTAGTGGCAGGTGCTAGGGCTAATTTAGAAAGACTGGCTTCAGCTGGGGACTGCAAGAAGCCTGTGCTGTGGTCTTCACTAAGTCATCAGAGAGAGAGAGGGAGAGCGAGCTGTTCTTGTAAGCAGAAAGCAAAGCTGTCCTCAAATGGGGCTAAATCTTTGGAATTCAGAGTGGTGTTCAAAATGGTGGGTCTTTTCTTAGCCCGCTGCAAGATGCAGACAAACTGCAAAAGGAGATAGAGGAGAAGTGAAACTTCCAAATGCCACTGAAAAAAGAAAAACTGAAGCTCATCTATCCACAGCTCTCCTTCATCTCTCAGCAAATTCACTAATTAATTAATTTATTCAACACATATTTCCAGTGTCTATTCTTTGCTAGCATGTGGTAGGTCATGAATATAGTGATGAGGCAGATAGAACAAATTTTTCTCAGTTGAACTTGTATTCCAGCAAATCATAAAAAAAAATCAGCTTGTCCTTCACCTCTTCTCTTATCCCTCAAATATGCTCATGTTTAGCTGAAGAAAACTGCCAACTAAGGATTGAAAAGACATTACACATTTTTGTTTTTGGTGACACAAAACATTGCAGTGAGGCAATTAGGAGTCATAGCTATAAATAAGAAATTCTGCCTAATAGAAGAGACATTTCTAAATCTTGTCCTAATCTTTCTCACTTTTTTATGGCTTTTGCTTCATTTTATGACATTTTATTGCTTTTTTATGGCACTAAAAATTGCAAATGCTTTTCCAGCATATTACAATATTCAAAAGACAGCCCTCATAGATGACTGAATTTTCAATTGGTTAGAATTTGGAATGTATTCAGTTTAACCTTCAAATAACCTCTTTTTCACAGAAAGAGAAGCTATTAAATACCTAGGTCATTTTGCCTGTAAAAGACTGTAACAGACTGTTAAAACAAGGAATCATTAAATATGTAGATGGCTTCTGCATGTCTGATTGATATATACACACTGTAGTCACATTACATGAGGAGCTACTTTTTTCCGATGACATTACTTTCTGATATGGTTTGGCTGTGTCCCCACTCAAATGTCATCTTGAATTATAGCCATAATCCCCATGTGTCATGGGAGAGACCTGGGGGAAGGTAATTGAATCAAGGGGGTGGGTTTTCCTGTGCTCTTCTCATGATAGTGAATAAGTCTCACAGAATCTAATGGTTTTATAAAGGGTAGTTCCCTTGCACATGCTCTTTTGCCTGCCACCACAAAAGACATGCCTTTGCTCCTCCTTCACCTTCCATCATGATTGTGAGGCCTCCTGAACCATGTGGAACTGTGAGTCAGTTAAACCTTCTTTCCTTCATAAATTGCCCAGTCTTGGGTATGTCTTTATTGACAGCATAAGAACAGACTAATATAGTAAATTGGTAGTGGCAGAGTGGTGTGCTGCTGTAAAGATACCTGAAAAAGTGGAAGCGACTTTAAAACTGGGTAACCGGCAGAGGTTGGAACAGTTTGGAGGGCTCAGAAAAAGACAGAAAAATGTGAGAAAGTTTGGAGCTTCCTAGATGTTGAATGGCTTCAACCAAAATACTGATAGTGATATGAGCAATAAAGTCCAGGCTGAGGTGGTCTCAGATAGAGATGAGGAACTTGTTGGGAACTGGAATGTATGTCACACTTGCTACGCTTTACCAAAGAGGCTGGTGGCATTTCACCTCTGTGCTAGAGATCTGTGGAACTTTGAACCTGAAAGAGATGATTTAGTGATTTAAGGTATGTCGTAGAATAAATTTCTAAGCAGCAAAGCATTCAAGAGATGACTTGGGTACTCTTAAAAGCATTCAGTTTTATTCATTCACAATGATATGGATTTGAATTGGAGCTTATGTTTAAAAAAGAAGCAGAGCATAAAGGTTCAGAAAATTTGCAGCCTGATTATGCAATAGAAAGGAAGAACCCATTTTCTGAGGAGAAATTTAAGCCAGCTGCAGAAATTTGCATAAGTAACAAGGACCCAAATGTTAGTTGCCAAGACAATGGGGAAAATGTCTTCAGGGCATGCCAGAGGCCTTCATGGCAGCTCCTCCCATTACAAGGCAGGAAGCCTAGGAGGAAAAAATGATTTAATGGGCTAGGCCCGGGGCCTTGCTGCTTTGTGCAGTCTCAAGACTTGGTGCTCTGTGTCCAAGCTGTGGCTAAAAGGGGCCAACATGCAGCTCAGGCTATTCCTTCAGAGGGTGCAAGCCCCAAGCCTTGGTGGCTTCCACATGGTGTTGAGCCTGTGGGTACACAGAAGTCAAGAATTTAGGTTTGGGAACCTCTTCCTAGATGTCAGAGGATGTATGGAAATGCCTGGATGCTTAGGCAGAGGTGTGCTGCAGTGGCTGAGCTCTCATGGAGAATCTCTGCTAGGGCAGTGCAGAAGGAAAATGTGGGGTTGGATCTCCCACACAGAGTCCCCACTGGGGCACTGCCTAGTGGAGCTGTGAGAAGAGGGCCACAGTCCTCCAGACTGACCCTAGAATGGTAGATCCACCAACAGCTTTCACTGTGCCCCTGGAAAAGCCACAGACACTCAATGCCAGCCCATAAAAGCAATAAGGAGGGGGTCTGTACCTTGCAACGCCACAGAAGTAGAATTGCCCAAGGTCATGGGAGCCCACTTCTTGCATCATCATGACCTGGATATGACACATGGAGTCACAGGAGATCATTTTGGAGGTTTAAGGTTTAATGACTTCCCTATTGGATTTCAGACTTGTATGGGGCCTGTAGCTCCTTTGTTTTGACCAATTCCTCCCATTTGGAAAAGGTGTATTTACCCAATGCCTGTTCCCCCATCGTATCCAGGAAGTGACTAACTTGCTTTTGATTTTACAGGCTCATAGGCAGAAGGGACTTGCCTTGTCTCAGATGAGACTTTGAACTATGGACTTTTGAGTTAAGGCTGAAACAAGTTAAGACTCTGGGGGACTATTGGGAAGGCATGATTTGTTTTGAAATGTGAAGACCTGAGATTTGGGAGGGGCCAGGGATGGAATGATATGGTTTGGCTGTGTTCCCACCAAAATTTCATCTTGAATTGTAGCTCCCATAATTACCATGTGTCTTGAGAGGAACCCAGTGGGAGGTAATTGAATCGTGGGGGTACATTTTTTCGTGCTGTCCTCCTGATAGTGAATAAGTCTCATGAGACCTGATGGTTTTATAAAGAGCAGTTTCCCTGTACATACTCTCTTGCCTGCCGCCATGTAAGGCATGCCTTTCTTCTTCCTTTGCCTTCTGCCATGATTGTGAGGCCTCCCCAGCCATGTGGAACTATGAGTCCATTAAACTCCTTTCTTTTATAAATTGGCTAGTCTCAGCTATGTCTTTATTTGTAGCATGAGAACAGACTAATACACTCTCCTTATTTTAAATCTTAGCTTTATAAGTGGCCAAGAGGCTATAGTATTATGAATCATTTGAAGAGTAGTAACAGGGCATTCCATGTTCCCAGGTGAAGTTGTACCAGGGAGGCTTACAGAATCTTCTTGGGAGATGCAGTAGGATAGTTATTTTGTAGGCTTGGCATGTGGAGTGAGTTAGAATTCAGAAAACCAGCACCAATATCTCTTTATAAATTCAGGCCTATGTGAGCCACTCAGTTTTGGAAATTGCATTATATTCTACTGCACCCTTTCTAAATTCAGCTACTTATTGATTTCAGATACTTAGAATATTGTCTTCTTTCAATAGAGTGAACATTTGGACATGAGTAGCATTTTTCAAAGAGTTCTGACATTGTTCAAGATGACTTGTGTATCAAAGTGAATTGGTTCATTTATGAGCTGTGTAGTTTTTCAGGGGCCCGTGGTAATTCAGGTGTTAAGGTCCAGAATTCTGCTCCCTTTAGAATACTCGCTTCCACCCACAGAGTTTGCTGAGCCTTGGAGGCTGACTCCCAGGTGTGGCCAATCCTCCTTGCAACACACACATATCCCTTGTGCTCAAGTGTGATGGGGAAGTATTGGAGCCTCCCACTCTCAGGAGTCACCAGTGTAGACTAATGAGTCAGAATGGCCTTCATTTTATAAGACACTGGAGAAGGGGTAGGATCCCAATAAATACTAGCACAATTTTTTTTTTTTTTTTTTTACCAATTTGTCAGGAAAGGGTGTGAGAACTCGTTAAACTGATTTAGAAGAATCAATGAAGTGTGACATTTCTTGTTTCTGAACATGTGGCTAGTTGTAAATTTGTAGCTAATGTGTATTAATTATAATGAAATTATAGAATTTTGATGACAAAAATATCAAGATAGGGAATGTTTGGCAGAAGAATTAAATAAGACTTTTTATTTTACATGATGTGACATATGATTCAACGGATTACTTATATTTTTTCTTTACAATTCATCTTGAAATCACAGTTATAGAAACCAGGGTTTACTTAAACATTAATTATTGATATACTAAATTCTTTTCTTCTGTTTATTATTTGTATGTAGATTCTGACACTTCATTTAAAAACAGACTGTATATAAAATTAGTAAAATCATTAAGTAGAAATTATGGTTTTCATATTCTTTTTTAATATTAATGATCATATTTGCTTTATAATAACTGAATGTCACATGCATTTTTACAAAGAGAAAAGACATCAGGTTGAAAAACAGTATGAATAAAAGTGAAAGGAAGCAAGAAATAGTAAAAATGAAAAAGAAAAACATGGAAAAAATACAAATTACTAATATTATGATAAACTTAGGTAATTTTTAAAAATCTGATTACTGGTAGTTCCTCCAATCACAATTTTGAAGCTAATCTCTACATTTACCAAAATAGAATTAAGTGGGAAATTTTTAGTGACCTGTTGCATCTAGTATATATTTAAGGTTCTCAAATCTTTGCCTTTCCTCTCCAGCATGTATGTGTGTGTGCTTATGTGTGCTTGTGTGTGTAATAGCAGAGAATGTTTCAATGTCAATATTCATTCTTATACCTGCATTAAGTCCTGCTGATTTTTCAAACCATCCTTTTGCCTTTCCCACTAATGAAGACAATTGACTATCACCTGTAGGCTTAGATGCCTTTCAAAATCTAAGACTAATTCTGAGTTCAGACAAGAAGGGAATCTCTTGCTCAACCTTCTGAAACTTGGCCAAACCACTCTGATTGCTAGTTAGTCTAATAATTGTAATTGTGAGTTTATTTCATTCTCTACATCTTGCCTCCAGCTCTGGCTTTCTCTCTTCATTGTCTGTTGCTTTGTCTTGGTTTAGTAGACTTCTAAGGACATTTAGAGATACCCGTCTGAGCACTGCACAACTGCACAGGACACATGTCCATGAAGCTGGCTGGCTGTGGTAGTATTCTTGATTTAAGCCGTCTCTTCTTGTTTTTGTTTCAGTCCTTCCTCTCTCAAGATGGTTACTTTATCTATCCAGTGGTTCAAGGTTTTAAAATTTTGTGTCATTCTTACATTTGTTTCCTTATACTTAGGGTACCCACAAATTGGATCTGCCTGGGACATTCCCAGTTTATGTCTGTTTCTCCAGCATAAATATTAATGGAGTCCTCCTTCATTCTTCAATTGTTCTGGTTTGGGTAATAAATTATATGTTCACGTTCATTTAGTTCTTATTCCATGGTGCCTTCTATTCAATGCATCAAAAATCCTATTGGCACCACCTTCAAAATATATCCAGCATCCGCTCACTTCTCCCCATTTCCAACAAATCATCATGATGCAAATTATTACTCTCTCTCACTTGGAGCATGGCAACAGCCTTCAAGCTGGTTTTTCTGCTTCTGTGATTGCTTCACTATAGTCTATTTACCCAGGAACAAGCTTGTGTCACTTCCTCCTACAACATTTCAATAATTTATCATCTGAGAAATCGGAACACTTTACAATGCATTATAAGGCTAGAAGTGACCCTACCTTTTTTCTTTCCATAATTGTATGCTAACCCTCTTCCTCTTCAGCTGCATTAGAGTTCTTGCTGTTTTGCAAACATATTGAACTCATTTCCATCTTTGTAGCTTTTATTCTCCCTACCTAGAATTCTCTGCCCCTGGCCTTTGTATGTAAAGCCCTGACTTTATTCAGGTATATCTCCACTTAAAGTTCAACTCATCTAAGAGACTTTATTTTTATTTTTATTTATTTATTTTTATTTTTGAGAGAGAGGGTCTGTTGTCCAGGCTGCAATGCAATGCTGTGAAAATATCTCACTGCAGTCTTGACCTCCTGGGCTTAAGCAATCCTCCCATCTAGGCTTCTTGAGTAGCTGGAACTATGGGTGCATACCACCACAAACAGCTAGTTAAAAATACATTTTTATTTTCACTTTTTTTGTAGAAATGGGGTCTCACCCTGTTGCCTAGGCTTGAGAGACTTTTTTGACCAAGATTTTTTGGGCATCTTCTCTGATTCAGTGCAAGAAATAGAAATAACTGTAGGTATATCAAGTAGATAAGAATTTAATTTAAATATTAGGAGCTTATAAAATTATTAGGAGGAAGGAAAATCAGGGGATCACCACTGGATTCCTGGTTTTGGGTCATACCACTGTAGAGTTCAGAAAATTCCCGATGGCACCATGACCTCCCTGGCTGCTACCATGACTACCTCATACCCATGAAGCAGATATTAGACAATAGACACATGCTTACATCTGCTGAAGTCTGCCAGTTGGTTGCCACCAGTGCAGGAAAATGGCCTCAAGCTCCGTGAATCTTCCACACTTTATGACTAATAGAACCTAAAGCTTGCCTAGTAAGCTAGCTGGAAAAGAGCCTGGGAAATGTATTCTTTCTTCTTCCAATCCTAACTCAACTAGAGGACACAGCACAGATGGGCCGGGTGCAGAGTGCCAGAAGACTACACATGATCCCCCGGGTACTGGCATAGTTTATTTTCCACTCTGCTTTATTTTTCTCTAAAGCACTTATCACCATCTAAAATATTTATTCATTTGCTTGTTATTTTCTGTCTTTTCTAATAGAATCTAGAGTTTAAGACAAGAACTAGAACTAGAACTAGAAAAATGTCAGTTTGCTCAGAGCATGGCACTTGAGAAATAAGTGCTGCATGTATGAATAAAGAAACTTTTACTCTCTCAGATGGACAGTCATATTTAAAATGTAAAAATAAATAGCATGTTGTATGTCATGTAGGAAGTATTATCAAAGGATGATTTCTTTGGACAGAAAAATAGGAAGTCATTAGGACTTAAATTAGTAAATTTATGTCAACAAGATTTTGTGAGAACAAAAGCAACCAACTAATTGTGTTTTTGCAATTATAAATTGAAATTAAATTTACCTCTCTTGGAGAAGAAAAACAAACAAATATCTGATACTTGGAAGTAGCAGTAACTTTCCATTATTTTTTCCACCTCTCACTATTCTCCATGGGAGATTGGTCTGATTGATGAGTTTGGGAAGGCCTTGGGTATGCTGGTTTAGTTTTTTTTCTCTCCCTCACAGTACCTGAGTGCTGTGAGGCCAAATGTGAGAAGCCAGCTGGGCAAAGCTTTGGCCCTGCAGGGAGTAGCCTGCAATTGTCCAGCTGCTCTGCCTGTGACTGAGGAGTTAAGTTCAATTCATGTGCAAAGAAATGGAAGATTATTTTGACCTCGTGGGTGAAACTAGTTTCTTCAGTAAAGACGCAGATAATTTTTTATCCTTAGTTGTCTTCTGTGTTTACTATAGAAGTTCTCAAACTAAAATACACATTGGAAACAGAGCTTTCAGATACATTAGTATCTGAGTCCATCTCTAGAGATTCTGATTTAATTATTCTGTGGTGCAGGTTTGAGAATTGGGATGTTTAAAAGCTCCCCAGGTGCATCTAGTAATCAGCCATGGTTGCCTATGTGAAAGGGGTGTTAATTATTATTTTCCAAACCCATGCAGCAGATTGGAATTGATACATGTTTATTGCTTCCAGATGTTATAGGTTGAACCTTGTCCCCCCAAATGATATGGAGAAGTCCTAATCCTTGGTACCTATGAATGTGACCTTATTTGGAAATAGTTTTTTTGCAGATGTAATCAAGTCAAGATGAGGCCATTAGGGTAGGTAATTCAATATGACTGGTGTCTTTATAAGAGAACACACACACGTGGGCTGCACACACAGACACACATGCTCAGAAAGCGAGGAAGAGCGAGAGAGAATGAAGAGGAACATGTGAAGTCAGAGAGAAATAATGAAGTTATATTCTCACAAACTGGGAAATGAATGTCTGGGGCTCCTGGAAGCTGAAAGAGGCAGGAGTGGATCCTTCTCAAGAGGCTTTAGAAGGAGCATGGGCCTGCCAACACCTTAATTTCAGATTTCTAGCTTCCAGAACTGTGAGAGAATAAACTTCTGTTGTTTTAAGCCACACAGTTTATGGTACTTTGTTATAGCAGCTCTAAGAAACTAATACAAGTAACTTGAAAGTGGTTCTTAATTATTCTGGACGTTTCATTTACCTAGCATTACAACTTACTTAATATGAGTCCCATTCTATCGGGCTTTTGTTCTCTGCCTTCCAAGGTGAGAGCTAGCTACCTTAGATCTAATTTATGCTGAGATATTGAAGATGGATGCTAGTTTTCATGTTTTTCTCTCAGGTGGCAATTGCTCTCTAATACAAAACTTCTGAAGAGAAATATTGTAGAACAAAGAAATCAATATCTCATTGTATAATTTCAGAGTCCACAGAAAATTAGAAAAGATCTTTCTAGCACCCTGTAATTATATTAGCTACTCCACTTCTGATCTCATTTACCATGCATGTGCTTTGTTTGCTTTGTCTGAGGTTTCTGTCTCTAGTAGTTACACACTTAAATGAGTGATGATCTTCTCTATTGGCTCATTGACTCAAGTCTGGTTGTCGTAGGTCATTAAATGGTCACACTCACAAAATGATGAAAGGGAGGTTATCCCTCCCTCTATGACTGACAGTATAGAAGTCACTGGACTGACAGTCTGTTCCTTCCCAAAAAAGAGTTCATGGAATAGTTTCAATACCCAACTTAAAAAGAGAGAGAGAGAGAAAGGGACTGAAGGATAAACATTACTTGGCAGAAAGAAGAAGAAAAAGCTATTGTAGTGAAGACAGCTGACCTGTAATTGTAAATATTTCTATAGATTTTTGAGGGTTATAAAGCAGTTTCCAAAGCTCATTTAATCTTTTCTACATCTTTGTGAATGACTTTTTTTTTTTGTACTCCCGTTTCACAAATGAGATAACAGATTCAGATTAAACAGCTCATAAGTGACAGAGATAAAACAAATCTATGTCTTCAGGTACTAAATATCATGTTTTTTCAGGTGTCTGTAGTGTTTTTATTGGAAAGAGTGTAGAGAAGCATGATGGAGGGGAATTAAAAGACTCTGCAGGGACAAGGCTAGGGCAAAGAAAAGCAATTTTCTCCTCTACAGAGAAAGGCAATTTTCTTCAGTGCAAGGAAGAAAAATTAAATGCATTTTTCAGAAGTTTGACATTCATGTACCCATTCATTCATTTACCAAGTACTTACTGAGAGACAATTACGTGTTGGGCATTGTTCTAGGGGATGGAGATGCAGCAATCAACAAAAGATTCCTCTCCTCATGGAGCGTATATTTGGGGTGGAGACAAATAATAATAATAGAATATAGAGTATATGAATCAGTGGTAAGTATAAAAAAAAAGCAGAGGAAAAAATACAAAATGTCAGAGTATCAAGTTGAAATTTTAGAAAGCATGGTCAACAATGGCCTCACTGAGATGGCAACTGAGAAGTTACCTGATATATCAGTAACGTTATTTTGACTAACTTATTTAACATTATAGTTTATTTTTGTATTTCTCTTAGAAGATACCTCATACTCATTCTATTCTTACTAAAAGTACACCAATTAATTCATTATCAAGTGTTTCTAATTATGTCTACTAATTCATTAATCTAATGATTTTCCAATGCAATAAGTAGAAGGTAACAAACTTGGTGAAGCTTGTCACACTGTATCACATTAGCTCAGCACTGTCCCAAGTAGATGACACTTTTAAAATGACTTTCTGCTTAAAGAATGTGTGTGAAAAAGCTGCAGCATTCAGCATTGTCAGAATGTTAACTTGGATAAAATCAGTCACCACGATGTTTTGTGCAATGGTCCTAGTAATGTCAGAAATACAGAAATGCTAGAAATAACAAGAGTTAAAGTTACTGCCTCTGGCTCTAGGAGGAAATGAGATAGAAGACAGTTAATTACTCTGTTTCTCTTCCCACAATTGTGGGCATCCACAATTACTTTTTGATACATTCTGACAGTTTGTAGTAAGAAATATCTGCTTTCCTCTTATGAGTTTATCAAAGCAATTTATAAAAAGAGGCACTGTTGTTGACATTTAAGGGGGGGTTACCAAATAAATAACAGCGCCCTTTTCTTAGTACCTACGTTTATAACCAAATGACACAAAGTTAAAAAGACAAAAACAAAAACTATCAGCTTCATTACTGAGAAAGCTGTTTGGAGAATGGAGAATGTAGCCTAGATTTGGATGCAAGTAAATTGTTTTGCTAATGTTGCTCTCTACAATTAAATTTATCCTATAAATATTTATGCAGACAATCAGATCCACTAGAGAGAAGAGCCACCCAATAGACTCTTGGGTATGCATACTATTGGGTATGCATACTCTTGGGTATGCATACATACTCTTGGTATGTATGGTACTCCCATGGAATTTTGAAAACAGCAGGCTTGACTTGTGTCAAACGTTCCCCTATCTTTCTCCGGGGAAATGTGAGTTTTGAGGGAAAAGTACCCGGATAAAGAGGCCAGAGTGTCACCCTAATGGAGTTCCCTCCATATGGAAACATTAGTAGAGGAAAGATTATAGTTCCCCCCCTTAAGATTTCATTTGACCTCAGAATATTTTCTTACATTGCCATTAATGGAAGACAGAAAAAAAAAAACCTTACGATTTATTCCTGAAAATAATTTGATCTTAGTTTTCATATCAGTCACTCAACTAAAGAAAAAAAAAAAGACTTGCAAAAGTGCTTGGAAAAAAAGTGGGTATAATAAAATTGCCCCAGGAAATGTTAATTGCCAAAAAATGTGCTCAGCACTATAAATATACTAGCTTCTAGAGATATTTTAGAATCAAGTATAATCTTTAACTTCAAGGGATTTATAATTAAGCAGTTTAGACAATAATAATAATAAAATAATAACAAGCAATACAGCATAAAAGGTAATTGTTACTTAGTGGGATAAACCAAATGCTCCACAGGAAGAGAGGGCAGGACGGCATATTGTAAAAAGCCCATGCCAGGGAAGCCAGAGACCTGGGCTCCTGTTTTGCCAACATCTAACTGAGAATTTCTAGATGAGATTAAGTCTTGTTTAATCTCTTTAGGTTTTAATTTCCTATTCTGTGAAATGAAGGGTTCAACTAGAACCTATGCCAAATTTTAAAAATTAAAAATTTCCAATATAATAGTAACCAAAATAACCTGAACTTTTAAAGTTACAGTGGATTAAGTCCCATATACTTTGCTTTTCATGTTAGCAACTGCAAGAGGACAATGAAAATGGATTGTAAATTGATAGAAAAGTAATAATGAACTGTGCAAATAAAGAATAATCATCACAGGCACTAAGGAGGAAACCCAGTCCTAGCTATTTCAAAGGCCCAAACATTTGTTAAAAGAATGGTGAGGTGCAGTCATGTACTCATGTTACCAGAAAGTGGTCCCAATCCAGACTCCAAGAGAGGGTTTTTGGATGTCACACAAGAGAGATTCGAGCTGAGTCCACAGTGTAAGTGAAAGCAAGTGTATTAAGAGAGTAAACTGGCGAAAGAAGAGCTAGTCCATAGACAGAGCAGGGCGTTGCCAAAAGTAAGAGGAGGAATGCGCCCACCCCAGATACAATGTTTGCTTATACAAAGGATAACAAGGACAACGACAAATCATGGGGAGATGTGCTCTGCTACAAGGGTTTGTGATAAAGGATTAACTTTCTTAATTACTATATTTTACAAGAATCAATATTATTACCTTTAAAACAAAAATTAAGAGTGCTTCTGTTCTTAAGACTCAAGATATCGGCATATCAGGATATTACTGATTCTGGGTCTGTTTAGTAAACGTTATCAATCTGTTCCCCTACTTGTAAACATTTAGAGGCTAGAAATATCTAATTTCCTGGGAATGAGGTCCAGCAAGTGCCTGCTCTATTTTTCCTAGCCCTCACTCAAGATGGAGTTGTTCTGATTAAAATGCCTCTGACACTTGGTGTCTCTGCCTTTTTACTCAGGTAAAACCATGCTTCAACTGCTCTGCAAAAACCCTGTGCAGGACCCTTTCCTGGAGTGTAATTTCACATAACCTAGTTCTAAGAGATAGAATCTAATACACAGATATCAGCTTTCTGTTCTGGCCCTGAAAGGTTCTATTTCGAACAGATTGGAGTGTCATCCTTACCATGTGCACCCCATCAAGAAGTGGTAGAAAGTACGGAAAAAGACGCTGTTGTCATATGCTCCATTGTCTCGATCACTGCTATGTATTTAGTAGAATGAAGATATTTTCTTCTGAGGAATTTGCTATCCTTCTGCTAAAGAAAAATAAGGCAATTTCTTAAAGAAAAAAAAGAAAAAGTGTTATGTTTGGGTGATCCTGAGAATAATTCAGAAAGGGCTGGTTGTCCCTAAAGCTGTTAATACAGGCTGAAGGGACTGCAAAAGCCTCTTACCGATTTTAGGAGGACCCTTTGTTTAATGACCCTTTTGGTAGGAAAGACAAGGAAATTGAGAGAATTAATTTCTTCTACTTAATAGTTTAATAAAATA
Organism: Symphalangus syndactylus; assembly: GCF_028878055.3. Taxonomy (NCBI): domain Eukaryota; kingdom Metazoa; phylum Chordata; class Mammalia; order Primates; family Hylobatidae; genus Symphalangus; species Symphalangus syndactylus. The sequence goes on along the minus strand of NC_072426.2, from coordinate 136,291,711 downwards.
ATAGAAAGTTTGATTTTTGAGCTTTTGCTGGAACATATGAAGGGAAGGAAGGGAGGCCATAATGGGAGGAGGATGTGATGGGGAGAAAGTTCTGGTTAGGAAAGATGAAAACACAAAAATTACAGAAACAAACAGAGGCATAGAGAAAGGGCAGCTGGCAGGAAGTTTTCTGTTGTGGTGATGTCTAATGTCATTAGTGACACTGATACCTAGCGATCAATTTAAAATTGTGTTATTTCATGTACTTTGCTAAAGCTTCTCTTCTTTATGTCAAAAGCTCCAGGAAAAGTTGGTTACCCAAAAAGGATCCTAATGAAGATGTAAGAGAAGGGATGAAGTATGAGGTTCACTCAGGGATAGAAAGCAAAAAAGAAAAAAGCTGCAAAGGGTGAGATCACAACTAAACAACAAACCATTCAGTAATAATTGAAATTTAAAACTGAACATAAAAGGTCACAAAAGGAACTTAAGCACCTCCTTCCAAGAATTTCAGAAATAACTGGGGCAATAATAAACTTCCCTGAGTAGGTGGGATGAAAAGGAGTTAGACCACTTTATTTTCCATAAAAGAAGGAATCTTAGAGATTAAAGGGCTCAAAGTCTTATGGGTAACACTTTCTCTCTAGTGCCTACAGTAAGTAGGATCTCTCAGGCTCAGATCATATTTTTGATAGTTATTTGTTAAGCTTAGATAAGCAAACACAATGCAAATCATCTAAGAGAATAAACTTAGGTAAATGCAATATATTCAGAAAGACATATTGACTTTGGGCAACTTCTTGTGAAGTTACATAAATCCTGTATCCAGTGATTCATCAAACATTATAGCTAATAGCTCACAAAATGAGATTTGAAGTTTATAGCTTGAAATAATTGTGTTTGTTTTGCCTGTGCGTGCAGGCAAGGGCACATGCCTGTGTTTCAGTGAGGGTGTGTGCTCTTTGTCTTAGGAAGGAAGAAGTTAAATTGGGCCACTGAAATGGAAAATAAAGGTTCCTCTGTCCCCATATAACAGATGAAATGTCAACCTACAGCCAGGGATTTTTAAGATCCCTAAATGAATCTCTGTGTTGCTTATGCATTATTCATGATGGATTCTGGGATTTCAGTGCTTGGCAATGCTGTCAGAAGAAAATGAAAGACATAGATCAACATGGGCACTAACATTTTTGTATTTATAAATTGATCTGTTTTCAGTTTTTTAAAATTTTATTACTGAGCTATGTGTCTACCAGGAATTTTTCTCCGAAGTAATAGTTTTAGGGGACACTCTTCACTTCATGGAAGTATTTGATAACAGCATTCAGGCACCATGGTTTATGCTTGTGACTGCTGAGCCATTTCAAATGGCTTTGTTTTCAGAAATACCAGTAAGTGGGTTGCTATCAAGACAGTTCAAAATCTGTCAGGTTGAACTTATTTTAATGTATTCATGTCTAATAACACTTATTTAATTTGTATCAGCATTGTAGTATGCTAACTCTAAATATGATACTCTACTTTTAATTTACCCTTTAAAAAGCTATTGACACTTCTTGTATTTTCTTACTGCTTTCAGACCTAAAAATGTGGCTACCTTCATTAATTGTATTGATAAAGTGAAGCAACACTGATTGCTTTAGTTCCAATATCCTACTTTAGATGGAACATATATTATTCTTATGCTATCCGATGAATTACATAAATGTCGGATGTATTCAAACCTATGGAGTCAGTTGGGGAGAGAAATTGTCAAAAACAGAAAAGTAGAAGTCACAGAATTACAAACCACTGGCGTGAATGAATTAGAAAGTTGTCACATATTTTGTATTTTTTTTAAAGAAAATTAGACATAAATGTCATTTTCTCATTTTCCTGGATTTTGATTTGGAAGCAAAATGATATAACAACAAGAATGTGAATATTGAGGTTTTCACATTGGTATTTAAATTTTAGCATTTGATTTTATTACCTTAGATGATTTGTTAATCTTTTTGAGCATTAGTGTTCTTATCTGGAGGATGGAGCCAGTACTATTTAAATTATATATCTGTTGTAAAAATGATTTAAGACTATGAATATAAACAGGCCACGTACAATAAAGGCACTTAGCAGTCGTTATTTCTGGAGTGATTTGATATTGGGGCCTCAGCTGTTCCTAAAGCTCAGTTGCATTCTTGCCCTTTTCCAGCCTTCTGTTGCGTAAGTTACCTGGGTGTCTTCATATCCCCACTAGATTTTAGCTAAGAGTGCAGAGAACCAGAGACTTATTGTTTACTTCTGAATTTATGACAGCACAGTGTCTATGATATTTAATTACTAAAAAATAATAAATATTTGTTTATTGAATGAATCCATTCAATATATTTTCCATTTTTGACTAAGCTAGTAAGTTTCTATATCTTTCAAATGAAGAACTCCTGAAAAATTCGAACATTAAATACTTAGAAGCAGGATATTTCAAAGCTGATTATAAAATGTGGAATCAGTTGACCTAAAGGAAGGTGGGAGACTGTGAGTTTCATTATTCCATTCTGGTAAGTTAGCAAGTATTGATCTTGGTTAGTGAAGCTGCTGTTTAAACTGTTAGAAACTTTTTAAGAGACATTCTAGGAAAATGTCGGGATGTGGGAAAATGTCGGGATATGTTGGCTCCTCTTGCCCCTTGAATTGCTTTGAGAAAGACAAACTATTAAAGTGGATTGGAAAACACAAAGCAAGTATATAGGTTTAGTTGAAGGAATCCTGCTTTAGCCTGTACCCAGCAGTCTTGTAACTGACTACCCTCATTTTTCTAAGAGGTAGTTTAATTTATTCCCCTCTCTCTTCTTGTTTCCCCAGTTTCCCACTTCCTACTTAGTCCTTTAGAAATGAAAATACAACCTTTCACCTCCCCCTCACCAAACATTTCCTACAGGGCAAGATGAATCTCTCTTGAGAGTAGACAGTCGATTTGCAGACCAAAGCATGCCCCCAAGAAACTCTCACCTCCAGGGTGTTGACTCAGGAGGGCATGTGGAAAATATGCCCACTTGGCCATTTTTACAACTTACTTCTACCCAGGAAGGCACCAACTCATCTGCCCATAGATAAGGCACCAACCTAGGAAGGGGTCCCCTGCTCTTGCTCATTTACTCCCTTAAAAGTGCCTGCTTTCTGGTCCAAAAGTGAAGTGGTGGGGCAGGACAACTGTGCCTCTTTCCCAAGCTGGTTTTGGAATAAATTCACTTGCTCTGTATCAGACTTTGCTCTTGTTAACTGGACTCCGCATGCGGCAAGCAACTAACTCATATTTTGGTTACAATCTGAGACAACACAGCTTCAGACGATCATTTGTCTCTTCTCATTTTACACTCCATCCCTAGGCAATTTAATCCATTTACTAGACTTCAATTAACAACTACATGCTAATGGACTTATATTTTTAGCCTTGATTTATTCTCTGAACTCCAGATTTCTATAGGCAATAAACTATTAACTTTTATTTTTTACTTGAACTTCCAAAAATACCCCAAACTGAACATGTGCAACATTGATGTTGGCCTCTCTGTTGCTACACCTCAGCCTATTCCTCCTCTGGGGTTTGTATCTCAAAAAATTGGACCGGTTTCCATTCAACAGTAAGTGCCACAAGAAAGATTGCATCCTTGCTTTCTCCCTCTCCTTCACTGTCTGTATCAGTTTTCTATTGCAACCATAATGCTGTTACCACAAACTTGGTGGCTTGAAGTAACACTATTATCTTACAGTTCTGTAGATAGAAGTCTGTTACTATGTGGCTGGATTTTTTTTTTTTTTTTTGGAAATGCAGTTATTTATTAGAACTTTAAGTTTGTATTTGCAGACATTTAGCAGAAGGGGAAAACAAAAACAATCCATACCATACACACCCTAGAAGAATCTGGCTCTTCCAAGGGCTTCCACTTCAACCCCTGACTGGCTCTGCTCCAGGGCCTGAGATGCCTTCGTAATTTGGTAACCTGGTCCTTGGCAGCCTCGCCACCGGCCAAGCGAAATCACTAGCTCCCTGCCTTGCTGGCAGCTTTGGGAGAACATTGGGTCCCCCACTCGCTGGCAGCCTCGAGAGACTGCTGGGTCCTGGCCTCCCTGACTTCGAACAGAGGCTGCTGGGTCCTGGCCTCCTGGACTGAGATTGAAGACCATTGAGTCCCCGTCTCCCCAGCAGCCTCCAGAGATGGCTGGGTCCTGGCCTCCTGGTCAGCTTTGGGAAACTGGTGGGTCTCAGCCTTCTGAGTGTGGACATACTGGGCAAGGGCCTTTATCGAGCCTTGCACCTGGAGCTGGTGGTGATAGTCAATCAAGTGTTCATGATCATCTTGAATGTGTCCTTCTGGCAATAAGGCCTCCCACATACCAAGATCTCAGCCTTGCTCTCGGGGTCCCACCGATTCACTCGAAGCAGGATGTGCGACATACACTCAGCTTCCGAAGATCGCTTCCACCAGCCAAGCCTCAAGGTGAACTGCCTTTGGATTCCTCAGAAACTCGGAGTGGAAGCATTAGAGCTGCTTGGTGAGGTTACTGAGCACCTCGAATGGCATGCCTTCTTGCTGCTGTAGTTGCAGGAGTGTGGGAAACAGCTTGGGAGTGGCCGTGGTGCTGCTGGCCCTGCCCAGGACAACAGCACCACTGCAAACCCGAAGGCCATCAGGAGCTAGGTGGATGGCTGGGTTTATTGCTCAAGCTGTCGTTGAACTAAAATCAAAGTATCAACCAGGCCTGCCACTTCAGCTGTTATGTAACAAAGCCATCTTAATTACATCTGCAAATCCCGTTTGCCAGGTAAAGTAACATATCCACCAGAGTGGCACCAAGGATTGAGGTTATGGGGACCAAAATTCTGCACACTCTCTAATGTTCAATGTAAGACTTCATAATTGTTGTTTCCAAATATTTTTCATATGGTTCCACTTCTGTTGCGTACTACCACCAACATCCTAGACCCAGCCACCATATTTCTCACCTGAACAAGGAAATTACATGCAAAGTTGTCTTTTTCATGTCACTGTTGCCCTACTACTTGTTCCTATCCTTTTCCTTTTGATGTAGACTGCTTCATGTGTAAATTAATAGTCTTTAAAATATACACAACAATTTTTCTCTTTAATAATTCATCCAAAGCTCAGTCTTTTAATACTTATATCTAGGTATGATATCAGTGAAAATGGCAGAGAAGAATCTCCAAAAACTCATCCCATTATTAAACAATGAGAAAACTGGATAGTTTATCAGAATCAACTTTCTCTGAATTCTACAAATTAACCAGAAGTTTCTGGGAATATTCATTCAACAAAATGGCTGAATCTCATTAAAAGCAGGGAGATTTGTGGTGTTTTAACTTGCCCTATGTCCATCTTCTCTTAATCTCATCTTTGAAAACCAATAGCCCACAATCACAGTAAAAACTAGCTACTGGAGGAACCAGAACAGAGTTGGAACTCCTTCACAACCTCATTCTTGGAGAATTGTCAATGTTGGAACTGTCTGGTGGTTCTCTGGAAGACTCCACTTACAGAGCTGTGCATGTTTTTTTGTTTGTTTGTTTCTTGTCCTGACATGGAGCTTGCCCAGTGTGAAAAGCCTTTGTCTTGGGGACATTGGTTAAATTGTTTGGAGGCAATTCTGTTACTTCACATTCACTGAAAAGGTGAATAACAGGGAAAAAAACAGGCTAACCAGAAGCTTAAAAGTTGGGGAAGAAAATGTCCATAGGAAAGGAAAATCTCTAAAAAATCTAGAAGGTCATATGCAGGGGTAGGGTTATGTGTATGATAGGGTGGTGTGAATTCTCAGGAAAGACCTGAGAAGGTCTGGGCACCTCAATTTTTGCTAATTCTGAGGCTCTGTGCAAGCAGAAAATGAAGGTTAAGACAGTGTTGTCAACTGTGTGGCTTAGTAGTTAAGGTAAGTCCCAACACGTGCACAGAATCCTTAAGCAAAGGTTAGGAGACATTGGTCTCAGGCATTTGAAAACAATTTCTATCCAATGATTAGATGACCACTAAGCTAAACATTTGGGACTCCAGCAGCCACACACAACAAAGTCTGTAGACTTAACAGAATTAACTTCAGAAAAGTCACCAATTAAGCAACAACAACAACACACAGCAACAACAACAAAACAGCAGAGGCCCGGGACTCTGATCTCCAGCATTGTTACGTTATATTATCTATAATTTCCTATCTTCAAGAAAAAGGAAAAAACATACAAAGAAACAGGAAAGTATGGCCCATACATAGAAAAAAAATCAGTAAAAATCATCTCTAAGGAAGCCCAGGTGTTGGACTTACTAGGAAAAAAAATAAATCAGCAATTTTTCATCTGTTTAAAGAATTAAGGAAACTTTGTCTAAAGAACTGATTTTTATATAATTTCTTCATTAATGTAATTTTCATTCATTCACTTATTCAATTTCCTTCTTATACTCCTGTTCTCTGAATCAGAGACTCTGTATCTCAAGGCAAGATTATTTGTATTCCTCATGATCTTCTTCACCTCCTTTTGCATACCATTCCTGTGGGCTCTTCCTGAGTACAGACAAAATTGAATATCCTAGCTACTCTTGGTGCTTGCCATGACTGAATGTTTGTGTTCTCCCCCAATTCCTACATTGAAATCCTATTCCCCGTTGTGATGATACTAGGAAGTGGGGCCTTTGGGAGGTGATTAGATCATAAGGATGGAGCCCTCATGAGTAGAATTAGTGCCCTTTTAAAGAAACCCAATTTCTCTCTCTCTCTTTCTGCCATGTGTAAATAGAAGATAGCAGTCTGCAATCTGGAAGAGGGACCTCACCAGAACCCAAGCACGTTGGTGCCCCGATCTCAGACTTCTGGCCTCCAGAACTCTGAGTAACAAATTCCTGTTGTTTATAAGCCACCTGGTCTATGGTACTTAGTTATAGTCACAAGAACAGATGAAGACGGTGCTCTTATAGCTCCATTTGGTTCACTCTTCTTGGTGCAAACCACTTATTCCAATATTTCTGTGCATTGCACCATGCAGGAAGAGTGTACAACAAATGCTTTTGAAGTTAGTTGTGATCCTCTTGCTTTAGAGTTTTGGCTTTCTGTCCTTTTATCACAGTTTCAGAGTAGAAGCATATGTGGGCAGAAGGACATAGAAGAGATATTATTTATAGGGAGAATCTTTTCCTCCTTCTCTATGGCTCTGATGATTGCCCAAATTGGCATTCAAATCCTCTTGAGGATATTGGGGAGAGAACTGCTCTAACTTACCCCCTATTTTCTCTTTTTAATTGATGAACAAGTGCGTGTGTGGCCCAGGATCATTGCTTCCCCCTGGGACCGGACTGCCTGTAATCATCCTTACTCTTTGCTGTTCCCGCTCCTGCCACAGGGTCAGCCTATTGGAGCGAGAGCTCCTTCTACGTTACTGGTGATTTCCATTTGTTCAGTGGCTATACCTGTGAATGTTTGGAAAAGGCCAACTTGGGAAAGAGTTAGTAAGTAGAACTTTTCTCTGTCTTTCCACAGCTTTACTGCTACTAAGATTTATATTTTTATCTTTATTGAATCTTCAAGAGGAGGGGGCAAAACTAAATGACACATTCAACTGACAATGTTTTCAAGTAAAAATGATCATAAAAAGTTTGAAAAGAGATGAACAAGGAAGAGCATAGAATAAAGAACAATTACTTTTTTTCACTATAAAAGCATGTAGAATAGATTACTTAACCATCATTTTTTTCTACTTCTTTCTTACTATCAAGCTAAAATAAGTATACTTCATCATTATGCATATTACTCACATTCTTAAAACTAGGGCTTATTATAACATTTTTGCTTTAATTCCGAAAAGCTTTAATATCATTTCAGTAGGCAGAATAATGGTCTACCAGTGATGTTCTAATCTTCAAACTGTGTGAATATACTACGTTCCATAACACAAGGGACTTTGGAGATGTGATTAAGTTAAGGACATTGAGATGGGGAGGTTAGCCTGGGTTATCCAGGTGGGCCCAGTGTAATCACAAGGGTTTCTATTAGAAAGAGGGAGGCAGGAGAGTCAGAAACATAGAAGGAGATGTGAAGAGGAAAGAAAGGTCAGAGTGAGGCAAAGCCAGAAGCCGAGGCAGGTGGCCTCTAAATGCTGGAAAAGACAAAGAAATGAATTCTCCCTGACAGCCTACAGAAGGAACATAGTCTTCTGCTGATACCTTGATTTCAGCTCAGAGAGACTCATTTTTGAACTTCTGACCTTCAGAACTGTAAGATAATTTTTTTATTGTTTTGAGACACTAAGTTTGTGGCTACTTGTTATAGTAGCAATTTGAAACTAATACACTCATTGTTGAGAAAAAAAATGGGGCATTTTGTATCTATATGTGCTTATTGTGGCAGATTTTGTGTCTGTGTATGCTTATACTGTTATATTATTTGCTGGAAAATCAGAATAATAGATGACTTAGGAAACCGAAGAACAACAGGGCATACAGGAATATGTAAATCACCAATGGGTAGGCAACAATCCAGTGATATGTATTGTTGTACTGGACACTGTACAGGCTTTGGTGTGACCCAGATCTATGTTTGAATATCATTTTCTTCACTTACTGGCTATGTGACCTTAGGGAAGTTACTTGAGCCTCAATTTCCCCCCCTTAAATTAAGGAGATTTCTAATTACATGATACTGTCATTGGGGAGAATAGACATCATGTCCTTAAAGTGTATAGAGTAATGGGCCATAGTAGGTGTCCAGTTAACTTTTGTTTGTTAGCATTGTAAATTGTATTTTTATAACTTGTTTCTTCATTTATCCCCTACATTTCTTTCTTCTAGCTTCAGCAGATGCTTCTCTCCTTAAGGAATTTTATAAACAAGAGTAGCCTCCTGTTTTCTGCTGTTTTTCTTGGATTAAAAAAATCAATTGATTTAATAAACCAAATATTAAATATTAAATAATTATCTTACTCTGTCCTCATTCCTGACATAGAATTTCAAAAACCCTTGTAACCTGAGTTTATGCTAATAACGTGACTTTTTGTGAGCCCTTAAATAGCTTCAGGATGGGGGCTGGTTGCCAGAGGAACCAAATGTATGATTAGAGGGTTGGAACTTTCAACTCTATCTTCCCTCCCTCCCCCTTTCCTGCCTCTGAGGAGGGAAGAGGGGCTAGAGATTGAATTAATCATCAATGGCCAATGATTTAATCAATTATGCTTATAGAATGGAATATACATAAAAATCTCTAAAGGGTGGGGTTGGAAAGCTTCTGGATGAAAACATCAAGCTATTGGGAGGGTGGCTGCTCAGAGAGCTATGGAAGCTTTGTGTACTTCCCCCAGCCACACAACTAGAAATATATTTGTATCATGTACATCTGAATCTTTGACCATAGCGGTTTATTTCTGGGATGAAAACTTGACCTAACATGGACAAATCAGTTTCTATATTTGTGAATGTAGGTTGTGAAAGGTCAGTTAGAGAGTTACGGGCACGTTGATGAAATAAGCAAAAAAATCTGTGCTAGAAGAAGGAGAGCCAGAGGAGCAAGAAAGGGAAAGAAAGAATCAGGGACAAGGAAAAATGAAGCATATTGGAAGATATAAGTAGAGATTAAGCAAAAAGATGACTTCCTGAGCAGTCTCAGTTTCAGTTCTAGCCTAAGGCCTTTCTTCATTCCTTCCATAGTTTCTATAAATTACTTGGTATCCCTCCAGTAAATTCTAGTCTTTCCATTAGTTACTTGCAACAGTGAATACTGGCATTCATTTTGTTCATTCACTTGTTCTACAAGCATTTACAGAACTCTTAGGTGTGTCAAATATTTTGCTATTGCAGAGGATATGATATTTGCCTTCAGAGGTATGAGCACTGTAAAAAGAAAATGAAGGTCTCTTTGGTAACGACATGTGAAAGACATTAATGCATAGAATTTAGAGTACTTGGTCTATGTTTGTGGCTAATCAGAAATTGAAGGAGAAGCAATATTCCTGTTTTCTTATGTTTTGTCTAAGTAGAGGATGATTATTCTGATGTCATGGTTTGGGATACCAGGGGAAAGGGTATATCTAATTTGTATTCCAGAGGCAATAATGAAAAGGGTGACCTGGAACAATAAATCGTTAACAACATGTTCTACTTTTCAAATGATATTTTGAATCACTGAACAGCAGGTGCAAATTATGAAAGGGAGGGAGGGTTCCAACAACCTACAAGGATCAAAGGTTCATGTAAGAAAATGGAAGGAAAGGCTGGTAAATAGAGAGCCTTCTGTACTAGGCTTAAAGACTTTGAGTTTTACTGTCTAAGCAATGAAAAACTATGTAAATAACTAAACAGTAAAACATGTCTAAGGCCAATGAGGTCAGGATTTCTCATGTCAGTTTTGGGACTGAAAGTCCCAAAGGATTTTCACATTTTCTACAGGTTCCAGTAATGAGACCAATAACTTGTACTTACTGTGTCTGTGTCTTCCAGTCACATTCTCTAGGGACTAATTTCAGAAAAGGAAAGAGAGCAGATAATGAATGGATCCAGCTGCGTAATCAATAGAGCAGTGGCCATCAAGGCATTGTCTTTGTCAAACCTCAGGGAAGCTGATACAGTCTCTGTAACAGCTCTAATAAGATGCTAGGCTTCAAAGTGAGCAGTGTTATTTAACTTCATCAATTTTCAGCAGCTACTCCTTACTATCTAAAAATAGGAAAAAGGTTATAAGCTTGTTAAAGTAAAACCTAAAGGGGAGGAATTTACACAAAATTGGGAGAGAGTAAGAAGGGCTAGACCAATGAACCAATAGACAGAAGTAAGGCAAATTATATAAATGTCAACACCACTGAATCATAAGAAAACCACAGATGATTCTTCAAATGTGTAAATTCTAGATTTTGCTGAACCCAAGCTTCTAAGCTACAAATATAAATTGTTCATTTTCTGTCTTAAAAAAATCATGTTCTCTTATTCAACACTTTCAAAGAGTTTCATTGCTAGCTTTCTACCTTGGCATTTTGATTGGTGCTTCAGTCATTTTTTTGAAATTTTGCTTGCCACTATGTGCAAACTTTGTCAGTTGAATGCATGCCCAAACCCTCCCAATTTAGCTATACTTTCTGAGGAAAATATATTTGTACACATTTGAAAATTGAGTCAGAATTCATTTTGACTGGGTGCCATGTGGTTACAGCTCAGTCAATTCAACCATGAGTAGAACACATCCTATATTGCTACAGCTGATTCACAGTATTATGAAGACATTACTGAAAATACTATTATATCATTCATAATATGTTAAAAATTAATATAGATATTTCAAAAAGAGAAATTCAAATGCTTCCTAATTTTAATTTTTTTTTACTAAATGAGACAGACAATTAAACCAGATGATGAGAGATTCATTACATTTTATTAACAACTTGTTCTGCTGATTTTTTTAAATGTAGTGATTCATTGATAAGAATTGACAACCTAATTGACTGCGTTTATCATTATACAGACACAACTTTGAGCTCCCAGAAATTTAACACTTGAGGATATAAAGTTCATGACAGCCAATAAATTAATTTTTCTTATTAAAGATTGATGTATTAATCTCATAAGTAAAGACAAATTAAAGTATAATATAATATGTGATTATAAATTTTTACTTTACTCTTTCCCCATTTGAACAGAAAATGTTCCCTTCAAGTAATAGAACATAAACATGGCTTAAAAATAAAAAAAAATTAAGAATCTCATAATAGAATCAGTTATTTAATTTTGAAGAAACGCATTTCTGTTTTTCATATAGGAACAAAATACATATTTTGGATTTCTAGTATAAATGTCATTAACCTGATTTGATTTTTTTCTTAAAAATAGGTCAAATGTGATTAAAACTCTAAGCATTCAGAAAAAAACAAATGAGCAAACAAAATATCACTATGGTGTTTTAAAAGTTTATCCTCTTGCCATTTAAAATATTACCTGCTTATAAAAGTGGAATATTCTATACTATTAAATTTTTTTTTCAGGGAGAATCAATAATTTGTAGTGATCGTGGGCATTTTCTTCTTATAACAAGTTCTTATTAAGCACCAGGTTTTTAGGAAGAAGCTCCTATGAGTCAGTCACTGTGTTGGGACTGGAGACCCTATGTTGAAGAAGATAGACAAGCTTTTCATCCTAAAGGCACAAGAGTGATGTGAACTTGGAACTTACCACCCCATTCCACAGACTCTCTGTCATTCTTCTCTGCTTTACTTTCCTTTTATAGAAATTATCATTTTCTAGTATCTTCTATGATTTACTTAACTGATTTTGTGTACTGTCTTCTGGAATAATATGTAAGTGTTAATAGAGTATATATTTTTTACTGTGATAGAGCAGTTCCAAGTACCAAGCAGGGGCTCAGTAATTATTGTTAAATAAATAAAATTAGAACATAATTAAAATAAATGAATGCTATGAGATGTAAGTGAAATATTAAGCAGAGGCCAGATAGGTCCTTACAGATAAATTTGAGTTTTTTCTAGGCAATTGCATATTTTTGACATATCTAATTTATGTTTAAAAATTTCTCCGTATGTTGTGTGGGGAATGTTATAGAGGAAGAGAAGGTGCCTGTCTGAACATCAAAAGGGCCAGGCACTGTAATCCCGGTACTTTGGGAGGCCAAGGTAGGTGGATCACCTGAGGTCAGGAGTTTGATTCCAGCCTGGCCAACATGGTGAAACCCTGTCTCTACTAAAAATACAAAAATTGGCCGGGTGTGGTGGTGGGCACCTGTAATCCCAGCTACTTGGGAGGCTGAGGCAGGAGAATAGCTTGAACCAGGGAAGCAGAGGTTGCAGTGAGCTGAGATTGCCCCACTGCAATCCAGCCTGGGTGACAGAGCAAGACTCTGTCTCAGAAGAAAAAAAAAAGAAGAAAAAAAAAGAAAACAACAAACAACAACAACGAAAAACATCAAAAAGATGCCCTTACAGGACCATTAAGGTAATCATTTTTAGGAGAGCAATTACAAAGAGAGGTAGAGATATATTTTTTAGATAAAGATGACATGAGTTGCTGATGAACTGGATGTGAAAAGAGAAATTAATTTATTGAGAATGACCTCCACATATTGATATTTATTAATTGGGTAGATGAATTGGATAGTTGTAATAATTATTGAGACTGAGAAAACTGTGAGAGGGACCATATTTGTAACAGGAAACTGAGAATTTTCTTTCTTTACACCCATTTAGGCTTGTGATGCCTATTAGATATTAGGCAATAATATTAAACAAAAGTACATCTAGGAACACATGTTGTGAAGGGAAAATAAATCTTGGGGCCACCACATCCATAAGCTAAAGGGAAAAGTCAAGCTGGGAATTGCTTAGGGCCAACCTGCCTCCCATTCTATTCAAAGTCATCTCTCTGCTCACTGACATAAATGCATATCTGATTGCCTCCTTTGGAGAGGCTCATCAGAAACTCAAAAGAATGGAACCATTCTTCCATATCTACCTATGACCTGGAAGCCACCTTCCGGCTTCAAGTCTTCCTGCCTTTGCTTCAAGTTGTCCCGCCCTTACAGAAGGAATCAATGTTCATCTTGCATATGTTGATTGATATCTCATGTATCCCTAGAATAATACATAAAACCAAACTGTGCTCTGACCACCTTGGACACATGTTGTCAGGACTACCTAAGGCTGTGTCATGGGCACACATTCTCAACTTTGGCAAAATAAACTTTCTAAATTAACTGAGGCCTGTCTCAGATTTTCAGGGTTCATAATGTCTATAATCCTCAAATCCTAAAATTAGAAGTCTTTAGTCTCAGATAAACAAAAAAAACACGCTCACTCTCATGTCTATGATGATGTAATTGGGAAAAAGAAAAAGTGTCATTTGTGATAACAATTTGGGTACTGCCACAATTTAGTGGCGACAGTGACAAATCATTAATTTTCTGACAACTTTTAGTTCTCACACTAGATTCTTTTTTTAGGACACCCTACTTGACTGGATGAATAGAATCACACGGCAGGCATCCTGTGGCAGAGTATGTAGCATGGTTTTCTCAACTGAGGGTTAAAAGAGTAGTATCAGGGATGCCTATGGTGACCTTTCACTTATGGTCGTCAACAATATTTTATAAATTAAGCATTAGAATGATCTTGAAAACAATCTCTCAATCTTTGGAGCTTGTGGTGGCACATTGGTAGTCAAGGTATCTGAAAGGTCTTAGCAGAAGCAGCAGAACTGGATCACATTGTTGAAGAAGTTCCCTTAACCTCTGATATCCAAATAGTGATGTCAATTTGAAAGTTGTGTTTATGAGTCTAGAGCTCTCAGAAGAAGACATCTTGATTGAAGTACAAATTTGAAATCAATGGGATACAGAAGGCATTTAAAACCTTGGGAATGGATGAGGTCACAGAAGGAGCAATTAGACAGTGAAAAAGGGCCTAGAAAAATTCCTGAAGTTTGTAGTATTTGGAAATTGTGTAGAAGAGAAGGAGTTAACTGTGGAAAGTGAAAAAGAACTTCCAGTGAGGTGCTGGAGAAAATATATGAAAGTATGATAAACTGGAAAGTGGGATAAACAGTATTTCAAGATAAAAGGAGTGGTCACCTGTGTCCAATCCTGCTGAGAGTTACAGAAAGATGAGGTAATAAAAATATCCATTAGAAATGGTAATGTGGAGGTCAATATTTATTTCAAGAGAAGGAGAAGGATGACCTCCATATCTTAGAGTGTCCAAAATTGAGTATGAGTTGACGTAGTTAGCCTGCATGATCAGGGGAGAAGAGAAACCAAGAGGGCAAGGTGTGGAATGAGTTATTAGCATGGATACAGTAATCACCAAAAGCAATGGCTTGATAACTTGAGTAATGGTAGAGGGGAAGATATGAATCAATTCAATCGATTAACATAAACTTCAAAGAAGTAGGATTTACTTTCTTTTTTGTCTCTCCTCTTCCTCTTCTTCTTCTGCTTCTGCTTGCTTTTTTTTCTATTAAATTAGAGAATTTGTTTGTTTGACTTTGAGAAGATTATCTGAAAATACAATTTTCATCATCACATAAAAATGATTTTAGTAATACAGTAACTACCAGGATAAATCAATTAAATAAAAACCTTTTAAAAATATAGAACATTGAAACAACTGATCTAAAAATGTAGGCAATAGGAAAGAATGCTTAAGTAAAATTATTGAAATGGTTGATTCATTACTAGAAAGGATGTTTGTGGAAATGGCAGCATTAACTAATTCCCATTTTGGAGATGGAGAGATATGGGGCTACTTAACATAGTCAATGTTCTCCCAAAGATTAGGTTTCTTGTTTTTGATTCTAAAATAAACAACCTGCAAGCAATTATTATAAACGGTAATTTCAATCATATGAGTTCCTTTTGTGTAAAGATGACTGAAATAGATTAAATATGTAATTTTCTTCTAATAGGCCTCAGATTATTTACATAGAGACATCTAGAATAATTTAAAATCTTCCCTTTTTAAAAATACATTTGTTTAATTGGGCCTTGGTTAAACCAATAAAACTTATATAAACACATAAACATTGTTATAAAAACAATAAAACGGATATAGACACCCCTTTGAAAACATTTGTTAAAACTAACTAGTTTTACAATTTCTCCTATTGAAAGTTATTCTTATTTCATAGTTTGTCTTTTATTTGTGTTTTTATATTATTGCTTAGAAAACCTACAGAATTTTAAAATGTATGGTTATTAGCTATCAATGTATGGTATTAGTTATTCTTCAGATATTTTAATTATATAGCTTTCATAATGGCTCTAAAATGACATACAAGTTCAGGATCAATGAGAAAGTCTATTGTAGTTCTGTTTCCTAAAATTAATGATTGATAACTCACGCTTATCTATCAAACTCTCTAAAATTATAATTTAAATTAGATTTTAAATAGATATTAGAGTCACGTTCACATGAATGCGTTTACATTCTTATTCTTGTGAAGATCAGATATTCTCTTCACCTGTCCCTATTCAGATTGTTATATATATGTGTATATATATATATATATATATCTCCAAATAGCTCTCATCTTGTCTACTGATGATATATATAAGAGAGTAATACTCATGTAAATTCATGGACTATTATCTTACTCTTTCTAAAAGAATCTGAATTAATCAAATGCTTCAAAAACCTTCCTGATTCCAAGATTTATTATTTGTCTCCTGCTCTTTTGGTAATTACCAGATAATAGCTTATTTTGCTTTAAAACTTAGTTCAGTGAGAAGAGAAGGTGTTTTATTTTGATTGTCTTTAAAAATACAAACTTTCTTTTATATTCTGTCAGTCCTTTATTTATAAATGGAGATAATTAAAAGAGAAAAAAATTCAAACGAATCTCTTGGAAGCTTTTATGCTTCTGAAAAAGGCTAAAAGTTTCATTAGCATAGTTACTTCAAGCCTCACAATCATAGTTGACTGTTGGAATCTTATTCATTTGAGAATAATTATATTCGAAGCATAATGGCTTCCCGACAATTTTCTGTGGTGAGATAAAAACTCATTTTGGAGGTAAAAGCTATGCAGCTTTCATTGTGATTATAATTAAATGGTAGAGAAGCCTGTGAAACCAATTGTTACCAACTTAAACAATTATATATATATCAGACTGGTATTAAGATTATAAGATATATAAACTCAATAATGCAAATAAAAATGTGAGTTAGAGCTCTCCATTATTTTAAAATCATGCACATTTAATAAAATTGTAAGAATCTAAAGAAATGCATGGAAAATTATTTGCTAAGAAATAAAACAGAATTTATCTTTGACATTTACAAATAAGACCCAGATAAGATATAATTTACTTTATTTTAAACTTTTATAATGATAAAAAAAGAAGAAAAAATAAGTTTTTCACAGGGTAAATTATAATTTGATCTCAATTACAATAATAATAAATTTAATATGTTAGAAATAATGTAAATTTAAAAGTATTATAAAAGTATTGGTGGCTGGCAAGACGGCCAAATAGGAACAGCTCCGGTCTGCAGCTTCCAGAGAGATCAATGCAGAAGGCAAGTGATTTCTGCATTTCCAACTGAGGTACTCAGCTCATCTCATTGGGACTGGTTAGACAGTGAGTGCAGCCCATGGAGGGCCAGCAGAAGCAGCGTGGGCTGTCGGTTCACCTGGGAAGTGCAAGGGGTTGGGGAACTCCCTCCTCTACCCAAGGAAACCCTTGAGGGGCTGTGCCATGAGGAACGGTGCATTCCAGCCCAGATACTATGCTTTTCCCATGGTCTTTGCAACCCGCAGACCAGGAGATTCCCTTGGGTGCCTACACTACCAGGCCCCTGGGTTTCAAGCACAAAACTGGGCAGCCATTTGGGCAGACACAGAACTAGCTGCAGGAGTTTATTTTCATACCCCAGTGACACCTGAAATGTCAGCGAGACAGATAGAGGGTTAATCTGTGTAATATATTATTTTTAAAAATCAAGAATGAAAAGACTAAACCAAGTAATAAATGGGAAGAAAACACAACCTGACAGATGATAGAAAAAAATATACAAATGGCCCTTAAACATGAAAAAATTTCAGCTTCACTCTGAATAAAAAAGTACACAAATTAAAACTACACAGATATCATTTTTCACATATAAGATTGGCAATCAACAACAAAAAACACAAGGCCTTGCTGGGCAGGGCTCCCACTTGACAAAGTTGATAATTGGAGTGTCAAAAAAGAATAATGACAGTAATTGTTTTGTGTTAAATAACAAAGAAAAATCTACCATTCTTTGTGAGCAAAAGTACAACCTATAAAGCCTAGGATTAATAAATGAGCTCATTAAACCCAGTAACTTTTGTATATAAAAAAGACACCACAAAGGGAGTGAAATGACAAGCTTCAAAGTAGAAGATATTTGCTTTATATACAACTGACAATGATTGGTGTCCCAAATATTACAAAGCCACATTTGAGGGTGTGGAGCAATGATATTCCTTATCCTCGGCTCAAGGGAGTTTAAATCTATGTAGTCCCTTTATGAAAACTGTTTGATATTACCTACTAAAGGGAATCAATTGTGTAGTTTTTTTTCTTGCCTCTTTCATTCAATAGTTTATTTACAAAATTCAAATAAATAATAGAGATCTAATTCTTTCATGTCCCTGTTGTCTCATACTCCATTATATGAATATAACAAAATTGGTTTATTCCAGTGTTGATAGACTATAGGCTTTTTTCATTTTTTGTTTCAATGATCAACATTGCTATGAGCACTCATGTGCACCAGGAATCGCTGAATCAACTTACTTTCCCACCTAATGTTGGGAAGTGGCAAAGAAGGGGCTCCAAATCAGATCTCTGGTTCAATATCTCTGGTTCACCTTTACAAATCCACCCCTACTGCCTCAAGAACAGACCCGCGATTCTCTCCTCAGTGGTTGGAATATGAAGGGGGTTCTTCCTAATAGGAAACTAGGGGACAATTATTTTGGAGGTGCTCAGAAATGGACATTGTGAGTAGGTGTCTTTGTCATACCTTAATTGCATTTCTCTTACAGTGAAGAAACATCTAACTTTTATTGGAAGTTTTATCAGTAACCAAAACATACTATGATCTAGGACCTCTACTTGTTATCTGATTTAATTCTCACAACAACTTGAGAGACAAATATCCTTCCCATTTTCATGATCAAGGAAGCCAGGAGGGACTCAGATGGTTAGACAATTTGCCCAAGTTTTCCTAATCAGGAATTAACAGAGCTGTCCCACTCTGAAGTTTGAGTTATTCCTCTGCACTCTGCCAAGTTCATGGAAGGCTGCATATGGACTATGCTATAATTTAGGATAAAAAGGAGGTCTTTCTATTGTTTGCTTTGCTTTTGTTGTTTGTTTTGTCATTGCTATTTTGCACGAGGTCTGTTTTCGGGATAAAGACAGAGGCTAGAGTTCTAGGGATTGGTTCAAATACATTACATTAAGACTTGTGCTGTCAGAACAGCTTAGGATTCTGTCTGTAATCATTGTAATTGAACCGTTTTCTTATTCTACATAGTGATTAGCAAAGTTCTCTTAAGACACAACTGAGCAGGAACAAGAATGGAGGGTTTTGGGGAGACCAAGTTCCTGCTAAAGCTGAGCTTTGGGGGAAGGAAGAAAAGCAATTGTTTTAAGTATTGAAGAAGAGTGGGAGAGCTCTTGAGATGTGACATAAAGGAAATAATAACAAAATTATATGAGATGCCTACTTGACAAGGATTTACAGTTCTATATAGAATTTATTTGATATGTTAGCTGCCGATTTTTTTAAAGAAAGATTTTGGTATATAGAAATTATTGTAAACTCAACATGTTCATTTTTCTTCATCATTCACTTCTTTTGAGTTGTCTACAAAGTGCAATTTTCCCTTATAAATTATTACACTTATAAGTAGAACTAAGTTTTATATTAGAATAATATATAATGCTGTCTTAAATTGTTTTATAGCAGGATGTGAAATGGGACTTTTCATCCTGTCTTAGAATTTTGGCTAGAACCTACAGGTTGAAAACAATGGTGGTGGGAAGGGCTAACGACATCCACAGTCTGAAGGGAAGTGCTGGACTTATCTATGCAGATCTTGCCAAAAAGCAGCCAAAATAGCACCTGTACTAATGGCTACTGGGGAGGCTGAGGCAGGAGGTTCACTTGGGTCCGAGAGTTGGAGGCTGTAGTGAGCTATGATCATACCACTGCACTCCAGCCTGATCAACAGAGCAAGATTCCATCCCTTAAAAAAAAACAAAGAAGAAGAAGAAAGAAGAAAAAGAAAATTCATTTGAGTACAAACGCTATGGTGGTGATTCTCTCTCTTCCCTATGGAGAGAAACAGGGAAGGATGTTACCTTACCCACTTGAAGTCATGCAAGGAAGGGGTGGGGACACTTAAGACTGGTGTTCTGGGTAATGAAGGGCTGGCTTGCATCTCACTTCTTGGGTGAGGCTTGGTGGGCAGCAGAGTCAGAGAGCCCTGCCTAGGGCTGCAGCTGGCATTAAAAGGGGTTCTTGGTAGAAAGATCCTGACATGTTTTTCCCAGAGGTTGGAGGCATGTGTGAGCAGAGAGCCTCATGCCTGCTTCTCTCCTGGTGAACTCTGAAGAAGGCAGGTGCTGCCTGGAGTTGCCCATGAGAGGCAGATGGACAGCAGAGGGAGCTGAGGGACCCGTGTGCTTACACACATTAGTGGGTTCAGGATGTATGTGTTGGCTTGAGAGGAGTGACACTGGAGAGAATGGCTGAAACCAGATCCTCTTGAAACACCTCCATCCAAGAGGAATACCTGACTGGGGAGGAAAGTGGGGAGGAAAGGGGTCAGGCAGAAAGTATGCTATCAGTGTCAGTGACAGGGAAGTGGGAGATTCTCCGGGGAAAGATGTCTCTCAGTTTCTCTGAAGAACCCAGCAATGCTACCCATCATAGGACCAGGAGAAAGCGCACCAACCACAGGGATGACATAGGAAGAGAATGTGACATTTTGTCCTTGTTTCATTCCCCTTTCTTCTGCTCCCAGTCCACAATAAGCAGGAAGATTCAGAGCAAGTGGAGGAGGAAGGTGGAAGTAGAATAAATGAAGGAACGTGTCGGCTTGTCTTCCTACTGCTGCTCTGCAGCCTGCGGTGGAGAGAAGTGATAAAGAAGACTTTACACCGAAAGTAGTATTGGGGCTAGAAATTGTCTTTAAAAAGAGAATGTTCTTAGAAGTAAAATGACCCCAAATCATTGTGATTTACCAGAGTAAATTCTTGGTCAATTAGCAAAGAAGGGATCTCCGACAAACTGAATGAACAGACTAAGATGGCAGAGAAATAAAGCCTACTTAAGAAACAATTTGCACTTCATTTGTTGGGAAACAATTTTAAAAAGGAAATTACCAGACCCTATTTAAGTTTACACCCTTAACAACTGGTCAAGAGTCTGATACCTAAGTAAACATTCAGTATGTTCTGTTAAAACCAAATAAATACATCAATGAATTCTCCTGGAAACTAAAATTAATTATGAAACAAAATAAACATGTGCCTTATCATGCTTGCAGAAAGAGGAAAACAACAAATATATGTGAAGACTGAAGTGAAGCCATTTGAGAAATACTATTGTTGTTAGACTTGTGATTTCTCAGGATGGTAATCACACTCTAGCTACCTTTGAATAGTGTCTTGAATTTACTAGAAGTGAAATATATTTCCCTGGAAAATTAAAATCTCTACTAGAAACATACTGTATTTTTTTCTTGATTTTAAAAATAAGAAACTGATTTCAAGAGGAAAATAATTAGATTTTCCATTAATTGGCTTGATCACATTTTTTTTTTCAGTAGAGGGTGCTCAATTTATTTTATTTTTTGTTTTTCAGATAAGCCACAGATTATAACATATCATCAGCCTTGGGCTAAGAAAGAGAGATTCAAATTTTGACATTCGGGTTTTGCTCAATGACAATTTCAGGCTTTTGCATATAAAATGATGATAAAAAGAGGAAGTGCTAAAGAATATAATTAGAAATGTGGAAAATAGACATTGGAAATGGAAACGCTACATAAGGGCCTCCATAGTTATGGTAGACATGGAGGAAACACAATTGGATAGAGAGAGAAGTCAAACAGGTGCAGGTACAACAAAATCTCAGCTACTCCCACGGCGGGGAGGTTGTGAGCTGTGCATTGCGTGAGGCAAGTTGTTATCTCGCAGTAAGGGGAAATGGCCAGGCCTGTAAGACACTGTGATTATCAGTCACTGGATGTGAGCCAGCCAGGAAGATCATGCCCTTGGGCTATACAGCTGTCTGCTGCCAAGGAAAATTCTGAAAAGACTGACACACGCAGATGCTGAGACGACTTCAATTCTTTTCTTGAAGTACAATCTGGGCAGTGGTATAGCTCCATGTTCACAACACTCTGTCTCTTGAGCTGATTCTTAACTGTACTTCCCAGTGCTCTTTCAGATCAACAGCTTCTAATGGTGCATATGTGACACAACTAGTGCATTGCATTATCATGGACTCACTTCCACACCTTTTTTTTTTTTTTTTTTGCTACAAAGAAGGACCTTTCATCTGACCGGTGATATGTGGGATTCTCTCCTGGAGAATTAAACACTTCATTTATCACTGGATAGTTGTTCTAGTAATATCTTGTGGGCGGAAATAGTAAAATCTCTCCCACATATGTATCTATTCCTGTTAAAGCAAGTTTCCATGCTTTTCAGCTTGAAAGGGGCCCAATGTAGTCAACAAATATCTGGTTGGTCTCCTTGATGATAAATTCCATTTAAGATCCCAGAATTGATCTCTCTTGCTGGCAGGTTGAGCATTCAGTTGTAGCAGTAGCTTTGGTAAGTGTAAGCCCATGTTGCTGGGCCCATGCTTAGCCTTCATTGTTTTCACTGTGGCCACTGCATTAATTAGATTTATGTGCCCATTATGCCCATCTGGCAGGGCCAATGACATCAATTGGCTGAAGTCAAGTTCCCAAAATATACTTGCTCCTTGGTAGGTACTCGCTTGTGAATGATAATAGATAATACAAAGATATTCACACTTTGTGTTTATCTCCATGTGTTCCTGTGTCTGCATACCCAGAGAACAATTCTGGGATCCTATATATATATATCTCCTATATATATAGGGGAGTTTATCAAGTATTAATTTACATGATCAGAAGGTCCCACAATAGGCTGTCTGCAAGCTGAGGAGCAAGGAGAGCAGTCTGAGTCCCAAAACTGAAGAACCTGGAGTCTGATGTTCGAAGGCAGGAAGCATCCAGCACCAGAGAAAGATGTAGGCTGTGAGGCTAGGCCAGTCTCTCTCCTTTTCACATTTTTCTGCCTGCCTTATATTCGCTGGCAGCTGATTAGATTTTGTCCAACAGATTAAGGGCGGATCTGCCTTCCCCAGCCCACTGACTCAAATATTAATCTCTTTTGGGAACACCCTCACAGACACATCCAGGATGAATAGTTTGTATCTTTCGATCCAATCAAGTTGACACTCAGTGTTAACCATCACACATCCCAACCTCTGGGTATGCAGAGTGCATGGCCAGGTTTACCATCTGAAGCTCTGCCTAGTCTGTAGATATTTTTCTCAGTCCCCACTGTCTTTTGAGGACTATCCTGAGTGAGGCTGCTGTGTGGTTGCTGCCATTTTCAATTTATACCCACATATCAAGTAGACCCATTTGTAAACCAACGGCAAGATTTTTATCTTCTGCCAGCTGGCCATACTAGATCTCTCATGTGGCAATAGATATGAGCCAAAGGGAACTGACACAACATTGGGAGATGTGAGTCTGGTTTACCTGCTCACGTGGCCTGCTTGTGCATTCTTATCTGGGTCCTGCTTGATTTTGGATATACCATTTCATCTTAATAATGGGTTACTTCTGGACTTACCTGATTTTACGACTCAGTGGGTGTGGCAAAACCAGATAGAAGGTGTCAGATGCACGACATCCATTGTCAGACACTCTATCTCTACAACAGCCAGTATCATGCCAGTGATCGTTTTTCCAGGATATATGATTCTTCACTGTAGATGCCAGAGTCTTGCTCCGGAACCCCATATGCTCGTGTTGTGATTCTCTTTTGTAGAGTGCCATATGGCAGAGTTGGTCACTACTGGTAGCTCCAATACCAGACGGTCTCTTGGTTCTATGGCTTAAGCGTCAGAATTGCTTTAACTGAAGCATGCATCTGCTGCAGAGGTCTTTCTCTGCAGAAGCCTTTCCTTCTTTAAGTGGAGACCTGCTCAAAGCTGCCAAGTTTCCTTGTCACCCAGGTATAGGCTATGCTCTTTCTGAAACACAAAGAGGCCTACCAGCCACCATGCTTCCTTCCTTGTAGTAGGAGATGCAAAGTGTGATAATTTATCATGTAACTTAGAGGCAATACACTTGCAGTGCCTGAATATTGGACTGCTAGTAATTATACTGCTGTGTTGAGTTGATCCCTTCCTCTTTGTAGGGACATTTGTCTCTCTCTGGGATATATGTCTTACCAAGCTTCTTGTTTGTGAGCCAATTCTTGCTCAGCAACTTAATTTCCATAATATACATAATGTTATAAATGTGGTGAATCAATGTGATATTGTGTAGGATGTCAAGGCAGTTTAGATCTCTTAAAACTATATTCTTACAGAGGAAGTGTAAGTTAACAGAACCCTGAGGGAAAAGTAGACATATCTAATTTTTCCCATTCCATGTGAATACAAACCATTTCTTAGCCGTTTGATCTGACTAGAAAATAGCATATTTGTCAAATCAATGTGCCAGTACCTGAAGACAGATGAATCTACTCTAGAACAATGCCACATCTGGGAAAACAGCTGCAATTAAGCTGCTAAACAGTTGAATCTGTCACACTCTGCAGTCATTTTTCAGGATTCATTTTTTTTTTTTTATATATTTTAGGGGACAGACTGCTGACTTAATTTAAGACACGATGGGGACCACCATCCTAGCATCCTTTAGTTCTTAAAGTCCTTAAGGTTGGTAATAACTGGAAGTAGGTATGAATTTTCCAAGAAGGTGGGGTGAGGGACTATTTCAGTGGCTTGCACTCAGTCTTCACTAAAATATACCTTTACCTTACAAGTCAAATGCCCTATGTGGGAGTGGCACAGTAATACATTCAGGGACCTGGGCAATGACCACCACTGTAAGCCAAACTGATACAGGAGTTATTAAGAAATTATTTTAGGCAGGTAGCAAGGATAAAGGTTCTTGGTGGAAATCTTCCTTTAATAAGAAACAACCCTAAATGATCTCTTTTCTAACAGAAAAGACCGCTTGAAGGGCCAGGCTGGCAAGCTTTGATCTGCGAATGCCAGCTATTAGAAACTGGGTTCACTCAATATGGCAATTCCCAGTCTTTTCCTTGTCACCAGGTATACCAAGTGTCATGGCCACCTCCAGATAACACCATGTGTTCAGAACATTACGGCGACCTTCATTTGCATGTTAAAGGGCTAAGGTGGGAGGGTTGGGTTTTCCACAGGCTACGTAAATGACACACCTGGTCAAACCAATCCCCTGGGCCCTATGCAAACCAGACACCACCTCCTCTGGCATTCCAATATAAGTAGCCACTTTTCCGCCGCACACGAGGTTTTCTCTGTTTAAATCCCCCCTCCCTCTGTCTCTGTCAGAGGGAGCTGTTTTCTCCTTCCTTCCTTCCTTCTTTCTTAGCTATTAAACTTTTCGCTCCTTAAAATGACTCCACGTGTGTCCGTGTCATTTTATCTAAACCGGCGTGAGACCAAGGACCCTGGTGTTCCTCCAGTCATCGTAGTCCTATCAAAACCTTGGCTCAGAATCCATCTATCTCTCCCTATGTTTCAATCCATTCGATAACGAGGGGGGTGGGGCATTGGGAATGGGATGCTCTGGTCTCTGGGTATTCATTACCACTAAGAACCTATTTCCAATTGGTGCTATATTTCTTGTGAAATACAGATTACATTAATCATTGCCAATTATTTTGCCATGGTTAGTCGGCTTGATCCTGCAATGGATTTTAGTTTGAAAATTTTCTGTATCTAGATTTTAAAATATGGATATGTTGTGGTTTAAGCAATATTATCTATACTTTTTTGTTAAGCAGAAGCATGCAAAATTCAACCTCACCATTACAATATGATTTTTTTGTGACTACACTGGTGATGTAATTTGTGAGTGATGTCTGAGGAGCTTTGCTATTTGGATGTCCTGAAACACACAGTCAAGGTAAGTGTATTAACTGTGAAAGAAAAATCTTGGGGCCCCAACACTACTCAGCTAAAGGAAAAAGTCAAGTTGGGAACTGCTTAGGGCAAACCTGCCTCCCATTCTATTCACAGTCATCCCTCTGCTCAGGGAGATAGATACACATCTGATTGCCTCCTGTGGAAAAGCTTATCAGAAACGCAAAATAATGAGACCATTTGTCTCTCACCTACCTGTGACCTGGAAGCTCCCTCCCTGTTTCAAATTGTCGCTGTCTTTCTGGAATCAATGTACTTCTTAACATATATTGATAGATTGATATCTCACGTCTCCCTAAAATGTATAAAACCAAGCTGTGCCCCAACCACCTTGGGCACATGTCATCAGGGCTTCCTGAGGCTGTGTCATGGCTGTGTGTCCTCAACCTTGGCAAAATAAAGTTTCTAAATTAACTGAGACTTGTCTCAGATTTCTGGAGTTCACATAACATTACTGTATTACTTAAAATTTTATTGGGTTTTATTCTATAATATAAAATCAAGGGCATAACATATTTTCTCCTATAACATAATGTACAATGGCTGTATGTGTGTGGTATAGTATGGTGTGTATTATAACTCACAAAAGATTTATCTTAAGCAATTAAATTTGTGCTCTTTCAAACATTTCTCACCATGGAATCATTTTCTCCCTTAAACTTGAAGGTGGGAATAGATATTTTAGGTGGCTGCCGATTCAAAATACATTTGGTACAGATTTTGCATGAGGAAGAGTGTGTGTGTATATTCACATTTGTGAAGATGTGTGCTTATGTTCATGCATGTGTATGCATGTATTTGGTGGGAAAAGATGAACAGAAGGAAAAACAAGATAATTTAATAGGCATTCCTTTTGCATTATGGTACCATTTGTATTACCTAAAGATACTTAGACATTGCGGTCACTATTTACAAAACACAAATCTCAACAAATGATCTGAAATAACAAAGTCCAGCACTGCTAACTGATCATAGGAACATAAAAGATAAGATCAGATGAACTGATATGTTTCACCTTCCCCAGGCTGGTCACGGGGAGGACAGGGAGGACAATGGTGCATACCGAAGCAGAAGCTGTGAGCTGGGGGTAGAACCATCAACTACACAGAAAACAAAGCAGAATAGAACAAACAGAAATAATACTTCAAAAACAGCACAAAATAAAGCAGAGTAGGCTTGTAAGTGATAGCCATAAGCATCACAAATAGGATGACAGCTCTCTGGGAGATTCCGACTCACTGAGCTGACTCAGACACAGGCATTGCATCACAAACAGCAGATGTGTGACCACATGCTCCATGCTCCTGCAAATGGCCAAAGAATGGCAAAGAAGAGATTGTCCTGCATACTTTAGCTTTACAGAAAAATTCAAATATACATAATCACAGGGTTGGTAGAGTAAAACAATTCTAGGCTAGAAATCTAAAGAATCAAAATGTTTTATCTGTGACACTGTCATCTTTCACTGACATTGCGTCACTTTAGTTATATGGGTCTCAGTTCACTCATTTATAAAACGCAAGGATTGGGCCAGGTGCGGTGGCTCATGCCTGTGATCTCAGCACTTTGGAAGGCCAAGGCCTGTGGATCACCTGAGGTCAGGAGTTTGAGACCAGCCTGGCCAACATGGCTAAACCCTGTCTCTACTAAAAATACAAAAAAACTAGCTCAGTGTAGTGGCGCACGCCTGTAGTCCCAGCTACTGGGGAGGCTGAGGCAGGAGAATTGCTTGAACCCAGGAGGTGGAGGTTGCAGTGAGCTGAGATTGCTCCATTGCACTCCAGCCTGGGCAACAAGAGCAAAATTCTGTTTCAAAAACAAAAATGAAATAAAATAAAATAAAAAGAGTGAAGTAACTGAAAGAAAGCTCCTGTCCAGTGCTAGCATTCTCTTGTTCTAATCTCTAAAGATAAAGGACAGCAGTATGATGTTTATAGGAAACACTAAATTTAGGTGCTCAGAACCTCAGCTTGATACTCGTCGTCGGATTATTAAAGGGCAAAAACAGAAAGACCAATTTCTAGGACATAGATCATTTAGCTTTAATAAACAGAACATTCAATAAGTTTCCAGAAAGAAGAGTGTTGATAATCAGGTTACAGGGGCATCTCACATAGTCCACCATTGGAAATGCAACTATGTGTTACTGCAACTGCAAAAAGTCGATGTGCAAATTTCTCTGTTTCTCTGTCTCTCTCTCTGTCTCTGTCCCTCTCTCTGCCTCTGTCCCTGTCTACTTTTCTCTTGGCCATAATGTACTTTCTAATTCCATCTGTTTGATTTTGTATTTGTAGGCTAGGATTTTTTTTTCCATGATTACCCTTCTGATTTTCTGTAAATCTGACTTCCATGACTCTGGCTTGCCCCAGTACCAATTTTGGCCTCAGATCCACATAAATTTATGAGTTCAGTGTCTCAAATCACCAGACTCATTCAAGTTTTGGGACATGTAGTTCACATTTTTGTGGAAAATTATGGAAAAATCTGAATGGCTAAACAAATAATATAAATAAATTCCTATTGCTTTATGTGTCCACTCTTGGTCTAATCCCCTGTGCCTAATAGGGTAGAATCATGTGGTCCTGATAAGGCCATCAAGGGTCATGCACTTAAAAGGATACCTGTGAGAAGGAGAACTTCACAAAAGAATGTTTTCTGAGGAGAATGAAATTATGGCTATGTACGTTTCAGACTTGAGGTATTGTAATTAAGATGCCGTGAGAAATAAAAGCTAAAAATCAGGAAGGCAAACTGGCTTGATGCATAAAGCAATGGAACAAGCTTAATTTTGCTGTGCTGTGTAAACCCTGATTGGTAAAGGCAACCTTAGTAATTCCATGTGACATTATTCTGACCAACAAGATAAGTCGGGAAATATGTTTGAAGGTTTCTAACAAAGGCTGTTCTTGATGCTACATAGTCATGCATGAGAGGGAATACTGTCTTTTTTGCCTCAAAGAATGTTATCTTCATGTGATCCCTAAAACTGTGGCAACCATCTTTAGAGTATGCAAAGAGCCAATCCCAAAGGATAAGCCGATGCAAAGAAGGTGGCAAAATAGACAAGAAGATGCTAAACTCCTAAATTAAGCACTCTGGAATTTCGTTGTTTTGTTATTCTTGTTATGAAATAATACATTTTCTTATTTATAAAAACTTGGGGGAGTTTTCTACAACTTACAGCATAAAGCATGGAAAGTGAGACAAGCCACAAATGGTTTACAATGTTTCAAAAAATTAGACTACTAAAAGAACACTGAATAGAATTTTTTTATCCCATAGTGCTTCAAGGTCATCAAACGGAATTTAGTCCTTTTTCTACAATACTATAGAAAATATCCAGTTATCTAGTTATTTTTATTCATGATAAACTAAAGCTTACAAAAATAATTCCTTTCAGTATTGTGAGCAAACATTTTCTTCACTATTTTTTAGTTTTCTGTCTAATTTCAATCTTCAATCAAGACCTTTAATGCTCTTTTGGTTTTTATTGCTTTAATTCTGCTATTAGTTTTCGCTTTAAATACTATTATACCTGTCATAGGATTTCAAAGCTCTAGACACATAGTTGGAAATTCTAATAAGAGCATATTCACAACACATTAACATTATTAATACATTTTTAATTGATATATTTTAAAATTTATTATACATATATTCAGGAAATATGTCAATTTCTTTCTATGTTGATAGGAAATGTAACTTAATGTAATTAAATTTTGGGTTTATAAGAAGTACAATTCTGTATAAACATAAAAAATTTTACGGGGTAAAAATGATATATTTTTATTTAATAAATATATTTATTTACTTAAGTGAAAGAGAAAGAGAGAGGGAGAATATTATGTGCCAAGTACTCATTTAGGAACAGCAGATTCAGTGCTGAATATACAAAGTCCTTGCCTTCACGCAGCTTACAGGCTAAGGGAACTGACAAACGATAAGCATGTAATGCACAAGGAAAATGGCTATTAATTGTGATTATTCTATAACAGAATTAAAATGTGTGATGATACAGAGTACAACTAGGGGAGGTCACTTGAGATAAGTGGGCAGAAACAATATTCTGCTGCAGTATATATTTTCTCTAAGCCTTGAAGTAAAAGATGCACTAGTCTTATTAAAAGGGGGAAAAGTACAACCAGCCAAAGGAAGAAAAAGATTTGAGAGGTCAAGAAGCAAAAGCAGATCAGGTCTTGTGAGCACAGTCAACTTAGTCCATGGTGTGAAGAGGCACATTCAGATCACTCATCCATCCTTCCTTTCCTCCATCCATCCCTCTTTCTCTTCCTACTCCCAATACAAATCTGTTATGCCAGGCAATATGTTAGCATTATGCATTTGATTTAGATCGAGATAGATATACTGATTTCTATTACAGCATTTATAGCTCAGCATAGAATAAAGACAATTTAACATGCAAAAATAATGGACACCCCAATAGGTAAAATACAAGGTAATATGAGGGTGCATAAGAAGAATATATGTCCCAGGTAAGGGATGGAGATACCATGAAAATTCTCTAGTGAAGGAGGGTTTAAATTTGAAATGTAAAGAATGAGTGAAAGTTAGCCAGGAAAGAAAGGAAAGGAGAGCCAAAAGAAAGGAGAGGTTACCATAGGCAAAAAGAAGAAGATGAACATATTGTCATGTGTTGCTTAATGACTGGGAATTGAAATGTGTCATTAGTCAATTTCATCATTGTGTGAACATCATAGAGTATACTTAGATAAATCTAGGTGGCACAACTTACCATACACGTGGGTTATATGGTCTAGCCTATTGCTCCTGAGCTATAAACCTGTATAGCATGTTACCATACTGAGTACTGTAGGTATTTGTAACACAGTTGTAAGTATGTGTGTATCTAAACATATCTAAATATAGAAAAAGTAAAGTAAAAATATGGTATAAAAGATCTCTATAGAGCATTTCCCATGGATGGAGGTTGCAAGACTGGAAGTTGCTCTAGGTGAGCCAGTGAATGAGTGGTGAGTGAATGTGAAAGTGTAAGACCTTACTGTACACTATTATAAACTTTATATTTATTTATTTATTTGTTTGTTTATTTTTTTGAGACGGAGTTTCGCTCCTGTTGCCCAGGCTAGAGTGCAAAGACGTGATCTTGGCTCACTGCAAAGATGTGATCTTGGCTCTCACCGCAATCTCTGCCTCCTGGGTTCAAGCGATTCTCCTGCCTCAGCCTCCTGAGTAGCTGAGATTATGGGCATGCACCACCACATCAGGTTAATTTTGTATTTTTAGTAGAGACAGGGTTTCTCCATGTTGGTCAGGCTGGTCTCAAATTCTCAACCTCAGGTGATCCACCCGCTCCAGCCTCCCAAAGTGCTCGGGTTACAGGAGTAAGCTGCCACACCCGGCCTATAGACTTTATAACCACTCTACACTTAGGCTACACTAAATGTTTACGGATATTTTTCTTTTATTAATAATAAATTAATTTTAGCTTACTCTAATTTTTTACTTTATAAACATAGTTTTTTAAATTATTTGACTCGCGTAACAACACTTAGCTTAAAACATAAACGTATAGCTGTACAAAATCTTTTTATATTCTTATTCTGTAAATTTTTTCCCATTTTAAAAATTATTTAATTGTTTTTCTACATTCTAAACCTTTTCATTAAAACCTCTGACACAAACACAGGTGTTAGCCTAGCCCTATACAGGGTCAGGACCATGAATATCACTGTCTTCTACCTCCATGCCTTGTCCCGCTGGAAGGTCTACAGAGACAACATGCATGGAGCTTACATCTCTTCTGATAACAATGCCTTCTGATGAAATAACCCCTGAAAGACCTGCTTAAGCTTTCTTGAGGAAGTGCCAGTCTTTTCACCACTCTTTTCAGAAGTATGTTCATGGTGATTTGCTTTATTGGTTTCTTTTTTGTTTCTTCATGGATTTGCTTGTAAGAAGATAATGCACCACTAATATTCCTCTCTTTTGATAAAAACCTTTCAGTGTTGTGGTCCATATTTTCAGTTTTTCAGGAGCTTGTTGAGATTTGTAAAAGCTTCTGCTAGAACTTTTAATGTAAATTTTCTTGGGGGATCTTCTTTTTCTTCTCCTGCAGCTTCCTTTTCTCTTGCCTCTTCTTCAGCTATGCATTTCTGTTCTAGTTCCAACAACTTCTCATTAGTCAGTTCCTTAGGAATCACCTCTAGAAGCTCCTCAATGTCATCCTCATCCACATTTAGGTTAAAGGTGTTTAATATCTCAACTATAGCCTTGTTAAATTTTTCAACCTCCTCATCCTTCGCAAAAGCCTTTCAATTCATGGATAAACTCTTCAGTGTTGTCTTCCAGATGCCATCCATACACTCCGTGGTGACATTGCCCCAGTACCAACCAAGGTTTTTCAAAAATTGCAGATGCTAGAATCTTTCCAGAATTGCATCCGTGTCTTCTCAGGGTCTTTCTCAGTTGCAGAAATAGCCTAGGCATTGGTCCTCCTTAGGTAATAGGCTTTAAAATATGCTATAACTCCTTGATCCATTTGTTGGATCAAAGAGGTGGTGTTTGGAGGGAGAAGCACCACTTTAATATTGGGATGAAGGTTATTAATGAAAGAAGAATGTGAAGGAGCATTATCAACAATAAGCAAATCCTGAAAGACATATTATTCTCCAACAGTACTTCTCCTTTTTATTGGCATAGCAATTCAGGAGGGCATCTTCAAAGAAGAGCTGGGTCATCCATGACTTCTAATGAGCCCTATAGTGCACTGGCAGTATGTGCTTATTAATATGCTTGAAGGCCCTGGGGTTCAATTTGTAGCCCGCAATACTGCCTCCAAGCAAGATTGTTATCCTTTCCTTAAAAGCCTTAAAACATGGCATTGAACTGGCCTCCTTATGGTTGAAAGTTTTCTTCGGGCCTCCATTTCCAGAATAAGGTGGTTTTCTTCATATTGAAGATTTGCTTTGGCGAGTAATTTTTCCTCATATTTAGTCTATCTTATCCAAAGTTTCCAACAATTCTTCAGTTGCCTTCACATCACCACTCACAGACTCATTACTGACTTTCACATTATGTAATGAATAATCATTCTTTATTATTTAAACCACCCAGAACTAGCAATAAATTCAACATGTAGTTGGGTATAGATTTTTCTTTCAACATTGCAAACAAACTTTTCCTTTGGCTATGGATTATCATTGTGCTGAGAGACACTTCCGTGTCTGGTCTTAATTTCAGGTTACTAGAAGTTTCTCCTTATCTGATATAGGCCATTCTTGAATTTTTGTTAGCCTTATTGTCTCTAAGGAGCATATTCTCTAACATTTTCTGTCATTTTGTTCTTGTTGTTGATCATAGCAATGGTGGAACGGGATATGCCTGTCTGGCAAGCAATAACCACCGATTTTCCACCTTTGTAGTCTGTAATAACTTCTAATTTAGTTTCCAGGTCAATCACTGGAAGGGACCTCTTACTGGCCACATTAGCAGTAGATTTTGTACATTTAGGTATGGCAATGGACAAAACAACCTGAGATTAAATCAATCACAAGAGAACATGATGCAATAATGAGACACAGTCAACACGAGATGTATGAGGCTGCTGCTGGCTTAACATGGCATACTGTTTTACAATGCACATTTTTATTTTTAAGGCAGAGGGAATACTCTTTAACATTAACAAGTATAGTGGAGTAAATTCATAAACCAATAACATAGCCATTTGCTATCATTATTGAGGATTATGTACTGTACATAATTTTATGTGATATACTTTCATAGGACTGGCAGTGCAGTAGGTTTGTTTACATCAGCATCACCACAAAGACATGAGTAATGCACTGCACTGTGACTTTTTTATGGCTATCATGTCACTAGGTGATAAAAAATTTTCAGTTATGGGACCGCCATCATATATGCAGTTCTGTGTTGAACAAAATGTCCTTATGAAAGCCCTAGAGCTAGGAGAGCATCGGCCAAATGGGAGACAGAAAGCAACTGTGTGGCTGAAATGCAGAGGTGAAGGTGTGATGGTGCCAGGTAGTATTGGAAATGCTGGTGTGGCCTGTTCGTGAAGGTAGAAATATTCTTTAGTGAGCCCAGCAGTAATTAAAAGGATTCACTTGAAACCTATGTACTTGGCTCACTGAAGATTTTAAGGAAATTTTGGAGTAAGCTAGTAGATTTAGGCAAATTGTGAGAAAAGCCTTTCTCACAATTTGCCTAAATCTTTTTATTTTATTCTAGAAAATTTTTTTCTTTTCTTTTTTAATCTGGAAATAGAATTTTTTGTCAAAAATCCAAGTGACTCACAGTGCCATCACCTCTCTGGATTAGCAATTCTCAAATTGTGAGGAAAAACAAGGCTGAATTGTGAGGAAATAAAGAGTGTTAAACCTTGTTTATGATAGAAAATATCCATTGCCCAGCTCCTTGAAAGAATTAAGCTATTTAGGCTACAAGGACTAAAAAATTTGCAACGAATGTTAATGATAGATAAATTGTCCAGAGAATAACTTAGTGGGATTTCGTATTAGTCACACCCACAGGGGTGATACAGATATCTGGAGACTAAGCATACTAAATACGGTGAATGGTAGCTCAAGCAAAGAGACATTTTGTATTACCAAGTAACAACGGGCTAGCAGGACCCTAACAATGAGGACATCCACCCAAAGGTGGAGGGAAGAGATCTGAGCAGGGGTATAAACCAAGGGGATTGGGAGTATAGGAAGAGGAAACCTGTGAAGACTGACATTTATTTATAAAACTGTTATTTTGTTTTTGGCATACTTATATGCCAGTGATTGTGGTAGATTCTTGGAAGTCAAGTCCAGAAGATATTTTCCTAATGTGTATTTCAAATGGGATGACTCAATTTTTACCACCGAGAACCAGAATGCAGTTACAACCAGGGGCCTGGGATTTTATAAGATCATTATAGTCATGAGAATGTGTGAGAGAAATTTTGAGATTGCTTAATTTGAAGATTATTAGAGAACCTGAAAGTAATGAGGTCATCAGGGTGAAGGCTGGCCAATGGAACTGGGATGAAAACAGCAACTAAGAGCCTGAA
This sequence comes from Symphalangus syndactylus, assembly GCF_028878055.3. Classification (NCBI taxonomy): domain Eukaryota; kingdom Metazoa; phylum Chordata; class Mammalia; order Primates; family Hylobatidae; genus Symphalangus; species Symphalangus syndactylus. The sequence continues at coordinate 136,256,928 of NC_072426.2, read as the reverse complement.
TATAGGGTTATAGTTTTGGATTGCTAACCATCCCAGTTTTCCTGGAATGAGAGGACTTCCTGAAACACAGGACTTTTAGTAATAAAATCAAGAAATTCCCAGGGAAAGCAGGAAAAGTTAGTCACTCTAGAACTTGATGTTAAATCCTTCAAATCTGGATTTTGAACTGTTCAATATTCTTTAACTAAATGCCTAATTTTCGCCTAGGCCTGAGACAGGTGAAGTTTCAAAATTTCATGGATATTTTTGATTCTGGAAATAGATTTTTTCTGTTAAAAATCCAAGTGACTCACAGTACCATTACCTCTCTGGATTAGCAAATTGCAGAAAGCTACTCAAAATAGCTTAGGCAAAAAATTGGGGTAGCTTGCAGAATTCAAGAAAGAATCGAAGAAATACGTTCTGTCAGGTTGAAACTGACAAATGTTGCAAATATTTATTCTCTTTTTCTTCTGTTAAAACAACCCCATTTTGGCCGGGCGCGGTGGCTCACGCTTGTAATCCCAGCACTTTGGGAGGCCGAGGCGTGCGGATCACGAGGTCAGGAGATCGAGACCATGGTGAAACCCCGTCTCTACTAAAAATACAAAAAATTAGCCGGGCGTGGTGGCGGGCGCCTGCAGTCCCAGCTACTCGGGAGGCTGAGGCAGGAGAATGGCATGAACCCGGGAGGCGGAGCTTGCAGTGAGCCGAGATTGTGCCACTGCACTCCAGCCTGGACACAGAGAGAGACTCCGTCTCAAAAAAAAAAAAAACAAAAAACCCCATTTTAAGCTGTATACAGACATGTCCAGTTGGAGGCTATATTTCTCAGCCATCACCCCACCTTTCCTCCACACCTTTCCTCCTTGCCCAGCCGCAGATATTTGGCTAAATTCTATTATGGAGACAATATGTTATGCACCAGATTTTACCCCTCATACAACGGCATTTTTCCAGGGGATGCAGAGCAAATGATGGAGGAAATATTGTTTTATATGTAACTTAGAAGAGAGAATCTTCTTTCCCCTCCCCATTGCTTGCCTACAGCTAGGTTATTTCATTAGAAAGAAATAAACTACTATTTCGTTTGAGCAACGGCATTTTTGTTCTTCGTTATAGCAGTTTAGCCTATACACTAACTAAAACATTGAGGTCATACAGAAGCAATTCTAGGAACCTACTGGAACCAGAGACTTGAATGACTGTTTCCACATTGCAGGCAAAATGACATTGGTAACTTCAAATTTGCCTGTTATCACTTTGCCTCTCTTTATTCTATTTATTTTATATTCTAAAGGTTTCAGTGAGGGGTTCCTGACTGGCCAAGCATGTTGCACATGCACACCCCCATACCAGTCATTGTGACCAGGAAGGTAAGATTCTGGAATTTTCCACTGTTGATCAGATTCTTATTATTTGACCCATTACTTTATCTAGGGTCATATAAAATGTGATATTTAAATTGGAATTTTCATGGTGAAGGAGTTTCAAGGGGATTGATTCCTCATTAGAACTCAAGGGGGAGCCACTTTTTGGAAACTGGGATTTTCAAAGACCCAAATGTGATCGTTTTCCAGGGTACTCAAAGTAAGTGTAAACTGCCTACTTTCACCCTTTGGTTTGATCAGCCTGGGATTATGAGGGAAATGTCATCAGCATATGACAGAAGAAAAAGGCTAAATTATGTCCCAGATGATCTGGAGATCACCAAAGCTTTATCTATTAATTAACTAAATTATTTTACATAAAAAGAAATTCTTGAGACTAATCTGGCTCATTTATTATTTGCATGTCTTGATGCTTAATGGTTGGACATGACAAACTATCACCATCCAGGAAATCTTTCACCTCCAGTACAGAAAATTTTCATGAACTTTAAAATGATAATCCAAAAACTCCTACTACAGTATCTGTAAGAAAACTCAACTGAAAGTATCAGGGTTAGTACTTAAGTTTTGTTGCCCAGTGGTTGGGACTGGAACAAACACACTTTCCTGTTAACTTTCTTGTGTTTTTAACAAAAGAATCAGCCTTGCAACTAAACTACCAATTGAAATTCCCAACTTGTTTACACAATTTCCTGATTTTTCTGTAGTGCCAGCAATCACTAGTCCTAAACTATGCTTAATCAAAGCATATGCTTATTTTATTTGAAGAAATATATAATATATATTCAAAAATGCACTGTATATCCCTGAAAGTTGGTCCAATCATGCCCGTCCTTCTTGGAATGAGCCCCAAAACTATAACCAAAGAAATGATTTTGGTGTAGCATGGTGATTGATAGATGACCTGGATTTCTTTTTAAATCCACATACCTATTTTTCCATAAAATAATACCTAAAAGTGATCCTGGAAAAAGTGTGCAGCTTATGTGTACTACTTTAGGAAGAATTGAATCTGACACAAACAAGGCAAAAATATCCTCTCCAATTTCATGCTGAGAACATTAGTGAATGCGAATTCAAAAATCCCTCATCAGAGATCATGCTGTGATACAATATAAAAGGCTAAAATGAAGAAACTAGTTTTAGCATCCATTCTTGTACTTAGAAGATTAACAGAAGGAGACCATCTATCTCTTTGAAAGGCTTTGCAAATTATGAGTCACAGATACTGCGGCTGAGGCAATTTTCCAACCTAAGGACATTGGAAAGGTTTTGATAAAACCACTTGATATAGAAGGAGAAGGGATGGAAATTTGAGGCTTTCAGATTTGTTATGAATACACATATTCAGTTGATATTGATGATATTCATGGGATCATTCCAATAAGCCCATTCTATGGGTCATTTTAGTTTGTCTGAAAGTGACAGAAAATTCTGCATAGCATTAACTTAAAGAAAACTGCAATTTGTTTCTTGATCACCTAAAGGCCAAGTAGGCTGCTCTAGTTGTACTTGGATCCATAGAAACCTATTTATTTTGGCTTTCTGTAATTTTTCTTACCAGAGTACACATACACACACACACACACACACACACACACACACACAGTTTTTGCATGATGCTGATTTATTTTTAACACAAATAGTATTATATAATATACATATTATTCTACAATCATTTTAATATAATAACGTATCTTGGAGATTTAAAAAACACTTTCTTACATTCTCTAGTATGAATTTACTATACAATTCACCATTTTCTTAGTGATGCACACTTATGTTTCCATTTTTTTGCTATTAAAAACATAGCTGCAATCTATTTGGATGATAGATGCTTAGAAGTAAACTAATTGGAGGAAAAGGTGTATTTAAATTTACTTTTGTGGTGTCTATTCTGTTTTTTATATATTTCAGCATTTTAAAGTATACAGTTTCTTCTTGTAGATTTTTTGGAATTGATTTTTAATAGTTTTGTTGAAATTGTGACTAAAATTTTTTTCTATTATATTTAAAAATTAATTATTGCTAGGGATGGGAAAATTATTGTTTTGTGTAAATGTTGTATTTGATTACATTAGTGAATTATTGTTTGAATAACTCCCAAAATGAGAGTGAAGTTTACTCAAGAAACAAATTTCATCTTGTCTAGTGGATATGAAATTTGCTTCATAGCAATCAAACAGCAGAATTATTACATTCCAGTAAGTCTGTGTTCTGCTCCGAGCTCACACTTGTGGCTGGTGAAATATTAAATATTCACCATCACTGAGACCTCCTTTCCTTACCTACTGGATTAATAAACAATCCAAGTTTTTCCTTGGTGCCAGAAGTTGGAGTAAGAGGAGCTAAGGCGGTAGAGCCTTACACAATGGTGGTTGCCATAATTTTTATTACACAAAAGTGTGGCTTTCTTTTGTTGGTCTTCATTGGCAAAACAACAACAAAAACAAAAACCCTGCTCACAATAGTGCAAATAACATATGCTTTTATATCTTAACAAGTTGTCTTGCCTCACTCATTTAAAAGGCCTTTATAGTCTGGCCTGCTTTACTTAATCCATTGTATGTCACACTAATCTCCAGCAGGACCTTTATCTACCATCTTCTCGTTACCTTTTACTGCACATGATCTTTTCACGTTCCTCATTTTGTGGTAATATTTCCTTCGCTGGGAATATGGTTCTTCTTTTGCCAAGTTTTCAAAAACTCTGGTCATGTTTCACACATTTTTATTCTTCTTAGTGTCTCAAGACAGCTAGACCTCACAGATTTTTCAGTGAACCCTTTCTGAAGTGAATGGAAATTAGTGAATAAAAATCAGGATATTCAATATTTGGAGCTCAGTATTCTCCTTCAGTTCACATATTCAGCACCAAATAACTTACAAATAGCTATCAGTGCATCTGTGTAAAGCTGTCCTGAGAAGACAGTTTCTTGTTTGTTTTTTCATAAGTGATATTGAGCTGGCCTTAAAGCAGAAGAGCGCTGAAACCCTTTGCATTCCAATATGACACTGCTATGCTCAGTAACATGGCAAGGGTTAAACATAGCCACAATATCTATTGGATTAGGGCTTCAGATTTAAAATAAGGCACAGAAAAGGTAGGGGTGATATTAACAAAGTATGTTTATTAATAATAAACCTCCCTAAATAATCTGGAATATAGAAATCTATTTTCTCAGCCTACAAGGACTATTGAAATGAAGAGCATTAAAAACTGTAACATTGCTAATTTTAATTCCTTAGACTGAATTTTACATAGCAAAGAGACAATTTTCTCTTCTTTATATTTAGGTCATGAAATAACTATATGAAGCCAGATAGCAGATTGATTATGGTAAACCAGATGGCAGAATAGGAGGTTTGATTTTGGTAAACCAGATGGCAGAATAGGAGGTTATCTGAGAAGACTTTTCATAAATAAATTCTTAAAACCTCTGCTGGGATTAGTACTGTAGTGTGGAAACAGTACTTTTTTCCTGTAGATCCCTGAGTTTAAGTATCATATACAAATCCAGAAACATGAACAAGCACAGCTGTTGACCACATTCTAACCAGAGACCTATTAGAATAATGAGACACGTCCAAACCAAATGCTATATTACTAGAATAAGAAGTGGTATGAAAATTGAGTTCCTTTGGCTGGATTAGAGATAATTTAGACTGTATGACAAATAAGTTGTACTGGGAACACAAAACCCTAGAAAGATGTGAGAAACTAATTCTCAACAGATATGGTAAATTAATGTCAAGCATAATTTTGAAGAAAAACAATTTAGATCAACTCAATCAGGTGTTAGGAGGCAAAGCAGAAAAACTTTCTAAGTCAAGGAAAAAATAGGGAAGCTAGTTGGGTAAAAAATCATTTCCTTAAGGTTTTTGTTTTCATAGTTTTTTTTTTGTAATAGCCCATCAGCTTAGCTTTGTTTTTATTTTTCAGTCACTAGACAATGTTAAATATTAATAGTGATTTGGATGTAAGCTGTACAAGCATATAATGATGCAACACTTGTGAAATACTAGCATTTTAGGCTGTGTGATAGTAATTAGTAACATACCACTGTGAGCTACAATATCCTGATGAATTTCAAGGAGACACAAGAGAGAAAATTTAAATTTTTTTCATTAAATGAAACACAAAATTAAATAACCTCTACCAGATTTCTAATAATGTGGTTGTGGAATACTTTCTTCTCAGGGATTTGAAACTCATATTTTTATATCTGGCAGTTTAAGGTATCCTTTCTCCTCTAAAAATATAGGGAAAGTAGTATTAAGAGTGTGCTTCAGGCCAGGCATGTAGGCATGCACTTGCAGTCCCAGTCCTGGAGCAGCTGAGGTGGGAGGATTGCTTGAGATCAGGAGTTCTTTGCTAGCTGAAGCAACATAGCAAGAGCCAGTCTCAAAAAGAAAAAAAAAAAAAGAGAAAAGAAAAGAAGGAAAGAAAAAAATTCTCAGATGAAGATTTTTGGGGATTCAGGTTTTGAAAATTTAATGTGGGACTAGGAGTGGAGTAATTACTTGAAGCATAGTGCTTAGAATAGAGAAGGTACTTAATATATGCACACACACACACACATATATAATATATAATATTGAAACAAGACAATAAAAAAGCATCTTTGGTGGGGAGAATGCATTGAGGTAGGGCTTTTATTTTAATGTGCTTTTTTTTTTTTTTTTTTTTTTTTTTTTTACCACTGTGGAATTCTTAAAATAACTGTGCAAATCTCATGAAGATAAGTCTAGCATGTTTGCTAAGAGTCTTTATTTCTAAGGACATGGATTTAAAATATTGTTATGCCAAAATCTATGTCTTTTGATCTTTGTGAACCATTACTCAGATATTACTTTTACCCTCTTTAGTTTAAAAACAAATTAAGGAAGATAGGAATCCATTTCAAACTTCAGTGGCTTTCAAGAAAAAGAAATATTTATATCAAATAGAAAAGGAAATAAAAATAATGAACCTGATGTAGTATACAGCATGGGCTAGGCAGTATGCTCCACCAAAATTATCTCATATAATCCTCACAACTCTTTGAGGTAGGCACTGTCATTAACCTTGTTTCTCAAGTGAAGAAACTGAGTCTTAGGGAGGCAAAATATCCAAAGTCACTCACTGAAAATTTAGAACTAGGCCTGCTCATCTCCAGGGATTACACAAAATCCCTCACATTCTACTACAGAAATGAAAGATATATCTGAGTGTAGGCTAAGATTTTTTTTATTTGTAACAGCCAAAACAAAGTTCTGTAATTTACAGTTTCCCTAAGTTTCAATTCTGCAACTTTTTACCTCTTTATTTGATTTAGGGTATAATTTCAGTCTCTTCAGCTACACGTTTCAAAGTAAGAATATGTAACATACTGAAAAAGAACAGAAAAGTAAATGTATTTATTTTAATTTCTCCATGAGTTTTCACCTTTTTTCTCTGGTTCTAATTCCATCTTTGTCAATGGTAAGTGATTTAACCTTTCCTTGCCTTGGTGTACACAATCATAAAATAGGACCCTGAAAAGCAAGTATCTGAATTTCTTTCTAGGTCTATGGTATATTTTTTTCTGAGCAACTTACTGTTTTTTGCTGAAAAACTGAACATGAGATTTATATGTAAACTACATATTTAGCTTGATAGAAATATATATGTATGTATATATATTTTATGTTGCTCAACCATGGAAAATTATGTAGCTGAGATTTGTAAAAACCATGATTTGAGGTTGTCTTAGTGCTGAAGAAAATTCTTGGGTACTTTGAAAGCTGTACAAATAATTTTATGGGCCTGGGTTCAGATAAGATTAATGGCTGTACTTTAGTGGCTTGACAAAATGTATTACCTATAGCTAATGATTAGGTCAAGTTCATGGAGATTTGAAGCAGTCTTGGGTTTAACTTTTGGCTCTGTCTCTTACCAGCTGTGTGACTTTAGTCAAGCAGTCTAAACTTCTCTAAGTGATTTCCACATCTGTAAAACAGCATAACAATATTTACCTCAGAGTTTGTTTTAATCATTAAATAAGACACAAGTAAATCACTTGATGCTGTATCTTAAATATTGTGTGCATTCACTAAAAATTTACTCCTGCAATTACTCTGTCTTCTTCATCTTTCATTACTCCATTTCTCTTGTTTGTATTATTCAAGCATTCTGTAAACTTCCCTGCCCTTAAAAATAGGCTCCGGCTAGTACCTACAACCATTTCACCCCTTGTTCTGCAATGTCTTAGAATAAAGCTCTTTATAAGCATTGCTCAAAACACCATTCCCTCTTTTTTCCTCCCATTCTCTGTAACAGATCTGTAATCAAACAATCCTGCTTGTTTCTCATCTGAAATGCTCTTGACAAGGTCACCAATGACTTCGATCTTGACCAGAATAATGACAACTTTTAGTCTTGATTTAACTTGATTTATAAGTGATATTTAACAAACATTAGTACTTTCTCCTGATGAAAACATTTTCTTTACTTGGTTTTCCTTTTGCCTTACTGGCAGCTCCTTTCCAGTCATCTCTTTTAATGTTCTAACTTTTAAGTCTTTGTCATTGGATGTTTCTCTTCTCTATCTACCCTTGTGGGCTCATGACTTCAGTAGAGTTAATATGTTAATTGCTTCCTTATTTCATTTCCTGATCTCTCTCTGTCTTTCTCTCTGTGTCTCTGTTCTCTCTCGAACTCTGTTAGTCTATATGTCTGTGTATGTCTCTATATGTCCGTCTCTCTCACTCTCTCTGTTTCTGTCTCTCTGTGTCTGTCTGTATGTATACTTTTCTGTTTTCTCTCATGCCACACATCTAGTTCATCACACATCTTGTTGTTTGTAGAGTGAATATATATTCAGAATTTGCCCTCTTCTCACTTCAAGGGCTACCACTTAAAGTGAAAACTATTGTTATCTCTTACAGCTCTCCTGAGAGAGCCCTTTGCTTGTTTTTTTCTACTAATGGTCAAGGTAATGAGAGAACAAATGATAGGTAGGAGCTATCATTGTGTTTCTTTTTTATTTTTATTTTCTTTTTTGAGACGGAGTTTCACTTTTGTTGCCCAGGCTGGAGTGCAACGGCACAATCTCAGCTCATTGCAACTCTGCCTCCCAGGTTCAAGTGATTCTCCTGTCTCAGCCTCCTAGGTAGCTGGGATTACAGGCATGCGCCACCACCCTGGATAATTTTGTATTTTTAGTAGAGACGGGGTTTCTCCATGTTGGTCAGGCTGGTCTTGAACTCCCGATCTCAGGTGATCCTCCTGCCTCGGTCTCCCAAAGTGCTGGGATTACAGGCGTGAGCCACTGCGCCCAGCCATTATTATGTTTTAATATAATAAACATTGAACCTTAAGCATGAAGACAATTGGCACTGTACTGTGGAAGCCCATCCTCTCCACTTCTAATGGAATTATTTCTTCCTAGCTGGAAGTGTCATTCACTTAGTCATTTAATCGACAAATTCTTAACAGATTCTTACTATCCCATAGGTGTTGAGCTTACAAGATGAAAAAAAATGAATAATTCACATGTGCTATCCTCTGGGGATTTTTTTTCTAGTAGATAGTGTGGCATCATTAAAGTACCCAGAAAACAAGAGACAAGAATGTTTGTGATTTTCTTGAGGGTCTATGAGTATGGTTTAAACCAGTAGCTGGTGTATCAGAAGTCCATGATCATGAATTATGATCTTACGAGACTGCTAACTCCTGCTTTAAGTATTCAACAACGTTGCTCATGTGAGGAATATTGAAGCAGTTGGAAGTAGCGCAAACATTATCAGCTGAGGAATAACAGCACAATGTTGGAAGCTTGCTCATTCAGTGACTGGGCCATTTGCTGCAAACAGAAGGCAGCCCCTGGACTATGGAACGAGGCCTGGATCCCAAATCAACAAAGACTTGGTTATAAACAGACACTGATGGTTCTCAGTTGGAGAGGGATTGCTAGTTAAATGTCTCGCCCCTCAGGAAAATTGGTATCAACAGGAAGTAATGCTGTCAGAGGCAGCAATTTCAAACTCTGCAGGCAATGATACATTTCTTTTTAAGTGTTATTTTTTAGAACATAATTCTGGAAAAATTATTGTGCCATTTCAGATATCACAACTTTGGTCTTCTTAATATACAAGCATTTCATTATTTATTGTATGAGAATCTTTCATTTTGTTAGTCTGTTCTTTGAGATAGTCTGATGTGCTTTTTGTTCACGGTGGTTTTATGTTGTGCTCATATAATTAGGATCATAAACAGTAGGTGCTGTGGAGCTTTGTGATCTGTCAAATTGGGTGCCTTGAGAAAATGGCAATTATTTTATTGAATACAAACAATTCAGCACTTAGAAGACTCTCTAATGGCACAGTTTCAGTTCATCTCTAAACACTGGACATAATTCACTTTATTCCCATTCTGGAAATATTATATACTTAGTTGTGTTTAAAATAAATTTCATATTGGAAAACTAATTGACAGCTTAAGATGTTCTATCTAAAAGTTCATAGCATGTTTTGTCATGTGGCAACGTAATTATTTTAACTTCTAAGGACAGTGAAGTGGACACCTACTGATTTTCTGTTCAGACTTCTCCTTCATTCTTGGATATGGTAGAGGTTTCCATGGCTACAGTGATTGACCTAGGATGCAGTACCTGACCCAAGTTGTCCCCATTATGATGCCCAATGCCCCTGACTACTATTATTTGTCCAAAGATGGACAGTGTATTCAATTTGGACCAATTACAATATTTTCTGGGAATTTTTAGAATTTAACATTGGGCAAAGGGCATTTCAGTTCTTTGGAAGTGAACATTAGCAATATTAATAAGACCATTAGTATTCTTGTTTCTAAGCCAGTGGGAAAAACCAGATTAATTAGATAAAGAGGATGCACACAGAAAACCAAGGGCAAGAAGTGAAAGGAGTACATCCTGGCAAGTCCTTTGATTCAGCCGCCTTGTGGCCCAGCTGCATTCTGACCTTGACAAAGTTAGGTTACATGTGCCAATGAATCCTTTGCAGGAAACTGAGTTGACTAAGGTGGGTTTCTATATTTGCAATTAAAATATTTCTAAAAATATGGCAAATGTGATTTTTTTCTCATATTTGTATTCTTCCACGTTCTTCCCTACCCCATACCCCACACATTAACTCACATAATAGCAGCATGTATTTGGTCCTGTCTTTATATGTGAAAATAAATGAATAGCATAATTCTGGGCTGATATTTTAGATTAGATTTTATTTGCTAGAAATAGGTTTGTTGGAACCACATTGACATAATCATTTTTTCCTCATAGTTGTCCCAAATACTCTCTCTGTTTTTTTCCTCAACACTTGGCACAAGTGTTTTCTATTTTAAAATACACTTTAAATAATATCCTCTTTATCTAGGGTAAAATGGTGCCAAATAAAGTATATATTTCTGATATGGGTAAATGAGTTTAGCTGTTCTAGATAATTCATGCAAAAAGACTTACTTTTTTTCAACATTTGTATATTTAGGAAAATAAATTTGCGTAGGCTATCTGTCTAAGCATTCAAGGTTTCAGAGAAATTAATTACATTAAAACCCATAAATACAATTTTAGCTAACCAAAAAAAAAAAAGAAAAACAAGAGCTGACTATACAAGAGTAATTGTAGGTAGTACATATGTGCTATAGTATTATTTAGAACTAGATAGTCTCGTGCATCACATAAGGTAGTTCTGGTCAACAATAAACCACCTATACAATGCTGATCCCACAAGACTATAATGGAGCTGAAAAATTCCTAACCCTTAGTGATCTTGTAGCAGTCATAAAGTCGTAGCACAAAGCATTACCATTTCTATGTTTAGATATATTTAGATACACAAATACCATCTTGATACAATTGCCTACAGAATTCAGTACAGTAACATGCTGCACAGGTTTGTAGCCTAGGAGCAATAGGCTATCCCATATAATCCACGTGTGTAGTGGGCTATACCACCCTCTAGGTTTGTGTAAGTACTCTCTGTGACGTTAGCACAATGACAAAATCACCTGAAGATACATTTCTCTGAATGTATCTCCATCATTAAGCAATAGGTGACTATGTATGATATTGCTTGTTTTGTTAATATATACATAAACTAAAAAGGGGGAGTTTTTGATAAACCTAAACATTGCTTAAGCACTTACTTCCATCAACGACATAAATATCAATTCATTCTTGTGAAAGGATGCTTTAATTGCCCCCTACTAAAGGGTGATGATCCCCACATGAAATGACAAAGTAAAACTAATTTTTATCCTTCCTTCCCTTTCTTGGTACTTCTCCTATAACAGTTTATTTTTGCACTTCATACCATAGACATTTTTGGACATAATTTATTTTTCTTACTTGATTATAGGGACTTTAGAGAGGAATACATGTTAGCATTCCTGCATACTAGGAAGTAAACTATGGTGGATACACATGATGCTCAGTAAATGAAAAATGTTGTTATACTTACACTATAAATATAGCAAGTAAAGCATATTCAAATTTAATCAGATAGTACATATGGTGAACAATGGGTAGACAAGACCTGCTTGAAACTGTGCCTACCACAGAGTAGGGTTCAAAAATATTTGTTAATATAATTAAGTGTGTGTGGGAGGAGGTTTGGAGAAGCCTGGGTATTGGGCTATGTCAACACAAAAATGTAACAGTAATAAAAATAGCAGTAACAATTTTAAAATTCTTCTCTATTTATTTTCCTAGTAGTTTTTTCTTTATTGTGGCTAATTTTCTAAAGAAAAAATAACTACATTGACTTTTATGTTCCCATGCGAATTATCCCTTTTAGACTAATCTCCTAGGGAAACTTGTTAGACAAAATATTTTTGCAACTTCTTTTGGAATTAATACCTTCAGAATTTGTAGCACTTTAAAAAACAGAAGTCTTAATCTTCATTTTTTGAGAGTAGAACTGATTCTTTTTGGAAAATGTGAAAAGTCATTTTTAGATGAAGGCTGGTATAACTTTCAAGCTAGGTAATACAATGTGGGGTTAAAAATAAGGTGTGGCTAAACACAGTTTCACTTTATTATATGACTTGAAAATTGCTCAAAGCAAGTATAAATGCTAGTTAAAATGTGTTGTGATTAACGGCAGTCACAGGACTAAATGCTTACAATGTGTATACTTTGAATGTTTATTGGATTTTCACCTTGTGGTTTCCTTGTTTAGGTATTTACCACATCAATTTTCAAATGGGATTTGAAACACTGAATTTATGTTATATTCATTTTTAAAAGTCAGAAATGTCAGAGAAAGTTAGTTATGTTCTGCTGACATTTAATTTCCTTCTCTTGTGTTCCAACGAAAAGATCTCCTGTCACAAGAACATATTTTACAATTAGTAGAATCAGAATTAGTCTCCTAAAATGCCTCCTCTGATGATAGTTTTTTCCCTCATAGAGGGTCTCAGTTTGCTGATTCAGTCAAGTCAAAATTGCCCTCGAAGAAATGTTCTTGGAACTCCCTGAGGGAGGTCCATAATTTCCTATGGCAATTCGTGATGTAAAGGCAACTGCAAACGGCTGGCCCTCCACTTGGAGATGTTGGCTTGTTTTCTCGGGCTGATAGGATTAATGATATTTCCTGATTTTACTGTGAAGTACAAAAATACTGCTGCTGTATCTACAAAATACCTGCTTTTCTGTTTTTTGAAAACTTCTTTGTCTTTTTGCTCAAAAAATAAATGGCTAAACTGTTTCAAGTGTTAACAAGAATGTACAGAACATGGAAAGACCGCATGCCTTTTAGAAAAGGAGATTGAGATTCTGAACTAATTTTATGTTGCAAGGATGGGAGGAGATACAAGTATTATCTATTACTTAAGAATACTTATTTTTACAAGAGAGGCTTAGTTATCCTGTTTCCTTCTATCAAAGTGTGTCTGCTCATCCCCTGATAATATGCCTCTGAGAATGGGGATTAGGCATATTTTCGTTTCCAGAAATGAAGAGTTGGAAGAGATTTGTAGAAAGCTTGGGATAAGCTAGTTTGATAAGAAACCAAACACACATGTAGTTTACTTCTAAAAAGGGAGTATTTCAAAGACAGAAACGAGTTGGAAAGATGTCAGTTTTGATGAAAGCTCTTGTTCTCATGTGTCACAAACTCATTCTTTTTCCAAGCTATTTCCTCTCTGTTGTCAGCTCCATTTTTCTCTCCCTTCTGACCGCATTCCTGGGGGTTACATACGATGTTTGTGCTTATAACTTTGATTTGGGACTTACCCTTCTAGCCCCTTCCAGCTCCAGTTTTCTTTAGTAACCAAATTGATTGTCTTGGAATCACTTAATTCACATTCCAGCGGAAGAAGTATGGCTTTGTTAAGGCTTTTTAAAAATCTTTTTGAGACGGAGTCTTGCCCTGTCGCCCAGGCTGGAGTACAATGGCATGATCTCAGCTCACTGAAACTTCAGCCTCCCGAATTCAAACGATTCTCCTGCCTCAGCCTCCTGAGTAGCTGGGATTACAGGTGCCTGCCACCATACCCAGCCAATTTTTGTATTTTTAGTAGAGACAGGGTTTCACTATGTTGGCCAGGCTGGTTTCGAACTACTGACCTGGTGATCCGCCCACCTTGGCCCCCCAAAGTGTTGGGAGGCTTTGTTAAGGTTTTTAAGTCAGGCTGTAGATAGTAATTAGCCGTGGTGGAAGGAAGTGGGCACTGGTGAGTCACAAAATAGAAAACATGTCAGCCTACAGTCAGCCTTATCTGGCTCTGTAGTGAGGATCATGTGATGGGCAGCTTCTCTCAGAAGGGATAATGGGCCACTAGGTAATATAAACAAATGCAATACAAAGTGCTAGTAATTTTTCAGCTATTGAGTCATATGAGGTGCTGCCACTTAAAAATTGGGGTTACAAAAATGTCCTAACTATAATAAACCTAAATTACTTTTTAAGTAATGCTGAAAAGAAATTTGAAACGGATAGTGAAGTGAAATGGCAATACATCTAAAAGAAAATTTGGAAATGAAACAAAGTAATAAAATCTAATAAACAGCCAGGAACTAATCAAATAGGAATTTGTTGTTTTAATATATTTTAATAAGTAAATCAGTACATTTACATCTTAACAGGTAGAGAAATAGAAAGAATGTATAATCTTTCTGAAAGTCATAAACATTTTTAAAAGGAAACAAAACGAATTCAACCAATGGTTACAGCATAAAAATTAGCCTTAAAGTTTAAGCTAGAGCTTTTAAGTCAAACTTTAGGGTCATATTTGATTCCTCTTTAATTTATCCAATTCCTCACTAATTTAATCCTAATTTCATTTGCCCACTTTTGTGGTTTTCTTCTTCCCTCTCTTCCTTCCTTTCTTCTTCCTTCATTCTTCCCTTTCTTTCTCTCCCTCCCTTTCTTTTTTGCTCACCACTACTCTCCTAATTGAGGGATCTAGAAATGCATTTTTCCTCTAATGATCGCTTTGCCTCAAGTTTTCCCCTCTTTGAAAACTGCCTCCAGAGAAATATAACAAGGCACACATATCACCTATGAAAGTTGTCAGAATTAAAACTGAGTCACTTGTGTCAAACCCTAACAAAAATAAATAAAACCCCAGGAGGTTAGGAGTGGAGGGCCCTCATACACATGCCAATGACAAGACCTATTACAAAGACTGTCTAAAGGGCTCTTACACACGTATGCCTTATAACAAGAACTTTTGGCAGTGATTTTTTAAACTGCAGTTACCTGAATGCACAAGAACACTTGCCTGACACTCTGTCTCCACTAATGAATGGGGTCAACTCCTGCAATAAGCCTCTGTAACCAATGTTTACTTTGTTTACAAACAAAATATGTATAGTTTCCCCTTTTGTCTTTAAAAGTTTCCCTTTGCCTCAACTTCTTTAGCCATGCCTGTGTTCCCCAAAGCCTGCATATCCTGGATTTGCAAATCACCTGCACATTCCCAAATCAATTCAATATCTTTGCAGAATTTCTTTCTGTTTTTTAGATTGTCACACCATACCAAGTTTGCATTTAAAACTATTTCATGGCTTCAGATTTTCTAGAGCCTCATTATAACTCCAAAACATATTTTTAATGCCTATTCTGAATCTGACCTTGACTGACATGGGCAGTCTGATCTTCTGCTTCCATGTCACTTATATATCACATGTCGCCTGAAACATAGGACACAATTTCAAGACTCCCTGCATTTGCTCCTGTTATTCTCTCTGTTCTTCATATTTTTCAGTTGACTGAAATCCCAGTCTTCAAAGTCCAAATCAAATTCACTTTTCTTTGTGTAATATTCTACAAAGCTTTCCAACTCTTCTCTCCATGCCTTCTCCCAGATATAATTATGTTACTTCCTCTATTCCCATCATCTTTATACCTCCATTAAAACACTTGCTATACTCACTCTATTTTACTGGTTGATGTATATATGTAAGTTAGATTCTGAAATACATAACAATAGTATCTCTGTGCATAGCCAACATCTTGCACGTAGTAGGTATTCAGTAAAATGTTGGGTAAGTATACTTACTTGATACAAACTACAGTCAGAATGATAAACTTAGTAGCCAATATCTCATTTATATAAATTATGAGATTTTGTTTAAAAAATAAATAAATTTGGAGGAAAAGTTAATTACTTCTCCAAAAAGAAATACTTCAATGTATGTTAAAGAATTATTAATATTGTATTAGTCATTCAGGTTACATAATATTCTGATAGAGTCTACTGAAACTTTATGTGGTTGTTCATAGCTTACCTAATACACATTTCCTTTTATGTATCTTCATAGACAGTATGACCATCACAAAATATATTAAATATTTTATTCACATAAATATGCTGTACAAAAAAACTACCTAAAGGTAGAACTAATACAGCTACTAAAGTAAAGAATGCATGCAATTTTGAGTTATTTTAATCTTTAGAGACAAGGAGATGTTAATTTAATAAAACTTCTTTGAAAAATCTTTAAACTAGAGCCATTAATGTAATTATTTTTCAAAGTGATAAAAATTTTATTATGACCAATGTGTTTAAATTCCTTTTAACTTCACATTTATGTACATTGTGCACATTTATGAAGTTGGGCAACTATATCATGATTCATGTGATGAAATGGTTTTAACTGCACATTATGTACCTCATCCCAAGTCTCTTAAAATGATCGCATTTAAATTTAAATGACTTTAATAAATTCAGTTAGATGAATAAACTTAAATCAAAATTTAAATGGAAACTTTTAAAACCTCAGAAGGACTTTACTTTGTACTGGAACATTTTCTCAAAGTGTGTAACTTATCTCACATTTGTCAGAATCACCTTGGATACTGCTAAAATGTAGATTCCTGGGCTTCCACCTCAAGATACATATAATTAGACTCTGTTAAAGGTGACACTCTTTTGAAACTGTGTTTTTAGGAAGATCCATGTGGGTTTCTCTACATTACAGTTTAAGAATCACTGATGGTGACAAGATTATAACCCCAGACTTAACACAGTTTAATACATCCAAAGCATTTTTTAAATATCTCAATGTAGTTCTGCACTAATGGATTATCCTTTCTTGGTGAAAATTACATTAATTAATAATCGGTATTCAGGTAACTATTTGAATATATTTGCCTCTGTGCCAAGAAAAATAATTATTTCCAAAACAAAAAGGTAGCGAAACCTCCTCCTAACCCTACTAAGACAATCAGGATTCCCAGAATGGGATTGATTATAAGCTTCCACACAAATTCAGCATTGTCTTTTATTTTTAAACCAGTTAGAGAAATATGCAGCTGCCTGACCTTTTTTTGTTGTTGTTTATAAACAAAAAAACTCACATTTTAGATCTGAGTAAAAGTTATCCTCATATGGTCTCTCTCTCTCTCTCTGTCTCTGTCTCTCTCATTATTTAGGTTTTAATTTCCTTAGCGAAGAAGATACCTCATGTATATTATGATATTTGTCAATTTATGAGCAGATGTAATTTTATTTTCTGTGATCTTTCAAAAATTTTCTATGCTGGATAACCTACAAATAAACACAAACTTTCTTGAAAGGAAAATTTCTGTCTAAGATTTGTAAATATTAATTTTGAAAATGTTTTCTTTTTAATATTGCTGATTCTTACTCTTCATTCAAAGTACTTATTATAATATTTTTAGAGATATACAAGTTAGAAAATTGAAGTGTTTTGTGAGTTAGCATTTTAGATTTTAGTCTCATTTTTACTAATACAGTTGGACCTTTTGCTGTGGATTGCTTGGTTTTGTACTATTTCACAATATTTAGATTATATCACAGTAAACATATAGTAGTTTATTTCTCTCTTTCATATTTGATAAAATCAAGTAATTCAGTTCTACCAATAATTACAATATCTTTTCATTCATATTGATTTTTAGCTAGCTAATCTAGTGCTGTGACTCTCAATATTTTTGGTTTCATGACCCTTTTTACAGTTAAGAAAATCAATATTAATAATTTTACAAATTAAAACTGAAAAAACAAAATATTTACTAAAAAGCCCATTATACTTTAATATATACATAATATATGGTTATGAAAAATAACTATAATTTCTGGGTCAAAAACGTGTGAGAAGAGTGGTATTATTTTACATTTTCACAAATCCCTTAAATATCTGCCTTAATAGAAGACATTTGGATCCTTACATCTGCTTCTGCATTCACACCGTTGTGACAGCACAACACATAGCCTTTGGAAAAGCCCACATTACTCTTGTAGAGGATATGAGAGCAAAACAGCAAGAAAATCTTATTATTACAAAAATAATTTTCACCACAGACAGCCTACAAGGATTTGGGGACTACTGAGACCACACTTTAATAACTGCTGTTCTAGGAAAGCGTACATTGGAGCTTAACATCTTTCATCTACCTAGAATGTTAAGGTCTAAGTAAAAATGACTCCCATCTGTCCTGAACTCTTTCTGCATTTCACTGGCACCACATAATATAACTCTTTCTATAGAGCGCATTTCTTGGGACCCTTTTAGTTACTAATATTCCCAGGGGATTTCATGATTTAGACAAGCCAAGATGGACAACTTGACCTGGTAATATGTCTTTAGGTAAATATTTTAAATGTAGAGGCCCCATATTTTGTTTAATTGCAAAATAAAGTCTTTGAACTAAACATTCTTGCTTTTCCTCCAAAGGAATAACTTTTTGATAATGTTACTTTGATGCTCTAGGAGAAGTAACTGCTATTTAAGCAAATGCAACTATAAAGAACATTGATAAAACTATTACATCTTGAGTAAGGAAAATTCATCACACTGTACTTGGTGTGATAGTCCAATTCTCTTTTATCTTTTATTTTTGTTGGATTATGAAAGCCATATTTTTATAGAAACATTGACAAAAAAGAATTTGTACAGAGAACAATCATGAGAGTAAAAGGCCTAGGAATATTTTTTGAGGACAATTTAATCCTATTCCTCCAACTATCAATCTGTCTCTATTGATATAATTCATGCTTCTCTAAAAGTTAAAGCAGTAGAAAAACAAAAATTGAAAGCAGATGTATTTTCCTCCACTAGCTTGCCATTTTCTAGATGTAATTGCTACTTAATTTCTTGTATATTCTTATGTAAATTATACATGGGGATGTCGTACATATACACACATATCCTCTCTCTCTCTCTCTTTCTCTCTCTACCAATCTATACATCCACCTACTCTCCTACCTAAATCTCAGTTTGTTTGAGATTTTGTTTCCTTCACATAGGAAAGAGAGTGTGCTAGTTGCTGATGACACAATTGTGACCAAACAAATTGAACTTTTATTCTTATGGTGGTAAATTTTACAGGCAACTGGTGGTACTTAGACTAGAGAATATATAGGTGCATAAGAAAGAGAGGACTTCTGGAATGATGCTGTGAGGAATTTGATAAGCTTGTTCTCCCATAAAAATAATGTAAAAAAATGATAAAACAATTAAAATTCACCACTCACAACTTTGAAAATTAACCAAAACCATTAAACAAACTAGATCGTTTATCTGTGAGAAAGTACTGAACTTTCATAAGAAAGCGGGGCCTGTGATATTTTAAAATGTGGTTCTGGTTCTATCAATCCTCTATTTCTTTTTTTTTTTTTTCTCCCATATAGTTTAATATTCCTTTTTTTTTTTTTTTAATTATACTTTAGGGTTTTAGGGTACATGTGCACAATGTGCAGGTTTGTTACATATGTATCCATGTGCCATGTTGATTTCCTGCACCCATTAGCTCATCATTTAGCATTAGATGTATCTCCTAATGCTGTCCCTCCCCCCTCCCCCCACCCCACAACAGTCCCCGGAGCGTGATGTTCCCCTTCCTGTGTCCATGAGTTCTCATTGTTCAATTCCCACCTATGAGTGAGAACATGCGGTGTTTGGTTTTTTGTCCTTGTGATAGTTTACTGAGAATGATGTTTTCCAGTTTCATCCATGTCCCTACAAAGGACACGAACTCATCATTTTTTATGGCTGCATAGTATTCCATGGTGTATATGTGCCACATTTTCTTAATCCAGTCTATCGTTGTTGGACATTTGGGTTGGTTCCAACTCTTTGCTATTGTGAATAGTGCCGCAATAAACATACGTGTGCATGTGTCTTTATAGCAGCATGATTTATAGTCCTTTGGGTATATACCCAGTAATGGGATGGCTGGGTCAAATGGTATTTCTAGTTCGAGATCCCTGAGGAATCGCCACACTGACTTCCACAATGGTTGAACTAGTTTACAGTCCCACCAACAGTGTAAAAGTGTTCCTATTTCTCCACATCCTCTCCAGCACCTGTTGTTTCCTGATTTTTTAATGATGGCCATTCTAACTGGTGTGAGATGGTATCTCACTGTGGTTTTGATTTGCATTTCTCTGATGGCCAGTGATGAGGAGCATTTCTTCATGTGTTTTTTGGCTGCATAAATGTCTTCTTTTGAGAAGTGTCTGTTCATGTCCTCTGCCCACTTTTTGATGGGGTTGTTTGTTTTTTTCTTGTAAATTTGTTTGAGTTCATTGTAGATTCTGGATATTAGCCCTTTGTCAGATGAGTAGGTTGCAACCCAATCCTCTATTTCTAGTTCAGTGGTATGGTAGCTTATGAAAACCCAATAGCCTTGCAGCCTAAAGTGAGGAATGGTATCTTTTATTGTTATGTTAAAATTTCAATCCCTGAAGTACAGTCAATATGTTGTCTGTACCAGCAACTTCTTGGAAAATCTCCATTCCCAGAGTATTGTGGCTATTTGATTTGACTTACAGCTTATAGCACAGTGCAAAAGTCCTATCCCTTGAGAATAGCAATCTGAAAATAACATCAGTTTGTTGGAAACATCCAAGCTGCCTAAGACTGTGATTTCAGTTGGAGAAACAAGAGCCTGATACAAAATTTAAAAGAAAGTCTTAAAGAACTGAATGACCATAGGGAAACTTGGAAAAAGTTCAATATAATAGTCCTGGGATCAGGATGGCTACACTCACATGAAGGGCTTTGTGCATGATCAAGAAAGACCTGGGAAAGGAAGAGGTCTCATTTACTCGCCTGTCTAAACTTGATGCCCTGTGCAAATAGCAAGTTAAAAATATGACTCTTTTGTAGGCTGCCTAAAATTTGAAGACATGCCTTCTCATACAGTTTCCCTTGGAAAGGGTTGGTAGACATTCAGAAAACTTAAGAAACTTTTTTGAGTGACCACTGTCTAACTACTAAATTATAATGACCTAGATGTGAACCTGAGGAAGCCAGGCTTAAAAATAAAACAAGAACTTAAAAAATGCTAGCAGGGAACTCAGTGGCCACATGCTGCAGAGAATACAGAATTGACAGAATTAGTTCAGGAAAATTATTAAAAAAATAAGCAACAACAAGAAAATCAACAGCAACTATAACAGCAACAACAACAAACACTCAGGGTAGGGAAAAGATATGATAAAGTTGTTACAATGTAGTATCTGAAATATCCAGTTATCAACCAAAAATTATGAGATAGGAAAATATGTCATATACATAGAAAAAAAGGCAGCCGACAGAAAATATCTCTGAGGATGCTCAGATGTTGTACTTAGTAAACAAGGACTTTAAAGAAGTTATTATAAGTGTATTCAAAGAACTAAAGGATGCCATAACTAAAGGATTAAAGGAACGTATAACAATTACATCTCACCAAATACAGACTATCAATAGATAGAAATAATAAAAAATCCAATTATATTTGAAAATAAATTTTAAATTTTATTTGAAACTGTGGAGTTGAAAACATAATAATTCAAATGGAAAATTCACCAGAAAAGATTAGTAACAGATATGAGGTGGCAGAAAAAACAATTATTTAACTTCAATATATGTCAGTAGAGATTTTCTAGTCTGAGGAACAGAAAAAAATTAAGAAAGATTGTGAACCCAAAAGTATCTGTGACAGGTCTCAATGCACTTAGAACGTTTATTTTGCCAGGGTTAAGCACATGCCCTTGACACAGCCTCAGGAGGTCCTGATGACATGTGACCAAGATTGTGGGGTACAGCTTGTTTTTGTATTTTTAGGGAGACATAATGCATCGATTGATACCTGTAAGATGTAAGATGTACATTGGTTCAATCTGGAAAGGCAGGGCAACCTGAACGGAGGGCTTCCAGGTTATAGGTAGATTTAAAATTTTTATGATTGGCAGTTAGTTGAGAGTTAAGTACTTACCCAAAGACCTGAAATCAATAGAAAGGAATGTTGGGGTCATGATGATAAGGGGTTGTGGAGACCAAAGTTTTACTATGTAAATGAGGCCTCCAGGTAGCAGATTTCAGAAAGAATATATCATAAGTGTCTCTTATCAGACTTAAGGTTTCTGTTGATGTTAATGCTGGTCTACTTTTCCTGAATTCCAAAAGGTAAGAGGGTAAAATGAGACATGTCCGCTCCCCTATTCTGTCATGGCCTGAAGTAATTTTTCAGGTTAATTTTGGAATGCTCATGGTCAAGCAGAGGGATCCATTTAGATGGCTGGTGGAGGGTGGGGGAGTGGGGGAGATGGGGCTTAAAATTTTATTTTTGGTTTACAAGATAAACAGAGAAAATGGTGAGATATTATCAAGCACACCAACATAAACATAATGAGTGTCCTCAAAGGAAAGAAGAAACGGAGAGGGGAAAAATATTATATAAAGTAATAATGACCAAAAACTTCCCAAATGTAATGAAAAATATGAATCTACACATCCAAGAAGCTCAATGAACTCCAAGTAGAATAAACTAAAAAGATCTATAACCAGAGACATCATAGTCAAACTGACAAAAGTCAACGACAATAAGAAAATCTTGAGAGCAGCAACAGTAAAATGGCTTATCACATATGAAGAATCTTCAATAAACTCAACAGATGACTTCTCATAAGAGCTAGAAGACAGAGTGATGACATCTCCAAAGTGTTGAAGGAAATAAACAAAACCCCTGCAACTAAGAATTGTATATTCAGCAAAACTTTCCCATTAGAAGAAATAAAGGTATTTTTCAGACAAAACAAGATCTGGCAGAACTCACTGCTAAGAGACCTGCCCTACAACAAATGCTAAAAAGAGTTCTTCAGGCTGAAATAAAAGGACATTGAATGGTAACTTGAATCCACATGAAGAAATAAAGGGAACTAATAAAGGTAACTATATAGGTAAATATAAAAAGTAATATCAACTTTTTTTGTAACTCTTTTCTTTCCCTACATGATTTAAAAGACAATTTATAAAGCAATAATTATAAAACTGTGTTTATACACTTATAATGTAGAAACATATAATGACACAAAGGATGGAGGAGGGAACAGAAGTATATTGGAGAAAAGTTTTTGTATAATATGAACACTAAGTATGAATTGAAATAGATTATTTTCTATTACGATGATAATTGTGATCATCAGGCATCCACTAAAAAACTGAGAGGCAGTGATATATTTGAAGTCAGCCATGTTTTGAAAAATTGCCATATATAAGAGACATTATGCTTTAGATCAGCAGTTTCCAACCTTTTTGGCACTAGGAACCAGTTTCATGGTAGACAATGTTTCCACAGATGGGGGTGGGAGGGCGTGGTTTCAAGATAAAACTGCTCCACCTTAGATCATCAGGCATTAGATTCTCATAAGAAGTACACAACCTCACATGCACAGTTCACAATAGGGTTCACACTCCTGTGAGAATCTAATGCTGCAGCTGATCTGACGGAGGTGAAGCTAGGGCAGTGATGCTGTCTTGGGTGCTACTCACCTCCTGCTGTGCAGCCCAGTTCCTATCAGGCTATGGACCAGTACTGGTCCACAGCCCAGCAGTTGGGGATCCCTGCTGTAATCACAGAAAAAAAAAACTAGATGCTTGAAGTTAGAGGTGTGGTGGCCATAGGCTCTTGACCCCTAAAGGTTCACTAAAAGTCACTGAAATGAGGCATATTGATTAATGAGGGAAAAGTGATACTAATTTATTTAACATGTACACATGTGAGCTTTCAGAATGAAGACCCTACTTCCCAGTACGATATAGAAACTTACATACCATCTTAAGGCCACAGTAAAGAACGCAGACTCAGAGCACGCCAAAACAAGTAAATTAGGTTACTGACAAGAAAGGAAGAAGCTTCGTCAGTAAAGATGGCCTTATCATGTAGACAAAGCCTCCCTCAGAGAGAATAGATAGAAGATGTTGCTTTTCAGACTGCAAAAGGTGGCAGACTCAATCTTTTCTGGATCCAGGTGAAAGGTATAGAACGGGGAGGAAGGAATGGCTGCATTAATGGAGATTCTCTACAGATGACAGATTTTCCCCACTTAAGACAGCTTTGCAAGACCGCTTCTGTCAGGTTGGCCAAGTGACAGCCATTTCAAAATATGTCAACTAAATACATTTTGGGATAAAATATTTTAATTTTCTTCACAGGAAAGCAGTTTTAATGCCATTACAGAAAGAGATTTTTAATTATTAGAGTTGTTTGCCAATGAAATTCACTGACGAGAAAAAGATTGATAGGTTGAATGATTTAGTATTGTTTAGATTTGGAAATGGAACTTCTAATGCCAATTTCTGGTTCTTCAGATCTAAGAAAAATTAAAAAAGAATAAATGTCAGTAGAACCTCATTAAGACAGGTCTGACATTTTAAATAAAATAGGAGAGAAATCCATGAATATTAAATCCCTGTTTACTTATCTTTCTGTAATATTTGTGATATGAATTTCTTCTAGGCATCTCGTCTTACACATAAGTTAACACTTGCATTGCCTTACTTCCTCTAACCATGTTATCGGGAATAGTTGATTTAAGGCATATATATTATTTTAGGCTTCCCTTTAGCACTGCGTTAGGGGATCTCTAGCTTTATCTTATCTTGACTCCTTTGTTTCCTGGATTTGAGGCATTTTTCTCTCTTATTTTATTCCATTTTAATGGAACATTTTCTCCTAGAGCTTCCTGAGAAAGGCTGCATGCAAGGAATTTTTGTTGTTGTGATTTTTCATGTCTGCCAATGCTTTTATTCTGCTTTCCCCTTAAATTGATAATGTGACAGTATAGAATTCTAATTTGAAAAAATTTTTCTTAGAGTTTGAATGCACCACTCCATTCTCTCCTAGTTTTTATTGCTGTTTTAACAAATTCAATGCTGTTATTAATTTTAGTCTTGTTCTGAAACTGAAATTTTCCTGTGGAGATTTTCAAGAATTTCTTTTCACCCTAGTATTTTAAAAATTTGCAAAGGTACTTATTAGTTTGGTTTTATATTTGTCTATTTGCAGGGCCATAAGTGGGCCCTTTCTATCTACATATTCAAGTAGTCCTGAAAATGTTTCTTGTATTATTTTATTATTAATTTTCTTCCATTGTTGCTGTTATCTTATTTTAGAACTTCTGTTTTGGTTCCCCCTAGAATGTTCTTCAAGTTTTACAAGAAACTGCCTTAATTTTTTTTTTTTGTCTATGTCTTTTTTATTATAGTTCTGGGAGATTTCCTCAGCTTCATTTCCTGAATTTTTTTTGAGTTTTTAAAAATTATTTTCCTTTTTGGCTATTACATTTTTAATACTTGGCACTATTTTCTTGTACTTTGAATGCTCATTTTTTTTTGTTTGTTTTGAATCACATCCTTTTCTTATTTAGTAGCTTCAATAACTTTTCTCATCTCTTGAAGATATTAACTATATATGGTTTTCTAAAATAAATTTTTCTCTTCTTTTTTAGTTTTTGCTTCTCCAATTATTTCTTTTATTTTTTAATATACTCTATATTTTATGTGATAGGTTTTTTTTTTTTTTTTTTACAAATATCTGGCAATTTTTTATTTTTGGTTTATATTTAAGAGTGGAACAGTAAAAAGCCTGTATGCATGCTGACTGGGTTTCCTGGAAAGGTAATCAGGCTGGATGGTTCTTTGGCTATCCCTCAACATTTCATTATCTTTAGATTCCTCTGTCTTTGTTGTAGGAAAATCCAGGTTCTTATCACATGACCAGGAAGGATGAGGCACACAGACACTTTGAAGGGTGAGGAGTTATCTTTGTTGTAGGAAAATCCGGGTTCTTGTCACATGACAAGGAAAGATTAGGCACGCAGCTACTTTGAAGGGTGAGGGGTTACGGAATTTATTGGGTGAGAAGGAAAAACAACATAGCAAAGCGAGAGGGGTTCCTGTTAACAGGCCCCCATCCACAAATTGAATCCTAGGTTACCAACCCTGAGCAGGAGAGGCCAGACTCCTCCCCGCTGCAAATGGCTGCAAACTTCCTGCGGCTCCACCCTGTACTCCCAGTGGGCAGGCCAGTTGGGGGTTCTCCAGGGAGCCCTTTTTAAGTGGCTGTCTCATCTCGATGTGGTCAAATGTTCATTTCTAACTCACTGTGGAGGGTGGTACAAACTTGGTGGCCAAAATTCTTGGTATCTAGTGTGATAATATGGGGATCAGCTCAGAACCTCAGAGTTGGTATGAAAATTATTTTTAGCTGAGGATATTTGAGATTCAACAGATATATAATAAAATCTACTTGGAACTTCCCTTGTCTGACGAAAAACAGCAGCTTCTGAGAAATCAAGCTGCTATAAATGCCCTCTCCAGGAGAATGTTATGGCCATCATGAAGACAGAGAAACTACTGCAGTCATATAAACACATATAATAAAAAACTTTTTGTCTTCATTTTCTCTCATAAAAACCTATATATCTTTCCTAAATAAATCTATTCGTTATTTTCAGAAAAGTCTATAAGCCTCTATTTCCTGAGTTTGCTACTTTTTTTCTGGGCTTCCATATGCATATGAATGAACCTTTTCCCCTCTTATTAATTTGCCTTTTGTCAGTTTAAGTCACTTGCCACCACATGCAGAATTTAACAAAGAAGAGGAATTTTTTTTTCTCCCCAACAATAATAAAGTTGGAACTGTCTACATTTCCTTGGTAATCTTTCATTTAATCCTTTTGGCTTCAGTACTGGGTTCTTGCTCAGCTATGTCTAATAATTGCCAGTGTTGAGATCCTCTATTAAAACTGTTTTAGGAATGGAGGAATTTCTTCAGATACATAAAGTGAGAAGACTACCTGGGGGTCTAAAAGCTTCTGAAGTCTTAATCAGTTCTCTTATTTTTAGTTGTTCTACTTCAGAGATGCTAATCCTCTTCAGAGTTCCATGGTACTAAAGTGTTGCTTTTCAGCTTTCAACACTGTTGTCTTACAAGTTAGTCACTGCCCCTATCTGCTTTCCAGCCATCAAAGTTGTATTAAAATGTCTTATTTTCTATTCAATTTGCTATTGTGCATTTTTAATTTCTTTTAAAAATCCACTTTTAGGAGTTTCTGTAGATGTTGAGAGGGAGTGAAGGGTATTAAGCATTCAGTCCACTACTTTTTATATATAAAAAAACTCAGGAGTTGTTTTGGTTTTATTTAGAAACATTATTAATGTGGACAAGCTAAACCTTATATAACTAGATTAAAGAAGGAGACCATAAAATGAATAAGTGGCTTGATTAAACTGATGCTTTTTGAAAAGCTATTTATCATTATAAGTAATCTTTTAATCATGTAGATTGTGACTAATTTTTTGCTTTCTCTGGGGCAGGCATCTTTCCATGAGATTTATAATATTGACTTAGTTTTTTAAAAAAAATTATTTTAGTTTAAGGGAGTACATGTGTTTGTTACATAGTAATGGTGGGGCTTGTAGTGTACCTATCACTAAAATATTGAACGTTATACACAATCGGTCATTGTCCAACCCTCACCTCCCTCTACCTTCCCTTCTTTTGGAGTCCCCAGAGTCTATTATCTCCATCTTTATGGCCATATTTACGCATCATTTAGCCTCTGCTTACAAGTGAAAACATGTGGTATTGGCTTTTCTGCTTCTGAGTTAGTTCACTTAGAATAATGTTTCTA
This sequence comes from Symphalangus syndactylus, assembly GCF_028878055.3. Lineage (NCBI taxonomy): Eukaryota > Metazoa > Chordata > Mammalia > Primates > Hylobatidae > Symphalangus > Symphalangus syndactylus. The sequence goes on along the minus strand of NC_072426.2, from coordinate 136,229,181 downwards.
GCTCCATCCATTTTGCTGCAAAGAACATGATTTCATTTTTTTTTTTTTTTTTTGAGATGGCGTCAGACTCTGTCACCCAGGGATCTCAGCTCACTGCAACCTCTGCCCCCTGGGTTCAAGTGATTCTTCTGCCTCAGCCTCCCAAGTAGCTGGGATTACAGGCGTGCGCCACCATGCCCTGCTAATTTTTGTATTTTTAGTAGAGATGGTATTTCACCATGTTGGTCAGGCTGATCTCGAACTCCTGACCTCGTGATCTGCCCACCCGAGCCTCCCTGGATTACAGTGCTGGGATTACAGTCATGAGCCAGCACGCCTGGCCGATTTCATTCTTTTTTATGGTGGAATAGTATTCCATGGTGTGTGTGTGTGTGTGTGTGTATATATATATATACACACACACACACACATATATATATATATATACACACATATATATCACATTTTCTTTATCCAGTCAACCATTGGTGGACTAGTCTGGCAATAAACATATGAGTGCAGGTCATCTTTTTTATGTAATGAATCCTTTTCCTTTGGGTAGAGATCCAGTAGTGGGTTTGCTGGCTTGAATGACAGTTTTATATTTTGTTCTTTGAGATATATCCACATTTTTTTCCACAGAGGTTGAACTAATTAACATCCACACCAACAGTATATAAGTGTTCCCTTTTCTCCACATCTGTGTCAACATTTGTTGTTTTTTGAAATTTTAATAATAGCCATTATGATGGGCATAAGATTATACCTCAATGTGCTTTTAATTTTTATTTTTCTAATGATTAGTGATATTGAGCATATTTTTATGTGTTTGTTGCCCATTTTTATTTCTTCTTTTTAGAAACGTCTGTTCATGCCCATTGCCCAGTTTTTAATAGAGTTGTTTTTTCTTGTTCAGTTGTTTGAATTCCTTATAGATTCTTGATATTAGCCCTTGGTTGGAGGCCTAATTTGCAAATATCTGATCCCATTTTGTAGGTTGTCTGTTTATTCCCTTGATCATTTCTTTTGTTTTCCAGAAGGTTTTTAGTTTAATTAAGTCCAATTTGTCTATTTCTGTTTTGTTGCATCTTTTGGGGTCTTTATAATAAATTTTTTGCCTAAGCTAATATCCAGAATATTTTTTTGTAGGTTTTCTTCTAGTATTTTTTTAGTTTCAGGTCCTAAGTTTAAGTATTTAATCTATCTTGAGTTAATTTTTGTATATGGTGAGAGACAGAGGTCTAGTTTTATTCTTCCGCATATAGCTAGACAGTTTTCCCAGCACCATTTATTGAATAGGGTATTCTTTCCCCATTGTTTATTTTTATTGACTTTATTGAAGGACAGTTGGTTGTAGGGATGTGGCTTCATTTCTGGGTTCTTTATTTGGTTCCATTGATACATGTGTCTATTTTTGTATCAGTAGCATACTGTTTTAGTTACTATAGCCTTGTAGTTTAATTTGAGGTCAGGTAATGTGATATTTCTGGATTTATTCTTTTTGCTAAGTAGTGCTTTGGCTATTCGGGCTTTATTTTTGGTTCCATATGAACTTAAGAATTGTTTTTTCTAATTCTGTGAAAAATGACATTGGTAATTGGATAGGATTGCGCTGAATCTGTAGATTGCTTTGGATAATATGGTCATTTTTTTTTTTTTTTTTTTTTTTTTTTTGAGACAGAGTCTCGCTCTGTCGCCCGGGCTGGAGTGCAGTGGCGCAATCTCGGCTCACTGCAAGCTCCGCCTCCCGGGTTCACGCCATTCTCCTGCCTCAGCCTCCGAGTAGCTGGGACTACAGGCGCCCGCCACCGCGCCAGGCTAATTTTTTTTATTTTTTAGTAGAGACGGGGTTTCACCGTGGTCTCGATCTCCTGACCTCGTGATCCGCCCGCCTCGGCCTCCCAAAGTGCTGGGATTACAAGCGTGAGCCACTGCGCCCGGCAATATGGTCATTTTTAACAATATTGATTCTTCCAATTCATAAGCGTGGAATGTTTTTATTTTTTTGTGTTGTCTACTATTTCTTCCATCAATGTTTTATAGTTCTTCTTGCACATATCTTTCACTTCCTTGGTTAAATATATTCTTAGGTATTGTGTGTGTGTGTGTGTGTGTGTGTATGTGTGTGTGTATGAGGCTATTGTAAATGAGATTGAGTTCTTAATTTGTTTCTCATCTTGAATATTATTGGTGTATAGAAATGCTGCTGATTTTTGTAGGTTAATTTTGTAATCTGAGGCTTTAGTGAAGTCACTTATCAAGTTTAGGTTTCTTCTGGAGGAATCTTTAAGGTTTTCTAGGTATATGATCATGTCATCAGCAAACATCATTTAACTCCTTTTTTCCAATTTGGATGTCTTTTATTCCTTTCTCCTGCCTGATTGCTTTGGCTAAGATTTCCAGCAATGTGTTTAATTGGAGTGATGAGAATAGACATTTTTTTATTGTTTCAGTTCTTGGGGTAAATTCCTTTAACTTTTCCCCATTCAGTCTGAGGTTGACTATGGGTTAGTCATATATGACTGTTGTTATTTTGAGACATGTTCCATCTGCACCTAGATTGTAGAGGTTTTTTTTTTTAATCATAAAGTAATGTTGGGTTTTACTGAATTCTTTTTCTGCATCAAGTTTAAGATTTTTAAGTGAGGTTTGGTTCCTGTCGTGGTTTGTCTTGTATTGTTAGCCAATCATTTTGGAGTTTTGATTTTGTAATTGCTTTATAGGATCTGTGAGTTTTATACTTATCTGTCATTTATATTGATGGGTTTCACTCATTTGTTTCCATGTTTAGAACTCCTTTGAACATCTCTTGTGGGGTCAGTCTAGTGGTGACAAATTTTCTTAGCATTTGGTTGTCTTGGAAAGGCTTTATTTCTCCCTCTTGATGAAGTTTACTTTAGCAGGACATAAAATTTTTGACTGGCATTCTTTTATTCTTTAAAGATGGTAAATATATGCTCCCAATTGATTCTGGCTTATAGAGTTTCTGCTGAGAAGTCTGCTGTTAGTCTGAACAATTTTTAAATAGATAATATGACCCTTTTATCTAGCTGTCTTTAAGATTTCTTTCTTTTTTTAGTGTTGACCTTGGATAGTCTAATGAGTATATGCCTTGGTGATGCTTATCTTGCATAGTATCTCACAAGTGTTCTCTGAATTTCTTGTATCTGGATGTCTACTTCTTCAGCAGGATTAGGAAAATTTTTGAGAATTATTCCTTTAAATGTGATTTCCAAGTTGTTTACTTTTTCTTCTTCTCTATCATGAATGCCAATAAGTAATAGGCTTTGTCGTTTCTTGTAATCACATATTTCTGGAAGGTTGTGTTTTTTAAAATTCTGTTTTATTTATTTTTTTGTCTGACTGAATTAGTTCAAAACAATGGTCTTCAAGTTCTGAAATTCATTCTTCTACTTGATGTAGTCTATTGTTAAAGCTTTCAACTGTATTTTGAAATTACTTGAGTGTATTTTTATTTCTGTAAATCCTGCTTGCTTTTTTTAAAAAAGATATTTATCTCTTTCTTCATCTCCTGGATTGCTTTTGTAGTTTATTCATGTTGGTGTTCAACCTTTTATTGAATCTCCTTGAGCTTCTTTTCAATCCATACTTTGAATTCTTTATGTCGTTTCTGGGCTTCCATTTTGCTTAGGGTCCATTGATAGAGAGCTAGTGTGATCCTTTGATAGTGTCACAATATTCACATTTTTCATGGTGCCAGAATTCTTATGCTAACTATTTCTCATCTGGAGAGGCTACCACTTCTTATTTTTGAAATTATTTTCATTTAAATGGGATTCTTTTTCTTTCCCTATTTTTTATTTTGCGTCCCTCCATTCCCAAAGGGGTGTGACTATAGAGTGTGTAGGGTCTTTGGCTTTATTTCTATAGCCCTGTGGACTTTGTCAGCAGGTTTTATATTAGGCTGGGCTTAGTTTGACCTGCGGAATAGTAGATAGTACTTACAGTTATGAGCTAGCTGCAGCACAAGCAGATAGATATATACTTGATCTTTTTGTACTGTGAAGTTCTCTCTGTTGTTTCAGGTGATTGGCTGGACAGTGGAATGCCTAGTTGTCTGAGCTTCCTGTTCATCAGTGGTGGGGGGAACACAGCTGATCACAGCTGGTCCTGCTGGCTTGCCCATGAATACCTTAATGACAAATGCAGGCACCTTTGATGGAGGTGGCTGGGAGAGCTCCTGGTGAAATGCTCTGAGGTCTCTGGAGGGTGAGGAAGCTACAGTGGCTCCATGTCCTACATAGGCAGGAATGTAATCTGTTTGCCTATCACACTCCTGTACCAGAGGTTGTGACTCATTCAGATGCACATTGTTGTCTATTTCCAAGCCACAGTGTGTCTGAGAGCCACAGAAAATGTCTGTCTTGTGACTCTCCATGGGAATGGTTTTGAGATGAAATCTCTTTATTCAGCCAAATAGAGACAGCTTTAAGGTTCACCTCTTCTCTAATGTGGCAATGCTGCTCGTTCATAATGCTGTTCTGTCTCTCAGCCTGTGAAGGTGGGTATCAGTTGTGGTGATCTTGGCTAGTTGGGTTGGCTCAGCCTGATCTCAAACCCTCGGGGAAGTGGTCCAGTGCCAGGAGTGTCATACTGGGCTAGTTACTTCCCAAGTTCCCAGGCCCTTAGATGGCCTGCTGGGTATCATGTGTCAGTTCTGAAGGGGCTGCACTGGGGTCAGGCCAGACCAGAGTTTAGGTGCTGGCTGTGATGGGGTGGGTTCGGCTGGTCTCTGAGTCACTGACGGAACGCTTAGGTGTAGGCAGGCAGAATGCTCAGGCAGTCAGGACCCAAGGGCAGATCACAGGCCTGTGGCAGTTGGGCTCCCAGAAAAAGCTGTGCTGTGAACCTTTCACTGGGGAGGGCCGGTCCTCTCAGCTGAGGCAATGGAACCTGGCAGCTGTGAGGTACCTAGTACACTCACAGTTTCCTCCCACAGAAGCAGCGCTGGGTTTTGCTGTTGGAGACACACAGAAGTGCAAGGCTTCTCCACTTCTTCTGTGGCCTGGTGCAAAGCAGAGGCAAGCAGCAGCAGCAGTGGCCACTGCAAAGGGTCCGTCCGCAACCTCTGGAAGTTAGACTTTCAGAGGCACACTGAGCTGTGACCACAGTGTTCAGGCAGGGGCAGAGTGGGTGTGCTGAAGGCCTGAAGCTGACAAACCCCATTTGTCAGGGGGCAGTTGAATTGGGGCATTGTGGGGCACACAATCTGCCCACTACTCCTCCGTATCTCAGCTGCAGTATTTATGCTGGGGCACATGAAAATTCCTAGCCTTCCCATTCTCTCCTTGGCCTAGGGATTGCAGGGGCAGAGGCAGCAATGGTGGTGACTATAAAGGGTCTGTCTGTGACCTCTGGGAGTTGAGTTTTCAGAAGCATGTTGAGCCATGACTGCAGTTTTTAGACAGGGATGGGGCAGGTGTGCTGGGGGCTGGAAGGTGGCATTCTCCATTTAATGGGGAGCAACCAAGATGGGGAGTTGTGTGGTGTGTAGTCTGGCCACTTCCCTGTACCACAGCTGCAGGATCTATTAGGTTGGTGCAAAAGTAATAAAAGTATTTGTGGTGTTTGCCATGACTTTTAATGACAAAAACTGCAATTGCTTTTGCACCAACCTAATATCTTGGGGACACATGAAAGTGCCTGGCCTCCTTCCTTTGTGAGGTGGTGGTAGCTGGTACGGGACTGCTCAGGGATCACAAACCTTGGGATTCCATGTAGGTTTGAGTGGTGCCTCTGCACAGTCTGTAGGTGGAGGCTCTGTCTCTGGAGGCCCAAGGGGCGGGGGCCAAGGGGGCTTTTCTATGTCTGGGATTGTAAAGGTCGATGATGGAGGTGTGGATCTCCAGAAATCTCTCCCTCATTCACCCTTTCCCTGCGTTAGGAAGCCTCTTCCGGCTTCACACAGGTCCCAGCTTGGTGGCTGCCTGGCTTCTCTCTTCTCTGCTTTCCACGGGTCCTGTCACTTCTCTGGTGACTCCCAGTGTGCTGTCTTAGACGATTTGCTGGAAGTGTTACAGTGACTTGCTATGTTGGTTCCTCTTCATGAGACAGCGTGCACGAGCTACCTCTAGCCAGTTCCATCTTGAACTGGAACCTCTCACTTAATTTTTATACAATTTTTCTAGGCATATGCTACTATAATCCCTGTTTTAAAAAAATAAATGTAGGACCTGTGAATTTATCTGAGTCATCTGAGATCACAAACAGTGAGTAAGTGGTGGAGCTAGGATTTAAACCTCAGCAGATCAGCTACAAAATCATTGCTCTCTATCAAAATCCTTGCTTTCTATCAAACTTTATTGTTTAAAAGGGCTACAAAAAGACTTTGTAATTAAGGTACGGTGAGCTGGGATAATGTTACCTGCTGTAGCAAACAAACAAAATATGTATAATGACTTAAACATGATAATGGTTATTTCTTGCTTATGTAAGAAGTAACTTTGTAACAAGTGCAGCTGAATTATAGGCATCTCTCTTCCAGATAGTGATTGTGTCAGGCTTATTCTGTTTTATGCTTTGGCTGTCTTTACACTGTGGCTTCTAAGGTTTCTATGCTTACTATAGCAAGCTGGAGGAATGCGTTAAAGTCAGTGAAGAAGGCATAACTACTTTTTAACTAACTCTTCAAACATCTTAACCACAGACATGGCACACTTCTGTTCATATTCTGTTGTATAGGCATCTTCACATGGTCAAACTCAATCTCTATGGATGCTGGGAAATGCAGCCTTACTCTGTGCTGGGGAGAATAAATGTGTTTGCTGAACTGTTTAACAAACTTGGTTACCATCTGCCCTGCAGTATCCATATCTCTCTTCCTCCACGCTTAGTTAGAAAATGGCAGGACCATTTTAAATCCATGTCTGTGAACCCAGTGTCCTTGCCAATTAACCGCTCATATCAAACTATTTTTTCTGGCATGCAAAAGTAACATTGACTTTGACTGTCAGAATACATTTTCTTAAACTCTCTAAACTTTACCCTTGTATATACTCACATTTTCTAAACTATATTCTGTATGTTTTATATAAGGATTCATTGCCATTGAGAGGCAATACCGAGCGTTCTAGAGTTAGACCCTCTGGGTTTGAATCTTGGCTTTGTTACAATCTGTGTGGGATGGGCAAAGGCCTAGCCTCTAGTGCATCTATGAAAGAGGAATCACAGTGCCTACCTTGTAGTGTTGTGAGTAAAAATGATAACATAGTCAAATGCACACTGCTTGGTATATAAAAAGCTCTCAATAAATGTTAATGATTACTACCCACTTTTAATAATTATTAATAATTCACTTGGTATTTTAATATCAAGATTTTTTTGCCTTGAGCAAAAGAATAACTTATGGACTTGCTTGCAGTTTATTCTTCCTATCTGAATTGGTATCTTAATATCAAGATTTTTTTTGCCATAAGCAAAAGAATAATTTATACGCTTGCTTGTAATTCGTTCTTTGTATCTGAAGGCAAGATTGCATGGTTCATCAGTATTACACTCATAGCCTTCCAGTGAATTGTTGTCCTTATTTTGAAAAGAAAAGGAAAATTAAGGAAATGATTTTTTTTTTTTTTTTTTTGAGACGGAGTCTTGCTCTGTCCCTCTGTCTGCAGGTGTGATCTAGGCTCACTGCAACCTCTGCCTCTGGGGTTCAAGCGATTCTCCTGCCTTAGTCTCCTGAGTAGCTGGGACCACAGGTGCACCCACCACGCCTGGCTAACTTTTGTATTTTTAGTAGAGATGAGGTTTCACCATGTTTGCCAGGCTGGTCTCAAATTCCTGACCTCAAGAAATCCACCTGCCTTGGCCTTCTGAAGTGCTGGGATTACATGAGTGAGCCACTGCACCCAGCTGAAGGAAATGAAATATTAAACACCTAGGTTCTTGTCTACTAGAACTTTGAAAATTCTATACATTTTGTAAAATCAGCATGTATTAACATTTTTTACATTTATATTGACAAAACACAAAATTTATTTAACATTATTATATTGCTATCTAGTCAAAATCCTCAATGGTTATTGAAATGTGACAGTTTTTATTTTAGATTCTACGGATTTTAGGTGTATTCATGAGCTTTTAGGAAGAGACTACAATGCCAATAATGTGGGCATGAGTGAATGTCTCCCTGTCTCTGTGTGCACGTGTGTGTGTGTGTGTGTGTGTGTGTAGTGTCTATGTGTAAAAATAGGGGTAGAGGATTGTGAGAGTTCTGTCACAATGTTTTCTTTCTTTTATTATTTTATTTTCTTACATAAAATACAGTGTTAGCTGGCTTAGGAGAAATAAAGGACTGGACAAGAGGGCTTAATGATGCAATATCTGTTACAGATTTCTTATATACAATTATGTACTTCCGTTTGCTCTTATGCTCCAGGAGAAAAACAATTGCTTGCAACTTTCTACTTAACCTTTTTTTCCATGAACTCTTTTGACTGGGAGAGGATAGGCTAAGAAACTTTAGATAATAAGCTGTGTCTCAGGAGAGATTCTTAGTGAAGGCACTAAGGTTATATTCTTTCTATGTACAGTTGACCCTTGAACAACATGGGGGTTAGAGGCACTGACCTTCTGAGCAGACAAAGATTTGCATATAAGTTTGATTGCCCTGAAACTTAACTACTACTATTAGCCTACTATTGACCAGAAGTCTTACTAATAACTTACACAATTAACACAAATTTTGTATGTTATATGTATTATATACTGTATTCTTACCATAAAGTAAGCTAGAGAAATGAAACTTATTAAGAAAATCATAAGAAGAGAACATACATTTGCTATTCATTAAGTGGAAGTGGATATCATAAAGGTTTTTATCCTTTATGGTTTGAGTAGGCTGAGGAGGAGGAAGAGAAGGGGGAGTAGGAGTTGTTCTTGCTGTCTCAGGGGTGGCCGTAACACAAGAGGTTGAGGAGGTAGAATGAGAGACATACTTAGGTTGACTTTACAGAAATACTTCGTAATTTCTTTCTGGCTTTTTGCTTCTTCATTTCTCCAAAAATGTCTCCATATGGTACCAATCCTTCTTCCACCATTTGCTTTAGCTTCAGTGCCTGTGTAATAGAAGGGTCCAAGTCATAAAATAAGTTAAAAGCAGTTTTGAATTATTAAAACCCTTCAGCCAGATTGTCTAATGTCAATTTGTTTTCTGGCACTGCTTCTTCTACATCTTCTTCCTCATTGTCTGGTACTAGTTCAAAAACATTCATTTCCATCGTGTCCTTTTCTGTTAATTTCTCTGGCATGGTGTCCATTAGCACTTGAATTTCTCTAAGATCCATAGGTTTAAAACCTTTGCCCCCAGCCTTTTGCCATATCCACCATCTCTTTCATGATTTCCTTGACTGGCTCTGTCATAACTCCTGTGAAGTCATTCATAACATCTGGACACACTTTGATCCAGCAGAAATTTATTGTTTGGGGCTTGATGGCTTTCAGAGCTTTTTCCATAACAAGGATGGTGTAGTCAATGGTGTAATCCTTCTTGACTCATGATGTTTCTTCTGTTGGAGGTCTCTTTCACAGAATTCACAATCCTTTCCACAGAATATCATGTATAATGAGCCTTAAAAGTCCTTATGACCCACTGATCTAAAGGATGGATTACAGATGTTCTGTTTGGAGGTAAGCAGACCAAGTTTTGGGGATTACAATTCGAGATGAGATTTCAGTGTTAAACACATGAAATTCTAGGTGGCCAGGAGCATTGCACAATATCAGAAAAGCCTTAAAGGCAGTCTCTTACTGGAAAGATACTTCCTGATTCCAGGGACAAAACACTGATGGAACCCACCTATAAAAAAAGGGTTCTTGTTGTCCAGGCCTTCAAGTTGCACAATCAAAAGGCTGGCAAAAGACTGGTATAATATTTTCCCTTTAAGGCTAGGGAATTAGCAGTTTTATGGATAAAATAAGCCTTTATCATAAGCTCAAATGCATTTCCATAGAACAGTAAAGTTAACCTATCCCTTCCTGCCCTCAATCCTGGTGCTCTCTTCTCTTGCTTACTAATAAATATCCTTTGTGGATTTCTTTTTTTTATTTTTATTTTTATTTTTTTTTAGAATAGAACAGTAAATTAAATTGCTGGCATTGAATTCTTCAGTTTTAGAATCTTCCCTTTCTTTATTCTCTGTGTTGTCATATAATGACTGCTTCTTCTTGAATCACATTGGAGTCTATAAGTATGCTGTTCTATGGCAATCCTTCGCCCAGATAAAAGTTACATTGGTAATACAAGATAAAAAAGCATTTCACAAAAATGCAAGGTTTATACACTTGTTGGCATAACTGCAGCAACAGCTTCATGAATTTTTTTTTTTAAATCCTTACAACGGTCCTTATGCTGGATTATTTACCTTAAATGGCAGGAAACCACAGGGGCAGACCTCAATTTACAGTACATGTCAAGCAATTCAACTTAGTCTTGTAAAGTCATGACTTTGTTTTCTGCTTTTAGAGAGCACTTCTAACATCTCTAGTGGCACTTTCTATGGGTCCCATGGTGTTATTAGTGGTATACAGTATTTCACTAAACACAATGAAAAATACACAAGAACTGCAACAGACCATCTTTTATTTATTTATTATGTATTTTTATTTTATTGTATTTTAAGAAACATTTGTAGAGACAAGATCTTGCTATGTTATCCAAGCAGGTCTTGAACTCCTGGCCTCAAATAATTCTCCCACCTAGGCCTCCCAAAATGTTGGGATTACAGGAGTGAGACACGATCATTAGCCAGAGACAATTTTTTTTTTTTTTTTGCTGAGATAATGTACTGGTGAGAATTGCTCAGACAGAGATGATTAGTGTCACATGGCATTTTAAGTGGACATTTGCAACACTTGAGCTCACCACAATAGCAATGGGGTGGCTACAAAATTATTATAGTAGTATAGTATGTACTACAGTTAATTTTATGCAGTTATAATTTAATACTTCTGTTTTGTGTTTGTTTACATTTCTTATGACTATAAATGGCACCATATACAGTCAGTGTTTGTGTAAGTTTTGATAAATTTTTACTTTTTATAATAGATTTTTGTATACTTTATGATAGGAAATGATAAACTAGTATTCACATTTATTTTATATATTCATGACATACCTAACTTAAGAAATGTGGGTTTTTAAAAAGTATTTCTAGGCTACATGTTTTTTCTGCAAAGTTTTTCTAAATTGTCCCAATTCTCCAAAAAATTTTCCAATATATTTTAAAAAAAACTTTGTATGGGTTGACCCATGCATTTCAAACCTGTGTTGTTCAAGGGTCAGTAGTGGTTTCATTCCTTAAAGTTCAGAGGAGCTGAGAGCTTCTGCCTGTATCATAGATTCATTATTCAGGGGACTAACTAGAATATTGAATAAGGATAGCCCATTGACAGCGATCTTATAGTTTATATGGATGTAAATAAGAAGTGTATGCTGATTAAGCTGAACATAGACTCTCTGGAAAAATTTTTTCTTGTTCATAGAAAATCAAAGTAAAAATCAGAGGTGTATACTACTCAATGATAATTTATCATTGTTTATTTAAAACATTAATTCTGCTTGAAAGGTTTTGAGTTAAGTAGCAAGCAGCCTTTTAATTTTTGATGTGCCCTTTCTCTTACTCATCCACTCACCATTAATAACTATTTTCTAGATACTTCCTTCAGAAATGTTTTGCATATCTTTCCCATCCTTTTCATTCTCATTGTCACTACTTTTAGTAGTATGATGTAGTGATAAAGAAACCAAGTCTTGAGTTAGATAGGCATTCAAATCCTGGCTCAGCCAAATACCAACTGTGTGTCTCAAGGGGATTATTTAGTATTTCTGAATTTCAAGTCCCTTTTCTGTATACAGTTGTTAGGATAAAATGGTCTAAAGTGTGCAAAATAATAACCAGTGTCAAACTTTGGGCTTTTCTGTTCCTCTGCTAAGTTTAAAACGAAAACCAAAAGCTGCTCTTCTACTTGCTCATTTTGTAAATCATTTCTATGTCTGATCAAGGCAGTCTCATGAATGAGAGCTGCACTGCTTATAGAATAAAGTAAAACTTACTAGCTCAGAATTAAAAGAAATATCTTGTCTGAATAAAAATGATATTTTATCCTTATTTCCAAACTGTACCTTATGTTTAGTAAAATTAAATATTTCTCTTTTGCCTTTGCTTTTGCTGTGCTCTCTTCTTGAATGCTCGCCTCTCACTCCACTTGAAGATGTACTACACACCCTCAATGCCCAGCTTGGGCTCCATGTTATTCAAAAATATGTTTTCTCCTAATTGAACCTATGATCTTCTTTGTGTCTTACAAACTTGCATATGGCTTGTGTTTAGCTATTTATGTGCTTTCTTTCTTTTACTATGTAATTAATGTTAGCATTTCAATGCATGGTGTACTAGGCTGTTCTTGCATTGGTATAAAGAAATACCTGAGACAGTAAGAGAGGTTTGATTGGCTTACAGTTCTGCAGGCTTTACAGGGAACATGGTACTGGCATCTTCTCAGCTTCTGGTGAAGCCTTAGAGAGGTTTTTATCATGGTGGAAGGCAAAGCATGAATAAGCACATCACATGGTGGAAGCAGGAGCAAATAACAGAGGGAGGAGATGCCACACATCTTTAAATGACCAGATCTCATAAAACTCATGTAATATCATGAGGACAGCACTAAGCCATTCATGAGGGATTTGCATCCATGACCCAATTACCTCACACCAGGACTTACCTTCCACATTGGGGATTACATTTCAACATCAGATTTTGGCAGGACAAATACCCAGCAATAACATTCTATCCCTGCCCTTGCCTTCAAATCTCATGTCCTTCTCACATTGCAAAATACAATCATGCCTTCTCAGTAGTCCCCCAAAGTCTTAACTTATTCCAGCATTAAATCAAAAGTCCCAGATCTAACTCCAAAGTCTCATTTGAGACTCATCTCCTTCTACCTATAGGCCTGTAAAATCAAAATAAGTTATTTATTTCCAAGATACAATGGGAGTGCAGACAATGGGTAAACATTCCTGTTCCAGAAGGAAGGAATAAGCCAAAAGAGAGGAGTTATGGGTCCCACACAAGTCTAAAATCCAGCAGGGCACTAATTAAATCTTAGAGCTCCAAAATAATCTTCTTTGACTCTGTGTGTCACATCCAGGGCACACTGGTGAGAGGGGTGGCCTCCCAAGGCCTTGGGCAGCTCCACCCCTATGGCCTTGCAGGGTTCACCTGAATGGCTGTTCTCACAAGCTGTTGAGTGCCTGCCACTTTTCCAGGTGCAGGGAGCAAGCTGCTGGTGGATCTATCATTCTAGAGTCTGAAAGACTTGGAGAATGCAAGCCATAAGCCATGATAGCTTCCATGTGGTATTAAGCCTGCAGATGAACAGAATGTAAGTGTCGTAGATTCTAGGCAACCTCCGCTTAGATTTCAGAGGACGTATGGAAAGGCCTAGGTATCCAGGCAGAAGCCTGCTACAGGGCTGGAGCCCTCACAGAGAACCTCTGTTAGGGTAGCTTAGAGGGGAAATGTGGGATTGGAGGCCCCATGCAGAGTCCCCACTGGGACTGGCTCCCTTTTAATTATGAAACTGTCTCTAGCAAGTGGTTACTTCACAGCCTGCTTAGATTTTTCCCCTGAAAATTAGCTTTTGTTTTCTACCACATGGCCAGGATGCAAATTTTCCAAACTTTTGTGTTCTTCCTATTTAAACATAAATTTCAACTTTAAGTCATTTATTTGCTCCGACATCTGAGCATAGGTTGTCAGAAGCAGCCAGACCACATTTTGAACATTTTGCTGCTTAGGAATTTCTTCCTCCAGGCTAGGTGCAGTGGCTCACACATGTAACCCCAGCTACTCAGAAGGCTGAGGCATGAGAATCACTTGAACCCGGGAGGTGGAAGTTGAAATGAGCTGAGATCATGCCACTGCACTCCAGCCTGGATGATAGAGCAAGACCTAGTCTCAAAAAAAAGAAAGAAAAAAAGAAATTTCTTCCTCCAGGTACCCTCAATCATAACTTAGAAGTTTAAACTTACACAGATCCTTAGGGCAGAGGCACAATGCACCCAAGTTCTTTGCTAAGGCATAACATGCATGACTTTTGCTTCAGTTTCCAATAAGTTCCTCATTTCCATCTGAGACTTCATCAGCCTGGCATTCACTATTCATATAATTATTGGCATTTTGGTCACAATTATTTAACCAGTCTCTAAGAAGTTCCAAACTTTCCCTTATCTTCCTGTCTTCTTCTGAGCCCTCCTAACTCCTCCAATCTCTGCCTATTTCCCAGTTTCAGAGAGCTTAATAGCAATGTCCCACTGAGTATTAATTTTCTGTATTAGGCCATTCTGGCACTGCTATAAAGAATGACCTGAAACTGGCTAATTTATAAATAAAAGAGGTTTAGTTGGCTCACAGTTCTGCAGTATTTGTAGGAAGCATCGTGCTGGCACTTGCTCAGCTTCTGGTGAAGCCTAAGGGAGCTTTCAGTCATGATGGAAGATGAAGGGGAAGCCTACACATTATGTGGTGAAAGCAGGAGCGAATAAAAGGTGGAAAGGTGCCACACATTTTTAAATGACTGGATCTCATGAGAACTCACTGTCACAAGGATAGCACTAAGCTATTTGTGAGGGACACACCACCATGACCCAATCATCTCCCATCAGGCCCCACCTCCAACATAGGGGATTACATTTCAACATGAGAGGTGGAGACAAATATCCAACTATATTAAATTGTATTATATACTTTACATGGTAGAGATAATTTAATATTTTTAAGTATCTAGCCAATTTAATTTCATAATGTTAGATAAATGAATAAATGAACAAATTAAAAAGCAAGTATGCCATGATAAATGTTTTTATTGGTATATATGTTAGCCCCATAATCTTAATTACTGATTAAGAAAAACCTTTGATTCTCCTAAAATTTTTTTTTTTTTTTTTGATACAGTCTCGCTCTGTTGCCCAGGCTGGAGTGCAGTGGCACAATCTTGGCTCACTGCAAGCTCTGCTTCCCAGGTTCACGCCATTCTCCTGCCTCAGCCTCCCGAGTAGCTGGGACTACAGGCACGTGCCACCAAGCCCGGCTAATTTTTTTGTATTTTTAGTAGAGATGGGGTACTGTGTTAGCCAGGATGGTCTCGATCTCCTGACCTCGTGATCCGCCCATCTCGGCCTCCCAAAGTGCTGGGATTACAGGCATGAGCCACTGTGCCTGGCCCTAAAATTTTTGATATATTAAAGTTCTTGATTTAATCCCAGGACTCCTTGGATCAGACTGAAAGAATTACAGAATTTCAGAGCTAGGTACATGACTTCCTCCTGGAGCATCATTTCCAAGTTGTTATTCAGCTTCTACTGGACCATTCTCACTTTGGAAAAAATCATGGTAAAATAAGGCAATTCTGCTAGCAAGCCAATACACAATTATTAGATAATTGTATTTGTTTTGCTGAAATCTTTTAAATTTCATTTGATCTCCATTCATTTAATGTCTATCTTGTGCACACTGTTTTACATAAAATGTTTCAATTAAAGTGGTCAGGTGATTTACCTGAGACTTCAATTTCCATTTGCAATATTGATACGCCATTTGTAGGTTTATAAAGAATTTTATTGACAAGAGTGGTAGCATACTGAAATTTGGGTAATTGTGTTTCATTTAAGTCAGTGTACCATGGTTTGAACAGAACTGTTCTATCTCTTGATCATTGTTATTCATGTTTCGAATATAAATAAAAATTGTTTTTAATGTTTTCTTTCCATGTCACGTTTCAGTCTTAGCTTGAGTCATTAAAATGCTATCCCTTCAGATCTGTGCCTTTTTATGGCACTATCTTTGTTTCTGTTTTCCTTTTTCCATCTTTTGTTTATGATCCTTTATTTCTGATTTCTTCCTTGTATGACCATATTATTTATGTACTTCCCATCTTCATCTGAATCACTAGCAGGTAACTAGCAAATCTTGAAAAAATTTCTCTCTGAGAGTTTTAAAATGGTCTGCCTGCATTGTAATTTTTACCTATGAAAACTTACCTACCTTTACCATAACTTTTTTGAATCTATTCTTATTCTATCTTTATATAATTTTACCACCTACATTATTGTTATTTTATCAAGATCACTTATTATATATGATATAGCTTGCTCAAAAAGGTGCCAGATTTTCACTCAGAACATTTTCCTGTTCATTATTTTGTTTTCAGAAATCTTCATTGGCTGAAAGAGTAGTGTAGAGCTTTAATAGCA
Source organism: Symphalangus syndactylus (assembly GCF_028878055.3). Taxonomy (NCBI): domain Eukaryota; kingdom Metazoa; phylum Chordata; class Mammalia; order Primates; family Hylobatidae; genus Symphalangus; species Symphalangus syndactylus. The sequence goes on along the minus strand of NC_072426.2, from coordinate 136,212,932 downwards.
ATTCAGCAGATTAGTAATGTTTTTAGACCAGGCACAATGGACACAATTCTACATATCTTACCTATGCGTGCAAGTCAGCTAGTTAAATTTTTGATTCACATAATTAACCTTTACCAATTTGTTATTGTTTAGACAGAACATTAACTTATTTGTATTTAAAGATCCTTTGCCTGAATCACCTATTTAACAAAAAGAATAAATCAATTTTTGTGTACACATACTTGTAAGAATCATATTGCTAATATTACTGAGAATGCACTCCCCTTCATGTGGGACATGTAGTAAATGTTAATGATGGCATTATTTTTGTACTGAGAGAATCTCAGAATTATAAGGGACAATATGTGAGACTAGAAAAATTAAGTATATAAAGTCTCTTTTGGTATTATTCCACCTAAAAAGGAAATTAAGTATGTTCAATCATTTTTGAAATAATAAAGTATGCTGGGTTTATATTAGGCTGTATATTTCTTTAAGTGCTTGGTTAGTAATAACTAGTGGAAACTTCAAAGATAGATAGTTTCAGGAAAAATTTCCCATATATGTGTGTATACATACATTCATATATATAATATTTATGTATATATTTATATATTACATATAATGTATGTATATAGTATATATTATATATACTATATACATATACCTTACCTTCCTTTACCATACTATATGTACATATTATATATATGTATATATTATATATTGTACATATGTATACATACATAAAATACATATAAATATCTACCTTACTAGTTACTGGTTGCATTATTTAGGTTTTCTGTATAACTGCATATATTTTGTTTATTTGATATTTTAAGGACTGAGAAATTTGAATTCTCCTATGTCTAGAGGTTCTCTTCCTAATTATTAATAGTAGCTTCATGAATTATTGCTATTATATCCTCCTTATGGAACTGTTTTTGTTAATATTATTAACCAACCTTTTAGACTGCATACTATTACTAAATAAAAGCATATTATCTCATATTATGATCTTTACTTCTTACTTTTTATTGATAGGTACTTGTGTTATAGTTGCATATTATTTTTAAGAAAGCTTTATGTATCACTTGGCTTCAGGTGTATTTCACAGCATTAGGTGGATTTTTATTGTGATGTAATAATAACATTTTATATAAATAAACTCATATTTATCATAATGGCAGAAATTTTAGTTTTGGTTTAGTAATATTATTTTCCTATGTTTTCTGTTGTTGTAATTCTTTAAGTCTTTTACCACAAGGTCTTCTTTCTTTGTGTTTTTTGTTCTGTGTATGGATCTAATGTTTATAATTAGATTACAATTTATATGTTTTTCTGGTGTTTATCTTTATTATTTTATTAGCATAAAACACCCTTGAGTATTATCTATTTTCAACCAATGATTGGGTGGTTATTTGTTTTCTTTAGATAGCATCTATTATATTCCTAATATGAACAGTGATGAAAGTTGGCAAATATCAACTCTCCCCTCTTTTATTCAATTCTGTGATTTAAGTGAATAATATTATCATTCTTTGTATTTATCTTTCTGTAAATATAGTCATATTTTAATGCCTTATTTAACAGCTCTAAGTTATACTTTAAATTCCAGCTGATGAGTCAATCGGCTGATTTCCTCTATCAGTTTCAAAAAAGGTAGTATTTCTATACTCTAAAGCAACATAATATTTCATCACCCTAACCCTCACATTAAAAATATTGTTAGTTTTGCAGTTAAATATATTAAAAATTGACCATCATTTCTTTCCCCTAAACTGTGTTATTGTTTTGGCAGGTAGAATACGTATTTAATAGTTTCCTAAAGATAAACTCATGGGAACAACAACTGAGTTCTTAAATATTTACAAGTATCAGTTTCTTCATTCTTGTGCATTGGTTACACTTCCTTGAGGATCTTGCAGGTGTTGCAGTATTGTCTATGGTGTTCAATATTGCTGAGATATCTGAAGCCAGTGTAAATTTTTCTCCATATAAGTAATGTAAACGTTTTTCTTGTATGCCAAAAATCTTCTTTAATATCCTGTAACTTCACAGATATGTCTCAGTCTTTACTTTCTAGATATAAATTCTCCCCTCTGATATAGAAGTAAAAGAAACTAAGTATGGAAGCCAAAGAAATTAAAAGAAGAAACTAGTTTACTTAGCTCTCTACAAATACATTTGAAAACAAAGATTATATAGATGAAGTTATTATAGTCAAATAGATAGTTTACCCAAACTGGCTTCCACAAAGAAAGAAAACTTTCAGACTCATTTTTTTTTTTTTTTTTTTTTTTTTTTTTTTTTTTTATACTTTAGGGTTTTAGGGTACATGTGCACAATGTGCAGGTTTGTTACATATGTATCCATGTGCCATGTTGATTTCCTGCACCCATTAATTCGTCATTTAGCATTAGGTGTATCTCCTAATACTGTCCCTCCCCCCTCCCCCCACCCCACAACAGTCCCCGGAGCGTGATGTTCCCCTTCCTGTGTCCATGAGTTCAGACTCATTTTTATGTATCTAGACTCGGGTCATATTGAAAAACACCTTTCCCCAGAGTATTCAGATGACTCAGCAGATTGTGTGTAGGTGTGTGTATGTGTGTCAAAGTGTGTGTGGGGGCGGGGGGCAATTCCGGCCATCGGCATGGAGAAAATTGAATATCAACAGGCAGAGGACCATTACTTGGCAGGGAAAGCCTCCATTTAAGCATCCCTAGACTGAGAGGTAGAGTCAGCATTTGAACATGAGCTACTGTCGCATGGCATTAATGCCAGCCAGGCTCCACCAGTCAAGAAAGCACTATTCTTTTCTCATCTATCTTCTTCCCATCATTCCTCTTAACTCCACCCCAATAATGACAAAGAAAAGGTTGGTGTGGAAAAGGAGTAGAGCAGTGAGATGGAAAATTATTAAGGAATTCAACCTTGAGTCTTCCAATATTTGGAAGGTTCTGAGTCTCAATCAGATCAGAACTAGAGAGGGGAGAAAGCTTTAAACTGAACAAAAAAATAGAAAGTTTAACATTAATTATTTTTTTTTTGAGATGGAGTCTCACTCTTGTCTCCCAGGCTGGAGTGCAGTGGCACAATCTTGGCTCACTGCAACCTCTGCCTCCCAGATTCAAGTGGTTCTCCTGCCTCAGCCTCCCAGGTAGCTGGGATTGCAGGTTTCTGAAACCATGTCCAGCTAATTTTTGTATTTTTAGTAGAGATGGGGTTTCACCATGTTGGTCAGGCTGGTCTCGACCTTCTTATCTCAATTGATCCACCTGCCTCAGCCTCCCACAGTGCTGGCATTACAGGCGTGAGCCACTGCACCTGGCCTAATATTAACTTTGCTGTAACTCTAATACCTAACATTTAGCCTATTCATGAACATCAAAGAAGTCCTGGAAAAGTTATAAAATTTGCCACGATTTTCCTTGGAGCTGGAGAGGAATGATTAAAGAGTGGGTCTCAAGGCAGCTATGAGAAAGGAAAAGGTTATTTTTTGCTTGTATCTGAATGAATTCATTCTGAAACTGATTACATATATAAAGTTTATTAAGAAAAAAATATCCCTGATACTTGGTAAAAATGGTAAGGTGGGCTTTATTCAAAAAAGGTCATGGTGATAGGTCTAGGGAGCATTGCAATGATCTGTGGGTAAACATTAATACCAAATTCAGTGTTGTGGATAACATAGGGTTCACAGAGAGGAATATTATTATTGTTAGGGAGGAGCATGTAAACTGTCTCAAATATATTTGTAATATTTTATTTCTTAATCTGGGTGGTAAATATATGGGTGATTATTCTTTTTTTTGTTTTCAAACTATTTCATATTAATATATAAATCATTATGGATATATACATATACTGCTACTGATGTTGTAATGGATACATCTTTTTCTGAAAAACAATTTGGCAATACAGAGATTTTAGTTAACCTTAAAAAATGAGTTATCACCAGAGATGTAAGTGAGATCACTTAAAGAGAGTGCATGGAGGAGGGAGAGGAGAGAGTCTGAGACGTAGCCCGGGTTCAGCATAGGGAAGGCTGACCCAGGAAGGGAGAGCACCACAGCACAGCAAGAGAGGCAGGAGAAATAGAGGAGAGAGCCATGACACAGAAGTGGGACAAGAGGGCTTTTCAAGAAGAGGAAATGATAAGTAGAACTGTATGTCTATTAAAAAAAAAATCTACTAAACAGAAAAATCTGCTTTAGCTTCAGGAACATGGTAGTCATTAATGACCATGGCCAGAGTGATGGGGATGGAAGAAAAATTGTTAATGGCGCAGTGATAAGCACGCGTGGTGGACTCCAGGATGCAGCTCCCAGATCCCTGTTCAGAGATAAAGAACTTACTGCTCTAGCTGCTGCCAGGGCTACCAGCACACAGTCGTGAACTACCAGCCCTCTTTGGGATTTGCCTCAGCTGCGGAAAGCCACTTCACTCAAGTTCACATCTCCATTTCTGTGACCGCCTACATCCAATGACTGACTGATACGGGCATAAAGTCCCGGTTCTATTGCCCCCACCACAGACAGCTCTGAAGTTTCATCTCATCTTCAAAACTCCCACTAGGGTCAGCCGAGGCTTCCATTGAGACTGCATTGCAGTCTCCTCTGCTCCTCTGGTCCATCGGGCTTCTATCCTCTCCCTTCTGCAGGTGTTCATCCAAAGAGCACTTTGGAGTAAACGGACTTCGTGCAGATTTCTATCTGACCACACATACATGGCTCACTTTGAAGAAAAGTAAACGATGGCCTTCCTACAGGCAAGGTCTCTTAATAGTAGACAGTAAGAAAATTGAAATAATGATTAAAGGCAACATTTTCAAGATGTTTGAAGATTTAGAGTAAGTAAAAAATACAACTTAAAAGTGTGGTGAGAAAGTTTCCTGCCTTTACATTTTTATTTGAGAGAGACATTTCATGAAGCAGACACACTGAACAACACTTTAAAAAAATATGTTAAAGTGCTGGGAAACAAACATTTTTTAAACATCCTACATACAAACAAAAAAAGACAGAGAACTCTCAGAGGACAAAAACAATGAAAATTCTAGACTTCAGAGAAGTGGCAAAGGATAGCAACAGTTATCCTGGGGTATCTGTCAACCCTGATGGCTCCCAGGCCTTTGTTTTAATGGGCTTGACATAGGGAAAGAAAGCAAAGCACAGGACCTACTCAAGGTGAGAGATCCAGCCAAGACCCCCACACAGAGCTAGGACCACTGAAGAGCACTCACGATCAAATGGAGACCAAAAAAGGATCATCCAGACCAACTCTTCCCACAGAGAGACAGAAAGGCAACCATCTCAGCCTTGGGTTTCAGGTATGGAGGGAGGAGATGTGACGCCTGCTCTTCAGTTTTCTAACCTAAATCTGTTATTATATAGGTTTGAGGCCAGAATGTGCATATTACCTCTGAAAAAAAATTAATGTAAAACATAAGTCTTTTTATAGCACCTGGCTGGTGCACACCCCAAATCTCTTAAAAAACTTAAACTAGGGCCTTAAAGAGTTCTTCCAAATAAACTTCAGATGATTGAAATAAATTTTTAAAATAGATAAAACTCATAAAAAAAACTATGAAAAAGATCAACAGAAACAACAACAACAAAAAAACTAAGGAATGCTGGAGATCCTTTAATGATCAGATACTAAATATAAAATAAGTAGCATAATGCATTTTAAGAAATAAAAAGTAATTTTAAAAGTGTGGTCAAGTTTTGAAAGGTTATCAAAAAGGATAAGATCAGTCTGAAAGTCTGGAAATAAAATATAAATTTTAGAAATGATGAATATAGCTGGGAAGTAGAAACACAATAGATTGTTTAAAGAATAAAAGTATGAGTGCTTATTCTATCATTCTTTTGTTTGATGAAATATTTAATAATAAAATAAAACAAAATAAAATTATAGTGGACATTTTTTTCCTGTTCTTCCATGGCATGTAATAAACAGAACAGCATACAAACAACATTTTATTGTATACAAGTGCTTAGTTCTCATGTTCAATAAAAGATGATGTACCTGGAGTGTTCCTAAGTGGCATATCCAGAGAATTTGATCAGTCTGAGGCTTGACTTAATGCAATGTGTTCAAGGAGCTCTAACTTCCTGTGGAGTGTTTGACTGAAGAGTACTAGAATATGCCACCCCACAATATGCCTACCTGGCATTTGGGTTATTTTAAACTAAAGCCCATTAAAAACCAGCAGATGCAGGCAAAGCTCTAAAAACAGGGTAGAGCTTTTTCTTTCGTAAAGGAAAATAACATTTATAAACGAAATTTTCATTTGTAAAATAAATCTTTCTCACTTGTACCAGGAAGAGGACTCTTAACAAATTTTTTTTCAGTGGCGATGGCACTGACTTAACTCTGCATAACAAGTTAAGTCAACAACTTTGTTTTCCATACTTTTTCCCGGTCACCTTCCCATAACTTGCCTCCACTGCCTAGAAGCTGAAAAACTCCTTTTCCTTGGTTTAACTTAAGATGGTATTCAAGTCTATGTTTTAATCATCCTTTGGTTTGGGTCATTGCTGGGTACTTGCATTTGTACATGCTCAATGCACATGATAATAGACTACTGTTTGCTTTTCTCTTGTTAGTTTGCGTCAACCTTAAATAATGAGATTTTAAAAGTATGATTAGCTATACAGCTTATTTGACTGCAAAGTTTAGTATGATTAGGTATAGAGTTAAAATATTTGACTACAAACCTGGGAAACACTGACTGAACAAATGGGGTCAGCATTTCCAAGTGGAGGAGTTAAGGTTTCACTTTATAGGCACAGACAGAAACATTTCAGTAGGATTACAACATTTTGTTACAGTCGGTAGTCAGGCAAACATGAGCAGGGCAGGAGAGGACCCCTACTCCAACCAGAAGTGTCAGTCGGCCATCAGGTGGTGGTCAGGCGTGGTTAACTATTTCTCTAAAATAATAATTGGTCTCAGCCAGCTCTAGGGAAAAGGCAGTCTCCCTATAGATACGGAAACCCTGAAACTGATGATCACCAGCTTCCTAATAAGATCTCAGGAGTCGGTGAGTGGGCTCAAGCGTGCGCACTAAGAAGCAAAATGGCAGAGTTTAGCTAGTATATAACTTTCTGGGGGCATTCCGCCAGAAAAGGGAAGAATGCTTTGGGTGAGCATGCATACAGCTACAGTAAACACACTGTGCATGCTCACCTCCCAAGTGCTAACGGACCACCACATATGCAGGCAGCTCACCCCCAAGGGAAGAATCAAGGAAAAAGGGATGCAAGATACTGGAAGTATGCCAGCATATAAAACCCTAAGTCCAAGGTCAAATGTCAAATGGGGCACTTGTCCTCCAAGTTGCTCACTAGTTCCTATTCCAAGTGTAATTTACTTTCTTTTCATTCCTGCTCTGAAGCTTTTTAATAAACTTTTACTCCTGGTCTAAAACTTGCCTTGGTCTCTTCTTCTGCCTTATGTCCCTCAGTCAAATTCTTTCTTCTGAGGAGGCAAGAATTGAGGTTGCTGAAGATCCTTATGGATTCTCCACCAGTAACCTGGATACCCGCCACTGCTAGCAATTTTCCACACAAATCCAGGTGTATACACTACAGTGACTTGGTTGGTTATAGATTGTATATTCCAAGGAAGATTATTTATACTTTATATATCCATGAGGAAGGATAGTGATCTGGAGGGGAGTCTTTTCTCTGGTGCCATTTGGTCTTAATTATATACAGAAAAAAAAGGCAGAGGTTGCAAAGCTGCATCCCCTCAAGGCTCAAGATAATTTAAAGTTTCAGAAGTTTCAAGTTGTAATTATTTTTAGTTGAAATTATTTAATTTTATATTTCCATCAAGATCTTTAGAAGAAATTATTATAGATAAACTCAAATGATTTAGCTCTTTTTATGTTATGGAGCTTAGTCCTACATGGCTAGGAAGGTTCATTGAGAGAGTGCCATGTTCTACAGCAGGGGGACCTTTTCATGCTACAAAGCTGGTGGAATATAGGCCAAATTTAAAGCAACAAGAGAGAAGTGAATTTGTGACCTGAGTCAGGCTATATGGCTGCATCTTTAATTAATGTAATTTTTTGAGTGGCCATTATTTTAGTTTTTTCAGCTGTATATTGACTTCATAGAAAACAAATGCAGTAGCAGCAGTCAAGACAAAAACATAACAAAATACACCAAATGACTGTAATTCCTAGAATAAGTAATAAGCAGTCAGGTTTCCTGAGATCCAAACCAGCTCTTTAGCCAATCATTCAGAAAAGGTGTTGGATCTGAAAGGTTAGTTATTTAGGTTTTCCTATCAGCACTTAATTTAGTGATTTTATCTAATTTATTTGAGATATAGACACAACTCTCAGTTTTTACGGTAGTGCAGGTTCTTCCTTGGGCTGCAGTGAGCATATCTAAAGCCATATAGTTTTATAATATAGCCTTTCTCATAAAAGCTAGTTCATTGTTTAATAATGAAATGCTTATGTGGCTGTTATCTGGGGCCTTTTATGATACAGCTGCTTAGGGCTTCTGTATGATATTACATACTCAATACCCAGTTGCGGCAAAAAGATGGAAGCTAGATGATTATATTAATACCTAAATGATTAATGCCAATGGAATATAGAATGAACCCAACAAGATGGTAAATGAGAAAGACTGCGGGCTTTGAAAGAGTATTCGACCTTGTGCTGAAGCATAACCTAAAGAGCATCATCCTAACCATCCTAGGGGTAACTGTGGCCATGGACTTGGCTCTGCACAGCCAAGACATTTTATTTGGAGTTAGTGAATAATTGCCTGGTGACTGTGCCCATTCAGTGGTATGTCAATCAGTAATTTGTAATCGAATGATGCAGACACACTGTTTTTTAGGCATCTATTTTATATTTTTAGCATTATTGGGCCATGAATATTTGGTGTGATTCTTTTGTTCGCAAAATAAATGGGCAAGCTGACTAAGCTGACCAAAGGATTGGGTAAGCCTGATCAAACTGTTCCAAATTTGTGTTGCAATATTTTGAAATCCAGTTGTCTTCTCTTTCAATTGGGGCAGCATGAGTGTGAAAGCTGACAAATTGGTCTCTTATACAGAAAAGCCCTTCCCATGTCCTTTGTTTTGTAAGGTGTTTAATAGGCCATTGATGTACCTCCTTCTTAGTCATACTGGTGTTAAGCACTGATGACTGTTTTTGAGAAACATGGGTCTATTTCCAAAGTTCTATCCAATCTTGTTCTTGGAAAGGAGATACCCACCGTGGGAGGCCAGAACCAGCAGAGAGGTACATGAGGTTGCATATTCCACAAGTATTTCTGTAATATATTGGCATTGTCCTGAGATGTTCGTTTCATGGGTAACAGCTGGTGATAATAACAACAAAATATAAGAGCTAGCATCAAAAAGAAAGAAATTTGGTAGGAACTTCCCTATCTACTAAAAATTATAAATGTTTTGTTTATTTAGATACGGGCCTGGGCTGGTGTGTTGGGAAAGCTGACTACCTCATATTTTCCTCCTTGTTGGTTCTGAAGAATTTTAATTTTTTTATCAGTTGTTTGAGATGAAGTCCAAATTAGCAAAGCTGCTTTCCTTAAATGGGTGACATATATCCAGGATTCAATTCCTTCAGCTTAGTGGCACAAGGGTTGGCTAGGAGCACCTAAAAAGATCCCTTTCACCTTGGTCAGAGAGTCCTTTGAAAGATACTGTTTCCAACGGACAAAATTTCCTGGTTGAAGTCTGTGATCTTTGAGTGTCTTGTCTCCCAGGAGCCTACTATGGAAAGAGTCTTTTACTAAATTACAGTTTTTAGTTAGCTGTCTTATAAGGCCACTGCAATAATACAGCATATCCCCTTTTAATATCATACATTTACAGTTTCCTGGAGACAATTTCATAGGTGTGCGTTATACCTTCAGGTATAGGTTATACCTTCAAATAGAGACCTCAGGTGTTTACCAAAAGGAGTTGATATTAGGTTAAGCAAAACCAGTGGAGAGTTTTTGGCCAAGGAACTTAAAAAACCTGTTAATTTTGTAAATTGAGTTTTAATTATTCCATTTGTGTGTTTCACCAATGTAAATGACAAAGGTGAGAGGCACAGTGAAAATGTTGGAGAATGGGCCAGACTTTTCATACTGACTAGATTATGTATCAGTAAAATGAATAACTTTGTCATTATCAAGTTCTAGAGGAACTCCTAAATTGAAACAATTTTCTCTAAGAGAATATTACTTACTGCTAAGGCTGTTGCTCTTCTGTATGGAAATGTTTCTATCCAAAGAGAAAACTAGAATGTGATGGTGGTAGCTGAATAAAATCTAGTTGCCATGCCTCAAAAGGGGCTTTTGGTAAAGAAATATGACCTTGAGAACTATGTAAAGGTCTGTTTTGGGCAGCTATTGCAGTCATTGTATATCTTATAAGCAACAGTTGAAGAGTGTTTTCAATATACGGTTTTCCCCAAGCAGTCTTTTTATTGAGGCTCTCAGGAGTTAAGTCCTGCACATAAGTTAAGAAAGATGACTGTATTTTGGTTGGAAGTGAGGGTAGACCATTTGGACCATATCACAGCCTAGTTTTGGAGGCGTACATTTCCTCTTTTGTTTCCTGAGTCTCTTGTTCTGTTTTTGGAGCTTTGTATTGAGATAATTCTATATCAAAATTAGGTGCTTCCTTAAAAACTAAAATGGGCCAACTTTCTTATTCAGTTATCTTTAGGGTAGCCTTTTTTGCTATACTATCTGCTGACTGATTTTATATGCTTGCTGGAGTGTCTGACTTTAGTGGCCTAGACTCTTGATAACAGTTAATGATTTTGGTAATAGTATGACTTCCAAACAATTTAAAACAAGGCATCTGTTTTTTATGGACTGACTGGAAGAGGTTAAAAACTTTGTTTCCATAGCATTTTTGAAGTCTTCAGCTATTCTGAAAGCATATCTGCTATCTGTATAAATATTAACATTCACTCCTTTTACCAACTGTTAGGCTCTAATTGTTATTCACTCTGCTTGTTGGGTTGAGATTGCTCCTGGAAGATGTGCACTTTCAAATTTTTAAGCCAAAGATGCTATGGCATTACTTGCATGATAAATTCCAGATTCATCCTTTAAGTAAGACTTATTTGTAAACCAAATACCATTAGTGTTAGTAAGGATTTTTTTTCAGGTCTGTTCCAGGAGAAAGAAGCTGGTCAGTTAAGATTATGCAATCATGCAGCATGCCATCTGAAGGCAGGGCAGAAGAGTGGCAGGATTTAGATTATTTCATCTGGAAATTGTAATATGGGGAGCAGAGAGAGAAGAACTTCATAAAAAGTCATTCTACTAACCAAATACTGTTGAGTGTAATGTGAATTTAGAAGCAGTCCCACAGAATGTGACAAAGACAGTGAAGAGAGATTTCATTATTTCTTCAGTTGCTCTTATTAACAGTGCTATAGAAGCTACTGTTCTCATGCAAATGGCAATCCTTCAGCCACAGAATCCAACTATTGACTATAGTATCTTACAGGTCTATTTTGATCTCATGGATTTGAGTCAGAACACCTAAGGTGTTTCCAAGATTTTCATGAACAAATAATGAAAAAGGAATATTGTAATTTGGATGTCCTAATGCTGGGGCATATATAACACTCTTTTAAATTTCTTACATTGGTAACTGATTTTCCTCTGTCTATTCCAGGAGGTCTGGCTTATCTTGTTTTAAAAGAAGATATAAAGTTGTGTTTTAAAGAAAAAGTTGGAATCCAATTTCTGCAGTATCCTGCTAATCCCCCAAATCTTCTCAATTGTTTCTTAGTTTTGGGGGTAGGGAAGACTAGTAATCCTTTCATTCTATCCAGATTGATAAAAAGGTCCTCCTTTGATATTAGGTAACCTAAATATCTTACTTGTTTCTGACAAAACTGAAGTTTTTCTTTTGAGGCCTTGTATTCCTTTGAAGTTAATTGTATGATAAAGAAATTCCATCCTCTATGGAGGCTTGCTTATAATCTAAGCAGAGAAGTCAGTTGTCTACATACTATATAAAGGTGGTTTTCTTAGGGAAATTAACATCTGAAAGGTCCACTTTGAATATTTGTGGAAAAGAAGTTGGTTTTTTAGTATATCCTTAAGAAATGATTGTCCGTGTGCATTGTCTGTCTTACCAGGTGAAGGTGAAGAGAAATGAACTCTCTTTATCCACAGGAATGCTAAAATTTTCATGACGTAGGTCTATTACAGTAAAGAACTCACCTTCAGTTCGGAAGGCAATCAACAACATACGGGGGTTTGCAACTGCTGGTATTTCTAATGGTGGATCTCTCCTTAAGGAGGAAGACTCAGTTTTAGAGATACGATTGTCCATACTTTTCATTTTTCTTTCTGAATGATTGAAAACCTAGTGGAAAGTGTTTGGGATCAGGTGTATTGCTTATGCGAATAGCTTCTCAAGGTGTTACCTTGAGTCATTTCTTCACTCTATGTGTCTCAGTAATCCCAAGAAACCTGGGTGCTTAAGGCTTCAGGTGCTAAACCTTTATGTGTGCCCACTGGGTTAAAGAAGATTCCTTGTATGTTCATAAGGAATTCCTGTTTCAAATCATAAGCAATAAACTTCAATACTCCTAAGGGACCTTAGTTGCCTAAGGTACCTTTGGCTGGGAGGAAGAGGCACATCTTTTTTCAGGACTTATTTTCATAGAGCCTTTTATAATTCTGGTTATTCATGGAGAAAGTTTAGATTTATTAATTGAACTGAGTTTCAGAATCTGGCTAGTTTTAAAGGTATTTTTTTTTGTTTTTATTTTTGCATAAGCCATAAAGATTCACTTCCTCCTTTCAGAAACTGTTGTCTCCCTGACCAAAATTTTGAACATGAGAAAAGGTTCTGATAACTATGAATAATCTCAAACAAAACCTTAACCTCAGAGAACAGTGAAAACCACAAAGCTGCAATCAGCTGAATCTCTAGAGAATAACAAATAAAACTACCTTACAGCAGAGCTTCAATTCCAACCTTGTTGAGTTAGAAATGTGTGCAGCTCAAGCAAATCTAGGAGGATTTAGACAAAGAGGGGCCTTACCAGAGATCCCACTGACTTTGGTGAAATCAGATGAATGAAAGCTGTTCATGCTGGTACCATGGCTCTGGCTGTCAGAAAAGTGACAGAGATTATTAGAGGGATTAAAGGTTTTTATCCCTTTGTGGTTGTCAGAATGGCAACCTTAAATAATGAGATTCAGAAAACATGATTACATAGAGTTTATTCGAGTGCAAAGCTTCAGGATGGCCATCTGGGAAAATACTGACTGCAAACAAACGGGGTCAGTGTTTCCAGAGTGGAAGAGTTAGAGTTTTACTTATATAAGCAGAGACAGAAAAGTTCTAGTAGAATTATAACATTTTCCATATAAGACTAGGAACATATGCCACAGTGATTTGTTTGGTTACTGGTTGCTACATTCCAAGCAAGATTATTTTATTACTCCTTGAGGAGGGGTAGTGATCCAATGCGGGGGAGGGGGGGCGGGGGGTGGTTCTTATCACTGGCACCATCTAGTCTTAATTATTTACAGAAAAAAAGGCAAAAGTTGCAGCTGCATGCCATGTAACTCAGGTTGCATAGCTACATTTCTTGAAGGCCCAGGATAACTTAAAATTCCAACAGCTTTAAGTGTGAATTATTTAATTTCATATCTGTCTTTGAGGAGTCTAATTTACAGTGTCCTATTTGGAAAACCTAAAATATGTAGAGAAAAAAGATTTTTTTCTTTCCCTACAATATCTATACCCATGTTTCTTATGTTAACCCATCATATTGTCAATATTATGGTATTTGAGAGTCTTATTTTAACATCTCATCCTGAAGTTAACTTCAAAAACTAGCTGTTAAAAGACCAAGGCCTAGCCTATCTACGAAAGTATTATGCCTTCATGATTTTCAATTTAGGGCTTATATATAAAGCCATTGTTTCCTCCCCGTTCATCATATCTTGATATGTATGCAATATTACCCCAGATTGGAGTAAAATATTGCTCTTGTTCCAATTCAGTTTTAAATTATTTTATTTGAGGAATCCTCAAAAAATGACCGGCTTTCATAATTTTGAGCGTGGCACATAGACCATCTCAACTATATCCTCCAAAATTGGTAAAACTGTACTGGCCATTTTCCCATAGAGCAATCATAAACACAGATAATTTGATTTAATTATATAGTCATTACTCTCATGTTCAAAAATCTTTAGTGACTCTCCTTTGTCTACAGAGGAAACTTCTGACTCTGGCATGAGACACCAGGACATTTATCATTAGAATAGAACCAATCTTCTTAGCTTAACCAGCTGTCATTTCTTCCAAGTTAGCCTTTCATCTAGCCATGCTGGATTACTTGGTTTCCCATATAGTCCTCAAACTTTCATTCTACTGTGGTTTTGAACATGTAATTTCCTCCTTTTTCTGCCTCCATGATGATGGGGTATAGAACACACTAACCCAAAATACGGCACCTTGGCATTTGAGAAAACAGCAGACTCAAGAAGGCCATTCTCACCTTCCCCTGACCCTGTTCCCCTGAAGCTGGTATTAATACCTAGGAAGGTCGCTCTGTGATCACTCCCACCTTTCTCCTTCGAAGCGGGTCATAAGATCCTTACTTGAGAACAGCCCTCCCTATACCTAGAGCAAAGGAACATCTTTACATTTGAAGCGCAGGGGCACAGTGAAGAATCTGAGTAAATAGGCCTTGCTAAGCCCCCCACCCCTCTTCATTAGTATTAGGTTATACCGTCTTTGTCCAATCATACTTCTCCATGACTGTCCACTCTTTATTAAACCTAAGTGTAAAAATGCCCAAGTTTATCTCTTTGAGTCTTCTTTACTGAAGGCTCTTGTGTGATATAAAATTTATATTAAATAAATATGTATGCTTTTCTCTTGTTAGTCTAGTTTTTTGTTATAAGACTCTCCATTGTGAACCTAGTGATGGGTGATGTATTAGGCGGTTCTCACACTGCTATAAAGAAATACCTGAGACTGGGTAATTTATTAGGAAAAGAGATTTCATTGGCTGACGATTCTGCAGGCTGTAAAGGGAGCATGGCGGCAGCTGCTCAGCTTCTGGGGAGGCCTCAGGAAACTTACAATTTTGGCAGAAGGCAAAGGGGAAGCCAGCACTTCAAATAGCAGGAGCAGGAGGAAGACAGAAGGAGGAGGTGCCTCACACTTTTAAACAACCAGATCTCATGAGAACTCTCTATAGCAAGGACAGTACCAAAGGAGAAATCCAACCTCATGATCCAATCACCTCCTACCAGGCCCCACCTTCAACACTGGGGACTACAATTCAACATGAGATTTGGGCAGGGACACAGATCCAAATCATATCAGATGAGAAAAGAAATCTTTTCTTCTCTAAAAGGATAATTCTTTTGTGAAACTCCTCAGCAGCACACATTTCAGAATTCAATTAATTTAATATATATTTAGTAAGTATTGTTGTGTACCAGTTACTGTACTAGGCACTAAGCATAGTGTTCCAATATACTGTCCTCCCTTTCAAAAGTGATCGTAATATGGAGAGACAGCCATGTAAAAATATTCTAGTGCCATAAGGGGGAACTATGTGGGCAATAAGAGAGAGCCATGTGGGCAATAATGAGAAAATAATAAATTATATTGCACAATGCTTCAATTACTAGTATGTCTCCAGTAGTGCCTTTCAGCAATGAGTTCTGTGTCATAATTATTTCTGGGTTCTTGATGTCAGAATTATTGTAGTGGCTCAAAAAATATTATCAAATAAATAATAAATTACTGTTGTCCATGTCTTCTTGACAAAATGAGTCAAAAGGGTCCACATATTTGACTGACAAGAAACAGGACCCAAAACAAATAAAAACCAAACAAAACATTAATTAACAATGAAAATAACAGCAAAAAACAATGTTTATCTGTCTGGGATTTTTGCTGTTTTGTTAAGATACTAATTTAAGTTAACTTTTTATTTCAGTTTTATATTTTTTGTTTGCTCATGCAGTAGAAATATCTTTCTTGTTTTGAGTAGAGTTAATTATAACCTACTTTTTCTGGGAAAGTTTTATATAATCTATCTGATCTATCCCTTAAGAAAGCACCACTGACTTTTTCATGCAGTAATTAATTTTGGCAGACCTCCCCTCAACCTTTTTTTTATTTAATAAACATAAACTAAAGCTTTACACAAAGCATATTATAATTCCTGGGTGTGTCCATCAATGGAAAGGCTGAGCTCTAGTTTATGTATAAAATTAACCGCTATATTACAAATCCAGATGTTGTAAATCTGAGAGAAAATGAAGTGGCTATTACCCAGGAGCAAGTAGTTATTTAGCACCAGTAGCAGAAATGAACAAAAGCACATGTTTCTATAAGATCATGTGACATTTTCATAACATCACCAGATAACAATTATGACCTGGCTAATGATTATTTTTTTACAAATGTTTTAGTAAAGATATGAGAGTTTTTGTGTATATGTGTGTGTTGGGCAACAGGAGGGTACAGCAACATGTATTATTAAACGTTCCTGGGTCCAGCTTCTACATTCAGAGTTCCTTCACTGGGATCTAAACACCTGAATGATGGCATTTCTTTGGGTTGGCATATTCCAGGAAACTTTGTACATCTTAAGTGAAAAGCATGAATACATTTCTTTTAACAGAATCTCACATCTTTTGAATAACAAACTTAGCTGATTAAATTAGAGACAAGGACAAAGTTATAGAAGGTAATTTTCCCTCCTGCCTGGTGATAAGGAGTAGGAGGAGGAGAAACCTGAAGATCTTTTGCTTATAATAATAATCAATCTTATTTATGAATAATAGGTAGGACTGATTCTTGCCTTCACAATAATTACCCTATTGTAACTTTTTTCTCCCTTCTAAGTTGACATTGGTATTTGATGTGATTTGATTTCCCATGTGTGAAAATTGTGTGAAATACCCTATAGCGACTTATGATCATGTTGAAGTAAGTTCTGACACCAACCTTGAATCCTATCTATGCATCAAAAGTACTTTTGCTGGAAGACTACATGGACTCTTCATGTTTCTTTCCTTTTTTTTTCTTCTGCCCTATTAGGAAAATATTTTGCCATCGATATCAGAGAATGAGTTGTGTTGAAGGCCAACACCTCCATGTATCCTCAGATTTCATTTTCTACTGCTTTCACTGAGATATTGCTCTATCCATCACAAATATTTTCTCATGAAAATTCAATATTGCTTATGTGATTTTATCCTATGCAGTTTGTATATGCCCAAGTCTCTCCATTTTTTAATACAAAAAATAATTCTTAACTCTCTTGTAGTTATTATTTAAATTTTCTCATTTTCTGGAAAGAGGTTGCTATAATCACTAGCTCTAAATTCTCACCCTTATACATTTCTCAGATCAGCTACAAACTACCTTCTACACTTACAGATCTGTAAGAACTTCCTTAACTAAGGTACAGAGCGATTGTATAACTGCTAAATCCAAGAGATAACATCGAGCCTTTACTTTAGTAGAGCCATATGGTGTATTCGACATTGTTGATATTTAATGTCTGTTTTTCCTTGGCTTCCAAAACGAAATGATCTGGTTCTCTACATACTTTTTAAAAAGAACATTTTAAAATAATTTCTTACTTTGATTTTCTCTTTAGCCTTGGCATTTCATTAGAAGTCATACTAGAGTCACTGGTAATATCAATTATGGGATCAGAAACAGAATATTGTCAAAAATAGATAATAGATAGATAGATGATAGAGATTTATCACACGGAATTGGCTTATGTCATTGTAGGGGCTGGTTAAACAGTTTCTACAACAAGACTATGTCAGCTTGTGATTGATGCTGGAGCCTGAAGTTCACAGGGCAGGCAGACAGGAAGGGAAGATCAGGAGCTGGCTAGCACCTCATGAGAACACACTTAAACCCACAGGATAGGTAGAAACTCATGTGCTTTTTTTTTTTTTTTTTTTTTTTTTTGAGAGGGAGGAGTCTCGTTCTGTCTCCCAGGCTGGAGAGCAGTGGCACGATCTTGGCACACTTCAACCTCCACCTCCTGGGTTCAAGCAATTCTCCTGCATCAGCCTCCTGAGTAGCTGGGATTACAGGTGTGTGCCAGCATGCCCAGCTGATTTTTTATAGTTTTGGTAGAGACGGGGTTTCACCATGTTGGCCAGGTTGGTTTTGAATCCCTGACCTCAAGTGATCTGCCTGCCTTGGCCTCCCAAAGTGCTGGGATTATGGGTGTAAGCCACCAAGCCTGGCCTCATGTGCATTTTTGTTGCCTCTGGCCTTGATGACAAGAATATGCTGCAGAAGCTGGAGCCCTTTGTTACAAAGCTACACAAACATGTTTTGTTTAGCTGCTCCTTTATGTCAGTCAATGAGGTAAGCCAGCAGATCAGCAACTAGTGTATGCTACAAAATGGCTGCTGCCAAACTGTGACCCTCTAAAATTTCAAGAGAGTTTCCTGTAGTCTTCACTAACCAGAATCTTAGTGTTGTGAACATGTATTCTGGCTATATGACCAAGAAGTGAGTTGCAGGATGCACTGAGTTGAGGACCAAAATAACTACTGCTGCCCAGCAAACATTCTCCTTCCTTAGGAATGTTGATCAGATTGCAGGAAACCCAAAGCATCCCTTTAAGAAGAAAGTAAATAGATTAAGAAAGCAACCAGATGGGTTAACATACAACTAGTGACTTTCTTTCTTTTGTTTTTTTTGAGATGGAGTTTCCCTCTTGTTGCCCAGGCTGGAGTGCAATGGTGTGATCTCAGCTCACTATAACCACTGCCTCCCTCCCGGGTTCAAGCGATTCTCCTGCCTCAGCCTCCCCAGTAGCTGGGATTATAGGCATGCACCACCATGCCTGGCTAATTTTTTTGTATTTTTGGTAAAGATGGGGTCTCTCCATGTTGGCCAGGCTAGTCTTGAACTCCCGACCTCAGGTGATCCACCCGCCTCGGCCTCCCAAAGTGCTGGGATTACAGGAGTGGGCCACCATGTGGGTCTCCTTTTTCTTTACATGGCATAAGAGACAGGTCAGACATGCATCACAAACACGAAGATCTACCTCGTCTTGCTGCCCTTGAAACTGACATTCAAGTGCCTGGTATGTCAGTTTCCCCTGAATAAGTGTTTGACTACCTACCAACCTGTTTCTTTCTTTGGTCTGAGTTTGCCCTCTGCTTATGGAGAGTGGTTCTCCATTTGGCAAGGAGTTTTCTCATCACATATACCAAAATGAATTTTGTTAAAAATTTTTGTGTCTATGTTTATGAAAGATGTTGGTCTACAGTTTCCTGTTCTTGTGTGGGAGACCAGAACGCTGTTTCAAGACATGGATTGTTCTGCAGAGAACAAGAAGCAGATCCTGGAAAGCTCCCGGCCCTCCCTCTATTGGTCTAATAGTAGGACATAGATTTACCAAAGACAGAATCTATCTTGCTCCCTCCTACCAAGGAGAACAAAGTTTAACTGTTGGACACAAATTTAGACTCCTTTTATCTGGAAATAGTACCAGAGGAATCTGCACAAACAAGCTTTACGTTATTGTTGGATATGGTTTATTTGTCTCCTCCAAATCTCATGTTGAAATTTAATCTTCAGTGTGGCAGTGCTCAGAGGTGGGGCCTAGTGGGAGATGTTTGGATCATGATGACAGGTCCTTCATGAAGGGCTTGTTGTTGTTCTCATGGTAGTGAGTGAGTTCTTGCTCTGTTTTGAGACTGAATTAGTTCTTGGGGGAAGGACCTAGTTTCCATAAAAGTGGGTTGTTATAAAGCAAGGACACTCCTCAGGTCTGGTTACTCTTTGCACATACCTGCTTCTCTTCTGCCCTTCTCCACTATGGTTTTTTTTTTTTTTTTTTTTGAGACAGAGTCCTGCAACCTCCGCCTCCCGGGTTCAAGTGATTCTCCTTCCTCAGCCTCCCAAGTAGTTGGGACTACAGGCTCCAGACAGCATGCTCGGCCGGCCAGTTTTTGTATTTTTAGTAGAGACAGGGTTTTGCCATCTTGCATCTTGGCCAGGCTGATTGTGAACTCCTGACCTCAAGTGATGTGCCTGCCTCAGTCTCTCAAAGTGCTGGGATTACAGGCGTGAGCCACTGTGCCTGGCCTCCACCATGTTTTCACATAGCCCAAAAGCCCTCACCAGAAACCAATCAGATGATGGTTCTCTGCTTCTTGTGCAGCCTGCAGAACTATGAACCAAATAAACCTCTTTTCTTCATAAATTACTTAGAGTTTTTTTTTATAGCAGCACAAAATGGACTGAAATAACTAATTAGTCTCTATATGCCATTTACTTGCCTTCCTACAAGTTGCTGCCACAAGAAATTCAAAGACCTTTTCCTTTGTATCATCACTTCTTTAAAAAGTTACTGTTTTTTATTGAAGATGCTCTATAAGCTAGATTCAAAGCCACCTCTTTGACAAATACTCATTGCCTGATGTCTTCCATGTATATGTTAAATATACATGTTAATAAAATTATGTTCTTTTTTCCTCTTGTTAATCTATCTTTTGTTACAGGGTTCTGTCCCAACTAAGAATCTATGAGTGCTGAAGAAAAAAATATTTTCTTTCTCCTACACTCAGAATTTATTTATCTGATATTGGCATTAGTTTAATGCAGTCTACACACAAAGTTAAAACGTCTTCCTTGTTTCTACTTTCTAAAAGGAAATTGTGGAGAATTTGTACCATTTCTTTCTTAACTTTTGGTAGAATTCATCAGTAAAAACATCTGAGACTATTACATTTTTTGGAAGATTTAAAGATTATTGGTCAAATTTCTTTAATAAGTAAGGAGCTATTTCTTTTATGTAAGTTTCGGAACTTTGTGTCTTTCAAAGGATTTGGCTTTTTCATCTAAGTTATCAAATTTATGAATATGCAGGTGTTCATTGTATTTTGTTATTTTCTTTTTAATGCCCATGGGATCAGTGAGGATGCTCTCTCTTTCACTTCTGACACTGGTAATTTGTATCTTCTCTTTTCTTTCATGTTAGCCTGGGTAGAGGTTTGCCAATTTTATTGATCTTTTTAAAGAATCAGCTTTTGATTTTGTTATTTAATCTATTTCCTTTCTGGTTTCAACTTGATTCTACTCAACTTTCTTTTACCTTCTTCCAATTTAGGCTAAAATTGCTCTTCTTTCTCTAATATCCTGGGGTGGGAACCCAGATTTTTTATTTTAGATCTTTCTTGTCTTCTAATACGTGCGTTTATATACTATAAATTTTCAAGTACAGCTTTCACTGCATCTCACACATTTTGCTAAGTTGTATTTCCATTTAGTTAAAAATATTTTTAAAATTTCTCTTGGGAGAATGATTTATTTTTATTTTCATCAAGCTTTTATTTTTTTTCATGAAGAAGTGAGTGCTGACCTCTAAGCTGTTTATATATCAGAACTGAAAACAGAAATTCCTTTTCCTCCTTTTTTCTTTCCAGCACTATTCTCCTCATTCATTCCTGTATTAGCCAATCCCATTTAATGTTTGGTTAATATCTTTAGGAGGAATATTGTAATCTATAATTCCATTTAAAGAATATCTTAGCAAATGTCTGTTTACTAAAAAGAATTCAAAGGTATTAACATGTCCTAAGAAGCCCTTGTGATTTTATTCATGGCTGGCTTTGGTAGACTCATTACGTATTATTCTGTCCCTTAAATTTTTGATTCAGTAAAACTAAACTATTTCTATTTGTAGTTTGACCCACAAATTACACCACTTTTTGTTTGTTTGTTTGTTTGTTTACTCAATACTTTGGTTCATGTTTCCCTTTCTCTTGAATGTCTTCCTCTTTGTCTGCATTTTTTTTTTTTTGATTCTTCTTTTTCATTCTTTATATTGCAGCTCAGGTGTCTTTTTCTCCATGAAACCTATGTGTCATCTCTCTAAGTTTGGTTCAGTGGCTTTTATCCGTGTCACCATGTTATGATGTTCATGATAAACACATAGATTATTGTGTTTGTAGAATTTTGTCCTCTCTACTCACTAAGTTGAAACTGCTTGTCCTTTAGCTTTCTCTAAGGATAATTCTTTCTGTTCTAACTTGGTTTCTGGACTTGTTTGACACAGAATAGAGGAAAAACAGTAAAGACAGGCAGTACTAAAGAAGTTTTAAAAATTATATTCCAATCTGGAAATGTTGATATTTATTAATTTTTTTTTTTACAGCAGTTACAGACATTTATTTTATAATAAGAAAAGTACAACCATATTTATTAAACTTAAGGTGAGGTGGGCAGGGGAGAGGAAGGAAAGCACATTCAGGAATGAGTTCTCTAACGCTCAGAACTGGTGTCCAGTAACATAGAAACCACTTTCCCAAATGGCAGAGCCTTTCCTTCCCTGGGGATAGTGGCAGATATTTATTTATTAAGAAGGCATTAAGAAGGCAGATAAATATAGAATAGTGACAGAAAGAAAGGGAATTAGAAAAAAAAAAAGCCAAAGTTGGTAGAGTGTTAGAGAATTGTAGTTGGAAATTCAGCATATGGAGTTGGATGATGTGGTATAAGAGGTTGAGTCATGGGAACAGGTTTCAATAAGTGTTGCTTGTGGGCCCTTGTGCTGGATCCTCTTTGATGCCATTAGAGAGATTCAATTAAAGTGCTGAATTTCTTTTAAATATTTTGTGAAACCAGACTGGTTTTTTGAAAGAAATCTTTAAAGGATATAATTGCCATGGCTAAGCCTCATGGGACTTATTTTTTTAAATTACAAATGTACTTTTCTACTGTGAATTTTTAATAATAATATTATAATTATTGATATACATGAATTCTTATTTGTTTTTATACCTACTACATTTAGCACCATGTGTTGTACATAGTAAATTCTCAATAAATATTTATTACATGACCGAATGACACATAACTACTTTTTACTCTCCATTTTCTCCCACTTTTCCTCTTTTTATTTTCTTTAACTTTCGTTTATGTCATGGCACACAAGTAAAAAGAAGGTCACTGATCTATGCACTGAACTAACCTCAAATATCAAGCTATTTCTAACAATTTGGGCTTATATTTTTCTTTTTTCTTTTCTTTTCTTTTTTGAGATAGTGTTGCTCTGTTGCCTGGGCAGGAGTACAGTGGCATGATCTCGGCTCACTGCAACAACCTCCGCCTCCTGGGTTCAAGCGATTCTCCTGCCTCAGCATCCCAAGTAGCTGGGATTACAAGCATGCACCATGACACCCAGCTAATTTTGGTATTTTTAGTAGAGATGAGGTTTCACCATGTTGGCCAGGCTGGTCTTGAACTCCTGACCTCAGGTGATCCAACAGCCTAGACCTTCTAAAGTGCTGGCGCCAGGCTTATATAAAACTTATGCAACACAAAGAGTGTGAGCCACTACAGGCATGAGCCACTGCGCCTGGCCAGGTTTTTCTAAAATTTATGCACCACAAAGAGCAAGTCTACAGGGTCATACTAAACTAGATTGAAATAAAGAGAAGTGCTTAATTTCTGATACATGTTTTCACGAAACATTTTGAAAGCCTTAATTTAACTATGTTACAGACAAAAACTATTAAGTAATTAAATTATAATTTTTGAAAGCAATAATTTTTGCTTAACATTGAAGACAGTATTCAAGAATTCAGGAATATTAGTAAACAATTTAGGACTATTCTCTAATGTATTGGGTGTTATGAAATATTAATAAATAACATCGTTGTAATAATGAAATGCAACATGGTATAGCAGAAAAAAAGCTGTAGCAAATTTCTTAGAGATATGGGATCTTCTTTCAGGTGTTTTATTGTAGGAGTGAAGACAAAAACTTTCTCTTCACCCTTTTAAGGTTTGCTAAAAATGAAGTGACAATAGGCAGATTAACAGGAGAAAATGACTATTAGGTTGGTGCAAATTTATTTAATGTGCATAAGCACAAGTGAATCACAGGAGAATAATTAGCCAATAACCCAATGAGGTCCAGATATTTGTATATCCTTCTTCATAGAGGAAGAGGAGATGGAGAAAATGTGGTCATTTTGAAGGATAGTAAATTATTTTTTGGGAAATGAATGGGCCCAATGTTTAAACAATGGTAAGTAAATGATTCTCTTTGGAAATTGAATGGGACCAGAAAAAGACAATAGTTGGGGAAAAGTTAGTCTGAGCTCTAGGTGTGGTGTTTAATTTTCAGTATTTTTCTTTGGATATGAGTTTTAATTTCTAGTTAATAAAATTTTAGGGGCCGGGCGTGGTGGCTCACGCTTGTAATCCCAGCACTTTGGGAGGCCGAGGCGGGCGGATCACGAGGTCAGGAGATCGAGACCACAGTGAAACCCCGTCTCCACTAAAAAAATACAAAAAATTAGCCGGGCGTCGTGGCGGGCGCCTGTAGTCCCAGCTACTCGGAGAGGCTGAGGCAGGAGAATGGCGTGAACCCGGGAGGCGGAGCTTGCAGTGAGCCGAGATTGCGCCACTGCACTCCAGCCTGGGCGACAGAGCAAGACTCCGTCTCAAAAAAAAAAAAAAAAAAAAAAAAAAAATTTTAGGGAGGGGATCAAAGGCAATTGTGTTACTCTTTGCCTGTCTGGTTTCTAGAGAGATAAGGGAACTTCAGACAACAACCTCATCTTGTACTTTAGGAGAGACAGAGATTGAGAGACAGGAGTGGGGAGGTCAGAGAGATTTTGAGTCTGCTTCTTTGGCTCAGCATGACAAAGTGCCATATTTTGAGATATTGTTTTCTGAGCCCCAACACCATCATCTAGCTTTGTAAGCTTAGTAAATTTACTTCATAGTTTTCAATTTCAGATTCTTTAGATTCTAAATCTTCTTATATATAATGATTATTTGTTGAAAGCTGTGGTAAGTAATTTAGCGTATTTCTTATTACTATGTGAAATAAATTTGGAAAATGTAATGCATGGAGTCTTTGAAAGAGCTAAAATCTTGTGGCCATATTTAGTGGTAGTACTCAACTTATATAGCAATTTTGATGATTTGATACTTACATTACAGATATTTTTCTACTGACTAAAATCAGTGAGGTATTGTCATTATTGTCATCACCATACAACTCGTAAAGGTAATAAGACCAGTTCAAGTGATATTGTTAGATTGGTGCCAAAAAATGCTGTACTTTCATTACTTTTAATTAAAAATAATGGCAAAACCACAATTACTTTTGCACCAACCTAGTA
Source organism: Symphalangus syndactylus (assembly GCF_028878055.3). Lineage (NCBI taxonomy): Eukaryota > Metazoa > Chordata > Mammalia > Primates > Hylobatidae > Symphalangus > Symphalangus syndactylus. Next base: position 136,187,763 of record NC_072426.2, on the reverse strand, counting down.
TTTGACTGCAATGGTAATGGAGACCATCCCAATCAAATAATATCATCTTCCAACTTCATCATGGTGTCTAAAGTTTTGTTTGGAGTAAGTCATCAAATTCCTTAAAAGAAATTGAAAATGAGGATATTAACCCATTAAGCTACAATGACCAATTAATCCTATATTAAATCTAGATTTTTGGTTGGTTAGTAAAGGTGAATGCCTTGGTAAGAGGACTGCCAACATGTCAATTTTAGTAGACAGGAATGTAAAAGTGGGAATGTTAAATCTCACAACTGCTTGTGGAGAACAGGTTTGCATAAGATTTCACATTGCAAGATCCTGGAAAACTGGAGGGTGAATCTGTTTTTTTTTTCTTACTGTTTTCTTTTTCCTTTTAAATTTAAGTTCAGTCTATTTTGCTACCCATTCTGAGGATAAACCCCATTACCTGAGGTAAACTGAACTTGTCTCTGTTTCCAGAATCATAAAACAAATAATCTGAGCCATATTAAATGAAAAGGAAGGTTTAGAGAATGCTATTATGGCACATAAATTTTTAGAAACAGTTTGTGTCTCATACATCTTTATTTTTTGCTTCAAAATTCGAAAAGTAGGCCATTTGCTCAATCCTTTGGAGGTGAATGGGCAAAAAGATGGCTTTCAGAACTGAGACTGAATTCCCTTCCAGTGTGGGGGAGATAGGCTCAGAGCCTTATTTTATTTGATTAAGAGATTACTATAAAATTTCATGCACAGAGTTTGTCATGATAGGATTAACACTTGTGCACTAATTTCTTGGTTGAGCGACATATATACCCATTTAAAACAGGGTGCTTAAAAAATGGAATGCTGCTTAAAAAATTAAATATATGAAAAAATATTGAATAAATGTGAGAGGAAAATTAATGATGGTGAAATTTAAGCATATAAACATGAGGAAAGCATTATGTAAGAAAATCTAAGAATGGCAAACTATTAGTTTAGAGTAGGTTTTAGATAATGATCTTAAGAGGGAGAGATTTACTTTAAAAATGTTGAAAGGCCTTTACTAGTAATTACTCCGCAGAAGTGTGATCAAGATTTGAATATATTCTGACTCTGAAACCTATACATTTTATTCTCCTGGATCATGCATAGCCATACAAATCTATTAGAAATAGCTGAATTGTGCTATGATTTAACGTACCTGTATTTGCATACTATAAATACATTCAGTCTATTATAAAGTACATTCGTAATCTGAATGAATAATGAGTCCATTAGTAGGAGAAAGATTCTAATAAAAAAAGACTAACATTTTGTAGAATGTTCTTTGGAAAATATCTATATATCATTTGGTCACACTCTTCTGAGATGTTTTGAGAGGGATTAAAGTTGAAGGTTTTTGCTTGTTTTTCTGAAATCTTTCTTCTGCATTTTGGTCCTTTTAAAAAACTGGTAAAGTAGAGAAGATATTCAGGAAAAGATGAAGAGTTTGGTGGGAGGCTTACCTCTTTAAAAGCAATAATCTTGTTCTAAAGTTTCTCTGAAAACCCACTTTTTACTTCCTGAAGAGATGCAAAGCTTTGCAGAACAGCCCTAATGTCTTTTTTTTTTTTTTTTTTTTTTTTTTTTGAGACGGAGTCTCGCTCCGTTACCCAGGCTGGAGTGCAGTGGCGCGATCTGGACTCACTGCAAGCTCCGCCTCCCAGGTTCACGCCATTGTCCTGCCTCAGCCTCCCAAGTAGCTGGGACTGCAGGCACCCGCCACTACACCTGGTTAATTTTTTGTATTTTTAGTAGAGACGGGGTTTCACCGTGTTAGCCAGGATGGTCTCGATCTCCTGACCTCGTGATCCACCCGCCTTGGCTTCCCAAAGTGCTGGGATTACAAGCCGTGAGCCACCGCGCTGGGCCTCAATAGAAGTTAATGTCCTAGTAAATAATGTAGACAACATCTAATAAAGGAGTCACAGTAGGAAATCTTATTTATTCTTTCTGGGATAAGTTGCCTAGCCTCAAAGTAGCTCACTTTTTCTCGTCTGTAAGAAAATAATAGCAGCTTTTTCTACTTCGTGGTATTTTTTAGAATAATATAATCAGAGAAAACTTGTGGAAAGCCTTTAATTACAAATCCATAGTTGAATGTAAATTTGTAAATGTTACACATCTGATTTTGCTCTATTCTCTGGCTCTGCTTTGTCCATTTCTGAATGTCACTGGTTCATGTATTGTCACAGATGATTGCTGAATGTAGTTCTTAACATTAGTATTTTATTTGCTGTGGGATTTCTTTGAAGCCTAATATAACTCTTTGAATAAAATATTTTTCTGCCGTGTGCTTAGCATTTTCTTATGTTTAATCTATTTCCATAAAATGCACATGTACTCTACATTCCCCCCTGAAGAATCCTCCAAGAAACCTCTAACTTACTACAACAGGAATAGTCCTTCTTGTCCTTGAGAGAATGATCAGTTCTCAAGGAAAGGAGCCAAGAGACATATCCTTTAAAAAATTCTCTTCAATAAATAACAAGTAGGTAAACTTCCTTCTTTATTCTTCAATAGCAACATAGAAAAGCCTTTGTTATTTTCCTGTGGTAATTGTTTTCCAAAGTTTAACTGGTGTTTCTATAGGCATGAGAAATGGAAAAAGGCTTTTAAAAGTCTCTTCTCTCACTCAGGTCAAATCTGAAAATGTGATGAGAACACCCCAGATTCTTGGAAATGTGATAAAGAACAGTGGTGATTTCTCCTTTCCTTCTTCCTAATTTCCATTTTTTTGTAATTTTTTTTTTTTTGAGATGGAGTCTTGCTCTGTCACCCAGGCTGGAGTGTAGTGGCACGATCTCAGCTCACTGCAACCTCTGCCTCCCGCGTTCAAGCAATTCTCCTGCCTCAGCCTCCCGAGTAGCTGGAATTACAGGCGTGCGCCACTACACCCAGCTAGTTTTTGTATTTTTATTAGAGATGGGGTTTCACCATGTTGGCCAGGCTGGTCTCGAATTCCTCACCTCAGGTGATCCACCCGCCTTGGCCTCCTACAGTGCTGGGATTACAGGCATGAGCCACTGCACCCAGTCCCCTCTTCTTAATTTCAAACTTGATTCTATCCTTTGCCATTCACAAGCTATGTTAAAATTGGACAGTATGTAGAACATGTCCTGTTTTCTACATTTCTTTATGTCTTGCATTTGAGGGTGGATTATCTTTCCAAAAACTGTTTTGACTAAGGGGATCCAATTTACTGAAAGCAGAATTGATGCCGTCAACAACATTTCAAGCATTTCAATGGGAAAAGTTAGAAAATTATATTCATTTATGAGCTCAATGAAATTAGTGAACAAAATAAACTTACATTTTACATTATTATTTGTTTAATTCATGTCTCCCTCTATGAGAGCAGGGACTTTTTCTGCTACCAGTCACTGACCATAGATATGTTGGTCTTACACTGGGTTAGGTAAGGGGATTGAAGCTCTTAAGAGGGAATCTCTTTACTCCCTGCATTAGTTATCTGTTGTTGCATAACTAATTACTCTCAAACTTAGTAGATGAAAACAACAGTTATTATCTCAGCAATGAACAATATTGGAAGTAAAAAGGTAAGAAAGTCTTTGGAACAGGCTTATGAATGGGCCTTTGTGAGAAAGCATAAAGTGTGCAGCTTTCACGTTAATGCTCACCAGAACGCATCCACTGCAGAAGGGAAAAATCAGCAACCAAAATGTCACCAGCCTGTCTTTTGGACCCTCTGGTGCTTGCACTATGGGATTATGAATGTAGCGGCCACAGTGGTCACTGAAAGGCTTTCCTCCTCTCAAAAGTCTGATGTAACTTCTGTCTCAGCTGAGTGCCTGATCTGCCAATAGCAGAGCCCAACCCAGAGACCTTGAATGTGGTACCATTTCTCAAGGATACCAACTAACCTTTGATAGCAAGGTCATGATCTCAGACCCCTTCACACCTGGAGAGGGCGGAAATTTATCCTTGTCCGAACTGATACACAGGGCTGCCTTCGTAGGTTTGCCACCTGCGAAGCTGCACAGACCCCAGACGTAGATGGGTCACATGCTTAGTTTTAATGCTCTGATGTAATCTATTGTGAAATTCTTAATCGTTTTTGAACAAAGGACCCTGCATTCTCAATTTGTACTGGGTCCCACAAATTATGAAGCCAGTTCTGTTGAGGCATATTCTAGCTATGGACTTACCTTCCCTTTTCCTTGTTTCGGAGGCACAGACAACATCAGTATCCAAGAACTTAAGAACATCTGATTTAGAGATAGATCTCACTAATGTCACCTCTGATCAAGGGACCGACTGGCAACGGAAGATGCAACAATGTATGCACGACCACAGGGTCTAATGATTCCACCATATCCCATGTCACTTAGAAGCAGCGACCTGAAGAATTACAGAAGGTGATTTAATATGTGAAAGCTATCTACCGGAGCAGGGCGATAAAACTGATAAATATAATTTGTACAATTTGCGTTGGAAACCAATGCCTTCTAGCACTTTACTTTCCTCTGTTTCTCAATTGTATTTAGTATTTATAATTTTTAATCCTCTAAAACCATATTTTCTGTAAGATATTTTTCTTACCATGTACAGGTATTTTTAAAAATACAATATCTAAGTTAGTTCAGGATTTCTTTCTAAAATGTTTGTCCTCTCTGTATCATTATTCTGGCCAGCTATTAGTAGTAAATTAAAATGTAGTCTCTGAGGGTAGCAAGAATAGAAAAGACTTGAGGCATTTTGAAGAATAAATTAATGTCTTACTAAAATATGTAAATTAAAGATGACTTTCAGTTTGCAACCTAGGCAATAAAACTGACCAAACCCCAAACAGGTTTAAGAGCATATTTAGGTTTTAGAAACTGAAAGAATATATTATGAATTATTTCAGATTGACTTTGGGAATTTCATTTTGGATTATTCTTTTAACTAGAGAATTATATGCAAACAAATTCTTGATTTAAAAATTATTTTCACTAGTATTTGTGAGAATATGATTCAATAATGCTATAGGAAATAATTAATTTGTGTACATTCCAACCAAATGAGATTGTTTGGCAGTCTCTGAATTCCTTTCCCATTCTCCTTGGCAAGGAAAGTGGGGTCCTGGGTAACTACTATCAGATTATAATTTGCTTGTCCCACTATGCCAAACACTGGATCCTGATAACCCTGAACCAGGTAGGGGTGCCACTATTAACGATTTCACTGTGAAAGTAAAACATATCGAGAAAAAAGAGAACAGAAGTCATCCATGAGGACCTGCAGGCAATTCTAATTGCCAAGCATACTAATGTATGCAAAGTTCATTACAGACACTCCAGGCATCTGTTGTACTTCCAGGATAGCATAGAAACTCGCCAATAAACAAAGCTCTTGGAGGACGAAAATAGACTTCTGATTATTCTAAAATGCTGCCTTTACCCATCAACAAAGATGACAACATTGTTCCCCAAATCAAACATATTTCTCCCTCCTGTTCCCCCTCGTTCAGGAGGAAAATGACTGATAGATTTCTCTTTTTTCTTTCCATGTTTTCTTGGCAGGAGAAGCAAGTTTTGATTACATACACTACTATAGCATTGGATAACACCAGTTGAACACTAATCTGTTTTGCACGTGAGAAGAACATTTGACTGGAAAGTCAGAAAACTTGAGTTCATATTCTGTCTCTAGTAATAACCAGAAGAGTGACCTTGGCCAAATGCAATGCAATTCTTTCCCCAAATCTGGATGTATTCATTTGTAAAACAGAGTTTTTTTTTTTTTTTTTTTTTTGAGATGGAGTCTCGCTCTGTCGCCCAGGCTGGAGTGCAGTGGCGCAATCTCGGCTCACTGCAAGCTCCGCCTCCCGGGTTCACGCCATTCTCCTGCCTCAGCCTCTCCGAGTAGCTGGGACTACAGGCGCCCGCCACCACGCCCGGCTAATTTTTTGTATTTTTAGTAGAGACGGGGTTTCACCGTGGTCTCGATCTCCTGACCTTGTGATCCGCCCGCCTCGGCCTCCCAAAGTGCTGGGATTACAAGCGTGAGCCACCGCGCCCGGCCTGTAAAACAGAGTTTTATTGTGTGTACCATCTCTCTTATGACTATGGTGTTTGGAGGATCAAATAAAATTACACATGCAAAAGAGTTCTGCATATCACAATTGCTACAAATGTGTTAAATACTTAATTTTTTTTCCTGGTAATATCTTGCGATCTCAGTTACAAGATGGCAGATGTGACAAGGTTAAGAAGGGACACAGGAGGTCAGATATTCAAATTAAATGCAGCTATATTAACTACATTTTTATTGGATATCTCAAAATTGTGAGTAGATGAGAGTAAAATACAAAGCAGAATATACTTTAGTCTTGCTCTTGCTATGCTTTTGACAAAACTAGGTCATGGTTTGCCCCTAGCATGGGGTATCATTTAGGAAGCAGAAACAGCCTGGTAAGCATAATGTAATTCAAGTCAGGTAGAGTGGCAGAGTATTGTTCTCAAGTGTGTGTGGGAAGCAGAAACTGGTAAAACTAAACAAAGCATGAAAGGTGGACAAATTGAAAATGCTGTTTTACTAAAGTGATTAAAGGAACTGGTGAAGCAAGTCGGTCAGGTAGCCTAGAAGCTGTCATAGAGGATTACTGTCTAAAGTGAGCTGGTTTGTTGTACCTGTTTTGATCCTAAGTATTAAAATGCCTGGCTTTTTCCAAAAGCAGAGTCTGAATTAAAGGCTTGTGTTCAGCTATCTTATTTACAAATATGCTCCCAGGGAGTAGGTTTGAAGGACAGGTGGAGTAAACAGGGAAAAAGGAAAAGTCACATCAAGATGTATAATTAAGTTATCCACCCTAAAGGCAACTAGCATTTGCTCCTGTAGGGCCTTCTAAGGAGCCTTGTGAAATATTTCTGTGAACTGACTGCCTGTAGGAAAAAAGGAGAAAATTTTTATTCATCATCCCCTGTCTTCCATTGGCCCAGGGTTCTCCATGAGGTAACTCCCCAACACAACTGTATACGCTGAGTGCAGAGAGGATTTCCACAGTCAGACAAGTCCCCGCATCCAGGAAACAACTCTATTGGAACAGGACCCAAGCCCAAACCGGAAAATTTATACTTACTTGAAGCCAGTAAACACTTATGTGGAAGGTCAGCACAGGTGTGGCAGAAATCCAAGTGGGACTGACAAGAGAAATGCCACGCTGAAAGTTGCATTTTAACGTTTTATACAAATGGAAAACTGTCAGGGTAAAGAGACAAGAATAATTTTTATAAATAAAAAATTATTTAAAAATAAGCCAAGATGGGGCTGGTGACCGCTAATTCTAATTAAAATATATAATGTAATATATATGCCCTTCCATTTTCTTTGGATGAGTTAGGGATGTTCCATTTTCTGTTTTTATGAAGAGTACAGAAATCCTGGATATTTATTGGCCTACTGGATGAATTAAATCTAAACTAGAAGGAATAGAATTCTCTTCAATTTAATCTGATTTGATATTTTAAAAGAAGAGAAGGAAAGTTGTCCCTCAATTTCAGAAATAAATGAAATTCATCATTTCATAAATGTGAAGTATTTCTTTTATCTGTTGGGGTGTACAAGCAGTTTTCTGAGAATGAAGCTTATTAGTTTCATTGGATAAGGCTTCTTATTTCTCACATCTTGAAATCCGTCAGAATTGTAGAGATAAAATAACTCATATGAATAAAGTAATCATTAAATAATTATAAAGTTTAAATAACTGTAGGAGAAACTATAAGATTCTAATATGATACTGAATGCTTATAGGATAACTATATCCAACCTTTTTAAATTTTTGTATTGCATACATACTCATTAAAGGACTCAAGGATTTTATTTCTAAGCTCTGTGTCAAATTGCTACTTCTGCTACTTGCCTTTCACACCTCACGGCATTAGCTAATTTTATTTTTTATGTTAAAGCTAATCTTGGACTTCATATCATGAAGTTGCCACACAGCAATAATGTCTCTTGCTGTTGATTTCTGTGATCACACCGTTTACTCTGGCTTCTAAATGTGTGTGTGTGTGTGTGTGTGTGTGTATTTTGCAAATTTTACTTATCTAAAATCTCAACTCTATAACCACCTTACTCCATATATACACACTCTTACTACAGGTTCCTCTTCTAATCCTCATTGTATTCATTTTCACCAATCACCAAGAATTTCTGTTTCCATACGTCACGAACTTTTTAGAAATTTACAAGAGTATTTAATGTGGAAATGTTTTTTCTTAGACATTCCACAGTTTTTGTTCAACTTGTTTTTTACTCCATTCAAGAAATTACTTCTTCAAGAGCACAAAATAAGTCTATCTTCATGAAAGTGTTTGTTTACTTTGTTTGTGGGGAAGGTGAAAAGAAGTAATGCAAAATGTCAAGCACTATTAGTGGTGCTAAAAATATAGAATGCTAAAATATGTAAAAGATTAAGTGATCATTTTAATTGTAACTTCAGACAAGCATGATATTCACCAGTTGCCTTCTATACCTATGACACAAGAAATAAATAATAACTACCATTTAGTAGGTACTGTGATCATTACATTCATAAACCCAACACAGCCTAGTAAGGCAGGTAAGTACTTCAGTGGTAAAAATGAAAACCCAGAGAGATTATTGGACTTGTTCAAGGCTATATTACCTATCACATTTAGAATAAAACTCAAACTTCTTTCATGTCCTTACTGATTTCATCCTAACATACACAGGAAATCTGCTCTTTTATTTATGTATGTTATACCTTAGTAAAAAAAATGCAAGAAGCATTACATAAACTAGATTCATAATTTAAAAGCTTCTTATGAAAAAAAATTTTTAGGATCAGATGGCTTTATCCATGACTTCTATAAAACATTTGAGGAGAAACAATACCAGTATTACCCAAGTACCTTCAGATAACAGATGAAAGGTGAAAGAGGACTATCATTTTCCACCTCATTTTGTGAAACCCAAATGTTTCATTTCTTCTTGGCAATGTATTTATATATATAGCAAGAGTCATGCAGAATGATGGTTCCTAAGAGACTAAAATGGAGGAAAACATTCAAAATCCCATTAAAAATAGAATAGACAAATTGTGGTATATTCAGACAGTAAAATGCAACGAGAATGAGCAAACTGCAGCTATATGCATCAACATCTATTTCTGCGTCAAAAATAATGTTGAGCAGTTAAAGTCAGCTCAACATACCGTCTCCAATTCCATCCAGGTTGCTGCAAATGCCATTATTTTGTTCCTTTTCACGGCTGAGTAGTATTCCATGGTATGTACAGTTTATCTACTCATTGATTGATGGACATTTGGGCTGGTTCCATATTTTTGCAATTGTAAATTGTGCGGCTATAAACGTGTGTGCAACTATCTTTTTCATATAATGACTTCTTTCCCTCTGGGTAGATATGCAGTGGTGGGATTGCTGGATCAAATGGTAGTTGTACTTTTAGTTCTTTAAGGAATCTCCACACTGTATTCCATAGTTGTACTAGTTTACATTTCCACCAACAGTGTGAAAGTGTTCCCTTTTCACTGCAACCCCATCACATTTATTATTTTTTGATTTTTTGATCATGGCCATTCTTGCAGGAGTAAGGTGATGTCACATTGTGGTTTGGATTTGCATTTCCCTGATCATTAGTGATGTTGAGCATTTTTTTTCACATGTTTATTCGCCATTTGTATATCCTCTTTTGAGAATTATCTATTCATGTCTTTAGCCCACTTTTTGATAGGCTTTTTTTTTTCTTTTTAATTTGTTTGAAGTCGGGTAATGTGATGCCTCTAGATTTGTTCTTTTTGCTTAGTCATGCTTTGGTTACACAGGCTCTTTTTTGATTCCATGTGAATTTTAGGATTGTTTTTTCTAGTTGTGTGAAGAATGACTGTGGTATTTTGATGGGAATTGCATTTAAATTGTCGATTGCTTTTGGCAGTTTGGTCATTTTCACAATATTGACTCTACCCATCCATGAACATGGAATGTGTTTTCATTTGTTTGTGTCTTCTATGATTTCTGTAAGCAGTGTCTTGTAGTTTTCCTTGTATAGATCTTCTACCTCGTTGATTAGGTATATTCCTAAATGTTTTATTTATTTACTTATTTTGCAGCTGTCATAAAAGGGATAGAGTTCATGATTTGATTCTCAGCTTGGTCGCTGTTGGTGTATAGCAGAGCTACTGATTTGTATACATTAATTTTGTATTCTGAAACTTTGATGAATTCATTTATCAGTTCTAGTAGCTTTTTGGAGGAGGCTTCAGGGTTTTCTAGGTATACAATCATATCATCAGCAAACAGCAACAGTTTGACTTCCTCTTTATCAATTTGGATGCCTTCCATTTCTTTCTCTCGTCTGGTTTCTCTGGCTGGGACTTCCAGTACTATGTTGAATAGAAGTTTTGAGAGTAGGCATCCTTGTATTGTTCCAGTTCTTGGAGGGAATGCTTTCAACTCCTGCCTTTTCAGTATTATGCTGGCTGTTGGTTGTCATAGATGGCTTTTATTACATTAAGGCATGTCTCTTTTATGCCAACTTTGCTGAGGGTTTAATCATAAAGGAATGCTGGATTTTGTTAAATGCTTTTTCTGCATCTTCTGAAATGATTGTGTGATTTTTGTTTTTAATTCTGTTTATGTGGCGTATCACATTTATTGACTTGCATATATTAAACCATCCCTGCATCCCTGGCATGAAACCCACTTGGTCATGATGGATTATCTCTTTGATATGCTGTTGGATTCAGTTAGCTAGTGTTTTGTTAAGGATTTTTGCATCTATATTCATCAGGGATATTGGTTTATAGTTTTCTTTTTTGTTATGTCTTTTTCTGGTTTTGGTATTAGGGTGATACTGGCTTCATAGAATGATTCAGGGAGAATTCCCTGTTTCTCTATATTGTGGAATCCCACAGGATTAGTACCAATTCTTCTTTGAATGTCTGGTGGAATTCAGCTATTAAAAATCTGGTTTTGAAATTTTTTTGTTGGCATTTTAAAAATTACCATTTCAATCTTGCTGCTTGTTATTTGTCTGTTCAGGTCTAATTCTTCCTGGTTTAAGCTAGGAGGGTTGTATATTTCTAGGGATTTACCATTTCCTCTAGGTTTTCTAGTTTAGGTGCATACAGGTGTTCATAGTGGCCTTGAATGATCTTTTGTAGTGTCAGTTGTAATATCTCCTGTTTTGTTTCTAATTGAGCATATTTGGATCTTCCCTCTTTTTTCTTGGTTAATCTCTCTAGTTGCCTATCAATTTTATTCATCTTTTCAAAGGTCAAGCTTTTTGTTTCAATTATATTTTTTATTGTTTTGTTGTTTCAATTTCGTTTAGTTCTGCTCTCATCTTGGTTATTTCTTCTGCTGGGTTTGGGTTTGGTTTGTTCTTGTTTTTCTAGTTCTTTGAGATGTGACGTTAGATTGTCTATTTGTGCTCTTTCAGACTTTTTGATGTGGGCATTTAAGTCTATGAACTTTCCTTTTAGCACTGCTTTTGCTGTATCTCAGAAGTTTTGACAGGTTGTGTCACTATTATCATTCAGTTCACAGAATTTTTAAATTTCCTTCTTGATTTCATTGTTGACCCAATGATCATTCATGAGCAGGTTATTTAACTTCCATGTATTTGCATGGTTTTGAGGGTTGTTTTTGAGGTTGAGTTTCAATTTTATTTCATTATGGTCAGAGAGAGTATTTGATATAACTTCAGCTTTCTTAAATTTATTGAGACTTGTTTTATGGCCTATCATATGTGCTATCTTGGAGAATGTTCCATACCCTGACGAATAGAATGTATATTTTGTGGTTGTTGGGTAGAATATTCTGTAATTATGTGTTAATTCCATTTGTTCTAGGGTATGGTTTAAATCCATTGTTTCTTTATTGACTTTCTGTCTTGATGATGTGTCTAGTGCTGTCAGTGGAATATTGAAGTCCCCCCACTATTATTGTGTTGCTGTCTATCTCATTTCTTAGGTCTAGTAATAATGGTTTTTATAAATCTGGGGGCTCCAGTGTTAGGTGCATATATATTTAGGATTATGATACTTTCCTATTGGACAAGACTTTTATTATTACATAATGTCTTTCTTTGTCTTTTTTAACTTCTGCTGCTTTAAAGTTTGTTTTGCCTGGTATGAGAATAGCTACTCCTGCTCACTTTTGGTGTCCATTTGCATGGAATGTCTTTTTCCACCGCTTTACCTTAGGTTTATGTGAGTCCTTACGTGATAGGTGAGTCTCTTGAAGGCAGCAGATATGTGTTGGTGAATTCTTATCCATTCTGCAATTCTGTATTTCTTAAGTGGAGAATTTAGGCCGTTTACATTCAATGTTAGTACTGAGATGTGAGGTAGCATTCCATTCCTCATGCCATTTGTTGCTGAGTAGATTTTTTGTTGTTTGATTTTTGTTTTATGGGTACTGTGAAATTCATGCTTTAAAGAGGTTTTAGTTTTGTTGTGTTTCTAGGATTTGTTTCAAGATTTAGAACTCCTTTTAGCAGTTCTTGTAGTGCTGGCTTGGTAGTGGTGAATTCTCACAGCATTTGTTTGTCTGAAAAAGACTGTATCTTTCCTTCATGTATGAAGCTTAGTTTCATTGAATACAAAATTCTTAGCTGATAATTGTTTTGTTTAAGGAGGTTGAAGATAGAGCCCCAATCCCTTCTAGCTTGTAGGGTTTCCACTGAGAAATCTCTGTTAATCTGATAGATTTTCCTTTATATATTAACTCATGCTTTTGCTTCATGGCTCTTAATATTCTTTCCTTTGTCTTTACTTGAGATAACCACATGACTACGTGCCTAGGCAATGATCTTTTTGTGATGAATTTCCCAGGTGTTCTTTGAGCTTCTTATAGTTGGATGTCTACATCTCTAGCAAGGCTGGGAAGTTTTCCTCAATTATTCCCTGAAATATGTTTTCCAAACTTGTAGATTTCTCTTCTTCCTCAAGAGCACCAATTATTCTTAGGTTTGGTCATTTAAGATTATCCCAAACTTCTTGGAGGCTTTGTTCATTTCTTAAATCCCTTTTTCTTTGTCTTTGTTAGTTTGGGTTATTTTGAAAACCTTGTCTTTGAGCTCTGAAGTGCTTTCTTCTGCTTGTTCGATTCTATTGCTGAGGCTTTCTAGTGCATTTTGCATTTCTATAAGTGTGTCCTTGATTTTCAGAAGTTGTGACTGTGTTTTATTTATGCTATCTATTTCATTGAATATTTCTCCCCTTGTATCTTCTATCATTTTTTGGATTTCATTATATTGGACTTTACCTTTCTCTGATGCCTCCTTGATTAGCTTAATAATCAACTTCTAATTTTTTTTTTCTTGTCAAATCATGGATTTCTTCTTGGTTTGTTGCTGGTGAGCTAGTGTGATTTTTTGAGATTGTTAAAGAACCTTGTTTTGTCATATTACCACAACTGTTTTTCTGGTTCCTTCTCATTGGGTAGGCTATGTCAGAGGGAAAATCTGGGGCTCAAAAGCTGCTGTTCAGATTTTTTTTTTTTGTCTCATGGGGTGCTCCCTTGATGTAGTACTCTCCCTCTTTTCCTAGGGATGTGGCTTTCTAAGAACCAAACTGTAGTAATTGTTATTGATCTCTTCTGGACCCAGCCACTCATCAGAGCTGCTGGGTTCCAGGCTGGTACTGGGGGTTGTCTGCACAGAGTCCTGAGATGTGAACCATCTTCAGGTCTCTCAGCCATGGATAGCAGCACCTGTTCTGGTGGAGATGGCAAGGGAGTGAAATGGACTCTATGAGGGTTCCTAGTTGTATTATTGTTATTTATTGCACTTGTTTTTTGTTCTTTGGCCTCCTGCCAGGAGGTGGCGCTTTCAAGAGCGCATCAGCTGTGGAAGTATAGGAAGGATCAGGTGGTGAGCAGTGCCTTAGAACTCCCAAAAGAATATGACCTTTATCTTCAGCTACCAGGGTTGGTAGAGTAAGGCCATCAGGTGGAGGCAGGATTAGGCATGTCTGAGCTCAGATTTTCCTTTGGTGGGGCTTGCTCTGGCTGCTGTGAGGGATGGAGTGTGGTTTCCAGGTCAATGGAGTTATGTTCTCAGGAGGACTTTGGCTTCCTTTGCTGTGTCATGCAGGTCTCCAGGGAAGTGGGGAAAGCTGGTAGATACAGGCCTCACCTAGCTCCTATGCAACCCAAAAGGACAGTCTCACTCCCACCATGCTTCCTCCAACAGCACTGAGTTTGTTTCCAGGCAGTGGGCGAGCAGGACTGAGAACTTGCCCCAGGCTACAAGCCTCCGAGCTTAGAAAGCAAGCAGGGCTTTCAGGTTTTGTCCCTCCCTGCCTGCCCTCTTCCACACTCCAGATTTATCCCCTCCCCTGAGTTCTGTCCAGGAAACTTCATGTTCAATTGGAATTGTTACAAAGTTTAGCTGGAGGTTTCCTTCTCCCTGAGGTCTTTCTCCAGTTCCTTTGGCAGCCCTCCCCAAGGACCCCTGTGAGACAAATCAGAAATGGCTTCCCTGGGGACCGAGAGAGCTTCCTCTATTTCTGTATTTCACTGACCTCTCTAAATTATCTCAGCTTCAGGTAAGGTCAAATCCTCCTGTGATCTGGACCTTCAGTTTCCCCAGTGAGGGTGTGTGTTCAGGGGAAAATGATCACCTTTTCCCACTTTCATAGTTTGGGTACTCAATATTTGGCCTGGCTCCCGGGTACTGCAGGAGCAATCTGCTTCCTTCAAAGGGTCTGTGGATTCTATCAGCTTTCCTGGTATGTTCCTGCAGTAGTTCTTGGAGCAAAAGTTCATGATGTGAGTCACCACATGCTGCTCTATTTGTCCAAGTGGGAGCTGCAATTTAGTCCTGCCTCCTATCTGCCATTTTTTTCCTCACTATTCTATATGTATACCTAAAACTAATTTGCTGTTGTGTGGATTGTTCTTTATACGTAAATTAAGTCAAAGTGGCTAATAGTATTGTTCAGGTATTCTATATGCCTACAGGTTTTCTGAAGATATGGTCTGTCAGTTGGTGAGTAAGGCAGCTAGGCTCCTTTTGGAATCTCCCTCTCTGTGCTGTGGCTTAAAAACTATCTCCTGGTAGGACATTGAAAGCAATTGTAGGTATCATTTGCTTTTTTTCCTTTTTCTCAGGAGAAATAATCTCATGCTGCCTGTTCACCAATATCTGAAACCATATTTGTTTATTTCATGTTGTTTAACATAGATTGATAATCTTGTCATTGTTACTCAATTTTAGCTCAAATCCAAAGAAACTTTCTCTCATTTTTATCTTTTATTTTTCTTCTGAAATCTCCTGATATATTATTTTTATGATTCAGTTTTTCTCCAAGCCAGTTTTTAAATTTGTATCGTTGTATATTAATTTTTTAATTTACCTTAATAAGATCTTTTAAATGTAGTCCTAATGTTTCTTTAAAATTCTCTAATCTTCTCCTTAGATTTTACATCTTGTACTTATTTTCCAAAAATGTATATGTCTCTTCTAGTAATCCTTTTTCAGTTTTATGCTTTTCTTCTGGATCTTTAGGATAAATTTCCCCATTTTTTTCATAATTAAAAAATATGTTTTTAAATTAGCAGACTTTATGTTTTAGGGAGATTTTAGCTATATAGAAAAATTGACCAGAAAGTACAGAGAACTTATATATATCCCTCCCCTTCCTAGTTTTCACTATTATTAACATTTTGCATTTGTATAATGCCTTTGTTACCATTGGTAAGCCATTATGGATATATTATTATTAGCCAAAGTCCATAGTTTACAAAAGGGTTTACTCTGTGAATGAGGCAGGAATATATGAAACTTACATAAAAGACTGAATCTATGGGATAGATAAATTATGCCTTTTCTTGTAGAAAAAAGAATGTGATCGTGAATTATTTATATATTAAAAGATAAATGGGAGGGAGTTAAATGATTGAATCTAGTAGCTTAGATTGCACTATGAAGTGGTATGTAATGTCATTTGCTGGGAAACACATGCACATCAAGGAAAAAAATAAAAGCATATTTTGAAGCAAAATTATATATTAAGAAAAGCATTTTCCATGTCCCAAAGTATTTTTGAATAAGCAGAAGTTTTATATTATTGATCATGTAAATAAAAATGCATTAAAGAAAACTGCCTTCATACACAAGCGAGGCAGAAAATTCAAATAGTACATTGAGGTAAACTGCTAGTGTCTTAACTCTTTGGGAATGCTTCTAACTGTGAGTAATCCTGGATCTAATTCTCAAGTACCTAGGGGAGCCTTCAGAGGTTAGGTAAATTCCAAATTTCATTTTCTGTCAGTAAGAGGGAGATATGTCTTTCTGAAAAAATGGTTTGGCTGTTTTCAAGTGTCTGCAGGGTCCAATTTTGCAATTTTGTTAGTTTGTCCTGCAACATATTGGAAAACCAGTTTATGACCATTCAATCTGAGTTTCTAGGGAAAACATGACCAGGCTACATTTCATTTTTTTTTTTTTTCAAATACATGTTAGAGTCAACCCGTTAGTTCAACAATTGGTGAAAATATCGTAACACATTTTGATAATATCTTGCAATCAAATTATGTTACTGGTAATAGTCAACATAGAGTTTTTGTTTCCTATTATTACTAAATTAATCATGAGTTCTATGTTGGGTGTTTTTAAATTGGCATTTTTAATTTTATTGTTAATGATACTTTTGTAAATTACTCTTTTAGTGCAACTCTATTGGCTTGAGAAGTAATGGTGCTTCCCTGGGTATTCAAGCTATTGTCACATTAGCACTGGAAAAAAATCTGCCTAATTAGATTTCTCAGAAACTTTTTTTTCTATTGAGGAGCACATAAACAAAATTATGTCTCTTCGAAATAATTAGAATTGTAGTAACAATTAAAGTATTGCTTTTTTGACATAAAAACCACCAGCATTTCTTAATTTGTATCTGCTGCGGTATGACTCTTTGTAAAATGTCCTGGTGGGAATGTTTTAATCTTGCTCAGAATTTCCATGGCCAATATATGGTTTTGTAATAATTCTATTTTTTCTAGCATTTATTATGATTATTATTTTTAAAAATCTCTTCTATAGAAAGCTCCATCAAAGCATTACTAGATATATTGCCAAAGGAAATATCAGAGAAGACTACAAAAAGAAATACAGCAGCCATAGTTTGAAAAGAGTGTTTATGGTGCATGTCCATATAAAGATTTGTATTTTAAATCCCTATATTAATAATAAAAGGTCAGTTTCATAAAATCCACAAACATTTTTAATGGCTCCATCAGATATATAGGAAATGGGATGGGGATACGAGTAGCTAAGAAGAAAAGGCAAGGGGGACTTGTAAAGAGTTGGATTCCTTAGTTCTGTTTCATCAGCCAGTCATCAGTAACAGACCTAGATCTGTTGCTCTTTTTTATAAAAATCAGACAAGAATCCCTGTCCTCTAAGATAGTAAGTTCTCAACCAGGAGAAATTTGGCAATGTTTAGAGATAATTTTGGTTGTCACAAATGGGAGTGTGGGAGTGTTAGTTACTAGCTTCTGGTGGGTAAAGGTGGGGAATGTTACCATACATCCTACAATAAACAGGACAGGCCACCACAACAAAGCACTGTCTGGACCAAATAATGCCAAAGTTGAGAAACACTGCTCCAAGGCAAAATGGGAATGATTTTTTTCATAACTTATACTTCTTTTCAGAAATCTTTCTCAGAAATTCTTACCCTTGACTCCAATGAGGTTACCCTTCATGTTCATTTCAGCTTGATTTTAACGGTAAACAAAACATTTCTGGGGAATATGGCATGGGAGTTGAGAAGAGTGACAACTATCTATATAAGTTGCCATGGCAACACACTCCCTTTGGATATTATTGAAGATCATTTTTAATGTCTTTTGGAGAGATCTTTTTCTGAAATATAAGATTTACATTTGAAATGTGGTTATCTATTGCTTCTGAAACATTTCTGCCTAATATTGTTATATTTTCTCTGCATGATGACACATTTCAATTCAGTTTTTTTGCTTGAGGTGCATTTTTTGTTTTATAGGACTTGGTTCAGGACAAATCATATATTATGTCGTTAGTTTGTTCCCTACCTTTCTGGAAAAGCATTTTCCAACCTAAAATTTCTGGCATACATATTCTAGAAGACATAATAGCAACTCTTTCCTGCTTAAAAAGAGCTATAAGATATGAATTAGTGTCATGATGACATCAGAATCTATTAGAATTCTTGAAGCAAGAACAAAGGAGTGAGTTAGGGGAATTTGTTGATTTCACAGTCATGATGTGGAGGTCTTAATTAGAATAAAATAGGATAAGTTTAAATTCAAAACATATATAGCATAAGTAATCACAAAGCCCATGAAGTAAACAGATCACATATAGGAGATATCTGTTACTTCTGGGATTAGGTTGGTTTATGACATCAGCTTAAACACTCTAATTGTTGAACTCCTTTCTTTCCTGAAATAGGAATTGAATTAAATTAAATTCCTATTTATTTCCTGAAATAGGAATTTAACCTACACTTGTATATGCATAGTGGTGGCTTGAAACTAAATTAAACTTTATAGACATACTATAGCCCATTATTGTTTTAAGTAGATTTTAAAGGTTTTCTTTATAAGAAATGATCCACAGCCATGAATGTATACATTAAGTATCTACAACCTTGAAATAGTTGAATAAAAGGCAGTGCTATATAGCAATTACGTGACTTGATTTCTGTGCCAGACATATCTTCATTTGATTTTATGCTTGATACCTTCACAGTTGGGAACATTGGGAAAATTTTCTGACTTTGTAGGTTAGGTACATTGCAGGAGTCAAGAATATTTCTAACTGGTAATTTTTCCTTGCCTTGCCCAGAACTAATGAATTTATACAATAATAAAACAAACGTGGTCCAAATTATTTATATTTTCAGGCTTTCTGTCTTTTTCTACCACACACACAAAGATACACACACAAACACAAGCTTATATGTATAAAGATTTTTATACATGTATGAATATTATATTTCTACCTACTAATGATGATGTGAAGATTAAATAAGACAATGCATGCTCAGTGCTAAGTTATTTGTCTTGACATATTAATAGCTCAGTGATTTCCAGTTATTACTATTTCCAAATGTCAGACATATCATACTGAAATGACTTTTTTTCAGTAGCCACAAACAACACCCAAGGAATAGCAAATATATTTCTTTTTGTTGCTAATCCTCATTCCTTTAAGGCTTACATATGATTATTAAAAATTATATCACAAAATTGTATATTCTAAGGAAATTTTGGTGTTATTTAGTCTCATCTGTCGAGAGCCAGAGACTTTTCAGAACATGCCAGAGTTGCATTTGAAGATGTCCTTGCTCATATTTATCAAAATGGTAAATATGGTAAATACATCTTTCGTTGCAAAGCCAAGAGGGATTGCCTCTTTTGAGATGCTTTTGGAGGAAAAGTAAGAACACCAGGTTGAGCATCTCTAAGTTCAAATGAAATAACGCAACTACAATGAGGGGCATGTTCTTTTCCACATTTGCCCAAACTTTTGAATGAATGATAAAATGCTTAGAGGTTTTTAAAAATCATTTTGAAGAAACAAGCTTTTATGTGTTCCCTTTCATTTGATGTGCATTTTTCCCTCAATTTAAAATAGATTTAAATAAATTGACTAACCAGTAAAAGCAACACTGACTGAGAAATAGGCTGTCCACTCTGTAGACCTAGGAAATATAATTTAGAGTTTTAGCAGATAATAAAACTTGAAATCTGTGCTGGTTTTAGGACAAACAAAATTAAAGCATGATTCAGCTGACAGTTCCTAATTTGCAACCTGAATGTTTCTTCATGATTTATGTCTTTATAAATGTAAATATCCTCATCTATTTTTATATGTAATATGGTTATAATTATTTATATGATGATTTACCTATTGCTATGGCTAATCATTTACATACACTTTTACAAAAATAATAGCTTAAAACTGGTGTTTTATTATTCTGTACACATGTATTTTGTAAAGTTTGTAGATAAAGCTTATCTACAAATATGTCATTTTATATGCTGGCTTAATAGTCTTTATTATAATTTATAAATTAGCATGTGAATGTTTGATTTTAGGCAATTGTGAACTAAGTACTTAGACCAACATTTCTGAAGAAGCAGGAGATACAAACACACACACACATACACACACACACATTTCTAAAAGCATCAGAGACACACCAAAGCAGTGAGGAACTGCAGGGCTAAGATCCAGAAGAGACAGAGACAAGAAGCCTGGAAGGGTTAGCTGGATGTTTCGGGCTCCTTCTCTTTCAAAAGTGTTTGCCAATTAAAAAACAGGCCCAAGAGGCTGAAAAGCCAAGCAAAACTTTCAAGAGACTCATGAAACTGGCACAGAAAATGAGGTGTCCAAGTTTGTCCAGGTGGAGATGCCCTGGTAAATCCTTTGAACTAGGTTTGAATGTTATGTAAGCTAGGATGGTGAAGTTTATACTTCAGGAGGCATGATGAAATGGTCTTTACAAATGTAATTCAGGTAAAAATTTTGAGGTGAGAAAAGCATTCTAGATATCTGGGTTAGCCTGAATCCAATGACATGTGTCCTTATAAGAGACAGAGAAAAGCCACACAGGGGAAAAGGGAGAAGCAACGTGACTCCAGAGGTGGAGATTAAAAAGATGTGGCTACAAGCTAAAGCATGCCTGGAGCCACCAGAAGGTGGAAGAAGCAAGGACGTGATTGTTCCAAATGACTGGAAGGAGCACAGCCCTGCTGCCACCTTGATTTTAGACTTCTGGCCTCCAGAACGGTGGGAGAATAAATTTCTGTTGTTTTAAGCCACCAGGTTTGTGGTAATTTGCTATGGCAGCCCTAGGCAATTACTACAAAGCCTAAAATTTGGATCATTAATCTTGATAGTTGACCAGAAATTCTGTAGATGAAAGCCTATGTCACGAGCCAGCAAAGCTTGCTGATTCTGTGTTGGAACATTCTTTTCAGGCAAATGTTTCATTTATACCATCCTTCTGCTTAGGGCAATGCAGTGATCTAAAATTCCCTTGGCCACAAAAATGCATGAACTGTGGACTTACTTGAAAACTTACCGATGCTCTTAAAATGGGCTACAAAAGTGTCAGAGCTGGTGGCATGTGAGCAACAGAGAATGACAGTCGACTAAAGAAGAGAGTGTTGCAGGCATGCTAATTAAGCATCTTTTTCTTAGGCGACTCAGAGAACATGTTGAATATTCAGATGACTACAGGAAAGACGGAAGATTCTATTTCAATTAAGGAGCACTTACTCTACAGAAAGTGTTTAAAAAAAAAGTCCAAAGCACAGTAAGATACATTCATATATGATGGAAAAGCCTCTTTCTGTCTTTTTACGTGACTGTAAGATAACTGTAAGGGGAGAGGTCAGCTGTAATAGCTGTTACTTTGCTGTTAAAATATGATATATTCCATCATCTGAATATACATTAAATATATGTCACATGCCATTAACATTCTGGATTCTGGTGCTAAAGCAGTGAATAAGGCTAAAACAAGTTCCCTGTCCTTATGGCATTTCCATCTTACTTTAAAATTGTTTAAATTTAAAGAGTCATCTCTAAGCCAGGTGTGGTAGTACAGACCTGCAGTCCCAGCTACTCTGAAGGCTGAGGTGGGGTGGATTCCTTAAGCCCAGATGGAGACTGCAATGAGCTATAGTCACGTCATTACACTTCAGCTTGGGTTACAGAGCAAGACCCCATCTCTATTTTTGGAAAAAGAGTAATTTCTTTATCTTCTTTGCTCTTAAGCTTATTATAAAGCTAAGTTTTAAAAAAAGCACTTGACTAGTAGCATACACTCAAATTTCCATGTGTATTTTGTTTTGTGAAAAATAACCAAAAGGTGAGGCAGGGATTCCCCTCTCAACAAAAATGCATTTCTAATCATAGAAAAAAAAAAAAAAAACAGAAAGAAATTTGGCCCTTGGATGAAAAACTCAACATCCTGAAGACTGTCATTCCTAAGCTTTTCTGTTTATGGATGTGCCAAAGGAGATTAGGCAATGGGTTTTAAAGTATAGGCTACAGAGAACTGACTTACCATAAGAAAACAGGATCAATTTGAGGGCTTCCATTCCTCAAAGAGAAAGACCAAAAGTAGAAGAAAGAGAGAATAAGTAAATGAACAACATGGCTGAGCAGCTGAAAGACCTGAAAGACATTAGATGTTGAATATTGAATCGTTGACATTTTTGTGATACAAATCAAGTATGAGCACTAAAATTTAGTAATGGTCTCTATACATACAGTTCCTTTGAGTGAAAAAAAGTATTTGTGGGTGTATGTATATATATGTATGTATATCTATACCCATATACATTCTATATATGTATTTTTTTCTCCCCAGAATAGAGTTGATATACATTTGATGTTAGAAGCACGATATATAGAAGAACAAAGTAATTCAGCAAAGGCAATAAGCTTGAACCAAAGATGACCACGGGAATATTAGAACTCTCAGAAATCATAAGAACATAGACCATGAAAATAAACTTTATGTAGAGTATGGAATAAAGGTTCAAATCAGATTTACCTAGTTTTTTTTAGTCAGTGTGAGCTCAGCTGATGCCTGACTTATACAGAGAATGATTACTGTAGTCTCATCACTCTCTGCTGCTTTTTAAAAGTTCAGTAATTATTAGTAGCAAGGATTTTTTTTAAGAGACAGAGAGAGAGGAGAGAAACAGAAAAAAAGAGACTAATCTGTTAGAAAAATGATCTGACTACTACATCTGATACCTCAAAATTATTAGCCAACCTTCTATTCAATCAAATTATAAACTCGAGACACATTGTAAACTTATACTAATTCAAAATTATTTATAATTTTGGTCACTTTTATTTTCTACATAGCTACTGAATTTTTAATGAAGTCTTCACATCACAGTCTTAGATTTAGTCTTTATCACTTTCAATGCACTTGAATAGCTAGTATTCTTGTTTTTCCTATGACACTTCTGAAATCACATGATTACTGCCAAAACATTGATATTTAAAAAGAACAAAACTAGTTAGTTTATCCCCGATGATCATGTTACTTCTCTGTCCAACAGTTTTCAATATTTTCCATTGTTTTCAGGACAATGTTCAAAGTGCTAAGCAGGACAATTCCAGACCTTCGAGATTTGTCCTTTGTTTGCTTTTCTAATGTGATCCGCCACATTCTAGCAGATAGCATATAGTCACACATGATGAGCTTCTGAAAGTACAAGCACACCACAGTCTATAGCACCACCATTGATTTAAATATAATTTTCCCACTTTTCCTGTCTGGCTAATGCTAAACCATTTTTAAGAATAACTCTCATGTTACATTTGAGCCTTAGCTAAATTTCACAGTACTATGTGTCAAAATAACAGATCTTAAATCTATGAAGACCAATAGTCTATGATATTTAATTTTATGAGCTTCATAAAACAATTTGTTGAAGATAAAAGTCATAAGAATAATACAATAAATAAGTGAAGATTTTGGTATTAGTAAGGGAATTCTGAAAATAAACCTAAATTGGATAAATATGAGCAGAATTTAGTTATGTGCATATTGAGATACACTGGCACAAGAGTTTGGTAAAATATTTATCAAAACTTACGTAAAATAGTTCAATAACTTTGTGAAGTATGTGCCAAATTCTAGACAAATAGATTTTGAGTTGAGAACAACCAACAACTATATTTAATCAATGTGATATGGAGGATTCTTTTTTTCCCCACCTAAGCATTCAGGAACAATCTTATTTGAAAAAACACTTTCAACTCTATTACAAGACTGGGCACGGTGGCTCATGCCTGTAATCCCAGCATTCTGGGAGGCCGAGGTAGGTGGATCACTTGAGGTCAGGAGTTCAACACCAGCCTGGCCAACCTGGTGAAACCCCATCTCTACTAAAAATACAAAAAAATCAGCTGGGCGTGGTGGTGGGCATCTATAATCCCAGCTACTTGGCAGGCTGAGGCAGGAGAATTGCTTGAACCCAGGAGGCAGAGGTTGCAGTGAGCTGACGTTGCACCATTGCACTCCAGCCTAGGCGACAAGAGCAAAACTCTGTCTCAAAAAAAAAAAAATAAATAAATAAATAAATAATCTATCGGAAGTGTTTTGCTATGTTTCTTTAAAGTTGGTTAAAGAGTACAAACTTTTTGTTATAAGATGAATAAGTTCTGGGGATCTAATGTACAGCATGGTGATGATAGTTAATAATACTGTATTGAGAACTAAAAATTTGATGAGTAGGTTTTTGTTTTTACCACATACACGAATGGTAACTATGGGTGGTGATGGATGTGTTAATTAATTTGACTGTGATAAGCAGTACACAATCTACACGTATATCAAGTCATCACATTGTACACCTTGAATACCTTGAATAGATGCAATTTTTGTTTGTTAATTATTTTAAAGTTAGAAAGAAAAAGAATGGGAAAGATCAAACTTCAGAACTAGTCTTCAAGTACTCAACTTTCAGAACTTGTCTACTTTAATGGCAGAATTAGCTAATCAACTGTCTATCTATGGACATTATCAAATGATTTAGTTTTCTTTTTCTGTAGATATACATAATATAATATGTGTTATATATTTTTATATTATTTCCAGCAGGTTTTTAAAATTGATCACGGAAGTTGATTATTTGGTTGTCAGTGAGGTTCTTAGGTGAGATCTATGTACTTTTATTATCTAAAGAAAGCATTTTTAATCTATGACACCCTTGTATTTCAGACAAACTATTTTAGATAAAATCAGTACATCATTGTGATTTGCCCTTTATTAACTCACCAGGCATAAAAGTATCTTGTATTTGTAAAAGTATTGAGTATTTAAAGCAGATATTGTGAATTACTTTGCTTAACATGTATTCCCACTAACTTTCAGCCAGAAATCAGAAAGGCAAATAATACATTTCCCAGATTTCTTTGCTGCTTAGGTTTTTGATGGTGGGTGCACCAATCAAAGGCATTCTCATAAGACTTGGATAGGAACTGAATCGGGTGAAGAGAGAGGCAAGATAAAGGGCGTTCATTTTGCTGGTGCAGATTATGGACCTGTCAGCTGTTGCAAGTTTCCAGATTCACCATGTGACTCCCAGATTGCGGATGTTCTTTCTAGAAGTTCAGTCTACAGTTTATTTCTTCATTTCTCGTTACAATTTTATGAGACACTTAATCTTCTTTAGTATGTTCTTATACACAACGGCTAAAGCAGTTTCTGTTTTTTGAAACTATTGTTCAATAATTTTTAGAGGTAATTATGAAAAAATAAAAAATAGCAATATATGATAGGCTAATTTTTAAATGGAACCCAAATAAAGAAAGCCATTAATTATTAAGCCTAAGTGTGTATAAATATAAATTAGGCCCAGTCTGTGTGTCATTTATAGCTTAAGAAAGAGAATAGTCTAATTCTGGAAGTATAAAATCTTCTTCAGGTACTAAACTGAAATTCTGCAGTGGTTACAGTTGTTTGTTGTTGTTACTGGCTTTTGTTTGTTTAGTTTGTGTAATATCATTTTATCCACTGCTGAGTCACACAAAAGTGGTTAAACAGTTGTCTTGGATTGCAAAATATTACTCTCCCATCAAAATGCATTATAACTTTAGGTCTCTGGAGCTAGCACAAATAACACATGTCCTTAATTTTTTACATGGGCTTTGGTTTATTTAATAAAATGACTCATTTAATGGTCCCCTTGAGCATGTTCTTTTCTAGACCTCAGCAGCCTGCTAATAGTCAACGTCCCAGATAATCCTTTAGTGATCTGTAGCTAGGCATCAAAGGAGTGGTTTGTCATTGTTCTACTTCCACCCATTACAGGATCAGGGGTTTAGTGAGAAGAGAGACTCCCAAGAAGCCCCTCAAACTGCTGCCATCCATCACGTTCCACATGTTCTCTTAGTTTCCCATTGGCACTCACCCATTCCCAATCAGGCTGGGATTCAAGTGCCTGGTGCTGCCCACAGCTTTTGTCTGGTTCTGCTATTGTTGACTCTTCCTACTGTTTACTTCAGAGAAAGCCATGCTCCTGAGAAGAGAGTCTGGGATTCTTAGACTGTGATAGATCCTCATAATATTTAACATTATAGACCCAGAAAAGCCACTTTGTTCCCTTTACTTTTGCCACTTTAAAAATCCTTACCAGGGGGTTAAACTTCCTCAATGGGGTGTCACGCTGAATAGCAGGGGTCAGCTTGTCAGTTCTCTCCTTTGGCTCCTAGTACCAAATAGTGGCAGGGAATGGATTCAAATCTCCCTTTTCCTCTCTCAGCAGGCAGCAGCATTCTCATTCATCTTCCTCCTACTGGAAACTCACTTCCTCATTCCCTGCCTCACCAGTTGCTTGTCTCAGAATTTGACTGGATTCCACTCAAATGTTGTGATTTTGTTTGTCATGACATTTTCTATACGCCTGCTTATCTTCTTCCCATTCCAGAAAGGGCCATAATATATTTATGAGGTTTTGCATTTTTAAAAAATTAACATTATAGAACCATCAAAGCTGTGCTGATATTTTAATAACATCATATAATACATTTAGAATAGCATGCTACTTTTGGAATATTTTCTTATTTTGCCTGTCATCTCGTAGAAGTGTTTATGATGCATACAAGATTGAAAGAACATTGCTTTTTTGCTACTTGGCATCATGTGCTTTATTTCTACCATTACTGAGTTATTATAGAACTAAATCAATTATGTTTCCTGATATGCACTTCACATTTCCCATCCTCAGCCACATTGCAAATGGGTAGGCACCATAGCATGTGCCATATCTCTATTGATGCAGATTGTGAATCTATAGTCTTTCAACAGATGCTTTGCCAGATGACTGAAACTGGCATAGACTCTGTTGACTGATTGCTAATTTTCTTTTGAGGCAAGGATTCTGAAGTAACAAAACTATCAGGAGAAAGAACACTGATGTAACTTCATTAGGCAAGTTGACAAAATGGCAGGTGATCTGTGTGTTCTGTTTATACACATGGCTAAAATCAGTGCTTCATCCCCCCTCTCCCCCGCCCCCATGGGAATAAATTCATTCAAGGTGGCTAACTGTACAATAAATATAAGGCAAAGAAGGCTGAATAGTTATCAGATCAAATTTAGGCAAACAATTTAGTACATATAGTTTGCACAGTATAAGCTTTTATGTCATAATAATTGGGGATTAAGTCCTGGATATGCCACTTAGTAGCTTCATGTTCTTAAAGCAAGTTATTTAAATTTTGAAGTGTTTTTCTCATCTGTAATGTGGAAGATAATTCTGCCAATGTTACAGTATTTTGTTATTGTATAATATAGGAGTTAAACGCTTAATACCCTGTAATTATAGGGCTTTGTACTGTCCCTTGGCAAGTGCTAATTAGTGGTAGTGAGGAAAGAGAGAGATCCTCTCATATTGTTTTATATTGTTTTATACTCTGTACCTGTTTTAAGAAAAAAACAAGGAAGTGAAATCAAAGACAGGCAGCCTAGCGCCAGGCCTGGAACCAGGCCTGGGCCTAAACCTAGTAGTTAAAAATCAACTCATAACTTAGAAACTGATGTTATTCATAGATTCCAGATACTGTATAGAAGAACATTGTGAAACTCCCTGCCCTGTTCTGTTTCACTCTGACTACCAGTGCATGAAACCCGTTACATATCCCCTAGATTGCTCAATCAATCACGACCCTTTCATGTGAAATCTTTAGTGTTGTGAGCCCTTAAAAGGGACAGAAATTGTGCACTTGAGGAGCTCAGATTTTAAGGCAGTAGCTTGCTGATGCTCCCAGCTGAATAAAGCCCTTCCTTCTACAACTTGTTGTCTGAGAGGTTTTATCTGCGGCTCGTCCTGCTACAGTAGGTGGTAGTATTTAGTTTGATAATCCAGGCTGCAGGTTTTCATATAACAGGAGACCTCAGTTTGTGAGTATATATACATCATAAAATTGAAACTAATATTATTAAAATGACTTAACTCATAGCTGAGGAAACTGGGATTCAGAGTGATTAAATAACATGTTCAAGGTCACACAGATGATTAAATATAATATTGAGACCAGATCGAGTTTTTCATCTCCTTGAAAAATGTGTTCTTCTAAAAACTTTGCTGGCTTATTCCAAATGTCTTCTTTCCACTTAAGGTTTCCAGGCTCAGCAAATAAAAATATACTATATCATGTTAAATTTGAATTTCATATCGACAAAATTTTTTTTAGCTTAAGCATGTACCATGCAATATTTGGGACACATTTGAAATAAATATGCAATAATAAAAAATACTAAATAATACTAAAACATGCAATGCTAAAAAACTAAAAATTGCAATATTTACAACATACTTGCACTTAAAATTATTCTCTATTTGAAACTCAGATTGACCTGAGCATCCTGGCATCTTTTATCTGGCAATTTTATTTTTTTGTCAATAGTATTTTATAAACAGTTTAATGTTTTATACTAATTTCTTCCATTTTTCAACCTAGCTCAACTTTCAGCCATCTACATTGACTACAAAACATTTACAAGTCATAGCCACAAATTGATTTGATAGATCCTTATAAACTCGATATGAAAACCAATCTTGTTACTTTTCTGCCACTGCCTCATTCTCATGATCCAAAAAAAAAAAATTGTTCTTTTTCCTTCTTGGCATGTTTTCCATGGCTATCTAAGCGATTACCGTAAGCTGCACAAGGTCGTCTTACAATTAAAGACATATTTGCACCTTATAATCTAAGTGATTTTATATGGAAAATCCAGGTTGGTAGAGCACTATTGGTTAGCTTGCAGGGTATCAGTCCAAATTAACCTCCTTCTCCCTTCTTCTGGTTCTGGCTGTTTTCCTGGAACTGGCTTCAGTGTACCACTTTTCCTGCTAAACTCAAGTATAGAAAACCTGAAATGAGTTCAGCCAATTTATCATTAAATGGACCAGGTGGATGCTATTTGCTGCCAAATAGGTTGCACCACTATCCTTCCAGGTTGCTTATAACTCTGGTGTGTCATCACCCTCCAACTCAGAATGCTGCCTGCAATCAGAGGCCATAATAGGAAAAAGCTCTCAGGAATTTATTGCTTCATCAATTGACTTACACCTGAAAGTGAGACTTGCATTATTTCTTAGTCTCATCAGATAGTGCCTGTGCTTCCTTTTATTCTGAAGGTTTAATTCAAGAAGTCTTAATCAAATTGCTTTCTTGTGTTAAATGAGAATTTCACCCTCTTAGAGTGAAGGAGCTGGGTAGGGAGCCATTAGCAAGGAAGTTCACACAGCTGTGTTAATAGAGTTGTTTTTCTCAGCTTTTCCCAAGAATTTTTCATTTGTTTCACATGGTCTTGAAACTTATAAAAAGTGAGGAGAAAAATGAACACATTTTTACTTAGAATTGTTCTTTTCATTCAACAAAGAATTAGTTCTTTCACATTTTATCATAACAGTCATTCCTCAGTCTTAGAGCAAATGCATTATAAGTTATGAATGGCATCCTATCACATCTGTGAACTCTTGGATAATCTTTCACTATCTCGTGGAAGGAACAGTAAATGGCTGAGGAAGTTGTTACTTGGCTGAATTCCAGATATTCTGACTTTGTATTTGCATTGAGCAAATTGTATTTGTATTGCATTGAGCAAATTGCTCACAATTTAAGGTTAAATAGCATAAACGTTATATTAGGAAGCAATGTAGAGTAAGGAAACATATTTGTAGTCCAGATGCCTTAATTCTAGTTGTAGGCATTCTGGTGGCACCATAAACTAACACTGTGTTGGCCAATCTCTAATCTATTTAGATTTTAGTATTTTTTTAATTTATAAAGTAAGGATTGTAAGTTAATAATAATTATATCTGGTTTCTTTAAGAATATAGATGAATTATTCTTTATTTGCTCTTTCTTGCTTTCTACCACAATTTACATAAAATATGTCCATAGATACCGGTTTATAATGGCTGATTAGAGATGTCAGACACATGCCCCTCTAGAAAGAAGAACCAAAATTATGAATAAATAATCATATTTTGAATAGAATACCTAAGAGAGAACTCAACAGAGAAGTCACAGGAAATACCTGAGGCACTGGAGAACAAGGAAATGAATGGCAGATCATCTGAGATTAGCCAGGAGCCCCACGGGACTCAGTATGGTAGGGAAAGGCTAAGTGGGAGAACATCAGTGGTCTACATCCCCAGGGAAGATTGCTGTAATCCAAACCTTGGGATCCAAAACTCTACCCAGATAAACCCTGACCTAGCATGGGTAGTGACTTGGAGACTCCATAAAGGCATTGTATCAGACAGAAAATTCACACTGAGTCACTCACTCCAAGACCTAAGTGGTTGCAGCTGGGCACCCTTGTGACAGCTGTCATAGAACTACATCCTGCATTGGGAATTATGGCTCCCATATCTTCACATTCCACAAGCCCCCACTGACATTAGTAACCCAGTAATCTTAGTGCTACAATGGCATAGCACTGGTTGGACACAAAGGTGCTATGGGGCCCCCAGTACTGCAGCCTTGGAGTACTATTCCCAGGGAAAGAGCAGTGCAGAGCACAAAAAAGGCAGCCCATGCAACAAAGACAACCAAAATGTGTGCTTTCCAGAGCCCAAGAGCTCCCTGTCTGGGCCTATGAGAAATGACTCCACTCCCAGCGGTGACACAAACACTGTGCTTGGTTTCGCAAGCAAAGCATGAGGTCCTTTCCCACTGGCAGAGCAGGCTCTGTGCTAGAGTTCATGCATAGAGAGCAGAACACATTCTTCCCTTCTGCATACTGCTGTTGGCACAGTCATTGTTGCTACTACTGAAAGGTGAGCCAGAGGGCTGCCTGTCTGGGGTTGGAGGGATGGTGTGTACCCACTGATGGTGTGGCTCTGTGCTGGGGTAAAAGCTGAGTTCCTTGCAATATCCTATCCATGAAGCTCTACTGTGCTGGTCTTCTGTCGATTCCTCTGCCTTCATCTGCTATAACTCTCACTCTCACATCTTCTTTGGGCATAGCAGGTGTTCTCTGGCCTTGGGCCTTTGCACTTGCACTCTCCTCTTCTGAAATTCTCTTTTTACAGAAAGCATGTGGCTTACTCTCTCAACTTTTTGAAGTCTTTGCTCAATTGTGATCTTCTTGATGAAGGCATTTCTTTTCACCTTACTAAACATTGCAACACTCTGAACCCTACACTCCTTACCCTCTTGCCTGATTTATTTTCTTGATGGCACTTACCCCTTCTATATTACAAATTTGATTATTTATTAGTCCTCTTCCCATGTAAGAATTCAATCTCCCCAGGACGATAATTATTTATTTTTGTATTCTTCCCAAAGACTAAGAGAGTGCCTGGCACATTGTAGGTGCTGAGTAATCAATTGCTGAATAAAATCATTGAAGGTATGAATGAACATATGAATAATGAGTAGAATGCACAGGGCACTTTATATATTATCATGTTCAAAACTCCCAACAACACTAGGAAGCAGGTGCTATTATTATCTCAATTTTAGAGCTAATAAAAAACAAGCTAAAACATTTAAATAAATTCAAAAATTACACTTAGCATGTAGCTATCTGGCTGCAAATTCCATGCACTTTATCCTTCTACTATCTGTCTTCACTGCAATAATACATGATAAAGTAGTTTTAAAAGGATAAAGCACTGTCCTAAATATGTACTAATATATAGTTAAATAGAATAGTTCAATTTTTCTGATCTGAAGAATTTAAAAATTGTAACAAGATAATTTATTTTGCCTTTTAACTTTGGTTCCTGTTCAAAATTGGATAAGTTGCTGTACAAGTACCTCATACACATATATCTACATCAATACATAATTTTCTACTCTTTACTGTGGAACCCTTAAAACTTCTATTTCTGGCTTCTTTGTGACATTTCTCAACTTTAGATGCATGGTGAGAGCAAGCAAGAATAGTTGGTTAAAGTTTATACACTGAGTCATCTTCTGTAGAATATATTCCATATAATCTACACTGCATATATATTTTTCATAAAATTTACATACATCTTTTCTACATCATATATTACAGAAAACTCTAAGTTTGAACCAGGCATAGGTCAGAGCAAGATGACTTTTTAAAAGGCATTCTGATATAATTCAATATTTTTCAAACTTAATTTAATCAATTACTGCTTTCATGATTATTGCCTACCTGCATTTGAACTGTAATATTGTTTAGTTAATATTTTTTATTTATATAGATGCAATATTGCTACTTAAATGCATGCAGACTTAACATAAGCAATGGAGTTACAGATTTGAGGTACCAGTCTTTTTTTAATACACATTAAATCAATAAAAATTAAAATTTGTTTAAGCCCTATCCATATACCAGTGTTAATAGCCTACCTTTTTATACATGAGGTATACATTTCATATATGTTTGCCTCATTTTGGAAAATACTGACAGAATACAATTAGCCTTTGAGAAATTCTTGAGAATATCTATATGATAAAGGTACCTGCATAATGCTGTGTCTACTATATATCCCTACGTTGAAGATGAATAAATCTATATTTTGGTTCAGGGTCAAAATGGTTGAATAGTACAAAGCAACATTCTGCCAAAACAATTTTTTTTAAATTGAGCATATAGTACATAAGACATCTGAAATTTTATCAAAATATTAATTTTTGATTATAACTTTTTAGAAAACAATGCTATCATTAAAAAACAAATTGTCTTTATAGAACTTCAGCCTTCCTACTCCAATAATCTTTATCTATTTCTTTATTTAGTCACAATGCCTTTTTGTTTTCTGTTAAATATGAATCTACATTTTCTACAGGATCGTAAACTTTAAACATCTTTCTTTTCCTTCAGTATTTTTCAAATACTTGTTACTATTAAATTTTCTCTTTGATGTTTGGCTTTTGAATCTCTACTCTTCATAGTCTGTCAGTGTCTTTTTGATTTCACTTTCCTGACTTACTAACATAGACCTATGCAGGAATGATATTTTCATTTCT
Organism: Symphalangus syndactylus; assembly: GCF_028878055.3. NCBI lineage: Eukaryota > Metazoa > Chordata > Mammalia > Primates > Hylobatidae > Symphalangus > Symphalangus syndactylus. Next base: position 136,154,778 of record NC_072426.2, on the reverse strand, counting down.
TAATCTTATGTTTTTCTAATGCAACTGACTTGTCAGTCATCTGCTTGGGGTTAACTATGCCTTTGAATTTCAAGCATCAATTTATGAGTTGTCAGTATTGCTGGAGAAAAACCTCCTTACTTATTAGGTTCCAAAACAAATTGAGACTCCTTATTTCATTATTTTTTCCCACACAGCTTAGCAATCTTCATGCAATCAATATCACATTTTTTGTGATTGTTAATATTTTCTACTCTCATTAGAATTACAGATAGCCCTACCCTTCCATGAAGACCCTAACTAACAACTATGACAGAATATAAGTGTGCGGAGTAGATGTCATCAAAAGTCAGTGATGGATAGATCAATAATGGTTTACCCTTCTTGAAATACAGTTGGCTAGGTTATTTACATCAACTTTTCCACAAAAAGGAACCAAAAACTCTGGGTAAGACCTTAGAGGCAAAAAGCATCAAAGAGCTCCTTAGTTATTCATGGAAAGAGAAAACCCGGAGTGCTAAGGGGGGCGTTAAAGTCAAAAATCACTGAGATATAACCATGAGACAGTTCTCTCCTTGATTTCCAGCTCAAATGATCACATGTATGGTTCAAAGATTCTCCGTCCATGAATGCAACTTGAAATGGTTCAAGAATGTTAGTTTCCTTGGTTTTAGGGATAGTGGCTGCCTGTAGGTGTGAATCAGGAGAGACATATGGGGAGTTTCTGGCAATGTTCTATTTCTTGAGCTGGAGAGGGCATTATTGTTTTTGTTAAAATAATTATTTAAATTATATATATATATTAAAGTATACATGTATAATTCCTATATCTCACAATGGAAAATGTGATCTAGAATTATTTTGTTTTCTGTTGTTGAAACATGTAGAACAAATGATAAATGGGCTGACTCTGGGCACACTGCCTGTGGGTTAGCCCTGCTCTACAAGGAGCAGCAAAAAAAATAAAAAAACAAAAATTAAAAATGTAAATGTTTCCCTTCAGAGAGTTCTAAAATGAAGTAATGTCAATGGGAAGAAGTTTCAGTAAAGCTGAAGAGGTAAATAAAGTAGGTATGTAAACAACTGAATATATTGATTATCTTACTTTTATAGGAAAGGGTGCCTTGTCACATAGTGTAAAGGATTGAAAGAAAGGCATGTTAGAGTCAAGTAGCCAAGGATTAGGGCTAAACTATGTAGAATTGGGAATATAATAAAAATTGAAATTGGGAGAGAGAATTTCCACGAAGAGTAGCAATTGTTGTAGCATGATTAAAGATTAGAGGATTCGAGAGTGGAATTGCTAAAGTCCACTACCCCCCTAGTCTTCATCAGTCTTCTCTCCAAGCATTCTATAATAGAACTAAAATCTAAATAAAACACTTTCTTGGCCATTCGCACCACCAGTTTCATAAAGCCTGCCAACCTGATGACAGTCTTATATAGAAATTGTGGAGCTGTCCCAGAAGTTGGGAGTTATTCCAGAAGATTTAGTATCAAGCAAGGACCAGAAAGGGAAGGGGAGAAACAGGAAAGGCAGGTAACAACATAATGGTTAGTTTTACTACTGAATGTATCTTTTTTTTTTTTGAGACGGAGTTTTGCTCTTGTTGCCCAGACTGGAGTGCAATGGTGCAATCTTGGCTCACCACAAACTCTGCCTCCCGGGTTCAAGTGATTCTCCTGCCTCAGCCTTCCTGAGTGAGTGGGATTACAGGCATGTGCCACCACGCCCGGCTAATTTTGTATTTGTAGTAGAGACGTGGTTTCTCCCTGTTGGTCAGGCTGGTCTCAAACTCCCGACCTCAGGTGATCCGCCTGCCTTGGCCTCCCAAAGTGCTGGGATTACAGGCGTGAGCCACTGTGCCCGGCCTACTGAATTTACCTTTTAACTCAATGCACTTTATTACTGTGTAAAGTAAGTTTTTTATTGCAGCAAGTACAACAAAATCAAGAAGAGATACTTATTCTTAGTGGGCAATATTTGTTAACTATATTTATAAATAAATGAACATCCATATAATATATATGCATAGAGAATTGAAATTTAAATAAGATTTAAATTAAATTAAAAAGGACTGAGATAGGAATACAAAAACTGGGCCTGTAATCCCTATGTTGACATTAATTGGTTGTGGCTTTAGACTTGTATTCTCCGGATTTCACATCTTCATTTGTGAAACCACAGTACCATCGGGCGGCTGGCCTAGCTCAATGGATTTTCAAACAGAGCTTTACTAAATCCGGAGGGTTTTGTTTGTCTTTGTTTTGCTTTTTGATCCTTTAGAAGATCTGTCTTATTGGTGACTGATGTGGAAAGGGTGATGCAGTGTGTATTTGACAGTGTTCCAGGCCCCCTATACCACTTCAGATAGAACAGATTTGTGTTTGTTTACGATTCTGGGTAAGATTTCAATTGAGAAAAGATTTCAGCACTGATGAAGGCGATACAATAACTGATCTTAAGGTTCCCAAATGTTAATAATTTCTTAGAAAATATTCTAACACAGATCTGTAACTCTTAAAGTAGAGGAGTTATCAGTGAATCCCAAATAATATTCCTAAGGATGCAACTCAAAGAGTTGTATTAGGTTACAATGCCCAAGTATGCTTTTATTTTCTATGTGAAATGCTGTTACTTCAATTACGTGTGTTTGTGCTTATTATTTATTCTATGCTTGCAGTAAAATGCAACAAACATTTTTTTTTCTTTTTCTTTTTTACTCCTCCTTCTTCACAGACTCAACAAGCAATTGATGAATACCGACCCTATGTAAATATGGTTTGGGAATTCTGAGAAACATTCTGATAGTTTGTTCAAGTAAAATATTAGGTAAATCTCTTTGTACAGTGACACTAAGATCTAAATACCTTATTTAACAAATTATTCTTCGTAGTTTGTTCAATCGTGACACTTTTTAGAAGGGAAGTTGTTTATGTACTATGTCTTGTTCTCTTGCTTGTTTTCTCAGTTTTATAACTAATAATTTGTAAATTCTGGAGCATATAAAAGTATTTAATTTCATGAGAAAAATGCAGATCTGCAGGGGATATTTTGTAACTAGAAGAAATGAAGTGAAATCCAGGAGGTAGAAAAAGAATTTGACCTTAACAACAAAACAAAAATAAAGAATTATTTTTAGAAGCATTGTACAACTTAATTAAAAAGTACTTATATATAAATGAGAGCTAAAGTATACTCTATTTTAGTTCGGAAAACCTATTAAAATGTATTCATGTACTTCACATTTCTCTAAAGGTTTTCCTATTCATATGCGTGTATATATATTATATATAATACATGGAGATATATATGTATATATAGATCTCACAGATATAAACCTCCATACACATATGCACTTACAGTCAGGCATTCCTACAGTCACACGTTCTCTGAATTTTCCCACACAAAGGCACACAGATAACACAGCAACCATCGTGACCTCCTTGCAGTTGAAGGAAAGGGGAAGGATCTGTCAAAAAATCATTTAATGGTACTTTTTAAAGCATAGTAAAGCACACTCTATTCAGGGATATAGCCATAGGTGATAGGTATACAGACCACTGCAATGAGATTTTTCAGTAGGGGAGACTGGACTCAACTCTAAATACTGCGACATCAGCAAGTGGGAATTTATAACTAAAAAACAGAAAAACAGGGTGGGGCCATTAAATGGAAAATTACTCAAAGAAAACATACGGGGTGAGGGGTTTTCTGACTAAACCCACCTAACTGGATTCTTGCTGAAGGCAGGTTAAGATGATCAGACATCACTTAGGGGATGGTGGAGGATGAGGAACCCAATTGGATATTGAGGGTAATTAGACATCAAAGAGGGGGCAGGTTCTTGCTATAATGACTTAGCAGGGTTCTTGCTAAAATTGGGTTTCACAAGGAAGTCTACAGATGGGCTAGGAAAAAGTTTGGTCAAGCACAGAATCTTTGTCAGATCATATTGTGCTATAATAAGAGAGCAGTGATGATGCTTATTGCTTAGGAAGGTGATTTGGAGGTACAGTCTACAGGTACTTGTTTGGAAGGAGCAGCTCAACCTTTGCTACTGTTACGAGCATCAAAAGCTAGAAAAGAGGAAGCTTACTTGTCCTTTTAAAATAAGTGCTTTTTGCTTCCTGTCACATTGACCTGATAGCCTCTCAATCTGGCTTAGTCTCACTGTGAAGTTTAGCTGCTTGAAATCAGGATAACGTGTGCCAGGCAGGATAAATTGAGCTACAAGATAGAATTGGGTATGACTCACTGCCGTCTCTGAGATTGTGCTTAAAGAGTTAGGCCATTTCTCTGTTTTGGGTTTTACTGTTCCCAGCACAGATACTTTATAATGCTTGAATGGTACTTGGAGTGACCTTTTCATGTTCCCTTTACCATGCCTTTTGACTCTTATTGTGGAAAATGCTTTCATCAGTTATTCTTGAACATTTTGGTTCACAAAACTTTCACTAGATGTGGTAGAAAATTCAGAAGAACATGTTATTAAGCCTTAAATTTATATATTTTCCAAGATGTCTAAAAAATTTCTTTATTGAAAACAAATATTTCAAAGTTCCTCTCATCTATAGAGAACTGAGTAATCCACAGCTGCTATTCAAATCAGTTTAGCCAGGCAAATATTTCATAGGAATTTTATGTATTGAAACGCATACATATGTATGTAACTGGTTCTACTACAAAAATAGAGGGGGTTGTCTTTTCTGCCAAGTATATTAGAAAACATGATTTCAATGCTGTATATGCAAAGGAGCAAAAAAAGAGACAAAATGCAATATATATAAAATGAACGATTGGTTAACTAAATTCTAAAACATCATTTTAAGTAAAATTAGTCAAGAGAGTTAGACAAAAGCAAGGATATGAGTACACTGAGGAATACACTGAATACTATTGAGAAACTCAGAAGGAAATAATTATAATTTTGTACTTTTTAATAAGATATCTGTGGTATCTGGCAGCCTGTCAGCAGGGACATTTACTCTGCTTAATAATTATTCAGAGAAGAATGATTTAGTCTGTGTTCCCAAACAATTAATGAGACCAAGATTTCATTCTTCTGAAACCAACTTTGATGGTTTGTTTCGGGATTGTTCAAGAATTCCTTGACAGGTTCTAATAAAAGCAAATTTAAAATCATTCTTGACAATGTCTTTTATTGACACTCTAGCATTTGTTACTTTAAATTTTAACACTTTATATATTTCTTGGCAAAGTGGTAGATAGAGAGAATTATGAGTAGCAGATTTTTGTTTTGAATACTGGTTAATTAAGTGATAAAGTTTTATTGTACCCTGCCTTTAAAGGAGTCTACTTTATCCAGACTGAGAAATAAATGCTGTACTGGAAAACCTAAAACAATAATTGAATAACATCTGCACTACAAAAGCATATTTATTTACCTATCTATTTATTTGTTTATTTTTAGTATAAATTTTATAGATACTTCATATAAAACTTCCATTGTTATTTAGCTTTTAAATATCAAGAGGTTTCCATAAACAATAGAACAATGTTTGAAAAACATTTTAAATTGTGATTGCTGTCATGGCAAATCCATTAGTGAAACTGATCAACTGAATTATAAACACTGTTTAAGGAGAAATCTGACATGCCATGAAAACACAGGCTCATCGTGTGAGTTGGAAACAACTCATTTTTGGGAGTATCCTGGATCTTCTCCTTAGAGGTTGAGTGATCTTGGGCCAATCACTTAATTTCTCTACACTTTGGCTTCCTCATTAGAAAACTGGGATGAGAAATGATATATTTTTAGTGTTTGGCTGTATTAGACAGGTTACTAGAAAGAAACAGATGACACACTGAAAAGTTATCACAAGCTGTTCAGTGAAGAAACTATTTTCAGAAGTGTGAACTGGGGAATCAATGAGGGCTGTGAAGCACCCAGAGTCTAGCAGCAGCAGGAAGCTGTTAGCACCTAGGCCTCAAAGGGCAAGAAGCTATGTAAGAGGGCCACTTGCGGGATTTGGGGCTTTAGTAGGTAATGTAGCTTCTGCTATATCTTAGCGGGGTGGACAGTGAGCTGGGAAATAACGTTCCTTCTTTCTACTATGCTCTAATCTCTGGCTGGTGCCTCCTAGTGGCGCAAACGGACTAGAACCCGAGTGACACAGCTCATAGTGTCCTGGGGCTCAGAGCACACAAGAGAAAGGTGGAGAGTGGACCTAAGTGGGACCCAAATTGAAGACAGGTACCACACTGGCATACATTAAATATTTGCTCTAGAACAAGAAGAACAAAACAATCTCCTAACCCCTAAGTCTTGCCATGTCACAAACTTTCTCCAGGTCTCCAATAAATCTCATACATGTGCATTGTTCTTATATGGTACTTTTTTCCCTTAATGAAAATCAAGATAAGGGGCTCAGTGCTGTGTTTAGGTTAATGCCAGGGCAGAGATAAAGAAACAACTGTAAGATTCAGAACAGAAAAGAAGACATCAGCAGAGTCAGGAAGTGAGAGCCAGAGAAGGACTTGAGGACACAAAAGCCATAGGAATTCAGAGACAGTTTTGGAAGAACATGGTGTTGGATTTTCTGCAAAATAATTCTTGTTTTGCGTTTTCTGCAAAACATGAAAGGAGATTTTGTTGAGGCAAAAGGGTAGGGATACCAAAGTCTAGCTTGCAAAACGAGCAGAATCCTATGTCAGATGCATGGAAAGAACAAACTTAACAACAAAACAGAATAACTGAGAGAATTAAAAATGTCTGAGATCCAAACTGATAGGGTGGTTTAAGCAAGGCAGAAGAATACACAAGCACATTCCTAGGGCAGGTTGCATGTAACTGGCCAGCATTCTCCTATAAGCATGGCACTGTCAAGAACTATGGTACCTGAGCTATTACCCTACTTGAGAGCTAAGAAGGTAGAACACAACAGTTTCATGGCTACTGTCAGAAGACACAGAGACTTCTGGATCAAGCCCAAGGATTTTATTTCTCATGGCACAGCCAGCAGCATGAGCATCAGCATATTTGTGCCAGGATTTTTTTTTTTTTTTTTTGCTTCAAGTCTTATAGGCCAACTTGAATGGGTCCAGTAGATGTCTACATGCCTAGTGCGTTGCATTACTAAATTTATGGAACACAAATCTTTTATAATGGGAAGTAAGCATGCTTAGCATTTGTTCCAAAAGGAGATACTATCTCTATCTTCCAAGGTTGTTCACTAGACAAATATCCAAGAAAAGATTATCTACCACAAAGGACAGTCACCAAGAAGACATGCAAGAGATCCATATAGAAGTGTGTCTCAACAGTTTACAGGGCTTGTGGTTGAGCATGAGTTTATGAGACCAGCAATGGCATGGCATTTTGCCATGATTGTGTGCCATAAATCATAATTCCTATAATAAATCTGGTCTATGTAGATATTACTAGACATACATGTATTCTATGTAGAAATTATGATTAACCCAGAATAAGAGAAAGGCAATATTCTATAATAATTTGATATCAATTTTATAGGATTTTTTTTTTTTTGAGACAGACTCTTGCTCTGTTGTCTAGGCTGGAATGCAGTGGTGTGATCTCGGCTCACTGCAACTTCCACCTCCTGGGTTCAAGCGATTCTCCTGCCTCAGCCTCTTGCCAAGTAGCTGGGACTACAGGCATGTGCCACCATGTGTGGCTAATTTTTGTATTTTTAGTAGAGACAGGGTTTCACCATGTTGACCAGGATGGTCTCAAACTCCTGATCTCAGGTGATCCGCCCACCTCAGTCTCCCAAAGTGCTGAGATTACAAGCGTGAGTCACTGCACCTGGCCGATTTTATAGTATTTAGATGTTTGTTTCATAGGTACAAAATAAAGGCTAAAAAAAGGACTGACAGGTAGGGAGGAATCATTTAGTCATTATAAACTGTCTACTTCTGCCTTAATTAAGATGAAAGAAATGCCCAAGAGGCATTCTGGGGGTTAATTATAGTGTCATAGCTGAAGTGATTTGGGCTCAAATGCTAATACAGTTTTCTGAAGAGCTGAATTGGATTCAGATGATGCCTCTTTTACTCCACTCCTGCCTATTCTTCCTAAGGCTGGTGGTCCATACTAAATTGGTGGCAACTTAAGGCATGTTTTATGACAGCAGACATCAAAAAGAAACACTCAGAAGTTAAAGGAACCCAAGATGAATCACACAGTAAACTCTGAATTAATAGAATCCTAAGTTGATGACCTAAGAACACAACTGTCTTTATTCCAAGAATTACCAGCTGTCAGGCTGCTGTTGGGATTTAACAACCCCTTTGACTCTCACAATGATTTAAAAAATTGCACTAGTTGTCAACTCTTAATAAGAAGAACAATTCACATAAAGAATCAAATTATTGACTTTCGCAGGAAAAAACCTCTAGTATACAGGGCTGATATTTTTAGATGGCAGAATTGGGGGCTGCTCATTCAGGTAAATCTAGTGATTTTTTAAATTGTGTCACAGTTGCCATTACTCTATATTGTTTCTTAAAAACAGAGGCATAATGCAAGTTACTATTTTTCATACATTTGTGCTTCTTCCTTATAGCTAACTGTAAAGTAGAAATTGCTTCTTTGATTTGACTAACCAGCTTAGTCTCTTCAGATATTTCAGTTCACAAACCCTGCTTAACCTGTTTGCTCCTGACTTTGAAAGGCAATCACTGGTACTACAGCCAGGAGTGGCTTTTACCTTGATCCATGTAATTGGGATTGGGCCAAGACTTGACCCCCTGCTGGAGGATGAAAGGATCTCCTACTGTATTCCAATATTCAGGGACAAAATTTAGGCTCCAAACTGGTTATAGAGAGGGAAAATTGGACCTGCATTTCTGGTGAAGAAGCCAACGTTTGTAATGACTGTATTCTTAGTTTTTTATTATTTTGCAAGAGATATGTACTTTGCTCATAAAAAAGAAAATATTCCCCCTGGCTCAGGTTCACTGTTTAAGTCTTGAATGAAAATCTTAAGAATCCTTCTGACTTTATTGAAGCTTTTCTGTCTTATCTTTTCATGTTTTTCCACACCTCTGATGTAATAACAGCCATGATTCTGTCAGTAGCATTCTGCTACATTCCCTAGAGTGAGTGGGAAGCTTGGATGTCGCCTAGACTTGCTTCACTAGCCATCCACCCACGTCACATCTGTCACTGGCCTTGAGCCTGTGAGCCAAGCTGAGGCACATTAGACTAATTTTGTTATCCTTAGTTCATAAATGCTTGTCCGTATCACAGTGCCTTGTTATAATCTCCCACTGATATGTAGGTGGTATTCAGCTGATTCTATGTTTTTGGGACAGACTTCAAATTTAAACTAGGACAATAGGTACAATAATTTAGAAATAAAGGCAGCAGTATTTACTTCAGAGTAGTTGCCTGTTAAGTGAGAGGTGAAGCCAGCTGGACTTCCTGGGTCAAGTGGGGACTTGGATAACTTTTCTGTGTCTAGCTAAAGGATTGTAAAGATTGAGAGGTGAAGCCAGCTGGACTTCCTGGGTCGAGTGGGGACTTGGAGAACTTTTCTGTCTAGCTAGAGGATCGTAAATGCACCAATCAGTGCTCTGTGTCTAGCTAAAGGAGTGTAAATGCACCAGTCAGCTCTCTGTAAAAATGCACCAATTGGCGCTGTGTGTCTAGCTAAAGGATTGTAAATGTACCAATCAGCACTCTGCAAAATGGACCAATCAGCACTCTGTAAAAGGGACCAATCAGCAGGACGGGGGCGGGGACAAATAAGGGAATAAAAGCTGGCCACCCCAGCCAGCAGTGGCAACCTGCTCGGGTCACCTTCCTCACTGTGGAAGCTTTGTTCTTTTGCCCTTCACAGTAAATTTTGCTGCTGCTCACTCTTTGGGTCCATGCCACCTTTAAGAGCTGTAACACTCACTGTGAAGGTTTGTGGCTTCATTCTTGAAGTTAGCGAGACCACGAACCCACGGGAAGGAAGAAACTCTGGACACAGCTGAAGGAACAAACTCCAGACACACCATCTTTAAGAGCTGTAACACTCACCGCAAAGGTCTGTGGCTTCATTCTTGAAGTCAGTGAGACCAAGAACCCACCGGAAGGAACCAAGTCTGGACACATAAGCAAGAGGCAAGAAAAGAGCTCTGTTGTGACCCCACTGTGCCAGCATAGTGAAGCTTAAAATAGTCTCTATATGTGATAAGATCCCAAGAAAATGCATGGCATGTGACACTGTTAATAGTCAAGCTTTAAGTTCAAAATCAAATAAATCTCTCTCTCTTTTTTTTTTTAATCCAAGTTGTACAAGCAACAAGTTTTAAGGGCTATCATTGTAGCCGATGTGGGATGGGGTGGGGAATCACAAATAACTCCTAAGAAGAGAAGGTGGCAGCAAGGAGCTGGGAGTAGAAAGCTCATTGGCCCCTCTATTCCAGAAAGGGCAGCTGCTTAGGCAGAGATGAAGTAATTTGGACAATCGAATAGGAAAGTCTAGGCCTGTAATTATGGTTTGGGACCTACAGAAGCCTTGATAATTAGAGAGTTTTGTGTACTAAACTAAAAGTATGAAGACTCATTCAGGGGTCATGAGAATAGACATTGGATAGTGGGTCCCAGAGCCAGAGGTGAGATGGAGATGACACACTCAATTCTGTGAATGTGGTATATGGTTGACAGCTGAATTTTTAAGGTCCATGTCAGCGTTCTTGTCTTTTAAATGCCTGGAAGCCTTTTTTGTTGGACCATTAGAGGATGGGGCTATGATTGATAAGTATACAATTTAAAATAATTTTTTTCTTAAAATTCATGGCCCCTAGCTAACATTTCAAAAATCAAATTATGTAAGATTATCTAAGGTAAAAATGTGTCAATATCTTATTGATTCATACACAAATATTGCTATCCATAACAATATGCAGCATTTAGGCAAAGAAAAAGAACTACTGGCAGTATTTTCCTAAAGAGTATGAAAATAGAAAATTAAGCTTGTATAACATTATAGAAAAAAACTCAGTTTACTGTGTTGCAACATGACAAGCAATATCTTGCCTTAAAAATAACTATATATATATATATATATATCTCCTGTTTCTTGAAAAGTGTTTCTGACATTGACATTCAAAACAGAAGTAATTTCTGTATCACTGGGCCTGCAATGGAAACATGAGAAGAGCTGAGTTGTACAATAAGAAATAATTCAAGAGCTTTCTCAAAATGTCACTTGTCTAAAGAAAGATATTTGAACCAGAATGCAAATATTTGAATGTAGGAAATGTTTTCCTTGGGAATTAAATTGTATATAAAATAATGCAGTCCTTCGTTTTCATATTTTTTTCTTTTATATTACTTAGTGCAATTCTTTGTCCACAGCAGGTGACAAATGTATGCTTGACTCTGGAGCCTTGAGTTGTTAAATTTGCAACTCCACTGTGTTTATTATTACCGTTATCATAGTATTTGCCCAGGTTATCTGCCTATAATGAAGAAGTGAATGTGTTGGGTTCAATTAACTTTAAGTGGGTTAGCTTATATAGTAATGACTTCACCAGGTGCTTTCACATATATCATGTGATTTAATATTTCTTCTGAAATAAATTATACTGTTTTGATTTTATGAATGAAGATATCAAGGTATACTGAAGCTCAACAATTTACCTTAATCACATAATAAGTAGCAGAGATAAAATTCAAACATATTTTTAAATTTCAAATCCCACACTACTTCAATCTAATCAAGAAGAGCAAAATACCTAGCTTATGCCTAGCTTATGGGCATTTTCATTCCTGTAACTCTGGTAGATACCTTAATTAATCTTGGCACATTTTCCATTAACCCAAACTTGTCTTAACAACTACTCAACACAATACTTTAGGCAAAACTTTTGGTTAATTAAATATGTCATTGAAGTTAAAAACTCTCAGTTCCAATTCTGCATGGCTACATTCCAGTTCATTTTCTTTAATGCACGGTAAATAATAACTCTTCTCGCTGAAATTACAATCAAATCACAGTTAAGGAGTGAAATATATGGTATTTACCTCCTAGAATTCTCAGAGGAAAAGCAAGGGAATAAAGAAGTATCTGAAAGATGAAAACAAGTTTTGCCTTAAGAATTCTATCTATATATGAAAATGTTAAAACAAAAATCATTGCAACTGGAAACAAAATTTCTCTCAGGGGGAAAATTGTCTTTGTTTAGGAAAACATGTATAAGTATATGGGCTAGAAGGTGAGACCTTGATTATATGGATTTATAGAAGTTAAGCAAATAAACAAAGAGAATTAGACTACGCAGGGAGAAAGGAGGAGAAAAACTGAGAGGGAATTAAACTCCAGAGGGAACAGACTCTCAAGAAAAGGAGATACAGGAGAACACGTTGAGCGTTTAAGGCATTTGTGATCTCCTTCCAATCCCAAGAGAACCTGCTGAATTTTTTGAGTGAGAGTTCTGTATCCTGTATTCTTAGATTTCACTGATTCCTGAAATTCTCATGGCCTTAGACACGGATAGTGTATTTGAGAGGTGATTCTACAAAGAGGAAGTGAAGAAACAGGAAGGGTGATAAAGGATAGGGGGGATAAAAGCATTATAAGCTGGGTATCACTCTGGAAAAATGGCATTTACTGCCTCTGGTGACCTGATAAGGATCCATATAATGCATACTTCAGAGATTTTTCACCAAAGACTAGAAAGCTAGGGTAATCATCCACCAAGCCCAGTTTCTCATGGCTTGAGTGTTATTTCCAGGGCTACTAATTCTCTGTACATATGGGTTATGCCTGTTTTGGTAGGTGGTTTGTCCTGACTGTGGAGAAGGTTTCAAGGTAGTAGAGACTCCGTGTGACCCAGAAGTGGGAAGCTGACAATGTGCATGTAACAGACCATGACAGCTATGCCAAAATCTAGTGGACCAAGAGGATGATGTAGGAGGCATCTCAATCGTCTGCTATACATTATAATTTCCCATTTTTCTCTGGACTTATATCCATTGGATTTTGTTTATTACAAATAGCAAGACTGAAATAGAAGTACCATCTAAATAAAATATTGGTCCTCTATGATTATTTGTGATTTTAAATATATATCTCTGTGGTTATATGCTTTTTTCTGTTTTATTAAAATAGCTAACCAGGTAAAGTCATATCCCTGTGGAAAAAAAAAAAAAGCGACCTAACAAATTTAATATGCTTATCTCCTCACTTTAAAAATAAATCAGCTTGATATTTTATATTTAAAGAATTATCTTAGAAAAGCCCATGAGTAGAATTTAACATGGAAAATATTCTGATATTAGAGAAATATCTATAGAAAAATGTTCTGAATTAATTAGAAGACAATTATATACATAGCATTTCTTAACTCAAAATTGTTGATGGGTAGAGCCCTTGATGATTTTTATTTTAATAATAAATTTTTAATTAGCATATCAGGTAATATGCAAAGTGACTTTAAAAGAGTTGGTAATTCTTTATTTTAATCAGGTTAACAAAGTCTATGCTTCTACTTAGATATTAGCATTTACAAATTTTTTAATATATTTCATGATTTAAGAAGACGCATACATGCAAATTAATTAATTTGAAGAGCAGAATATTGTCTTACTTTGCTTTCTGACTTGGTCAAAGGAACTAGCAGTGATAGAAGTCATATAATATATGAGTTAGATGAATTATTTTTAGGACTCTGTGAATGAACAAATAGCATTACCTTTTAACAATTCATTTCACAATATCAGCACCATACATTTTTAAATTGAATGTAAGGGCTTCTCTGCAGCATATAAATATAGAAGTTTCTTCAAATTAGTTCTGCACTTTAGTTTTAGCTTCTAATTTTAAATCTGAAAAAGTTTACATCTTTGCTTTTTAAAAAATCAGCATTCAATAAAGGTAGAGTCCAAATAAGTAGAAAATAACATTTCTTGCATTCGTATCATGAAGATGTCTACTTCTGTTTTCCAAAATGTTTCATTTTCCAGATTGAACTAATGGTTACAATATATTTTTAGATAGTTATAATTTTTTGGTTAATCAACTACATGCGTCTATGTATCTGACATATTTCATAATGTTTATAGCATTCTTTTATCACTATAAAATTTTTTTATTTCTTTTTGTGACAAAGTCTTGCTCTGTCCCCCAGGCTGGCTTGCAGTGATGAGATATCAGCTCACTGCAACCTCTGTCTCTGGAGTTTGAGCTATTCTTGTGCCTCAGCCTTCCAAGTAGCTGGGATCATAGACACTCAACGCTATACCTGGCTAATTTTTGTATTTTTATTAGAGACAGGGTTTTGCCATGTTGGCCAGGCAAGTCTTGAACCCCTGGCCTCAAGTGATCTGCCCGCCTCGGCCTCCCAATGTGCTGAGATTATAGACGTGAGCCACCATGCCCAGCTTTATTACTATAAAATTTTAAATGAATTTGAAAGTATAATTTGTAAGGAATATAAAGGATAAGTATAAAAAGCAAAATATGTAATTTTTTTAAGTCTGCATAAAAGTCCAAAAAGGTGATTATTGAGTAAAACTAAAAACAAGGTTAAATGACAGTAAGGATTAAACAAAAAGAGAAATCGAATGAAAAATCTAGGTGAATTACCAGAAAAGCATATAGAAAAATGATAAAGCTGTAAAAAAGATAATATATTTGTTCCTGTAGTTACATTTTATTTTGTCAATAAAAAGAAATAGTGAAAGTGAAAGCAACTATATTTTTATTCAATTATATTTAATTTATTCAGTACTCAATAATTTACATGCATCTGAAATGGAGCACTGTTTCCTAATTTTTACACTGTGTTAAAACAGCTGTATGAGTATTTGCTCAGTTTGGAGGTATGTATGGGATAGACTGAATAAAATATAGATTATATGATATGTGTGAAAGGTACTCTGGGGAAGTTCAGGTAACCTCTCAAATATAAAGATACCAGGACGATGTGTGGAGATGACAATTATCCAGGCTAGAATAAATAGAATAATACTAGTAGCTAAGATGAGACTTAAACATTCATCCTCTAAAGCAGTTAAAGCTGAGATTGCCATCACATTTCAAATATTTGTTTTGGATGGACAAACACAATGTAATATACATAAAGTTTACTTCAAATGGCCTCCAAAGAGCTTAAAAATAAGGAGAAAACACACTCCCATATAATTGCTAATAGAAACATACCATATGTATTCGATGCTTAGGAAGAGAATACAAACAGTAATTTTAAGTATGACCTTTTATTTACAAGTTACAAAGGCAGATGCTTTAAACTGCAGTTGTTGAATGACATTTGGCTCATTCTCATAAGCGCGTAACTCAGCTGAGCATGACAGAGATTGGTGGTAGCAGGTATTTTTTTATTGAATAATGGTTATTTTTTGTATTAGTCCATTTTCATTCTGCTAATGCTTGACATACTCATGGCTGGGCAATTTACAAAAGAAAGTGGTTTATTAGACTTACAGTTCCACAAGGCTGGGGAGACCTCACAGTCATGGAGGATGTTGAAAGGCATGTGTCACATGGCAGCAGACAAGAAAAGAGAGCTTCTGTAGGGAAACTCCTGTTTTTAAAACCATTAGATCTCATGAGATTTATTCGCTATAACGAGAACAGCACAGAAAAGACTCGTCTCATGATTCAATTACCTCCCACCAGGTTCCTCCCATGACACATGGGAATTGTGGGAGTTACAATTCAAGATGAGATTTGGGTGGGGATGCAGCCAAACCATATCATTATTTTAAAAAAGTATGAGATGGTTCAGCTGCTTTATTTTAGGTATGAGTTGATGGAATGAAAGATGATGTAAGGTATAGAGAGAAAAGGAGTGGGAACTGTAGTGGTTACTGGAGTGTAAGCATGTCATATTGCAGGCCATCATGAAAGAAACATGTTGTGGAGAATTTTGAAGGGAGGAAAGTATAAAAGTGTAGTTTGTTTCTGAAGAAGGAGAAATTAAATTTGCAATGCCTCAGACGGGTTTAAGAGGATTATGTATGGAAATCATGACTCTCTCATAACTAGATAAATATAATTATGTAAGAGAGAGGCTGAAAACAGATATTAAAAGCCCATGATAGGTTGTTTAAATATCATATAGGACTTTATTTACCTAAGATTTTGAATGCTAAAATGGTCATATTTATGGATGAAGAACATGACTCTTACAGTACGTGGACAAACTTAGTTACATAAAAAGGTTTATTAACAAACATATGCATATGTGATTTCATTTTTAACAGAGCTAATGAAAGGGAGTTTATTTTCCCCTAACAAATATTTTCAAAGGAGTTGGCTTACTTCTTGGGGTGTGCACAAGGGCTGAGGGGATTACCACCTAAAGATTATAAATGTGCAGAAGCCAGGAGATGCTGAAAGATAGATTGAGAGGGATGAGTAAAATTTATGTTTTAGATATTGTTTGATATTAAGAGGCTTTGGAGGATTCAAGTGTATATACATCTAAAATCATGATATTTCTAATATAGATCTTATTTGTCTTCTGTTCTTTGAGAATATTGCTTATTCAGGCACAAAAGTATGTGTCAATTTAACTTTTCATATTAAACACTGCCTTTCTTTCTTGGTAATATTTCTCTTGCATTTTCAGTGCCCTTAAAACCATGCCAAATAAATGGTAGCACCAATAATAACAATAACTATCATTTGTTTAGTGCTTATTCTGCCCAGGCCCTGTTTTATTTATTTATTTCTTTTCTTTATATCACTTAGTCCATAGAGGAAACACATACAAATATTTTCTGAGGTTTAAAGAGGTTAAACATTTGCTTTAAAACGCTCAGCTTGGAATTTCTGGTTCAGGAGTCCAAGCTTAGGTTGGACTCCAAGCCTGTGCTCTTAATTTATAGATCACAATGTTCTGAGTTTTAACATATTGTCAGAACTTCTCTTAATGTCTCTCAAAGTGATTAAGAAAAAATTATGTTGACTTACATTTGCAGGTTTTATTTATTGACTGCTTATTTACAATGCACTGTGCCAATTCTTTATATTCCTTATTTCATATAACAGTTAGATATAAAATAGTCACTGAGGAAGACAATGAGTTTCACAAAGATAATGGTGCAGCCAGATTATCAGTGCCTTGAACATGGAAGAGTTAGGAAAGCCATCCCAGGTTAAAGAGTGAATTTGACTCTGCCATACATTTACCTATTCACTAGGAAAATGGGAGATGATGATGATGTCAGAAGTACAATATTTATATTGCGTTTCAAGCACTTACTGCATAATTTTTATAATTATTCCACAATTAGGAAGATTATGTGTGGAAAACCATGTTTCTTAAGAATTGTGATAAATAAAATGCATAAAAATACAAAACCATTGTATATTAGCCATCAAAATGCCACCTTCAATATTCTAAAAATTCTCAACTTCCACATACTTTAAAAATGTATGACATGAATAATCACAAATCTGAACTAAAACATTTACATAAGTTTGTGAGGAACAAGTTAATATGCTTTTTATTTGGACAATTTAGAGAAGAATAATATTTTTTAAAAATGTGTACATCTAAATAGCCACATTCTCACAAAATGTAGGGTTTTCCAAGGGAATGGGGAGTATCTTAATTCTGTCAGTTACTGAGAAGAGGTTAGGATAGAGAGTTTTTAGTGCGATTTTCCATGCTATAAGATGAGTTCTGTGGGTAGAGGTGATTCAGTAATGCCTACACTTCAGATGCCTGGATTGTTGACATAGTGTGTGGACTGGTCTTCCTGCTTTGCAGTTTGAGCCTTCAAATAGCAGCCAGCATGTGTCTGTTAAGGGAAAATCAGATCATGCCACTGTTCAAATGCTCTAGGGGTTTCCATCTTACTCAGAGAAAAAGCTAAACTTTGTGCACTAACCTATGACATTTAATGAATTTTTGGTTTCCTTTCTTTCTTTTTTTTTAAAAAAATCTTCTCGTACCATCTCCCTGGTGTTCAATCAGCTATAGCCACCCTGAGGTACTTGTTATCTGTCACCTGTGCCATTGTGAGGATGCATGTGGAGGTTCCTGACTCCAGGCATTTGCTCGGCTATACTCTGCCAGGAACTCTCTTCCTCGGAGCATTTCTGCATGGCTCTCTTTCTCTTTCTTCCTTCCTTTCTTTTCCTTCATTTTCCTTTCTTTCTCTCCCTCCCTCTCTCCCTCCCTTCCTCCCTTCCTCCCTTCCTCCCTTCCTCCCTTCCTCCCTCCCTCCCTTCCTCCCTCCCTCCCTTCCTTCCTTCCTTCCTTCCTTCCATATTCCTTCCTTCCTTTCCCTCTTTCTTTCTTTCTTTCTTTCTTTCTTTCTTTCTTTCTTTCTTTCTTTCTTTCTCTCTTTTTTTATTTTTTTTATTTTTTTGAGATGGAGTCTCACCCTGTCACCCAGGCTGGAGTGCAGAGGTGCGATCTCAGCTCACTGCAACCTCTGCCTCCAGGATTCAAGCGATTCTTCTGCCTCAGTCTCCCGAGTAGCTGGGACTACAGGCATGCACCACCATGCCCAGTTAATTTTTGTATTTTTACTAGAGATGGGGTTTTGCCATGTTGGCCAGGCTTGTCTCAAACTCCTGACCTCAGGAGATCCGCTTGCCTTGGCCACCCAAAGTGTTGGCATTACAGGTGTGAGCCACTGTGCCCGGCCTCTTTTCTATTTTTGATAAAATGTCTTGCTCTCTTGCCCAAGCTAGAGTGCAGTGGTATGATAATGGCTCACTGCAGCTTCAACCTCCTAAGCGCAAGCAATTCTCCCACTCTGCCTCCCAAGCAGCTGAGAGGACAGGCATATGACACCACGCCCAGATAATTTAAAAAATATATTGTCGAGATAGGATCTAGCCATGTTGCCCAGGCTGGTCTTGAACTCCTGGCCTCAAGCGATCCTCCCACCTCAGCCTCTCAAAGTGCTGGGATTACAGGTGTGAGCAACTGTGCCCTGCCACTCCTTTATTTCTTTCAGATATTAGTAAAATGGTAGCTCATCACTGAAAATCGCCCTGTATACTTTATCTAAAATTCTATCCCTCTGCCTATTATTCCTATTGCTACCCTATTTGATTTTATTTTTCAGCACTTTCTACTGTTGAATATTCTACATACTTTACTGAATGTTTTGTTCACTGTCTGTCTTCCCCGCTAGAATGTCAACTTCATGAGGAAAAGGATTTGTGTGTATTTTGTTCACTTATTTTCCCAAGATCTAGAATAATGCCTGGGATATAATGGATATACAATAATATTTGAAGAGTACATGAATAAATAAATAATAATTAATTTATTAATTATGCCCATAATTTCCACAAAAACATATTAATTGATTTGTGCAGAAAAGCAAGCACATACTGGATACTCATGTACATGGTGATTCTAGTGATTTCTAACATATTTAAAAATGGATTAATTTTCATTTCTTATTGATGTTATTTTCTTGCTGATGCTTGTCCCGTTCTTAAGGTAGCAATTTTCAACTCACATGTAGCCCTTGCCTCTTAATGAGTTCTAGAATCTCTGGGTTGAACATTTTCCAAAATTAACCTAGGTTTGAAGGATGAAAGAAAGTTATTGGCATGAACTTTTCAATTCTCGTATCAGTCCATTTGCCTTGCTTTAAGAAAAAGTATCATATCCCAGATCTCAGCCATTTATGTCATTTAGTGGTTATAACTGATCCAGGCCCAAATGACAGTGTCCTTTTTGTGCAAAGGAAACAGTTACAATTATGTAAGTTACTGTAACAATACTTTATAATCCTGACAACAGCAACAGAAAAAGCATAAAATCTGTTCAGTAGCATGTATTAATATTCTCTCTTCATCACGGGTACTAAAATAGCATTGCAGATATGACTAGAAAGTCAATGCAAGATGTTTCAGCAATTGTCTAGATGCCTTATTTTCCTCTTTGGAGACTGTCTGTCTTTTTCTGGAAGAATTAATCATGCTCTCCTTAGTTAACTCTGTACTCGTTGTATATTTTTGTGATTAAACTTTAGAGGACGGAGAACATGTCTTACTCATCTTGGTAAGCTCCACATTAAAGAATCTGAAGAATAACTGACTTGATTAATGTTAATGATATTTAGAATAGAATGTTTAAACATAGAATCTGATTTATAATTAAATCTTTCAGAATATACTATAATTGATAATGTAATCAGCTTTGAATATTGAAAATATTTTCATAAAAACTTATGGCATATATAGTGAACCAAAAATAATTAAAAATCTACATCTTTAGAGATGAAGACTAATTTCTTTATGGTATAGATAACTGTCTATAACAATAACAACTTTTTTAGGAAGAAAAGTGTTAGAAATAGGAAGTTTAATTTACTGTGCAATGAGATGAATGATTAACATTATGCATTGAAATTCCTCCTGTTAAATTCCTTCAATGTGGTAATTGATTTATCAGCTACCTTTGTAATGGTCTAACAATACAAGATTAGCACCATCAGGGAACATGAAGTAACAAGACCTAAGCTATATATGACTCCTATTTGGCCCCTGCATTGTTATTCTTTCATAGAAAAAATAACTGGAACATGCAGGCGTACTTTACATTTCCCCTCTGTCAATCTCTGATTTCCCAAAGATTGTTTTTCATTGATCATGTTGGAAAGGAGAAAGTGTAGTCTATTAAGCTGTTAGAATAAAACAAATTGCATTGGAGTCAGGCATAGTCACAGTTCTGTGATCCCTCCCTATGTGGCATGCTACTCAGGAAGCCTCTTGCCAGCTCTAAGATTCTCAGTTTCTCATTTTTGAAATAAAAAAAACAAATAACCTCAGTTTGGAAAATCTCTGATTCTTTACTGAGACAAGTATAGCGATTTGCAGCAGGATAGCAGCCACTGCTGGTTAAGCAGTCAAGTGATGAGATAGAACTTTTATTTGTCATTATTATTTATTTATTTATTTATTTATTTTTGAGACAGAGTCTCATTTTGTCGCCCAGGCTGGAGTGAAGTGGCGTGATCTAGGCTCACTAAAACTTCTACCTCCCGGGTTCAAGCAAATTCTCCTGCCTCAGCCTCCCAAGTAGCTGGGATTACAGGCGATCGCCACCATGCCCGGCTAATTTTTCCTATTTTTAGTAGAGATGGAGTTTCACCATGTTGTCCAGGCTGGTCTTAAACTCCCGACCTCAGATGATCCACCCAGCTTGGCCTCCCAAAGTGCGTGAGCCACTGTGCCCGACCAGAACTAGTTTTTTAAAAAAGATCACTCTGGCTGCTGTGAGAAGATCACCTGTGAGAAATCCACACGGAAGCAGATAAGTGGTTAGGAAGCCACCACCATTGTCCAAGTAAATGGCAATGGTGTCTGTGATTCAACAGATTGAGGTGGATTCTAAAGGACATGGCCATACTTAAGCAACATGTGGCGTGAGATGAAGAAGAGATGTTTATGGACTGAGCAATTGCTATGTTCTAAGAGGATAAAAACAAACAGTACAAATGAGGGTATTCCCAATCACTCCCAGTTGTAGAGTGCTTATTATGTGTCAAAACACTGTTTAACATGTATTTATTAATTTAATTATCAAAACCAAACCTTGAGATAAGTACTATTTTTAATCCCACTTTACAGATGAGGCAACTGAGGGACAGAGTGGTTATGTGACTTGCCCAAAGTCAAACACAGTGGAGCTGAGAAGGGAAACTAAGTTATCTGGTTCTAGCATCCATGTTTCTTAGCCAGTGGGCAATATGACCTCACTGTGTAACATGACCTCACAAAACAGGGACAAGGGCATGTTTTCTGAGAAGGAAACCGAAATATTTAAGACATACAAAGATATTCCTTCTTATATGTGAATGTTGGCTTTAAATTAAAATAATTCATGGGGAGAGAGGACATTTACTTACTTCCCTGTTATATCCAATATATGACGTTTACTATATTCTATTCTTTTACTCTGTGAGACTAATAAGGATTCATTTATTCAGATTTATATTGTCTATGTTCATGACTAGGAAAGGGCCTTCTAGACAATGTGTCTTTTGTAAGAATTGGGTTTTGTTTTTATTTCATTACCAGGAGAATAGATATCTGAGTGGTTGTTACAGCTTACCAAATGTGTTGCACTCTTTGTAATTAGATATTGAGGCATTGAGTCTGAGTAAGAGGAGTCTCTTCTCCCATCTCATAGCGCTGTAGCTAAGCAGTCTTCTATCATAGCTCAGACATGCCAGCTGTATTCTTTTACTTCCTAATCTTCCCTTCTAGACTGTGAGATATTTTAGAGAAGTGTTTATGTCAGTTGTATCTGTGTTAGGTATATAGTAGGTTGTTAATAAATATTTGTAGGAGAAAATGGAACTTGGTGTGAGAAAACACAGATTTGCAAGTCAAATATAAATAGGCTGACAATTAACAGAGCAAACAAATAAAAAATAGATTACTAGGAGACAGAGTCTTCCAGGGGAAATAAAATAAACTACTTTCTAGGAGAATTCATCACTGCTGCACATGTTTATTTAGCTCAGTGGTGCATCAGCACTGTTAAAAAAAGCTTAATGGTGCTATTATTTATATGTTGCATACAAGTTTATAGCCATTGATCAGTTAAACTGAAGAACACCTCAACTAACTCAATTTAATTCAATAAATCATGTTAATATTAGCAGTTAATTAAGAAGCTCATTGATAAAAATAATAGCTAAAATTTTATAGTATTTGCCATATTATTTGCATATATACATTTGTTTAATCCTCATTACAACCCTATAAGGATGGTATTATTATTATTATATCCACTCTGCTGATGAGTGAAACAAGGCACAGTGGTTAAGTGGCTTGTCCAAGTTTACCCAGCCTCTAAGTGGATATGCAGAAGAGATAGGATTCAAACCCACACATAAGGCTCTGCAGACTGTTATGTTCAGCATGTGCTACACTGTTCTGTTAACATCTCGCTCTCTCCTTTAAATACAATTTTACTAAGAGCAAAATAATAAAACAGCAACAACAGAAACCACAGCAAGCACATCCAGGTCTCTGCTAAGGATGTTAATAAATTGTGTTGTTTAATGTCTCCAATAATGAAGTCACAGTGGTATCATCTCCATTTTCATATGAGGAAATTGAGGCAGAGAAGGATAAGTTAGTTGCTCTATGCTGTATAGTCTTGAGAGATAGAGCTAGAATATGAGAAGTAGAAGCAACTGTCCTCAAAGAGTCAGTAACACAGTTACTATACAAGAAAACTCAAGCCCATTAACTTTGCCTGAATGCTTTTGGGGCTGGGGCAGAAAATCACTAGATTTAGCTCTTCTGGGAAGAGTCTTATTAAGTAAGAATCCTGAGAAAGCTTTTCTAAATTTTAGCATATTTTATTTTATGGGTTTTTAAATTTTTTTTAAATTTGAGACGGAGTCTTGTTCTGTCACCCAGGCTGGAGTACAGTGGCGTGATCTTGGCTCACTGCAACCTCCGTCTCCTGGGTTCAAGCGATTCTCCTGCCTCAGCCTCCCAAGTAACTGGGATTACAGGCATGTGCCACCATGCCCAAATAATTTTTGCATTTTTAGTAGAGACAGGGTTTTGCCATGTTGCCTAGGCTGGTCTTGAACTGCTGACCTCAGATAATCCACCAGCCTCAGCCTCCCAAATTGCTGGGATTACAGATGTTAGCTACGGCACCTAGCCACTTTTCTAAATTTTAGTATATTTTAATGGCTACATAGCTAACTTACTTATGTTAGCATTCATGGATTAAATATCGCAAG
Organism: Symphalangus syndactylus; assembly: GCF_028878055.3. Taxonomy (NCBI): domain Eukaryota; kingdom Metazoa; phylum Chordata; class Mammalia; order Primates; family Hylobatidae; genus Symphalangus; species Symphalangus syndactylus. Next base: position 136,131,103 of record NC_072426.2, on the reverse strand, counting down.
GAAGTTACATTTGTTCATATTCTTTGGTAGGCATATCAGTGAAGAACTGTCTTGTTCATAAATTAAAACTGTCAGATTACTCTTACATAAAATAATGTATTAAAGATCTTTTAATTACAATAATAAATTATTAAATAAAATTGTACTAATACAATTATTTGTAAAAATTTTCCTCACTTGTTTATAAAATGACAAGAATTTTAGTGAGTTATAAGAACATGTAATCCAAGAGTTAGGGACTACTTTTTCCATTTCTTTTGTTGGGATGGTAATACTGAATTTGAGGTAACTTAATATTCTATGAGTTCACATGCTAAACACACACAAAGAAAACTAAAAGACAGAAAACAAACAAAACAAAAAATGAGAAAGAAAGAAAAATAGGAAGTACACAATATAAAAGGAAAACAATGGCCAGGCGTGGTGGCTCATGCCTGTAATCCCAGCACTTTTTGGGAGGCCGAGGTGGGAGGATCACGAGGTCAGGAGATCGAGACCATCCTGGCCAAGATGGTGAAACTCTGTCTCTACTAAAATACAAAAAAAAAAAAAAAAAAAAAAAATTAGCCAGGCATAGTGGTGCACACCTGTAGTCCTAGCTACTTGGGAGGAAGAGGCAGGGGAATCGCTTGAACCCAGGAGGCAGAGGTTGCAGTGAGGCCAGATTGCACCACTGCACTCCAGCCTGGCGATAAAGTGAGATTTCGTCTCAAAAAAAAAAAAAAAAAAAGGAAAAAAATAACTTATGACTTATCTGGAACTAGATTCAAATAGTTAAAATTGTGGCTAAACTGTGTTTAACTGGCCCAGCATGGTGGCTCATGCCTGTAAATCCCAACATGTTTGTGAAGGCAGGTGGGTGGATCACTTGAGGCCAGAAGTCTGAGACCAGCCCGCCCAAACATGGCGAAACATCATCTCTACTAAAAATACAAAAATTAGCTGGGCATATGGCATAATCCTGTAATCCCATCTACTCTGGAGGCTGAGGCAGGAGAATCACTTGAACCCAGGAGGCAGAGGCTGCAGTGAGCTGAGATCGCACCACTGCACTCCAGCCTTGGTGACAGAGTGAGACTCTGTATCAAAAAAAAAAAAGTGTTAAACCATTAAAATTCCCTATTACTTTATTTTTTTCTGTAAAGTAATATTTCTTACAATTATGATGATCAAATGGGATATTATTTTTAAAGTGTTCATTGTATAAAAGTTGTATAATAAATACTATTGTAATCATGAGATTCAATCTTAGTCCTTTATAGGATGAATTCATATTTGAATATTTCAAAATTTCCAGGTTCTGCAAATATGTTTGCACTTATATTAACTTCTTCCATAGTATGTATTTTTAAACCTATCTGCCAAGCAAAATTAGTCATTTTTTAGTAACCTCATCCCTGGATTAAGTTTCTTTCCCCTAGTATGCTTTGGAATTGTTTTCTGGCTGTCTTTTACATTTGCCTTTCTTATTTCTCCAGGCAGATGACAGCTTTCAGTCCCTGATGCATGAGAGAACAGGGGAGGCCTTCTTCCAGTGAGTACTGCAGGCATCTCTGGGAACAGCAGCTGAAAACAGGAGGGTTTTCTGGAGAATCCAAATGGCATGTGGAATGCAAAGGAATGATGATTAGATGATCTGATTGCATTCTATTCACCAATTGTTACATTCAGGAGCCATGGCATTTTCCATGTTCTGACCTTTTTGACGCCTAATAGGTGAAAAAATGTATGAAACTTATAGAAGATATATTGAATATCCAGAACAGGTTTTGGTGAGTCTTAAGGTTTTCACGTGTTCGGCATGTTACTAGTTCACACTGGAATTAAAAAAGCCTTCAGAGTTCAGTCTTTATACATTTACTGTTTAAGCCACACTAGTTTAAACATGTCGGGAGCAAGTCCATACCTTGTACTGGAACATAGTTAGAGAATATCGAACATGCTTATTAGACATAGGAGTAGTGAATATTGATTTGCTCATGCATTATCCACACCATCCATATAGTGGAAATTAGTTTTGTACAGTTCCTTTTCCACCTAGTAAAGGTGGATTTTTCTAACTTACTGAACTCTTCTGGCATTAAAAACCAGTGTTGTGATTTGCAAAAGTGTTTTATCTCTCAGATCACTCCCTTCCCTCTGCCAAGAGACTGTCAGTGATAATTAAGCCTTTAATTAGGAATGATGACAAATTATCTTGGCTGTATTGCTGTCTATATTTCTTACTGTTAGATATAGTTGATATTTTTGCTTTAAAAATGTTAATGTATTTCATGATGTCACGCAATCTATACTGTTCTTCAGTAGTTGTAACATGGTAATATTAATTACTTTAAAACTTTTTATTGGGATGATTAGAATTAGGCCAATTAAATATCTTTGAAAATAATATCTAAATTACATTATTAACTTGGCATGGTTTGAGAGAGTTGACTCTAATTTTGAAAAAAGATTTATTGTGGGTAAAATGCTATCAAACAGCATCGCATGCTACAGGGAAATCTTTTGTGAAAGGTCAAGTCAATCAATGTGATAAAAATTTATTGCTATATTATTTTAAGAAATTGCCATAGTCACCCCCACCCCCAGCGACCACCACCCTGATCAGGCAGCCACCATCGACACTGAGGCAGGACCCTTTACCAGCAAAAAGATTACAACTTGCTGAAAACCCAGATGATTGTTAACATTTTAAAACTATACAATATTTTTAAATTAAGGTATGTATATTGATTTTTTAGACGTAATATTATTACTCATTTAATGGAGAACAGTATAGTGTAAACATGACTTTTATATGCACTGAAAAACCAAAAAAAAAAAAGTATGACTTGCATTGTTCCCATATTTTGGGAATGAAACTGAACCTGCCTGAAACTGAACCTGCACTATCTCGGAGGTATGCCTGTATCACACATATTGATTTTTGTGTGTAGAACCAATCTTGCATGCCAAGGATGAATCCCATTTGATCGTGGTGAATGACTGACCCTTTACATGTGCTGTGGAATTTGGCTTTTCAGTATTTAGTTGAGGATTTTTACATGTATATTTTGGCCTGTAATTTTTTTTCTAGTAGTGTTCTTGCCTGGCTTTGGAAAACTGGATATCCATATGCAGACAGGTAAAGTTATATCCTTATCTTACATTTTATACAAGAATCAACTCACAGTAGATTAAAGATCTAAAGATAAGGTCAGAAACCATAAAGCCACTAGAAAAATATATAGGGGAAAAGCTCCACGACATTGGTCTGGGCAATGAATTTTTTGGATATGACCTTTGAAAGCACAGGCAACAAAAGCAAAAGTAGACATATGGGATTACATCAAATTAAAAAGCTTCTGCACTGCAAAAGAAACAATAGACAGGTTGAGGGGACAACCTACAGAATCAGATAAATTATTTGTAAACCATACATCTGATAAAGGGTTAATATCTAAAATCTACATGGGGTAGAGGAATAAGGGAGATGTTGAAGGATATAAAATATTAATTAGACAGGAGGAATCAATTTTGGAAGTCTATTACACAGCAGGGTGACTATAGTTAATAAAAATGTATTATATATGCAAAATTTGCTGAGAGTTCTAACCACATACACAAAAATAAATATATGAGGTAATGCATGTGCTACTTAGCTTGATTTAGCCATTTTACTATATATATATATCTAAATCAAAATATGCTGTACAACATAAATATATGCATTTTGTATATTTAAAAATAAATGAAAACACAAGAAATGACATAATGGCAATTCTTAAGCATTATCTAAGTACATTCAACTGCAAACAGGTTTCAGGGCTTCTAACTAGCTTGCAGAGATGAAACATGTCATGCTTACCCTCATTGCGTTATATTCTGTTATAATATAAATCTTCAAAACAGAGGGTAATAAGGAATATTTGCTTACCTCTAAAAATGAATACTTCCAAATAATTATCTAATTTATTAATAAAATGTATCTGCAATTAAGCTGAATTAAAAAAGTAAATGCATCCTTAAAATGATGATGATATAAAATGTCTAATTAACATTATTAACTACAATACCAACTCAATGACTATGGTTTCTAACATTTATAACCCCTTACTCTTTTTGTCAAAAATACTATCTATTCAGGGCCGAGTGTGGTGGCTCACGCCTGTAATCCCAGCACTTTGGGAGGCTGAGGTGGGTGGATCACGAGGTCAGGAGTTCAAGACCAGCCTGGCCAACATGGTGAAACCCTGTCTCTACTAAAAATACAAAAAAAAAAAAAAAAAAAAAAAACCAGCCAGGTGCGGTGGCAGGCACCTGTAATCCCAGCGATTCAGGAGGCTGGGATAGGAGAGTCACTTGAATCTGGGTGGCAGAAGTTGCAGTGAGCTGAGAATGCGCTACTGCACTCTAGTCTGGGCAATAGAGTGAGACTCCATCTCAAAATACAAACAAACACATGAAAAAGTACTGTCTATTCAAAGTTGTGCAAAAATTAGTTCTCAGTTTCCTAAGAACCTCCAAGTTCAATTTCAGTTTCTAACCAAAATTAAAATAAACATCTCTACCTTGTTTTATGTGTGTGTGGTGGGGTCAGGGGTCTTCTGATTAGGGCACCTTTAGCAGATTTTTTGATTAAAAGAAAAAAAAATAACAGTATAGGAGAGCTTTCTAAAACTCCATATCAGTCAAGTTCTATTCAGAGATAAAATCCATTTTTATCATTTCACCATCATAGGCAAAGTTTTAAGCATAATCCAACTCACAAGACAATTCTTTCTGCAGAATTTTTCTTCCAGCATTTTCGATTAAAAATTTAGCACCTATCTTCTTCTTTGCCAGAGCCTCGACAATACAATGTTCTTCTCTGAGTCATAAAAATGTATGGCACCATGTATTCGACCTGGGTGTCTGACCAAAGATAGGACAGGTATAGAAAAGAATGTGCCTAATAAGCGCATGTATCCCTGACTTAGGTAGGAAGTTTTGTTTCCGTTGTTGTTGCCTAAGGTAAGGAGTACTGGTCTCCTAATTCAACAGTATATTACCCTTTGTCTCAATCCTTGGTCCACGGGCATACTTCTAGAGTCTCCTCAGGTTAGTGACTGAATGCCGGACTGTGCTATGACTGTTACCCTGATTCACCCTTCAGAGCAGGCTTTAATCTACCAAATCTATTCTGGGATCTTTTCCTGGCTCCACTGTTTGGCACACTGACACTGTGAAAAGCTCTAGTGCATGTGAAACTAGAATCTCCATTTCTCACTGCCTTTTTAAAACCCCACCCACAATATTTTTCTTGTGGTGTCCTCACCTCTCAAGATGGAGTGAGCCCCTGCTGGTTCATTTCCTGCATCGATTTCTACCCAGAAGCTTTCATGGAATTGTAATTTTTAATTGGATTCAGAAAGGCAAAGTGTAATAACAAACTTGTAGGAGAAGCATTCTGATTGCTTTAAAAATCAGCACTCTTGCATTAGAAGTACATTAAATATTGTGTTTTTCAGATGAGGTGAATTGTGGGCAGATGGGGCAGAGAAGAGAGAAAAAATATTTTAAAACCTCCTTTAAGAAAGATGCATTCACATATCCCTGGCTGAATATAGCATGGTGGACTACTGCTTATGATTTTAGACAAATGTCATTAACCTTGTTATTTTTAAGATTCTAGTAATATTTATCTATCAATCTGTATTTGTTGTGTTATGAGCTTAAAAAAATATTTTTATTGCTTTTCTGGGCTGTAGGTAGGAAGAGCAGATAAACCACCTCAGGAACTGCTGCCCAGACTCACAAGTTTCTGCTTTTTTCCTCTTGTTCCACCTCTGTGTGATGATGCCTAGACCTGACTACTGAATAATGATAAGCTGATCCAGTCAGCTGCCAGTACCAAGGTCCCACTATGTGAGTAAGGGTACCAGTCCCATGAGTGAGCCCAGTAAGGACTAACGGAACTGTCCAGTTCACCCATGACAAAATCAGGACCAAAAAGTATTGTTTTTAGGTCCCTTACTTCTGGAATGGCTTGTTATGCAGCAATTGATAAATAAAGCATAGCATTAAACACTACCTGAAGTTATAATTTTATTTATGTGTACTTGCCTCCCACATGTAAATAGCAGGAGGGCAGAAATCTTGTATGGATTGCTTACTACTGAAATACCAGTGACGAGATCATAGTCTGGAATGTGGTACAAACCCTAATAATATTTGGTAAATCAGTAAACAAATATAAGTCTAACTATTTTGGTTCCTCAATGAAACACGTTAACAAAGAAGTGGTTCTTGTGGTCAAAAATATATAAATTTTAACCTGCTTTGATACCCATTAGACAGACATATGGCTTTGTGACCAATGTATGATCTTTCTAAGCTTTAGTTTTATAGTCTATAAAATGGGGCTAGTAATACCTATTGTGAGTATTAAATGAGGGAAGGTCTGAAAGCACCTAACAAAGTGTCCATCACATCATTTTTCTTAATAAATAATAACTGTAATAATCATGAAGCCATATACAGAGAAAAAATGTAGTGATATAATTTAATAATTTATAAAATATCTGTAAATAAAGGGAAAGCTTTGTTTGAAAAGACTCCACGTTATAGGACTTAAAAAATAGAGGAGGTCAGGTACGGTGGCTCATGCCTGTAATTCCAGTACTTTCGAAGGCTAAGGAGGGCAAATTGCCTGAGCTCAGGAGTTTGAGACCAGTCTGGGCAACACAGTGATACCCCGTCTCTACTAAAATACAAAAAATTATCCAGGCATGGCGGCATGTGCCTGTAGTCCCAGCTACTACGGAGGCTGAGGCAAGAGAATCACTTGAACCTGGAGGTGGAGGTTGCAGTGAGCCGAGATCGCACCACTGCACTCTAGCCTGGGCAACAGAGCGAGATTGTCAAAAAAAAAAAAAAAAATAGAGTAGAGCTATCTTTCACGAACAGCGATGACAATACCATCTCAAGTTTAGGTCATTACTGGGTAGCTTGCCCAATAATAACAATGTAATCACTTGTTATGTTGATAACTCCATAAATAATTTCATGCATTTGAAAGAAATGGCTGATCATGGAGCATAGCAAATCCCTCTGACTGTCATGAAGGCAGTTCCATGAGCTTGGAATTGTTAGCACAGTTCTCTATCCAACTGTGATAATGAGCCATGGACATTATAGGAAAACATATTTTGAAGTAATTTGATTTAAGGGTGTGACAGTCTCTTAATAGCTACCTCATAGTGCTTAATAGTATTATATAAGTTTGGAGATTAGGTGGCAGAGGTCTGGAATGTCCTGGCATGTAGGGAGCACTCTCATGATTTTTAGTGACTTTTCTAAAGTATTATGGCATAACCCCAACTGGCCATCAAACAAAATTAACAGAAAATCCCACTGGCAATAGCTAGAGTTAATTAGCTACAGAATATTTAATGGTGTTGAGTAGAGTGGGGACATCTGTAATTTTTATGGGAGTGATTTTGGCCATTGTAAGTTGTTATAAACAATATTGGCATTTATTTTCTTTTTTTATTATACTTTAAGTTATGGGATACGTGTGCATAATGTGCAGGTTTGTTACATAGATATACACATGCCATGGTGGTTTGCTGCACCCAATCAACCCGTCATCTACATTAGGTATTTGTCCTAATGCTACCCCTCCCCTAACCTCCCATCCCCCAACAGGCCCTGGTGTGTGATGTTCCCCTCCATGTGTCCATGTGTTTTCATTGTTCAACTCCCACTTATGAGTGAGAAGATGTGGTGTTTGGTTTTCTGTTCCTGTGTTAGTTTGCTGAGAATGATGGTTTCCAGCTTCATCCATGTCCCTGCAAAGGACATGAACTCATCCTCTTTATGGCTGCATAATATTCCGTGGTGTATATGTGCCACATTTTCTTTATCCAGTTTATCATTGATAGGCATTTGGTTTGGTTCCAAGTCTTTGCTATTGGGAATAGTGCTTCAATAAACATATGTGTTCATGTGTCTTTAGAGTAGAATGATTTATAATCCTTTGGGTATATACCCAGTAATGGGATTGCTGGGTCAAATGGTATTTCTGGTTCTAGATCTTCGAGGAATTGCCACACTGTCTTCCACAATGGTAGAACTAACTTACACTCCCACCAACAGTGTAAAAGCCTGTTTCTCCACAGCCTCTCCAGCATCTATTGTTTCCTGACTTTTTAATGATTGCCATTCTAACTGGCATGAAATGATATCTCATTGTGGTTTTGATTTGCATTTCTCTAATGACCAGTGATGATGAGCTTTTTTCAAATGTTTGTTGACCACATAAATGTCTTTTTTTGAGAAGTGTCTGTTCATATGCTTTGCCCACTTTTTGATGCCTTACAAGACCTTCTGAAGGAAGCACTAAATATGAAAAGGAAAAAGCTGTACCAGCCACTGCAAAAACATACCAAATTGTAAATGATGAAGAAACTGCATCAACTAACGGGTAAAATAACCAGCTAGCATCATAATGACAGGATCAGATTCACACATAACAATATTAACCTTAAATGTAACCGAGCTAAATGCCCCAATTAAAAGATACAGACTGGCAAATTGGATAAAGAGTCAAAACTCATCGATGTGCTGTATTCAGGAGACCCATCTCATGGGGAAAGACACACATAGGCTCAAAATAAAGGGATGGAGGTGTATTTACCAAGCAAATGGAAAGCAAGAAAAGCAGGGTTTGCAATCCTAGTCTCTGATAAAACAGACTTTAAACCAACAAAGATCAAAAAAGACAAAGAAGGGCATTACATAATGGTAAAGGGATCAATGCAACAAGAAGAGCTAACTATCCTAATTATATATGTACCCAATACAGGAGCACCCAGATTCATAAAGCAAGTTCTTAGAGACCTACAAAGAAACTTAGACTCCCACACAATAGTAGTGGGAGACTTTAACACCCCCTGTCAATATTAGATAGGTCAATGGGACAGAAAATTAACAAGGATATTCAGGACTTGAACTCAGCTATGGACCCAGTGGACCTAATAGACATCTACAGAACTCTCCACCCCAAATCAACAGAATATACATTCTTCTAGCACCGTGTTGCACTTATTCTAAAATTGACTATATAATTGAAAGTAAAACATTCCTCAGCAAATGCAAAAGAACAAAAATCACAACAAACAGTCTCTCCGACCATAGTGCAATCAAATTAGAACTCAGGAATAAGAAACTCACTCAAAACCATACAACTACATGGAAACTGAACAACATGCCCCTGAATGACTACTGGGTAAATAATGAAATGAAGGCAGAAATAAATAAGTTATTTGAAACCAATGAGAACAAAGACACAAGGTACCAGAATCTCTGGGACACAGCTAAAACTGTGTTTGGAGGGAAATTTATAGCACTAAATACCCACAAAAGAAAGCAGGAAAGATCTAAAATAGACACCGTAACATCAAAATTACAAGAACTAGAGAAGCAAGAGCAAACAAATTCAAAAGCTAGCAGAAGACAAGAAATAACTAAGATCAGAGCAGAACTCAAGGATTTAGAGACATAAAAAACCCTTCAAAAAATCAATGAATCCAGTTAGTGGTCTTTTGAAAAGATTAACAAAATAGATAGACTGCTAGCCATACTAATAAAGAAGAAAAGAGAGGAGAGTCAAATAGACATAATAAAAAACAATAAAGGGGATATCACCACTCATCCCACAGAAATACAAACTACCATCAGAGAATACTATAAACACCTCTGTGCAAATAAACTAGAAAATCTAGAAGAAATGGATAAATTCCTGGACACATACACCCTCCCAAGACTAAATCAGGAAGAAGTCAAATCACTGAATAGACCAATAATGAGTTCTGATTGAGGCAGTAATTAATAACCTATTAACCAAAAAAAGCGCAGGACCAGACAGATTCACAACCGAATTCTACCAGAGGTACAAAGGGGAGCTGGTACCATTCCTTTTGAAACCATTTCAATCAATAGAATAAGAGGGAATCTTCCCTAACTCACTTTATGAGGCCAGCATCATCCTAATACCAAAACCTGGCAGAGACACAAAAAAAGAAAATTTCAGGCCAATATCCCTGATGAACATCGATGTGAAAATCCTCAATAAAATAACGGCAAACCGAATCCAGCAGCACATCAAAAAGCTTATCCACTATGATCAAGTCAGCTTCATCTCTGGGATGCAAGGGTGGTTCAACATATGCAAATCAATAAATGTAATCCATCACATAAACAGAACCAATGATTATCTCAATAGATGTAGAAAAAGCCTTTGATAAAATTCAACACCCCTTCATGCTAAAAACTCTCAATAAACTAGGTATTGATGGAATGTATCTCATAATAATAATAATATGACAAACCCACAGCCAATATCATACTGAATGGAAAAAAGCTGGAAGCATTCCCTTTCAAAACCGGCACAAGACAAGGATGTCCTCTCTCACCACTCCTTTCTAACATAATATTGGAAGTTATGCCAGGAAAATCAGTCAAGAGAAAGAAATAAAGGGTATTCAATTAGGATGAGAGGAAGTCAAATTGTCTCTGTTTGCAGATGACATAATTGTATATTTAGAAAACCCCATTATCTCAGCCAAAAATTTCCTTAAGCTGATAAGCAACTTCAGCAAAGCCTCAGGATACAAAATCAATGTGCAAAAATCACAAGCATTCCTATACGCCAATAATAGACAAACAGAGGGCCAAATCGTGAGTGAAATCCCTTTCACAATTGCTACAAAGACAATACAATACCTAGGAATACAACTTACAAGGGATGTGAAGGACCTCTTCAAGGAGAACTACAAACCACTGCTCAAGGAAATCAGAGAGGACACAGCCCAATGGAAATACATTGCATGCTCATGGATAGGAAGAATCAATATTGTGAAAATGGCAATACTGCCCACAGTAATTTATAGATTCAATGCTATCCCCATCAAGCTACCATTGACTTTCTTCACATAATTAGAAAAAAACTACTTTAAATAAGAACTTTTTTGGTTTCATATGGAACCAAAAAAGAACCCGTATAGCCAAGACAATCCTAAGCGAAAAGAACAAAGCTGGAGGAATCACACCACCTGACTTCAAACGATACTACAAGGCTAGGGCAACCAAAACAGCATGGTACTAGTACCAAAACAGACATATAGATCAATGGAACAGAAACAGAGGCCTCAGAAATAATGCCACACATCTACAACCATCTGATCTGACAAACCTGAAAAAAAAGAAAAAAAAAAGCAATGGGGGAAGATTCCCTATTTAATAAATGGTGTTGGGAAAACTGGCTAGCTATAACACCTTATATAAAAATTCACTCAAGATGGGTTAAAGACTTAAATGTAAGACCTAAAACCATAACAACCCTAGAAGAAAACCTAGGCAATACCATTCAGGACATAGGCATGGGCAAAGACTTCATGGCTAAAACAACAAAAGCAATGGCAACGAAAGCCAAAATTGACAAATGGAATCTAATTAAACTAAAGAGCCTCTGCACAGCAAAAGAAACTATCCTCAGAGAAAACAGGCAACCTACAAAATGGGAGAAAATTTTTGCTATCTATCCATCTGACAAAGGGATAGTATCCAGAATCTGGAAGGACCCTAAACAAATTTACAAGGTATTTATTTTCAAGTCATTTTTCTTTTCAGAAAGTGAAGTAAAAGCCTTTGTATTTTGGTTTCCTATTGTTCTTACATTTCCATGTCCAAACTACCTACTGTGTAATGTCCTGTAAGTTACATTAGCTTTGACATTTTTTGAAGTATTAGCTATTAATATAATTTTAGTGTACTGAGTATTGAGAAATATAGTAATTTACCCTTACTATAGTAATTCATCCCATGGGGGATACATCCCAAGACCCCCAATGGATGTCTGAAACTGCAGATAGTACTGAACTCTATGTACACTATAATTTTTCTTATAGATACATACCTATGAGAGAGTTTAATTTATAAATTAGACATAGGAAGAGATAAACAACTAATAATATAGAAGAAATATAACAACATATTATAATAAATGTTTTGTGAATGTGGTCTCCCTCTTTTCCTCAAAATGTCTTATCGTACTGTACTCACCATGGACCACGGTAGACCAGGGTGAACTGAAAACTGTGTAAAGTTAAACCACGGATAAGGGTGGACTACCGTATCATTTTTCAGGACTTCATTTAAGAAATCCAATTTTCATATTTGTTTATAAGAGTTGGTGCAAATACCCTATATGTGAGGAAAAAAGCTTAACACTTGGTGTTCATAAATAAACGGGAAAATTAAGAAGAAATGCTTTCATTGTTCTTTTCCACTTTTAGCATTCCATTTCATTTAGAACAGTTGTTTGGGGTAAAGTAAAGGTCAACTTTAATGTGATAACTGAAAACCTTTCCTTAGAAATAGTATAATTATTTATTAAAATAAACTGCCAGGGCTTCCGGTGATTTAGTATTAAATATGTATGTTAAAAATAAGCAATAGATGTAGCTAAGTTCTATTCAGATTTCTTGTGTCCTAGCAGCTTCCTAAGATAACATCAGTGTGTAAAGAACTGTGAGGAGTCTGACATTTCACTCTCTCTGAAAGCTAACAAGTTAGCCTGCCATAGTTTCATAGATGCTGTAGAAAACACGACTCCCTTTTTAGAGAAAAAAGACCCTACATTATCTATGGCACAGGCAATAGCCAGAATATCAGCATTTGTCTCAGCTACCTGAGTTCTAATACACACAGGGTAGTATAAAGAGGACCAGATGGAACCTGCAAACACAGTAGGTTGCATTACAAAACAGGAATTCTGAGTTCAGGAAATCCACATCTTTTAGAATAAACAGTACGCAAACCTGTCTTTTGCTCTGGAGGGTAGACAAACATCTTTTAGAAGGTAGAGCCTCTACTTGCAAGATGTACAGAAAGGTGATACCATGGAGGATTGTCTCTCAACATTGTGATGGCCACTTTCTCTCTTCACTTTCTTCAATTTAACTAGTAATTACAAAGCTAGCTTGACTTTTAATTTTTAAAATATTCTTCAATATTTATCCATAATAAATACTGCATAATAAGAGTTTTTCAGGGGCACACAAGTTTAACTAATTGCCAATACTTCCACTTGTTAATTTATTCAACAAAAGTAATAAGCACATGCTAAGTACTGAGCATAGAGTATACAGTGCTGAGTGAAGTGGTTTATATCCTCATGGAGTACAGATTCTATCATGACAAATGTGTAATAAACAATGAAGCAAATATGTAATTTTAAGGATATATTACATTTTTTGCTTTTAAATAGATTTTTATTTCGAAAAATAACACACAGAGCATCTACCATGTTCTTTGGAGGCATGGCCTAGGGTAAGCTACTTGCCAGGTAAGGGATCTGACTTTCCTGAGACCACCATACACTAAGGAAGCCCAAGGTAGCCTGTTATCCCAGATGTGTGTGAAGAATCCATCTTGTATGGTCTATATAGTCAAGCTTTAAATTATTCCAACTCCAGCCTTCATCTGGCTACAACCATATGAAAGACCCCAAGCAAGAGCCACCCAGTTAAGCCCACCATCCCACAGAACCATGACAAGTAGTTGAGTCTGGGATACCATGCATCTTTGGCTCCTGTGGCTCTGACAGTTTCTCAGACTCTATAACACAGACAGAATGATAGAAAGATCATTTGAAATCAGATGGTTCAAGTCTAAACCAGACTTGGCATAATTAAAGACCCCAGGAACGGAAGCCACAGGAAAGTACAGACGTCTTGCTGAACCCTGAGATGTATGTCCCATGCTCTTCCATGACCAGAAGCGTGCCTGCAGGATGCAGCCCTCACTGGGATCGCAGTCCCCATAGTAACTCTAGTTGAAGGCCGACAGGGGGTCACACATGGACTGAAATCAGGACACGTCAGTTGTAGAAGTTCAAGTGTGAATCTGGAATGTGGTGAATTTTTTCCTCAGCTTTTCTTTATTGGGAAGTTAACTACTTCCACATGCCAGAATGGTGACTTTGTAATTATACTGTCTAATTTTTTAAAAAATTATTTTTCAAATTGACAAATGAAAATTGTTTATATTTATGGTATACAATGTGATTTTTAATATATGTATATGTTATAAAATGAATTAAATTAGTTAATATACTATCACCTCACATACTTACACCTTTTTGCGGTGAGAGCATTTAAAATCTATTCTTTACAATTTCCAAGGACATAATACATTATTATGAAGTATAGCCACGATGCTCTACATTAGATCTAACTAATTTCTCCTGTCTAAATAAAACCTTGAACCCTTTAAGTAACATCTCCCCATTCCCTCCCCACACTCCAGCCCCTGGTAACCATCATTCTACTCTTCATCTCTATCATTTTTACTTTTTTTAGGTTCCACATAGAAGTGACATCATGTAGTATTTGTCTTTTGGAGCCTGGCATATTTCACTTAGCATAATGTTCTCCAGGTTCATCCATATTGTCACAAATGACAGGATTTCCTTCTTTTTATCACACTGAACAGTATCCCACTGTGTATGTTAAACCACATTTTCTTTATCTATACATCCAGTGATGAACACTTAGACTGATTCTATGTCTTGGCTAGCTATTGTGATTAATGCTTGTCCAGCTGTTGTGATTAATGCTGCAATAAACATGGGAGTGCAGATATCTCTTTGACATATTGATTTTATTTTCTTTAGATATGGACCCAAACGTGCTTATTTCATTTTTTTTTTTTGAGATGGAGTCTCAGCTCTGTCGCCCAGGCTGGCATGCAGTGGCACAATCTCGGCTTACTGCAAGCTCTGCCTCCCCAGTTCACGCCATTCTCCTGCCTCAGCCTCCCGAGTAGCTGGGACGACAGGTGCCTGCCACCATGCCCGGCTAATTTTTTGTATTTTTAGTAGAGATGGGGTTTCACCGTGTTAGCCAGGATGGTCTCTATCTCCTGACCTCGTGATCTGCCCGCCTCGGCCTCCCAAAGTGCTGGGATTACAGGCGCGAGCCACTGCGCCCGGCCACGTGTTTATTTAATTTTTAATAAAATACATCAAAGTACAGAAAGCCTAGAAAATAGAAAACATTTATTCTAAAATTATTTAATTCCACAAAACTTGACTATGTTTAGTGTTTTTCCATATGTATACATACTTTTACATGTTTCCAATTATAATACTCAACATTCCATTTTAATATTATGTTTCCGTGCTGTTACATAATTATGATTATTTTAATAATAGTATAATTTTCCACAAAGTTAATTACCATAGTTTGTCTAATGGCTTAGCTATTGTTGATTGTTAGGCTGCTACCAGTTTTGTTTTCTATTAGAAGTAATGCTATAATGCACATCTTCATAAATTTAAAAAAATGAAGTTAAAAAGTACAAACCTTTTTGCAACTCTATGTACAGCATTAACATTTCATGAAACAATATAAAATCATATATTATTTATGTATGAAAACATGAGTGGAATAAATTTAGTCCATTACATAAATTTAGTCAATTACACAAAACCCCCACACATATAAAAAGAGCATCAAACAATATGTGCAGTCTGATAAATTACTACGAACCACACATCTATGTATGTACTATTGAGGGCAAATGTGTCTTTCTGTATAACCTTTTAAAATGACACTTTCCTTTTTCCTCAAAAATCACCACTATCTTAACATTCATGATTCATCATTTCCTCATTTTGCTTTGTTCTTTTATCATTTAGTTTTCTCTACCTAAAATTTATAGTTTTGCTGTGCCAATTTTTGAAATATACATAATGGAGAATCATAGAGTACACATTTTTTTTCCTTTGCGTTTCTAAGATTAATCCATGTTGTTGCAGGCAGCTGCAGTTCCTTCATTTCATTGTTATGTAGTTTTAAAAAATTATCTAATTGTGTCATATGACATTTGTCCATTCTGCATTGGTGATTTTGGAAATTGCTTAACTATTATAGCTATTACGGAAAATTCTGACCAGAAGATTCTTTTTCCTACACTGAATTCTGAGTTGCATCACTTGGTGCAGTGATTTGGCTGACAGGTATTTTGCAAAATAATCTAAGAGATGAAGTGGTGGGATATTAGAATTTTGAAGAAAACCTGAGACTTAAGTAAACCAAGGGTAAGTTTCCTCACAATTAGAGAAAGTAAAAGGACTTTTAACGAAAAACTTCAAAAGGTCAATTTATTCTGTGAGATTCTGTAAAAATTTTCTTTCTATTCTAAGTTCTAGGTGCAAAATTTTACAGGTTGGAAGAGAAGACCAGAAAAGCACTAGCATTTGAGAATGACAGCATTTGAGAGATGAATTGTTTACAAAGAGAATGCTGGCCATTAGATCACACTGGTTGGTCTACAACTTTTACTCCTTGTATTCAAGTGTATATTTCACTGTTCTTCGATGCTATCCGATGTATCCAGTTCCTTATTTTATGGAAATTTCTTTTTTAAATTTCAAAAACTCACCAATGAGTATAGGAAATTGTAAAACTCTTTTGCTATGTCAGTTAAGTTAATTCATAGGCATTTCAATTATTTTAGTTACAATGATTCAGAGATGGAATAAGGCTGATAAGAATCTCTTAGAAGGAAAGCAGTATTTATTCCCTTGACCCTCAAATTCCCAATGAATTTGAGATAGATTGCAAGCACAATGCATATAATGAAATACTAAAAAGAAAGTAGAAATATAAGAAATTTAGCCTAGAAGAATGTACAAGATCCAGTTATAGGTTTTGAATAATTTCTTATCTCTAGGTTTTTCTCAAGGCAAAGGGGAATGTTTTGCATTATGTGGAACAAATTACATACTAGAAAATGGAGAGCTGGCAAAGGAAAATGTCAGAGGTAGCAAAGATAGAATTCTGTTCCTAGAGTCCAATATAAGTACAATTTGGGAGTAATAAAAAGAAGGAACAGAAAATAGAAAGGTGTCTATACCGGTGACACTTAACAAAGAGGCAAAGTATGATTTAGGTTCCACACTGTTCTAAAATAAAATGGATGCTAAATTCATTGAAAACTCCACAATCCCAATCTCACAATATTCTGAAATGAATAGCATTTCAATTGTGAGATCCACAGTCTCAAACCCAAAAATATTTGGTACTATTCATGTGCTCAAAGGAAAAAAATATAAGGAGATTAGTGAAAGTGGGGCCTCAGCATGGCAAAACAATGAAGCAAAATGCTAACATGCTGTGTATTTTAATTTCCATTCTAATTCTCTTCTTTTTCTAGTTTGCTTTTCTCTCCTTAACAGAAAATGTAGGTTCCCTCTCCTCATTAGACAGATCTATGAAGCCTAAAATATTGCTATTCTAAAAGCTGCTAAAAGCAAAAGGACAACTACCCTTAATCACTGGGGGCAGCACTTTGGAGACTGTCAGATCACACCACTGAGTCTCACATCTCATCTGTAAATGGGTAGAACGGTAGTACTGGCTCAGCATCTCTATAGATGGGTTCTGGTTCAATGAATGAACTAGGAGAACAGCTAATTCGGTCTGTGAGAGGGACTTTATTTTTTTTTTCTTTCATTAGGAATAATTTATGTTTAACACACAGATCTACCTTTTTCTCATACAAAACAGGTCAGCTACTGCATAAAATGATAAAGGGATTGTTTCTAGATTGGGAAGTTGATGAATCTGACTCCTAGTGATGACTTACTCTATAACTTGGACTTGTGCTAGTCAGCCTCTATCCCTTTTCTGTTTCCTTTTCTCTTCGATGAACATATATCATTAAGGGGGAAAACTTAATAGGAAACATGCCAGCTCTCTATATTAATTTTCTGTAGCTGTGTGAGCCAGTGTTTTCAGATTTTAGGGACAGATTTGTATTCAGCAGAAAAGAATATCAAGATTTCTCTTTAATTACGCCCATGTCTGTGGAAAGGAGATGATGTTATACGATCGCCATGTGTTTTTCTGACAAGATGACTTCCAAGGTTCTTTATTCTGTGACTTTCAAGTTTTGCTTTGGGTCTTTTTCTTGTATAAAATAATTCACTTTTGATGTTTCTTTTCTCTAGTGATTTTCACTGCTTTATTAAAAAAAAAACTGGATGTGAGATCAGTTGCAGGAAATCTGGATCCTTTTTCATGAAACATTAAAATTTTCACTAAGTGTTGGCCTGGCACAAAGCATGCCTGTAGTGGTGCTACTAATCTCCTGTGCTTGATTAGTCACCAAGACAGCTTGAGGCTTAACTCTTATTAAGATTCTTAGAGGATGTATTTAACAACTGCCTGTCAGTTTCTTCTACCAAACATCCAGAAAGTTGAGAAATGCTAAGCAATATGTATGGTTTAATCATTTATAGTGTGATGAAAATAGTGAAAATTTATGACCCACTTATGGGAGAATAGACTACATATACTAGCAAAATATACCACAAAGGATTATGGTAAATGAAACCATGAAAAGTACCCCTTCTAAAAGCTTGTGATGTAAGGACGGTTCCTGACATGCTTAATCCCAACTAATGTCCAACAGCCAACCTCCCTACTTGCTATGCTAGACCACAAAGCTGCCATGCTTAAGAATAGAAACGATTTGGCCCGGCGCAGTGGCTCACGCTTGTAATCCCAGCACTTTGGGAGGCCGAGGCGGGCGGATCACGAGGTCAGGAGATCAAGACCACGGTGAAACCCCGTCTCTACTAAAAATACAAAAAAAAAATTAGCCGGGCGTGGTGGTGGGCACCTGTAGTCCCAGCTACTCGGAGAGGCTGAGGCAGGAGAATGGCGTGAACCCGGGAGGCGGAGCTTGCAGTGAGCCGAGATCGCGCCACTGCACTCCAGCCTGGGTGACAGAGCGAGACTCCGTCTCAAAAAAAAAAAAAAAGAGTAGAAACGATTTGTCTCAGCCTCAACCAAACAAAGCAACTCCAAAATTTTTTTTTTTTTTTTTTTTTTGAGACGGAGTCTTGCTCTGTCGCCCAGGCTGGAGTGCAGTGGCACAATCTCGGCACACTGCAAGCTCCGCCTCCCGGGTTCAAGCCATTCTCCTGCCTCAGAATTTGCCTCAGGTCACAGCACAAACCTGTGTGTTTTGAGCTTTCATTTTCCATCAAAAGACTGTTCAAACACAATTTCCATTGCTCTATTTAACTTGTTGACACTTAGCGTTACTTATCTTTTTTCTCACTCTGCCTGCCAGTATAACATTATTCCTCTGACTCCAACCTTCCACTTCTGTTTTCTCTCATAATCTTTGTGTCTGTTTCCTTTACCATGTTGCTAATTATTCAGTGCTCATACTAACCATAAATATAACTGGATTCTCCTCCAACTTCCACAATTCCTATAGCTTAATTAAAGTCCAATTAAGAAGAGACTTCTTTCTCTCACCATCTAGGTTGAACCTCATTTCCATTATTTTACTAGTTACATAGCTTTGGAGAGACTGCTTAACTTTATGGGCTTACAGATCCCCTTCTGTTAAGTATGTATGAAAGTAGTATTCATAATGTTGTTATGAGAATTAAATATGTTAATATTTCTCAAGTGCTTAGAACAGTTTGTGAGACACAGTGTTTTGTTAACTAACTGAAAATGAAGTAACAGCCTAGCTACCTCTGTGTAGGCAGTACAAGTTGGTGTTTTTCTCAGTAAAGTCTTTTATTATCTAAGAAGGTCACTTCTGCTTCTTTTTGTCTCTGCATTACAGAAAATCACTGATTCACTCATCATTACTCACTGATTCTTTGGTATCTGCGTTGAAGACTTTCTTTGACTTTCAAGTACGTCCGTTATTCTGGATTACAGAATCCATACAGAATCACTTCTTCACGCTGGTTTCTCAATTCCCCTCAACTACAATAATCTTCCCACTTCACCTCCACTAGCTATACACAAAGAATGACCGTTGTAAAAGAGTTTGTAGTTTGCGAACTACATAAAAACACCACACAAGAGGGTGATCAAGGACTGAAATCCACAAGGGCTGAATTGATGAGGAAAAACTTCTCTCCTTAACTGGGTCTTTGACCCATGACTATACTCAGTATTGTTCTGTCATTCAAATGTATTAGTCGTCTCAGACCAATAGCTTTGAATTCCCATTATCGTACTGCAATATACTGTGCTCCTGGATTATTCTCAACCCTTGTTGTTCTTCCTTATTCATCAAAACCTTCTTTATATTACTTCCCTTCCAATACAGATTTGATATCATAAATTGATATCTATACCGAAATTCTCCAAGTCTCTGTTATTAACATTCATCATCTGAATCTCAACTGTTACCTAATAAAATTGACTACCTTATCCATATTTGTACCTAAATAGCTAATAAAGACTGGTGAATCTTACACATTAGGGCACACTGGTGCCAATATAAACTCATGGACATTAATCTCAGAACTTCACTTAATGTTTCTTTATAATCAATTAATTATTTCTAAGTGGTCCTCACTTCTATGCTCCATATTTACTATAACAAAGTTTCTCCATATTCTCAAACTGCAAGCCTCAGACATATCTTTGCCTCCTAGTTCAGTAAGAAAAAAAAATAGAAATTACCTTGCCTCATCACAACAAACTATTACAAAATCTTAAATATTAACATATTTTCTCTATTCTTCTGTTACAACTAGAAGTTATATTTCTTTTTTGCTATAACCTGTAATCTCCCCACTATACCATTAGTCCTTGAGCACAGTCTCGTTTTTCTATTTCAGAAACTTTGACTACTGTCCTTTCATGACCTACCATTTTCTCTGCCTTCAATCTTTCCATTAGAATATTATTAGTACATTTCTATCTGTTTTACACTTATTGCCCATCCTATGTCATTTCAGCTACTTGACATTCACAGATAACTTTTTGAAAGAGTTTTATATACTCTACATTTTGTTATATCCTATTAACCACTCAAACATGATGAACGGCTTTTTGCTCTCATTATTTTGCTTAAATGGACTGAGGTAAAAAGTTACATTGATGCTATTTTGTCTAGTGGACATCTTTGCAGTTATCATATGGCTTCATCTTTCAGCTGTTTCCAATGTCTCCTTCCTTCTTTTCTTACTTGATTTATACCATGCTCTCTGAAGTACCTTCACAATCTTTATTTTTTTTTTCTAAATCATTGCTAAATGTTGAAACTTCTCATTACTCTGTCCTGAACTCCTTTCCCTCACTGCTCTGTCTCTAGGATAAGATGATGATGATCCAACATTTACTGAGCGTTTATTTATTGCCAGGCACTAGTCTATGTACTGAATGTACTTTAACTAGTTAAATCCTCTCAACATGTCCATAAGTTATTCATTATCATTATTCCTATTTTTAAAGTTAGAATACTAAGGCACAGAGGAGTTAATAAACTTAATCAAGATAATTCAGATGATACATGTCAGGTTCAAGATGCAAATCTAGTCAGTCTAGCGCTAGAATTTATGTCTTACACTATTTTCTTAAAATGATGTGCTATAGAAACTTAGACCTCACCCATTTCCAGGGTTTCTGTTTTATCTAAGTATTGATTGTTTTTGTTTCTACCTCTTCGGACTAGACACATTTATTAAGGTCTTTTGAATATTACATGACCAACTCAATGAAATGCATCCAAAGCTTAATTCATGTCTCTACCCGTACCTCTCAATATTCTTAATCTCTACCACTCTATTGTCTATACAAGACAGCTTCATTACTAGAAGGTCAAGTTAAATTTCTAAGAGTTATTCTTGTCTTACTCTTTCCTACAACTACCATTACCCAACAAATCAGCACATTCTGCTAATTTTACCTTCCCAGTGTTTTTTGAAAACATCCTTTTAATTCCATTCCTACTGCCACATCTTCAAGCCAGCTATCTCTGTGACTTATTGGAAGTTGCAGACTTATTGGAGTAGCCTCCTGAGGTTTCAGTTTCTACCTTTGGTTTCTTATAGTAATTTTTTTCAAAGAAGCCAGAGTAATGTTTTTAATATGGAAATATAGTAATGATACTGCCAGTTAAAAGTTTTAATTATTCTATTTCCATCAGCAGTGGGTTAGACCACTCCTGGGCTCTGATTTATTACATGGCTTAACCCATTCTTTAGGTGGCAAAACTTTTTTTAAAAAAGTATGTAAATAGACAAAATGTAATGCTTGCTTATATTTCAGTTGGAAGTAGCAACTAATTATATATAATAAAAAAGACAAAGATTATCATATAGACTTTGAAATTTGTTAGTTGATATATATTCATTTGAGGTATTAATAGTCTAAAAAGTTGAATGCATAACTTAGATGCAATTAAAAGTACCATATGAAAATTGGCATAGCATGTTTCAGACAAACGAACAGTTTTACCATTAAAATATTACTCCATAAATCATTGTAATGGAATCACAAGAAAAGGCCAATCCAAGAACATATTTCCTTTATAATTCTAACACTTAAAATTAAACAGGAACATTGTGTTACATAAGCCAATATTGGGTAATTTGTCTCTAAAATGAAGAGCACTTCGACTCTGTAGAATAACTGGCCTAGAAATTCTACATCCTCTTGAAAGCACTCTATATATGCAATGGAGGAATCGGGAAAAGGCTAACAATTTGTACTAAAATCAACAGAATTATAAGTCTAGGACCTGGAAGAGGTCCTAGAGGTCATTTTTTCCAAGCTCTTCACATTGCAAGTGAAAATAATGAAATAGAGAAAACTTTCCTTCATGAAGATGCATTTCTGGCAAGTAGTAGAATTGGTTAGAGTCCCAGCATATTGACTTATAAACTAATGCTCCTTTTTCACCACTAAGCATTTGACTGAGCCAGATTTTAGCAATGATAGAATATACATTAATGTCTTATTTACATGTATAGAATGCTGAAGTATACATTTTATTCATTGATTTAGCAAATATATGGAGAATTTGTCAATTAGCAGTTTTACAAAGTATGATGTTTTATACAACATGAAGTGAATAGACGAGTAGATCTTGAGGGCATTCAGACACTAAACAATTTAAAAACATGGAAAATGTGACATTGAGAAACATAAAAGTGCGAAAGACATGTCTATGATTCATTCTGGACAAGCTGATGGGTGATAAGCAGTAAGACTTGACCATTTAGAGAGTAAGGAGAAAGGAAACTCATTACTTGTGATTTATTTTTAGAATTATTCTTTGAGGATGTGAGATGTCAGAAAACATTTGAATCAAAGGGTACAAAATTCTTGGCCAATGAGGAAAGAGATTATAAACTGTGACAAAAATATTATATTTGCCCCTTTAACCTCTCCCAAATTTTCCTCAACTATGGAAGAGTGAACTAAATTGATGACATCAGTGAGATCCCACACACTCTGGCTTCTGATTGGGTTGGGTAACCTGGAAATACTGGAAGAAATCTAAGGGAGAGAAGATAATGAGCATATTTGAGAATAAGGTAGTTTTTCCCTAATTTTCACTAGGTAGGGTGGCTGGCTGCATCCATCAGCAGAGGGCCACTACCTCTCCTGAGGTTACCTGACCAGTGTAACATTTTTCCTTTCTGGGTTCAGAAAAGCTCTCCTTCTATTGTTCCCTAATGCCTAGGGTGTTAGTATCTCTGCAGCTATTAGTCCTGTTTTCTTCATAATCCTTTATGGTTTGAAAGGATTATGCTCTAACCTCTGTGAGCATATCCTTTGCAAATGCCTTTTTCTTGATATATCTCAATTTTACATATCCCATTTATTTCCTACTGGCCCTCTGATGGACACAGTAATTGTCACTCGAAGTGATATTTAGAAACTGGTCTTTAAAATGAGATCCCGCAGTTTTGTTTGTTGTATATTTAAGGAGCACATGATGACTTCCTTGCCAGAGGAAAATGAGACACAGGTAATTCATTGCATGTAAAAAACCATAGTTATCCAAGTGCTCACTAAAGGGACATGGGATAAAGTGCATGCAGAAAATGAGGTTTTGGAAGAAGTGGCTATGACAGTTACATGGGGTGCAGAAAAGAGAAATCATAACAGGCTTAAGATTTCTATCCTTAATAGGCTTGCTTGCAAGATTTGTTCTTGGCTGAAATGTGGTTTTTCTGATTTGGGGAATGATTCTCACCATTCCCAGAACTACTTAGAGTAACTTATTATGATTATACTCTTTGTACACATAATACATTTTATGTTGAACACTTGATTTCCTTTGGTGGTCTGAAATTTTGGTATGTGCTAGGAAGCAAGTACCTATGTGATTAGCCCCCAGTTCAAACCATGCAAACTGAATATCTATTGAGCTCCCTGGTAGACATTTTCTACTTGCTGTCACAAATCATGTGAGAGGAATTAAGCAGTTCCAGTGTGACTCTGCTGGCAAAGTGCTCTTGGAAGCTTGTGCCTGGTTTCCCCTGCTCTTCACTTATTTTGCCTTTCTCTTTGCTTATTTATCTTTGTATCCTTTTGTTCTAATAAATCATATCATAAATATGACTCTTTGCAAGTCCTAAACTTCTCCTAGTAAATCAGTGAACTAGGAGATGATCTTAGAGCTCTGCAACGTACATAGTAACAGAATAGCTTATAGTAATTGTGGAATCTCCTGACTACTTCTTTTTTTTTTTTTTTTTTGAGATGGAGTCTCGCTCTATCGCCCAGGCTGGAGTGCAGTGGCACGATCTAGGCTCACTGCAAGCTCTGCCTCCCGGGTTGACGCCATTCTCCTGCCTCAGCCTCCCAAGTAGCTGGGACTACAGGTGCCTGCCACCAAGCCCGGCTAATTTTTTGTATTTTTAGTACAGACGGGGTTTTACCGTGTTATCCAGGATGGTCTCGATCTCCTGACCTAGTGATCCGCCCGCCTCAGACTCCCAGAGTGCTGGGATTACAAGCCTGAGCCACCATGCCCAGCTAACTACTTCTTAACACCCTAGAGAACATAGATAGAAAAACAAAGAGAAATGAAAAACTATGGCTATAAAATTAAGACCATGTATGAAGAACCAAAAGTTCTCCAAGACAATTTTGAAATATCTTATTTCTTATAGTCATAGGGTAGATGTAGCTGACAATCAAGCATAGAATTGTAAAGGTCTCAAAGTCACAGCACAAATTAGACACTCTATCCCAACAAATTTCTTACACTAAAGTAATGACACTGACAGGGGAAGAGCGAACCCTAAAACATTGGCCATGAATATTATTTCCCTGAAGTGCTCATGTTATAGCAGGCAAACTATCCCCCTATCTGAGGGATCCTCAACATAATCTATAGTGACCAAGGGGTTACAGACATGAACCAGGAGATAACGGTACATTAAGAGAATTACAAGATCCCCCCTCCCTCAGACTTCATCTGCAGAATCCCGAAGAGCATGTGCGGCTGAAGGATGTATAGATATTTGGCAAAAGGAGAAGAAATGTATATTTTAAATAGCTCAAATTTATTGACAACAGTGAGCCTAATTTGGGCTCAGGATATGATGTATTGGCTCAAGTACATAGGGGTGGTAATGAAAGTATGCCAGAACAGTAGACACAACTCAACAATAGCCTACACTTAATAAAACCAACATGCCTGACATGTTGGCATACTATACAGGAAGAAACTGAAAACTCAGGAAATTGGGAATATTGGAATGGATCTTGTATGTGAGGGCTAATCAATCATGTTATTTCCACAATCCCATAATAAAAGTTAAAATGGATGATTTTATCAATGACTGGCAGAATATTAAAATTGATTATCTGACTACAAAATGAGAGCTATTATAGTGCAAATTAAAGCCAAATTAAAGCTCCCAAGCTTTCACCAGCAGACATAGTGTACCAAAAGTAAAGTAATATCACATTTCTGAAATAACGATAGAGACTAGGAACACTATCAAAGACTAAAGATGCAAGGATGATAATTCCTAATATATTTTCACTATACATATTTGTTTGGCCAACAAAAAGAAACAAACAAACTCACATGAATACAGTATGGAGCATTTCAGGTTTTCATGAACTAAATGAAAGTAATGCAATTCACAGCCACAGTTATAGATGTGTTATTTTTACTGGCACGATTAAACATGAACTCTTGTTCCTGGTATTTAGCTATTGATTTGTTGAGTGCATTTTTCTCTATCCCAATAGGTAAGCAAAATCAGAAATAATCTAGATGCACATAGCTTTAATCATACTGCATTTTCTTTGTCTTGGCTCAGGACTATGCCCATTATTTTTTTTTATAAAATAGGAGGGACCCACTTAACATTGCTATCGGCAAAACATCCCATATGTCTGTTACATTGATAGCTTTGTCCTGGTAGGATCAAGTGATCAAGAAGTAGCAAGTACCTGTATGTCTTAGTAAGATATGTGACCCATAGGGTTAAAAATAAACCCGGGGAAAATTCAGAAACCTGACCTGTCAGTGAGGTTTGTAGATATCTATAACATGATGCTTGTCAGATTTTCTCCTCTAAAGTATAAGATGAGAAGATGTGCTTTGCATATCCCATCATGAAGGAAAGCAGTACAGTGCTTGGCAAAGCTTTTGGGTTTAGGAAGAAATGTACACAGATCACAGTTGGACATGTTGTTCCAGTTCTTTTATCAGATGACCTGTAAGGGTATAGTTTTGAGGAGATTCCAAAGCCAGAACGGACGCTGAAACAAGTTCAGATTAGAGTACAAGCTGCCCTGCTCTTCAGACTGTATGGCTAAGCAGGATGCAGGATAAGAATACATGCTGTAAAACAGAGGTGGAACAGTGGGTCAGATAGCTTCCCACTCCACATCCAGTGTCTCTTCTTCTCCAACCTGCTCTCTCCCCCAGGTGCCTGACCTGTATCAATTACATCAACAAATTCCTATGAAGTTTGGCTTCTGTCTTGGTTAAAATAATGGGAAGCACTGGCATGAAGAGAGGATGAGGGAGGGAGGAGGAGGGAAGAGGATGAGGTTAGGCTGTTTATTTCTCTGTTCCTTTCCTGAGTTTTGCCTTGGCCTGGTGGTATTCCTCAACTGAAGTCTCTGGTTCTCTCAAGTTGCCACATGACTCTCTTTCCTCCTCTTTTTCTTTGTTTGTGAGTCCTTAGGAATGGCTATAGCGCTGCTGCTGTTAGCTCCTGTTTCCGTCTCTCTTTTTTGTGATTCCTTTACATCTTGCTTATTTTTGGGTAGTTAGTCTCTTTGTACATATAGACTGTTCAAACGATCTCAATTTTAGCATGCCATCACTTTAAGGCTGGGACCCTAACAGCATAAAAACTGAAAGCATGTAGCCCGCCCCTCACCCAAGGAGGGAAATAATAGTGAGATAGTTGTTTCATTGGGGAGCTAAAAAAGAGCATGAAATCAGCAGAAACAGAAGGCTTTTGAATAGAAAACAATGAAGAAATGTACATGATTTGTGTATATCTACATGAAAAAAAGTAGATGGTGAGTAACTTGGTTTTTATTGAAGATGCAAGATTCCTCTATGATAAAAACTAAGAGGAATGCAAGATAAATCTGGTATAAGAAGAAAATGATATTGTTACATCACCTTCATATTCACCATTATTATCATCATCAGTAGCAGCATCCTTCATTAACGTCATGGTAAAAACAAAAATAATAAAGCCAGTAGCTGTAATATTCTAGTGAGAATGTTATAAATAGTAGCAGCAGTACTTACATATGTTTTGAACAAAGCCACGTTTTATAAGATTAGTGGTAAACTGATTCTGGAGATATAAATACTAAATAAAGGGAATTTGACAGAAAATTAGCAAACATAATGTAGAATCATCAGATGATAGCAAAGATTTTGAAAGCTAATAAAAAGAGTGCTCATTCAGCCACAAATATTTATTGACTTCCTTTATATGCCAGGCACTCAGATGAGCTCTTAAGCTGCACAAGTGAGCAAAACATGTGAGGCCTAATTTTAAAACTACCTCTGTTCATGGTAATGTGAAGAGCTTGTGAATAGAGTTATTATTGTTATTACTTTATCTATTCTTGGTTATTCAGTAAAGTCAACTAAGAATTACTTTAAAATGCCAGTTTTCTCAGTCATATAGACCCATTTTGTCAATCTCTATGTAGTCATCTAGGAAGTATTCTGCATTGATGTGGCCATATCTATTAAGGATAGATGGGAACAGTAAAAAAGATACTCTTACTTATCAAACTAAGAAAATTAAGCAGGAGAAGGTCAAAGCTGAGATGCAAACTGATACAGATATAACATTCTTCAGTTTTCTAAAGCTCATTATTTATCCACAGTTCTTGCCTTACCATGTAAACAGAAAGCAGGTTTACAGTAGTTGGAATTAAAATGTCCTTTCCTTTGGAAATGATCAATAGAACTTATTTCATTCATTCTTCTTGTGGAAATTCCTAAATTCCCTTCCCTTTGTTACATCACATATTGGCCCCTTAAGTGATTTCTATTCTTGGAATGTAAAGACAATACTTAATAAATGAAATTAACTATAGCTTTAAATGTGTAGGATTTTCTATATTTTCAAGCTGAGATGAAGGTAATCCTCATAAGCCACAGTATTCGTCTTAATCTTTGGGGCTGGTTTTCACATTCATTTGAAAAATAGTACTCATGAGAGGAAAAAAGTTAAAAATAGGAGTGGATGAAGTGTGTCCATTTTTTTCTCTACTAACTAAAGAAATAAAATAAAATAAATTTACAATGAAGAGAATAGAGGGAGAGTTGTTAGAAGGTGTATTCCATCAAAATTAAGGAGAAAATTAAGAGAAAAATAGAAATAATCAGGAAATAACAGTGCATCCAACACAAGTGAGGGATGGACAGAATTTACAAGGTGTCAGCTGTGTGGCTGGCAAGAGAAGAGCAGTCCAGTTCAGAAAAGGAACACTGAGACCTAAAGGAAGAGGGTCTCCAGGAAAAATCATATAGCTGTGGTGTCTATGAGTGAAATCGTTTTCCTTCCTTCCTTCCTTCCTTCCTTCCTTCCTTCCTTCCTTCCTTCCTTCCTTCTTTCCTTCCTTCCTTCCTTCCTTCCTTCCTTCCTTCCTTCCTTCCTTCCTTCGTCCTTCCTTCTTGGTTTTTGTTTGTTTGTTTTTTTGAGAGAGGGTCTCGCCCTGTCACCCAGGATGGAGTGCAATGATGTGATTATAATGATCATAACTCACTGCAACCTCAAATTCTTAGGCTCAAGAGATTCTCCGTCTTCACTCTTCTGAGAGGCTGGGACTATGGACATGCACTGCTGTGCTTCACTAATTTTTTTTTAATTTCTAGTAGAGACAAGGTCTTGCTATATTGCCCAGGCTGGTCTTAAACTCCTAGGCTAAAACAATCCTCCTGCTTCAGCCTCCCAAAGTGCTGAGATTACAGATGTGAGCCACCATGCCCAGCCGAAATATTTTCATATTTAATTTTTGGTTCTGGAGTATGAGGAATCACATACTTATGAGAATACTGATGAAATTAGCCAATAAACTCACCAAAGCATAATAGTTATTTCTAATATATATTAATTTTGGGGGTGTATGTACAAATATTCAACAGACTTTCGGAAAATTAAAAAAACAATTTTTAATATGGCAGAAACCTAACATTAATAGTAGAAAAGCCTAACGATCCAATATCTTTTTAAATAAACTATGCAGAAATCTTTTAAATCAACTCTATTATTATTTCTCTATTTTTAAACTAAGCATCTGCATGAATACACATTCAAGGAAAAGTCTATTCTAGTAATTGTCTATTCCTAACATTAAAGTAGGGCATGTCTACATAACAGCTTTCTTTCTCAATTTACATGGGGCTGGTTACAACTCCAGTAATTAGAGGAACACAGAAAAGGGATATAGAAAGTAACAAGCAACAACAGTGGAACCCTAACTAAGGCAGATATATGAAGTTCTTTCACCCAGTGAAGATCCTGACACTTACAAGTTTAAGTACTTAAAAAATAACAGCTGTATAAGTTATCCCAAACTCATGGCCTCTATCATCACCTGTCCAGTGCTACTGGAAAACCAGATTCTCACCCTGGCTGAGCCAGCCAGCCACTAACCATTAGGGTATAGAATAAGTTGTACTGAAGCTCCAGAGATAAGACAAGTGTGACAATATTGAACTGTACCTGAGTCCTATGCTTCTGGAAAATAGTGATGATTAAGAAATCTCCCCACTCTGTGTTCTAGGAAAGGGCTTACTGCAGAGAACCACACTTCTCCCATAACACCTAGACAAGGCTCAGGTATGACCTTTTTGTTTCACCTTGCAGAAGGCCAGACACAGATGCTTCAAATTCCCGTTTTTTGTCTCACAAACAACTAGCTGAACTGTTTGTACCCACTGACCGATTTGAACAAAATGCTCATTAACTTGTCTTTATCAAATTTGAGTCAGGCTTCTTTCTTTGGAGGGTCCCAAAATTTGACCCAACCTTGTACTTTAAGCAAGCATTGGGTGCCTAAGCAGATAATGGAAAGTACAGCAACCATCCTCACCCTCAGTGGCCTCTCCTGAGAACTGGCTGACAGCAAAGAAAGAGACTGCCTGCTCAACTATCCTATCACACCACCTGCTCATCCCACTCCCTACGCCTGATCATTTCTATCCTTGTTAACTCTTCCCAATAAAAGAATTTTCTGTCTGACGTTTGAGACATTTATAGGTCTCATGTTTCTAGCATTCTCTCTATTGCAATAGTCACTCTTCTCCTATTCCAGTAGCCTTTTCAAATAAAGTCTCTCCTTCAAGTCTGACTTTGTTTCTTCTTTAACAAGGGAATCTACAAGTCTGGAGCCTTTTTATAAAATAAGGGTGTCTTCTATCTTTTTCTTCTATTGTCTACCCTCTTCTCTTTCTTCCTCCTACACTCTTCTTTTTCATTTTAATGTGTCATCAAAGACACACCTCTGTTAATTTCAGGGCATTAGTTAATACTAATTGTCCCAAGTGGTATTTGTTTGATAAAATTGTGAATTAAAATGTTAGCAGCATGTGGTTTTTAATTTTTTTGATAATTTATTAAATGCCAGTGACTTAAGTATTTTATCCTATGTAATCTTCACCATAGCACTGTAGAGTAGATACTATTACTCAAGTCCATTTTGCAAGTGAGGGAATTTTAAATGAATGAAGTTTAGGTAACTTAGCCAAGCCACTCAGCGCTCAGGCACTATGTGGCAGGACCAAGATTGGACCCAAGTTTCCAAGTTAGTCCAAGGCCAGATTGCATATATTTGTAATTGTGTTAAGTATGCCCTGAAATTAACAGAGGTGTGTCTTTGATGGCACATTAAAATAAAACAAAGAGAGTGCAGTTTTATATACTTAATGCTAATTGTGCCAAGTGGAATTTGTTTGATAAAATTGTGGATTAAAATGTTAGCATCTTGTCTTTTTAATAACTCTGGCAAAGGATGTTATAGTGGAAGAGTAAGAGCAGATCTTGGTGTAAAAATGGGTAAGGCAAGGAAGTGTGAACATAGAACATATATTAGTCCACTTGGAAACAGGACTCTGTATGGAAGGGTAGATAGATATACCGGACTAGATGTAGGGAAATGCAGGTATAAGAAAACATAATTTTTTAATATCCATATTAAAATACCAGCATTCTTTATGCAGAATTTAAGGTCAAACTTAGAGGAAGA
Organism: Symphalangus syndactylus; assembly: GCF_028878055.3. Classification (NCBI taxonomy): domain Eukaryota; kingdom Metazoa; phylum Chordata; class Mammalia; order Primates; family Hylobatidae; genus Symphalangus; species Symphalangus syndactylus. The sequence goes on along the minus strand of NC_072426.2, from coordinate 136,099,541 downwards.
TGGTGAGAATAATAATATAGGGAAGAGAAGCAATTTATGGAGTAAGTTCACCGTGTAGGCAGGTGGTAAAAAAATTAAGAGCACATGTAGGGTGATTGGCCGTTAGGAGATTAAAAAATTCAGAGGAAAAGAGAGAGTAGTGAAGTCAAATTAGAATGACTGTAAGAGATGGATTTGAGATTTCATATGTGATGAACAATATTTTCTCAAAGAAGTCCAAGAAATGGTCATATGCGGAAAAATGGAGATCATAGGCAACTATACTGGTGAAGATTTGCAAGAATTAGTGAGGAGAGTTGGAGATAATGCACCAGAGACTAGGAGATATTGGCTGGGCCCTGGATGACACTGAAGACCATGAATTGGTTGGCACTTTCCTGTTATAATTTCAGATCCTGGTAAGAGATTTCTCACTTCATGAGCAACCATTTTTTTCCATCACATACAATGGTAGTGAATATTTAATTTTGAATACAAATTCTTAGTTCATTTTACTTTATTTTAGAAACTGGAAGTCAAATCTATTTGAAATGTGCAAGTTATTTAAATGCATGAAATTTTACATCCATATTCATTTAAAGTATAAAACTCTGTGTCCCCAGATTTGATAGAAATGTTAATTGAATGAAACTGTTTTTTCATTTTGATGACTGTTCTGGGCCAAAAATCTAGTTACACATTTTGATACGCAGATTTAAAATTTAATTTGGCGTGTTCTTAAAAGAATTCTGGTTAATAAATCTTTTTGGTCTTAAATGTTTTTCTGAGCCCAAAGTGTGTGAATGCTGGCCTTTGTCTCTAAAGCCATCATCACAGAAAGCTTTAAAGTCGTTTTTCCCTCCACTGTCTCAATAAAAATCAAGTTGAAAACAGCTGCATGCAGTATCTTTTAATACACTATATAAATACGATTTGCTTGCTTTTCTCTGCAGGTATCAAGTAAATGTTAACACTACTTCGTCTCATACAGAGTAACCTACGCCAATCAAGTTTTATTTCAGATAGACTGTTAAAGTCCTAAAATAGAGGTATACAAGCTCCTTTTGAAATACAAATGCTTAAGTATTTGTAAGAATTATTTAACTTCAAGAGCTCTGAAGAACTATTTGAAATAAAATCTTTAGGGATTTAAAACACAATACACTCTTTGTGAATTGTCAGGTGCACATAGTTTACATTATTTAACAATTTCAAAGTATACTGTATTGTTTCTATAATTAAAATTTTCAGATGAATATACCCTAAGGTAACTGACTTTGGGAATTACACAGCTCATGCCTGTGAATATACTACTGGCATGTTTAAGAGATTTGGATTAAAGTTTCTAAAGTATGAGTGTTAATTTACTTAGTTTGCTATATTTAAATATAAGATATCTTGTGGCCAGCTCCTACGCTAAATCTAGAGACAAATTCAAACTCATTTGTTTTGTCATTAGGTAAAATAGTAATAATATAGCAGGGAGGCAAGCTATGAAGAATTATTTATAATATACATGGTTTGGGGGATTTTCTTCTAAATTATGGCTTTGCTTGTATTGAAATTTGTTAACTGGACCATAAAAGTTGTTTTGTACACTGATGTCATTTCTGATAATAGTAATATAAACGTGTTACTTATGCTTTACAGAGTGACTTTTGCCAGATAATTGTGTGTTACATAAAAAGCATGCCAAATAGCTGATGTTAAGCAGCCTTAGTGCATGTTAAGGGGCCAAGGATTAACTATATCTATATAGTCCTTTGTGGGGAAACATGAAGGACAAAGAAGTTCCAAAGTCAGTGCCTTCTAACAATGACTGAAAGAGGAACTGGGCTTTGGCCACTTGCTGCTCAGAAGCCATCACTTAAGCACTGAGCTACCCATTTGCTAATATTGTGGAGAAGCGGACAGTGAATCCCAGAAAGTAAGCAAGGAACCGATGGCTGCATTACATTATTTTGTCTAACCACCATAATCTAAATAAACATGTTACATTTTAAGAGCTTGTGGGTCAAATTTGAGTCATTTGAATATCTTACCAGTTGATTAACAGAGATGGGATAAGCTCTTTTTAGTTTTGATTTCTTCATTTTCTGTAGAGCTTGGTACGGTCCATAGATAAAATAGTCCAGGGAAACAAAAGCCTTGGAACCTATAAGTTAGCTCAAAATAGGGGCTACAAAAGTCCAAAATCTCTAGAGTCAATAGTTTTAGTTCATAAGAATTCTGACACAGTATAGCCCTTGATCTTGGACAATTAGCACATAGGAAGACATCCAATGGTTTCATGTGGCTTACACACATTATTCTAGGATTCACCACTACACAAAATGAAATGTGTACCTTCTAATTAAAGAGTTCCTCAATTTTCATTTTTATCCATCTAAATACGGGAATTATTTTAAAACAGAGATTTTAAATCAAGAGATTTACTTATCATAAATAAGACTGTTTAATATGGTAAATTTTAGGAAGGTACAGGCTAATATATGTAAGAATAGGTCTTTGTTAATGTCCATGTCACTAAGTGTGCCTAACTTCACTGAATTTTATTGTATCTTAGTATGCCTTCTAATAAAATTTATTTTCTTTTCCAGAGATGAAACAGTCTCTGTAAACTTCTGAGTTTACATAGACTGAGTTCCATATTCTAACTGTTGATATCCTAAGGAGTTCCCAGAGGTGGCACTACAGTCATGTTAGAAATTAAAAAAAAAAAACACACACAAAATCTATGGCACCACTACTATGTATCAATGATGTATATGATATATCCACTCTAAAAAATGCATCATTCATTCAAATTATTAATTCATTCATGCTTTTTAAAAATGACATATTTAGATGCTCCATTGAAAATATTATTCTTGACCTTTGAGAACAATTTCAAATAACACAATTTCATCTTCACGGCTCTTTCAGATAGTCATTTTGCTGAATAACCATATTGTCATAAATCTCACACAGAAAAACCTATAAGAGGAAGATAATTTTGTCTTGGACTTAGAAGCGGATCAGTGTTAAACCTGAAGAGCAGTCAAACTAAAGTAAACTAAACTATATAGTGTAGTTGAATTTTATGGAGAAAAGCTAAACCATATAAATCCTAACTGAAGATTTTGTTAAATATTGTTCAAAGAAAGCTTTAACTGGCAGAACAGAAAATTAAATCAAATAGGTCAACATGCCCTTCAGGGCAATAACAAAGCATGTTGATGATGTGGCTTCTATGGTTAGAACAAATCGATGATCTGCAGTGTAAATTAGGATTTCACTTGTATGTATCTAATATATTTAGATCTACTTTTGACATTACATCTAGTTCCATTTTCCTCAGCAGTTCCATTACCAGCAAATCTAAATCATAATCTGTATGTGATGTAACCATGGTCTCCTGGAAAACAGGGATGATTATATTTTAGACGTGATAAACTTTGAAATTCTCCACAGGGCTTATGTAGAGAAAAAAAGAAAAGAAATTCCAGAAGCCAGCTCTTATAGGGTGATTTGACCTAAGATAAATAAAAGAAGGGTAGGCATCAAGATTTATAGTTGTTAGTTGCAATAAGCAATGCCAGAATAGACATTCTCACCACACAATGTAGGATAGATTCAGTGTTTCATAAAGAGGCATATCAGAAAGCAGTTTAAAGAGGTTTCAGAGTGTTAAAGACAGAAAACATTATTTTTATTCTATGTGATTGAGCCCCTGTGTGTATATATCCATATATATAAATAAAATACACATATACACAGACACACATACATGCATATATACATAGAGACATAGAGAGTGAGTGTGTAACTGTATTAAATAAGAGAATAAAATTGTCCTTCTTATTGAAATTGTCTGTGGAGATTTTATCCTAAATAACTGTAACTTATAAAATGGACTAGCTTTTACTAGCTTTCAACTCACTTTAAACATCTTTCCATTTCCATAAATGATGTCAATAGTTTGAGCGTTTAGTTGGTAAAAACGAGATGAAAGATTTTGACAGGAAATGCTATATGACTCATTGGACAGTCGGAGAAAATTAGTAAGACAGCCAGTTCATCACAGTGCCATTTTAGATAATACAAGGAGCAGTACATTTTTAAACAATGGTGACAATGCCAGCAGATTCTAAATAAAAATTAATTAGGATTCTGCAAATTTAATAAATACGATGACAGATGACATTTATATGATATATATAGCGGACTCTAAAAAAGTAGCTTTAGAGGATATCTAGTCATAATACCAGTACATAAAGAGATTTTATCATCAAATCTAATGAATTCTTTTATGAACTCAATCAAGGACATCTAAATAATACAAAACTACAGTATTAAACTGTACTGACTTTTTTTTTTAAACAAGCTTTTATTGATTATCTCTTAGGTTGCTGGTGCCATGCTTCATGCTAGAATTATGGCAAACAATGAACAAGACAGACATGGTGCTTAACCTCAAGTTGCTTCTATCAGAGTGTCAGATAAAGATGAATATCCAGGCAACTTCAAGGTAACACATTTGGCACTATGGTAGAGGATACATGTAATTCTGTGGGAGGAAAATATGTGAATGATGGCTTACATACTTCCTTGAGGAATGGGCATTTTTGGGGAGATGTAAAGGATAGGTTGGATTGACCCAGGGTAAGAGAAGGGGAGTGCCTATGTGTGCCTTCCTTAGCATTGTGCCTGATCAGGTATTCTGAATAAACATCCAGTTGTGGAACAATTGGATTCTGGATAGGCTATAATGTTTGTGTGGAAGCTGTAGAATTATGAAGGAAATAGCAACTGTAAAGGCAACAGAATTCAGTGGTTTTACTCTGCTCAATCGATGCTATGATTAAAAGATAAATAAAAGCAGAAGATGATCGGCAATGAGAAGCCAAGTATAAACATTAAAACCCTCTTTGTTTGCCTATAAAAGGGCACTCATCTCTTACAGCAGAAAGGTAGGGAAAGCTCCAACAGAGGTTAAGCTCTCAATCAAGGTAGGTGTGCTATGTAAAAGTCAGGGCCCTGCCTGTGAAAGAATGGGAGACTGATGCAGGTGTTGATGCATCGAATTCTTGAACCCACACACTTCCCTGAACCCTGTGAGCCTGCAGAAGTAGCCCACTTCTCTATGCTAATGGCTGGAGCTCTGCTATTACCTGCAGATGATGCAGATGTCTCTCATCTGTAATATAACATGCACTCCCTCAACATCTGCCCACACACAGCCAATAAATGGGTTAAGTCACAATGTCACTCATCTGGGAATGTGCTGGATCTGCAGAAGGAGAAAAGGGTCTACAGTCCTAAAAGACTAAACAAAGAGAAATTTAACTTGATTTGGGATAAAAGGTAGTTTATTAACATGAAAGGACCCTCTCCAGATGCAGGATTTAACAACCCAGAAAGGACCCTGGGAAACTATTCAAACACACTGTTAGGATATCCCAGAGACGCGTGGAAAAAATCATAGTCCAGACTAAGTAAGATAAAAATGCCTGAATTAGCATTACAGACTGTGGAAGAAGATAATTGAGATGTGCATGTTGGTCTGTATGTGTTAAAGTAATATGTTACGGAAGGTTGGAAAAACCCCCAAAAACTATGTTTCACTATGTCTCCTGAAGGACACATTATTTTTCAAAGTGCTGATGCATTAGCTCTGAGAGGCACACCAGCATCATTAAGTTCAACGGTGGCTCTGCTCTCCAGGACAGGCTGACAGAAGAAAATGCCGTTGAAAGCCTGGGCTACAAAAGCAAGGAAGTTGGTTGAAGCCTCACTTCCGCCCCTTTCCCAGACAGAAGCCAGGTTTCAGCATTTAACAGTGGAGGCAATTATTGCAATGAGTGGCAAGGTCAAAGTGGCAGCCAAGAGGATTTGACCTACAGAGACTTAACGGAGATAGTGGAGATGGTTAATAGTACATTGTGTCTCTCAAGCAACAAACAGGGATATTGCTCAATCTGTACACTCAAAATTAAGGAAAGATAATCAGGTTGTTAAGGACAATCCCCCTAATTAAAAACAACAACAATGAAAAATAACCCCCACAATTCCTTTGCCCTCTTTCTGGACTTGAGTTTTTTGCTTTTGGTTTTGTTTTGTTTTAACTTAGAGTCTATTGATTAAACTAGAGACGAGCTGGTTTCCCAATATGTTTGTTCTAGATGTTTTCTGGTCAGTGTAGTAACGGGGGCTTAAGATTTGGCTATACTTTCTTTATAAAGATTATTAATTATTGCACATTTTAAACTCTGTCTCACCTTTATCTTCTTCACTTCTGGTGACTAAAAGCTCTGAGTCTCTGTATTTCAACATCGTAGATTCTATAGCCCCAAACTGACTCCTGGCCATGGAATAGGAGTAGGTGAGATTGGCTACCTGAATGCTCTCAGTTTTGTACAGCGAGTGGGGCAAAGGGCCAATTAATCCTTTAGAGACTTTTAGCTTACACTCCCTTCCATTTTCCATACTGTGACTGGCTCCCCATCTCTACTATACTTGCTGTCTTTGAGTTCTGATTTTCTCAGGTATCCCTCAGTGAAAGCCATCTATCTCTCGTTAATCTCTGCACGTGCTTTAGGCTGCAACTGCCTGCATGATAGTACCTGAGATAGCTTCCTCCCTATCTCCTCTCCTCTTCTCTTTGTTCTTGAGGACATATATATTGGACAAAATTCTCTAAAAGATTTCTTACACATTGGCCCTGTTGCACCAACTCTAAAGATAAACATATTTGGAGAATTAGATTAGAATATATTTAAATAAATATCTTATGAGTTATTTTTTCAGATTACGCCAAGCTCCCAGTAACTTCACTCTGGGATATCTGGCTGACATTGGAACTTCCATCTGCAGGGCACAGTCATAACTAGGTTATCCCATGGTGCTCAAGCAGGGACATAAAGCTAGCCTTCCCTTCTAGAAATGTATATGTGAAATAAAGATAGTAAATAAGAGGGTGAGTGAACTGTTTAGGGGCAGGAACCTGGTGCTCTCAAACCTTCAGTAGTGGCAAGATAACTTCTACTTGTACAGAAATGAGCCACCTTCCTCAGAACTCAATTTCAGTTCTCATCATCTGACACTGAAACACTAGGTGATATGTCTAGGAGTCAAGCATGGAAAATTGTATAAAGCATGGAAAATGGTATTGAGGGTAGAGGTAAATTTTGAATTATGAAATGAAGGAGCAAATGTCAATACCTAACTGAGGGCACTAGGAAATGCACCCAATATCTCATCAACCTAAAATGATCAGGTTGTGCTCTCTAAAGGCAATCTAGATAAATCAAGGGTTTTCTCCAGGGCCTCTATATTCTCTAAGGAAATTGATGCTTTTTCGTGAGTATCCAAAGGGTTCCACTTGGAGGCCATTATATAGGACCATATTTTCTTTCTCCCCTTTCTCTTCCATGTGTTGGGTATTTATTCATTCATACTCCAGTACAAGGGTCATTACAAGCTAGAATAATAAAAAGAGTTTTGCAATAAGACAGACAATATGGTAAGCAATGTATCTCTGTATTTCATATCTGTCATTCCAAAGCTGAACAAGGCAAGCTGTTTTTCTCTTTCACTCCTTCTATGTGCAGATCCTCCGATTGGTCACATCACCAGTCTTCATCCAAGGGAAAACTGATGCAATCTTTATATTGAAAGCCTAGTCCAGTAGCTGAGGGCAGAACAATGAGATAGTTAGAACAGTGGGATACAAGATCTAGGGAAACAGCTTGGAGAGAGACTGGGAGGAAGGGGAGTTATGACAGAGAAAGAAGTTCTACCTAATACCATTTAAGAGAGAGATAGATGTCAAGAGACAATGCACAAAAAATTTTGCACCATTATCTCTAGTGTGTGAACTTATTTAATCATGTAATTAAAAATATATTTTTCTGCCAATGGACATTCCCTAACTGACTTTGCAAAGCTTAAGGGCATTACTAAAAGGATATAAAAATGAAGTTTAATAATATTAGAGCATTATAAGATAGGGCTTACTGCAAAAACCTAACCAATATTGGCTAGGATAGCAGGTAAGCATTGGTCTGATTTGGATTTTCCTCATTCAAGAGTCTGGTCTACTTACTTTACTTGCATATACAGACAATGTTAGTCCAAATTATTTCTTGGTAATGCAGATGATATATGCGTTAAAGTAATGTCCTCATCTCTTGTAACACCTCAAAGCTGTGTTTCAACATCAATGGAATTAAAATTCTTCATGTATTTTTATGATTTTATTATTTTTGTTACTACTGGCGTGGACACTGGAAAAAGCCATTTAAATGATAGAAAGGACACATTTTAAATATGAATTCTTGGAAATTATCTATGCTTAATGCTTATGCCTGTGAATACACTTTCCCAAATTTTATTGAAATCTTAATGAGATAACTTTAAAATCTATGTTTCCTCCAAAAGCAAAGCTTGAGACAAAGGTTCATATGGAAAGCGAGCAGGGATGAGGGGAGAGTGAAAGGAAAACTAGGAAAGGCCCTTCCACGTCTGACTGATTTGACCATCTCTCCTGGCAGGCGCTGCTCAAACCCTAGGTGAGGGTGACGTTTCGAGTCTCCCCTCAACCCTGCCCACATCTCACTCGCCATTGCACTGTGTTGCTCCTTATGCAGTGTTTCCTTCCCTTCATTCCTTAGTTGGCTAACTCCTGTCTCAGTTAATTAGTTGGAATGCCAATTACCATGGAGGATTTCTGGAACTTCCTTGTATTTTTTCAGTCACCTATTGATACATTCTTAGCAACTATTTTTTTTTTTTTTTTTTTTGCAGCACTTGTCACACCTGTAATTGCCTGATCTTTTGGATAAATTATTGCTTTTATATTCACCTTACTAGGTGGAAAGTTGTTGAAAGCAGGCACCATGGGTGTTTTATGTACTGCAGTTAGCACAGTTGTAGGTACATGTTTGTCTAAGTATAGCTTTTACTGAGTGACAGAATGAATGAATAAGTAACATACCTAATTGCCAATGAATGTGATTATTAAAAATGCAATTATTGAAAGCAATTCTCGATAAGATGCAGCATTATTAACTCATATCCATACTAGACTGACATCTATATAAACAACATCTATAATGAGAGGTAGTTTCATATCCTCCTCAAATTTAACATACATTGTCTATTTCTCAAGATGTCTAATAAACCACATAAATCATTTTTATTGTGATGCCCATCTCATTGACTATCACATGTTCTGTTAGCTAGTTTTAGTGGTGTCTGCTTGCATGGCTTGACACATTTTTTTTCTTTTTTGAGACAGAGTCTTTCTCTGTCACCTACACTGGAGTGTAGTGCCATCATAGCTCACTGTAACCTCGAACTCCTGGGCTCAAGCAATTCTCTTGCTTTAGCTTCCCAAGTAGCTAGAACTACAGGTTTGCACCATCATGCCCAGATAATTAAAAAAAAAAAAAAATATATATATATATATATATATATTTTGTAGAGATGAGATCTCCCTATGTTGCTCAGGCTAATGTTGAACTCCTAACCTCAAGTGAGCCTACCGCCTTGGCCTCTCAAAGTGCTAGAATTTTAGGCCTGAGCAACTGGACCCAGTCAAGATTTTTAAGTTTAAATTTCCATGATAATATGTTTTTACAAAAAGTTAGATGAACTTTTTTTCCCCCATGTATGGAAAACCTAAAGACTAGATATAGACAAGTATTGGGAAGGTATGAAAGGCTTGCCGGTAAATCTATTAGGTATTATCTATGTATATAATTCTATTATCAATTAAAATATCTATTAGTTTAAATAGTCATCTCCCTAATTCTGCCTATCAGTAATATATGTTGTGCTTAAAATTCACAAAAATGTGTGCATTTCAAGGCCTCTTATGTTTACTATGGTGGCCAATTTTGGATGTCTTTCCTAGTGAACAATAATGAAGCAGAAATGCATATTTCTTATGATTGAAGTATAAACATGTCTAACAGAATTCTTAAATGTATTAGCCTAGTTACAGAGTCTCCCAATCTGCTGATCATCAGAATTGTCTAAAGAAGTTTCTTATGTATTTAAATTCAATGGGCCAAATGCTGGATATTCTGAGTCAGCGTGGGTGGAATGGATCCTGAGATGCTGTATTTTAAAACATTTGAAAATGAATGATTCTGATTGTTAGCCAGAGCTGTGGCCCCTAGAATAATACTTACATATACAGTTTGACCACGTTATATATTTATGCAAGCAATGTTTTCATAAGAGTACAAAGAAGAAAGAAAGAGATGCAGAGATGGTTATTATGAATAATTATCATTGCATAAACCCCTCAGTTATTTTAATAAATGAGCTAATAGTCTCCAGACCTGATTATCTCTGTGGATAAAAGTACTGCAGATTTTATTTCTAGTTATGCAATATTAACTTTTCTTGTATTTACATAAAACATACTTTTTCAGTGCTTTTACTTCTAATTGAGGAACAGTGAAAGATTATATAAGGTTGATGTCGACATATTAAAATGAAGCTTAATGCTTTTTACTCAGTTAAATTATTTTAATATTTTTTCTTAAAAATTCCACTGTATTGTTACCTTCTAAGAGCTGCTCATTCAGTCTATATTTTATTTCAGAAATATGTATGGTGGCATTTTTAGGAAACAAATATTATAGAAATGATATGAGCAACACTACTTAATTTATTTGCAGTAGTGTTCTGCATTATTTCCGGGGTTTTTAACTGTTGATTTTTAGAACAACCTCCCATTCTGTACCAAATACAGCTAGATAATGAGAGAATATTCTTTGAAAAAGTAGGAGTGAAAATCCAGGAGGAGGTTACTGCCATCAAGTACTGAAATAATGACTTTCAATCTGTAAATTTCTTTCAAAACTCATGATTGTACTGTTATTCTCCAGTTAAATTTAGTACATAATATAACAGGGAAATTTTATTTCAGGGACATATAGAGAAACCTTGGTGCTTATTAATTCTGTTGGGTGATTGTTGATAGAAGCAAGGTTTGTGAAGACAGACTTACTGCATTTCCTAATATAAATGTAGAAACACTCACATACTCTCCTATAAGGCTGAACTAGCATTGGAAGAAGACAAATAATGCCAATGTGCTCTTATTTCTAGAAAAGGCATAAAAACTTGCTTTCTTTTTCTCTCTTGCCTTTCCTGTGTTTATTGATTGTACAGGAGCTGAAGAAAGGGCATTTGGGTTCAATTCTTAGTTCAATCATTAACTAGCTCTGGAAAGACTCTTCAATAAATTACCGAATCTCTATGGACTTTTGTTTCTTCATGCGTTAATTATATCTTCCTGAAAATGTGACTATTAATAGTATCTACCTCATAAGAGTGTTACAAGGATGACACAAGTCAAAACCGTTAATACAGGTCAAGTATTTAAAGTAATACAGGTTGTATGGAGAGCTCAATAAGAGTTAGCTTTATTTTTCTCCCCTAAACCTTTGCTACTTGCTGATTGATCCTTGGTTTTAAATTTCTCATCTGTTTAAATGCAAATGAGCCAATGAAGGGTTTGGCATGCTAAGTCTATTCAGTCATTTACACCTTGAGGCAAATGCACATATAAAAACTTTTCCTGAGAGTAGATTTGAGAAGGGATAAAGATGACAGTTAAATCACTGGACAGCCATTTTGAGAGATCCATTCATAGCTGTTAGCAAAGAATAAGTAACATTGGGTTCAGAGGTGTCCAGGGAAACCTGAAGTCCATATAAAACGTTTGCACAGGACCACCTCGGGGAGAAATACAGGTATCATACAGATGGGTATTAAACACTATGTTCGTAACTAAAAAAAAGAAAAAGAAAACTGGAGAACGGAAAGTCATGTCTGGAGAACATGCCTTTAATTTATAGACAAATGGGTTTTTCTTGCAAATTCAACTTCCCATCCTTTGCTGGGAGATAATTCTCCATGGATCCCTCATGTTTCTCCATAACTCCGTAACAAGCAAGAGGCATTGACAGCTTTGTTTGCTTTGTGCTGGACTATTTTTTTTGTAAAAGAATGTTAGCATAGAAAAAAGCTTTGGAAGATAGATTCACAGTTCCTGATTTGGCAGTTTCTGAAATAAGTAAAAGAAAGCTTTACTAGCCTGCGTACATCCAAGGTTCCTTTGCTGGCATTTGGATTAAGATTGCTTTCTATATTAACCTCTGAATCTGTGTTTTTGCTTTAAAGAGTGCTGGAGCAGAAAAATAGCCATTGGGGTACCTGTGGTACCACAAAATGTGTCAAGATTGTTTTTTCCTATGCATTTATTTTCCACAGATACACTATCGGTACAGTATCAGACACATTTACTGTATTTCAGTACAATATCAGATACATGTACACCTTCTTACTTAGCTCTCTTCCAGATGGAAGAGCATTTCTGTGTTGGACACAACACTCGTACCTCCTTTCAGTTCACCTTCCATCACTTTCTTCTTTCTTTCACTTGCAATACCAGACTTGCATTAAATGCCAAACTGCAGGTCCTAGGATCTGGCTTCTGGTGTGGTTAGCAAGATGAAGAAAGGGAAGTCAGCTTTCTATGGGATGCATCTGGATTCATGAGAAATCTGACACATAAGGGTAAAAATGGACAAATCCCCTCTCTCTTTCCCCTTTCAAGATGCAGGTCTGTTTTGCAGCTCTTCTAAGGGAGTCCTTAATCACCTACAACACATCTTTGCAGCTCATTGTAAAGCAGTAACCAGTGCAGTAATGTATCACTTCTTTCAATTTGCTCCTTTCCTGGGTCTCACTTATTTTTTTCCTCAACTTCACTGCCCTGGGCTTGTAATTTACAAAGAATTAACACTTTAATCCATTCTCAGGCATATTTTTCTAGAAAACCCTAAGGTATCTTCTGTGTTCCTCAACCTAACAGAACCTACAAGAACATTTATGCTTCTAAAAGTGAGATCCAACAATATGAGGATCAAAGAGAGACAAAAGTACATTGTCATGCCTAACTGCATTCATATCCACTATCTATGTTCTGGTTCATATCTAAGGACTTCTTGCTTACTCATTATTTAAACTGGGGATGATTTCTCCCTTTAGAAGAAGGTAAAAACAACCTTCTCAGAAAGTATAGTATTCCTCAATGGCCACAACAAGATACATTATATAAAACTGCAAAATAATAAAATGTATGCAAAGATATGTCCATGGAATAACCATGAGAGTGAGGGGAGAAGGCTTACTAGGAGAAAGAAGAGTTGCCATCAGAAATGCACTTGGCTTGCTTCTCAGAGTTTTCTTTAATTTGGGGTATATATTTTCAGTACTCATCTAGGAAAATATATTCCAAACAAACATATTGGCATGTTTTAAAGAAAACTGGCAAGATAGAAGGAGTTTTTTCCAAAAATAATAACAACCCAACATACTCTATGTTTCTTTTTAATTGCAATGCATAAAGCAAGAAAAAAAATCCTAATGGCAATCTCATTCTGGGTAACTTCAGGTAATTTTAACATTGAAGTTTTATTATTCTGCCTTGACAATGATACAAATATTTTCAGTGGAGACAGCAGTCAATGTAATAGATCAAACTGTACAGTTCACTCACTCATTGTACAGCAGACAGAAACGTTCCCTTTAAGGCTAGAGATTAAATTCCTTAACCTAGCATAGAAGACTTTTTTAAAAAAATTTTCATTTAAATATTTTTTTAACTTTTTTTTAAGTTCAGGTATACCAGTGCAGTTTTGTTACATAGGCAAACTTGTGTCATGGAAGTTTGTTATACAGATTATTTCATCACCCAGGTGTTAACCCTAGTACCATTAGTTATTTTTCCTGATCCTCTCCCTCCACCCCTCCTCCCCACTCTGAAAGACCCCAGAGTATGTTGTTCCCCTCTAGGTGTCCATGTGTTCTCATCATTTCGCTCCCACTTACAAGTGAGAACTCTTTAGGATCTGATGGCTTTTCATGTCTCTAGCACCCTCTCACACCTTACTTATTACTCCTACTATACTCATTATTCCTACCAAATTCCTTCTCTTTTTCTGTGGCGGAGATAAGTTCCCTATTGTTTCCCAAATTCTCTTTCTAGAATGGATTTTTATGTCTGCATTCCTAGCTAATTCCTGCATATCCTTAACAGTTTAGCTGAAAGGGAACTACCTAGAGAAAAAAAAATAATTGCTGACATCTCTGCTTTCTAGCTTAGGCCCACCGGCTGAGTTCTTAGAGCACCCTGAGCTTCATCTATTAGAGATTATATGACAGTTGACAGTTAGTGCTTGTGTTAAAAAATACATATGTATGATATATATATTTCACATAAACATAATATATATTTCATACATATGATGTATCTCATTTATGTATGATATATATATTTCATATATTATATATATTTTATATATATACAATATCAGACACATGGGATATATATATATATATATATATATATATATATATATATATATATATCTAAAAGGGCTTAGAGATGCCCATTTCTCAAATTAACTCTTTCAATGAGATAAGTTGCTAGTCTCTTGTGATACAGATTGAACAGAGGCAGGTCCCACTGGGGGCTGGAGAAGAGCAATAGTGACCAGGCAGTGGGGAATGGCTGCAGATTTAGCTTCCCAGTATCCATTGCCGCTGCAATCCCCAACCTAATATTATTGTTACTCTCACATCCTTCCTTCATAGAAGTTCCAGATTCAATATTGGGCAGAAGAGAACAGGACTCACTAGAAAGGAAAATTAAACATTTAAGTCATTTGGCAATAAGAAAAGTTTATTGGTAGAAAAAAAGGGATTCAATTAGGTAAAAATCCCTTTAGTAAAGAAAAGATGTTTCAAATAATAGGTGTTTGAAAAATTGTGTTGAAGGTAGGTCGTGATGAGAAAAAGTTTTCAGAAACAATGGGATTGTAGAGAATTACAGTCGAGTTTATAAATGTTGTTATTGGTTACAAATTGTAATTCCTTTTGTGTCTCAAAAGCCCTTAAGCAGACATTTTTTAAATTATTATTTTTTAATTTTTTCTAAAGTAATATATATCATGTTTCTAATTTTAAAAATTAAATTATAAACAGGGCTTAAGATGAAAAGCAACAATCTCTATTTTCTCTACTTACAGTCTAACTGATTTTGTTTCATTTATTCTGCTAGTTATAGTCTAGCATCTAAAAAGTAGGCTAACTCAACTGTTTTTAAAATAATTTTTTCTAGACTGTATTAATAATTCTTACTCTTTTTCTTTTCCAATTGAGGATAGTATTAATAATTCACAGGAGATTTTGACTTTTAAATAAATGTTTTAGAGGATGGCGTAGAGTAAGAGGCAAATCTTGCACACTGGAAGCATTTTCTTAGATGTCATTTTTGAAGTTTATTGTGTGGTATTACACTTTCACTGTCCCCCCTCCCCCAACTTTTTAAAACAATTTTCTTGGGTGGAATATGGAGAGTCTGAGATCCATCTTTACTTTCTTACTGTAATTAAAACTGATATTTAACATCAGAGAAAATAAGGAAAGTTTAAATTAAAGTTATGTGATAGGTTAGCTGGCTTGCACTCTTAAAACATGACAGTGTCATGAAAATCAAACATAGCTGAAGAATGGTTCTGAATTAATGGGTACTAAAGAGACATCATACATTTAGACAATGTGCAGTTCTTGTTTGAGCCTACATTTTAGAAAATGAAGCTATAAGGAATATTAATTGAGTAATCAGGGATATTTTAGTTTAGACTATGTGTTAGGCAGTAGTATTATATTCGTGTTAAATTTCCTGAAGTGAAGCATAGAATTTTACAATGTAGGAGAATGCCCTTATTCTTAGGCGATGCACGCTGAAGTATTTAGGGGTTAATTGCCCCAAGAATTGCAAGTATGTATATATCTGATATGGCATGATACAGTAATATATTTTTAAATTCTGAGATTATAAGAGACATGGAGTTTGGAGGAAAAAACTCAAACAACAATTACAGCCACCTAGATTCAAATTACATATGTAGCACTTTGTGTTCTGAAAGGTGAAACGATGTTTTAACTGAGAAGCAAGAAGAATAACTACCTCTTGAGTTGTGAGACTACATGAAAACTGTATGTGAATTTAGTTTGTAAAAGATGAAGTGTTATGCAATGGTAGCTCTTTGCTCTCTTCCTTCTTTTGCTTCCTTATCATCGTCATCATCATCATCATCATCATTATCATCATCACTTGCAATTTGCTTTCATTAAGCTTAGGTAAGGCAAAGTCAGTCAAGAATCTAGGGTGTAAGAAATGGTATGAATAAATATGGGAGTGTTCGTGTGTCTTCTGAATGTGTTAGAATGCAGAAATAATATTTAAATTACTCACAATATCATATTATGTGAATCATGCTAAATTCCATTTTCCTCAGCTAATGTTGATTAATAATTTTATATATGTGTAGTGAGTAATAATTAAGACCACACAAAAACCCATGATGATTGTCCCTGATATTTAATGGGATTAGGAAACACTGGCAATTTTTTCCAGCTGTAGAAGAAGAGATTGTCTTGATAATAAATGAAATAAGCCATGCTTGTAGAATGAGAGGCAAAGCAGAATTAAAAAAAAATCTCAATATCACTTCTAAAACTCTTTTCAAAAATTTTTAAGAGGTCAACATGTTCTTTATGAAAAACAGTCACTACCTACAAAAATACAAATCTAATCTGATGACGATCAACATGACATTTTCAAAGGAAACTAGAAGATTGTAGTTTGTTATTGGCTAGGATGACAGATGGGCTGCAGAATGAGCAATGGGTAATTCTGTGTTACAATGTCAGCTCAAGTCAAGTGTGGCTCTATAATATCATTTCTAAATTCTAAATGAATAATTCTTGTAGCTTCACAACTGATCTGGTTGACAAAGTGGGGAGTACATCAGTGAAACTCTCAGATAATGAAGACTTACGAGAATTTACGCATACCAGAGAAAATTATTAAAACAATGAATAAATGGAAGACTAGGAGCCAGGCCCCCTGTCATCTGGTCTCCTTTCTCTTCTTCTCTGCAGCCTTGTGTGGGTGGGAGGAACAAGGGACATGCAGGCAGAGGCCCACGCTTTCAGACAGTTCGCATAGCACTACCTATCTCTTGGTAATTTAAGAAGGCTTATTTTCTATCCATCTTTAAAGAACTACATATTTCCTTACATATTTCTTTATTTTAGTTCAGCAACACTGATGCTAGATAATAAACAGGAGAGTATAGATACAAGTTGAACTACTATTTTAGGGTAAGAAAGACAAATGTGTACGAAATAAATGCAAGATGATGGGTTACATGCAATATGGTTATGGAAAGCACTTAGACAGGAAAGGGTAGAGGATTAACTATTTTATCAGGTGGAGCCAGAGGTAAGGAAAGGAATCACAGATTAGGAACTATCTAAGTTTAAAAGAATAAAATAAGTTTCTTCAGCAGACTTGGTGGTGATGGTGACAAGGCTTTCTAGACAAAGGAACTACATGCACATAGATGAAGAGTTGCCCACTGTGTGTCCAAATAAGGAGCCCAGGCTGGCTTCTAGTTATCATATTTGAAGGAAAGAGACAAGTAATGAGGCTGAGGCAGAATGTTAGAGCCGGAATACAGAAATAATGCCTTGAGAAAGGAAAGAAGTATAATTTATGTATACATAGGCAATAGCATATTCAATATTAATAACAAAAACAACACTGATGAAGTTGAAAAAGTTGATTACAATGTTACATAATAAGTGCTTTGAGATTATCTGAATACCAGGCAATCAAGATTTCCCTCAGATTATTTAATAGACTAATCTCACCCTATGTATTTTCTTTTTTGAACTCCTGTTTATTATTCCATACTATCTTTGGTCCTTCTATTACTTTCAATAATCTCCACAACCTAGACTACAATGTGGAGCCTCCAGGAGAAAAAAAAAAAAGGAGAAAGGAGTCTGTAAATATAGGCAATCTATTGACATATTTCTTCAAGTGATTTTGTATATGATTTATACCCAAATCATGTTTTGGGCTTCGAAAAATAAATGTAAAGTATGAAATTGATCACAGAATTGTATTTACTGAAAAACATGATATTCTCTAAAGGGCAAGTTAGAAACCTCTGTAGTTGAGCAGCTTTCTGGAGAAACCCGGTGACTAATCTACTAGCAAATTCTAACTCAATAAAACCCCACAATAACTATGCACATTTTTCCTAGGACAAAACTGATTCTACAGAGAATTAGAAACTATTTTTTAGGAAAAGCCATAGCATAGAATTAATAGGAGTTGGCCAGGTGTGGTGGCTCAAGCCTGCAATCCCAGCACTTTGGGAGGCCAAGGTGGGTGGATCACCTGAGGTCAGGAGTTCGAGACCAGCCTGGCCAACATGGTGAAAACCCGTCTCTACTAAAAATACAAAAATTAGCTGGCCATGATGGCGGGCACCTGTAATCTCAGCTACTCGGGAGGCTGAGGCAGGAGAATTGCTTGAGCCCAGGAGGCAGAGGTTGCAGTGAGTGGAGATCACACCACTGCACTTCAGCCTGGGTGACAGAGCGAGACTCTATCTCAAAAAAAAAAAAAAAAAAAAAAAGAAAAATGAATAGGCATTTCTGCTTTCTTCCTCTCATGGGGAAAAAAAATTACTTATGACAAGGAATTTTGAAATTGAATATAGCCACAATTGGTATAGTGATATTCCTAATTTTTCCTAATTTTCCTAAGACAAAGAACTGTGCCATTCTTACGTTGTAAGAAGGAGATATGTCCATATGTTTTACAATCAATTGAAAGAAGACATCACTGGCTTGTCCACAAAGCTTGAATTCCCTCTCTACCCTCAAAATTAAAAATGTAGAGTGAAACATGTCTTTCTTATTCTCCAATGGTCTGGCCAGCCCCAAGACTTGATATTCTGGGATGAGCCCCCTACTGATACTTTAGCTTCTGCTACAGAAGCTGGAAGTCTGGAGCTGACACTCATTCCAGTGTCCAGCCTTGCTGTTACTGGCCCATCTCTATTCTTTTCTGTGTCTCACTTGTCACCGTTGCCATTGCTGTTGGCTCTGACCTCCACATTTCCACAAGGCAGGAAGGTAATTCACAGTAAGAGGCAGATACTCCTGCCTGTTATGCTGTGACCAGCTCCAGTCTGACTGAGCCCTGGTGGCACAGCACATCGAATGAACCCAATTAGCCAGTTCTTTATTACCTGTCACCTGTGGCCAGTTTGGAAGGAGTTCTCCTGTCAGTTCCTTTAGAATATAGGAAATCAAAGCACTCTGCCTTACTAGGTTTGGTCCTGATTACAAATGTCACCTGTCTAGTTTCTCCACACGTGAATAATCAACCTTCTCATCAGCTTCACATTGTCATAAATGACATTCTGGCCTTAGCGGAGCCAACTCAGTCTACTCTTTCCTCCCTCTTTTCCTCCTGCTCCTCCTCCATCTCCCCTTCGTTTTCCTCCTCTTTTCCTTTTTTTCTTTTCAATGTCTTTCAATACAAACTTTCTGGTGGGAGAGGCAAAGGAGAAAGAAATCAGAGATGTCTTTTCTGAATAGCAAGCTTCTTCACTCCATGCAAATGCATAATTCTTCTTTATCCAGTAACTTCCAAGGCATAAATGCAAATGCGAGCCTGTTACAGCTAAAACATACTGGATGCAGAAAGGTATGTGTGTGGGTAAAGAGCAGTGTCCAAACATGCTAAAATATTTTAGGCAATTGTAATTATTTATTTGGGTTTCAAGTTATAGAAAGAGGAATATACACTTCAACTTCAGAGCACATTTCTCTAATATCCTTTCAAAAAAAAATCTTATATTTTCAACTCCACATTTTCTGAAGCCTTTTTGTTGCCATCAGACACTTCCATTCCCCTCACCCAATCTGCAAACATCTCCTGTCTCCCCATAGCCTGGGAATTTTGCCCCTTCTCTTTTACCCTTTTTGGCCAGAATACATTCTCTCCATTTTCTTTCTTTCTCTTTCATATTATTAGGTAGATTGACAACCTCTGGTTCCAATTTTTTTCCCACCTATCTGGTCCTTTTGCTGCCCATTATTTGATTATTTGCTAAAAAGTTCTTTAAATTCTGGCCCTGCCAAAGCCTGAACCAATTTCCTAGGTGTCTGATTCAGTCTACTCTACTCATCTGTAAAATATGAATATAGTAACAAACGCATAGGGTGAACACTAGATGAATTAACACACACAAATCATTTAGAGCAATGCACAACACATAATCATAACCAAATCATTGTCATCCTTTTTAGGAAATGTATTAGTCAGGGTTCTCTTAGAGGGACAGAAGTAATAGCATATGTGGTGTGTGTGTGTGTGTGTGTGTGTGTATAAGTTTATTAAGTATTAACTTACATGATCACAAGGTCCCACAATAAGCTATCTGCAAGCTGAGGAGAAATAAGGGCCAATCTGAGTCCAAAAACTGAAGAATGTGGAATTCAATGTTCCAGGGCAGGGAGCATCCAGCATGGGAGAAAGATGTCGGCTGGGAGGCTAGGTCTGTCTCATCACTTCACATTTTTCTGCCTGCTTTATATTCACTGGTGGCTGATTAGATAGTGCTCACCTGATTCAGGTCTGCCTTCCTCAGCCCACTGACTCAAATGTTAATCTCCTTTGGCAACACCTTCACAGACACACCCAGAATCAGCACTTTTATCCTTCAATCCAATCAAGTTGACACTCAGTATTAACCATCACAAGTCCACCCCTTGTAAACTTGAACCCATACATATCTCTTGAGATCATACATAATCTTCAAATAAAGACAATAATAAGGTCATAACTACACCTAACATAATACAACTATCCTTCATACAGTCGGAAACTCATGAATCCCCAAACCAAATACTATTACATAAAGTTATTAAGTACTTAAATGCAGATGTGAAGTCAATAAATCTTATTTCATAAGATAAAGGGAAATAAAATTAAGATATTTTCTTAGTACAAGTATATACATGCACAAACATGTTTTTAACAAAAGAAGGAAGAAATAATCATGACAATTACAGCCCTCGTTTCTGCAGCTGGTCACGTGGTCATAGCTGGTATTGATGGCTACCTTCTTCTACTACCCATTCTGTATTCCTTTGCCATCAGCAAGCACCTCAGCAGGTCATTCTTTTTTCCTGGTGGAGTGAACCAAGCCTTCATTCCTGAAGGGTCTGGGTCATTTGTAATCCTGCCTGGATTGGGCTGTTGTAGTTTCCCATTGACCTTAATCACAGGACATGGTAATACTAATAGATGCCCTAATGGATCTCCTGTATTCCATGTGTACTCTTCCTTACCTCCATTGTGGAATAGTAGACTGATTTCATTTTGATAGTTTGGGTCAACCATCCCAGCCCACACCGTAACTCCTTCATTAGCCTGTTGACTTAATGGTAAGAAGATCCCAAAATGTCCAGGTGGCAATCTTTACTTCCAGTTTAATTGAATCATTGTTGTGTCTCCTGGTGGCAGCATTCCTCCCTCTGGAACTAAGACCTCTAGGCCAGCAGAACATAATGTCATGGGAACAGGAAGCAAACCTTTGGCTCGTGGATCACTAGAGGTGATGGTGAGTGGTACCACTTCCACTTCCTCCCCTTGATTCCTGTACCCGTGAATCCTGGCTATTGGAGAAATAGTACCATATATTGGATACTGATTCAGAGCCTACACAGCTTTCTGGAGAACACTGCCCCAGCCCTGTGAAGTATTGTCACCTAGTTGGCATTGTCACTGTGACTTAAAAGGTCATTCCACCATTCTATCAATCCAGCTGCTTCAGAATGATGGGGAACATGGTAAGACCAGTGAATTCCACGAGCATGAGCCCACTGCCACATTCTTTAGCTGTAAAGTAGTGTTTTGGTCAGAGGCAATGCTGTGTGGAACACCATGATAGTGGATAAGGCATTTCGTGAGTCCCCGGATGGTAGTCTTAGCAGAAGCATTGATTGTGGGATAGGAAAACCCATATCTGGAGTGTCCATTCCAGTGAGGACAAACCTCTGCCCTTTCCATGATGGAAGAGGTGCAATATAATCAACCTGCCACCAGGTAACTGGCTGATCACTCCGAGGAATGGTGCCATATTGAGGGCTCAGTGTTGGTCTCTGCCACTGGCAAACTGAGCACTCAGCAGTGGCCATAGCCAGGTCAGCCTTGGTGAGTGGAAGTCCATGTTGCTGAGCCCATGAGTAACGTCCATCCCTGTCACCATGGCCACTTTGTTCATGGGCCCATTGGGCGATGACAGGGTGGTTGGGGAAAGAGGCTGAGTGGTGTCCACAGAACGGGTCATCCTATCCACTTGATTATTAAACTCCTCCTCTCCTGAAGTCACCTGTTGGTGAGCACTCACATGGGATACAAATAGCTTCAGTTTTTGACCACTCAGAGAGGAGCATCCATATACTTCTTCCCCCAATTTTTTTGTCACCAATTTTCCAGTCATGCTTCTTACAAGTCCCTGACCATCCAGCCAAACCACTGGCTGCAGCCCATGCATCAGTACCTAATCGCACATCTGACCATTTCTCCTTCCAGGCAAAGTGCACAGCCAGGTGCGCTGCTCGAAGTTCTGCCCACTGGGAAGATTTCCCTTCACTGCTTCCATCAGGGATGTCCTGGAAAGGGGCTGTAGTGCTGCAGCTATTCACTTTCAGTTAGTGCCAGCATATCATGCAGCACCATCTGTGAACCAGGCCTTAGTTTTCTCTTTCTCTGTCAACTGATCATAGGGACCCCCTCATGAGGCCATTGGTGTAGGCTGGGTGAGAGAAGGCAGGGTGGCAGGCATGGAGACCATGGACATTTGAGTCACTTCTTATTTGTGCTTTCCAGGACCTGCTCAAGCCCAATCATATATACACCACTTACATTCGATAATGGAATGCTGCAGTGCATGACCCACTTTATGGGTAGATGGGTCAGAAAGCACCCATTTCATGATAGGCAGTTCAGGCCACATAATGACTTCATGACCCATAGTCAAGCATTCAGTTTCCACCAAATCCCAGTAACAGGCCAAGAGCTGTCTCTAAAAAGGAGAGTAGTTATCTGCAGAAGATGGCAGGGACTTGTTCCAAAATCCTAGAGTCCTCCACTGTGATTCACCTATGTGACATGGGAGCCAGCTAAAGGCTCCAAACAGCATCCCTATCTGCCACTGACACCTCAAGCACCATTAGATTTGCTGGGTCATGTGACCTAAGTGGCAGAGCAGCTTGCACAGCAGCCTGGACTTGTTGCAGAGCCTTCTGTTCTGGAACCCACTCAAAATTGGCAACCTTTTGGGTCACTCAAAAAATGGGCTAGGGTAACACACCCAAATTTGGAATGTGTTGCCTCCAAAATCCAAATACGCCTACTAGGTGTTGTGCTCCTTTCTTGGTTGTAGGAGGGGACAAATACATCAACCTATCCTTCACCCAAGAAGGAATATCTCGACAGGCCCCACACCACTGGACCCCTGGAAATTTTAGTGAGGTAGAAGCTCCCTGAATTTTAGTGGTATTTATTTCCCATCCTCTGGCATGCAAATGTCTCGCCAATAAGTCCAGTGTGTTTTCTACTTCTTGCTCACTGGATTCAGTTAGCGTAATGTCATCAATGTAATGGACCAGTGTGATATCTTGCAGCAGCGAAAAGCAATCAATGTCCCTCTGACAAGATTATGACACAAAGCCAGAGAGCTGATATACTAAGGTATGACAGGAAAGGTATATTGCTGGCCTTGCCTGCTGAAGGCAAATTGCTTCTGGCAGGCCTTGTGGACAGGAACGGAGAAAAAGGCATTTGCCAAGTCAATGGCTGCACAGCAGGTAACAGAAGATGTGTTAATTTGCTCATGTAATGAAAATACCTCTTGTACAGCAGCTGCAATTAAAGTCACCACTTGGTTAAGCTCATGATAATCCACTGCCATTCTCCAAGATCCATCTGTCTTCTGCACAGGCCAAATGGGAGAGTTGAATGGGGATGGAAAGTGTCTGGTGGAGTTGGACACCCGTTCTCAAGGCAGGATTCAGGCAATAGGGCCAGGAATTATAGTGTTTTCCTTGACAGTCTAAGAGCCGGGGTAAATATGAATGTTTTTATTTTAATATTTGCTGAGAAAGGTGAGAGCTTGGCTGTATTCAAAAGCAATTAAATCCCAGGTCCCTGCTCAGGTTAAGGTCCAGGTACGTATATTTTGAAATCATATGGGCTTCAATAATTTTTATAGGTATTATGACCACAAGCTCAAACTATATGAGTATGTTATTTAGTGATGAAAGCTCACTGAGGCACTGTTGTTAATTGGCAAAATTAAGTAGCAATAATATATGAATAAAAAGAAACAGGAATATTGAGTTTTCATTTTGTTTTTCTTAATGCAAAATTAGTTTATACACTGGAAAAATCAGAAAGCATTATTGCACACTAAAGTTGGAATCATAAGAAATGTTTCATACATACCTTATGATGTATCAGAAAAATAGGAAAATATTGATGCTTTTAAAAAAGGAAAAACATAAAATATTCTTTATAAATATATTGTGTATATAACAAAACCATTTGAATTTACAAATATTTCAAGCTATTAGTAGAAATAACAGAAAAATGAAATATGGAAATCTCAGTTGACATTTATGTATGTTTTTCAGGAGTACCTTTATAATATTTTAGTAATATTATGTATAACAGGTTGTATAAAATCTACATGTATTGTCATTGTTTTGATTTTATTTTGCTTTCAATTCTTTTAGGACTGAGGTTTTAAAAAATATGACCTTACAAGATAGAGAAAAAGTACCTTATTTAGATTTTAGATGGAGAAAAAACAATGAGTAGTGATTCAAGCTGTAAATAATTTTCTGCTACTATGAAATATTTAATACAAAACAAAATTAACACAAATTTTAATTTAATGTAATTTTAATTAATATGAAAATATTTATGTAAGCTATTTGAATACCTAATACAAAATAGAATGAATACATACTTTTAATTCAATTTGTTTCTAATTATGAAGATAAAATAAAGAAAATTATTTACCTGGACTCCTTTGAAATACCTCATAGTCAAGTGTCACTGATTGATCAAAATATGGCAATTAATCCTCTCCAGTTTGACATCTTCTGTACCTTGTTTCAATCTCTTTTAACTCATAGCATTTGTAAAGTGGCATTTGGAGACATAAATATTATTTAGAATAATAGACTATCAAATAGTTCTTTGGTTGAGTTACTTAAGCTAAGCTCACTTGAATAATGATTTTTAAATTTTTTAAATTTTTAATTGACGGTATATATACTTATGGGGTACAATGTTATGTTTTGATATTCATTGTGGAATGCTCAAATCAGGCTGCTTAACATATCCATCACCTCACATGCTTATCATTTATTTGTGGTAAGAACATTAGAATCCACTCTTTTAACAATTTTTAAATATACAATACATTGTTATTAACTGTAGTCACCTTGATGTATAATAGATCACCAGAGCTTATTCCTCCTAATTGAGACTGTACTCTTTGACAAATATTTCATCCTCCCCCTATCACTGCCAGCGGCACCCTCAGCCTCTGGTAAACCATCTACTCTCTATTTCTGTGAGTTTGAGTTTTTTAGATTCCACATGTAA
This sequence comes from Symphalangus syndactylus, assembly GCF_028878055.3. Lineage (NCBI taxonomy): Eukaryota > Metazoa > Chordata > Mammalia > Primates > Hylobatidae > Symphalangus > Symphalangus syndactylus. The sequence goes on along the minus strand of NC_072426.2, from coordinate 136,073,938 downwards.
GTGAGATAATGGAATATTTGTGTTTCTGTGCCTGATTTGTTTCACTTAAGCATGATAACCTTTAGATTCATCCATGTTATCATAAATGACAGTATTTCATTATTTTTTAAGGCTGAATAGTGTGCTATTGTGGATATGTACCAGGTGTTCTTTATCCATTTATCTATGGATAGGCCCTGAAGTTGTTTCCATATCTTGGCTATTATGAATAATACAATACTTCCATGAACATGGAAATGCAGACATCCTTGACATACAAATTTTATTTCCTTTGGATATATACCCAGAAGTGGGACTACTGGATCGTATGGTAGCTTTATTTTTTAGTTTCTTGAGGAACCTCCATACTATTTTCCAAAATGGCTATACTAATTTATATTCCCATCAACAGTGTGTAAGGATTATCTTTTCTCTACATCCTCCCCAGCACTTTTCTTTTATCTTGTTGATAATAGCCATCCTAACAGGTGTGAAGTTGTATCTCATTGTGGTTTTAATTTGCATATTGTGATGATTAGTGATGGTGAGCAATTTTCCTATATCTATCTGTTGCCAATTTGTATGTCTTCTTTTGAGAAATATCTTGAATAATTATTTTTAAATACATCCTAAACAATTTCTCACTGACATAATTAGAATAATTAGAATAATTTTACCTTCTAAATCGTCTGAACCTTCTAAGGAGAGAAAAACAATGAACTCTGAGTTTCAAAAAAAAGATGAATTTAATGGGATGGATGAGAACTCATAAATTATTTGAGATAAATAATATTGAGTAATTCCAGTCACCATCAGTAACACTAAACCATCATCCTTCATAATAATACAGTTAATGTGTCTGATATTTATTATTTATTTCTGCATTAGTCAGCTACTATTATAAATCATTTGGGAATAAATAAGCGGACAAGAGTAAAATGTGAAATGAAATGCAATTTATTATTATTATTATTTTTTGAGATGGAGTCTCGCTCTTGTCCCCCAGGCTGGAGTGCAGTGGCGCAATCTTGGCTCACTGCAACTTCCGTCTCCTGGGTTCAAGCTATTCTCCTGCCTCAGCCTCCTAAGTAGCTGGGATTACAGACACCCACCACCATGCCCCGCTAATTTTTGTACTTTTAGTAGAGATGGGGTTTCGCCATGTTGGCCAGGCTGGTCTCGAACACCTAACCTCAGGTGATCCGCCTGCCTCAGCCTCCCAAAGTGCTGAGATTACAGGCGTGGGCCACCGCACCTGGCTGAATTGCAAATTTTAACAGTTCTGCAACTTATCTTATTTTAAATTCCTGGTTCACTTTTGTAAAGAGATTTTTATCTGTTCTAAGACATTCATTGTCCTCTTTTGACTCCTGAAAAGTTATAGCTCAGAAAGAATTATTTTACAATTCAGAGTGTTTTTAACACTCCAGCGAAAGCACAAGGCTGTAGACAGTCTAAAGACATTTAGCCATCTGGAGGGGAAAGAGAACCGTTATTTCTTTTTAGGTAACTGCTTTGAAAATTGAACCTCACTTAATGCTTCTCAATGTTTATGGGTAAGCAAAAACCTCTGGGACCATCTTACAAAATTGGCAGTGAGCACAGGGTACAATGGAAGGTTTAGAATGAGTTATAACCATGATATCCAGATACCCTCTAGAATAAAATTGGGGTCTCTAACATATCCTGGCTCATGGACATATATCTAAACTTTTTTTTTCCTTTGACTAGATAAAACACTCCTTTTCCTTCATGCAGCTAATTTCTACATTTTCATCAAACCTCTTCTCGTTTAAAAGAGAAAAGAACTCTTCTCATGTAAAACTTTTCTTAATGTGTTATTTAATATGTTCCATACGCCTGTATGCACAGATGTATCATGGTATTCAACAGTAGTTTCATACTCATTATTTATTTGCTATTTTGGTAAGTTCAGGAACCATATTTTACTTGACCCTGTATCTAGTACAGTTCTTAAAATATAGTGGGTGCTAAATAAATGGGTCTTTTCCCCTCATGTCTAAAGTATAGATGGAATAATTGATGAATGAATGGAAAGGATGAGGGAACTGTAAGGCTCAAGGTGCCATTCACTAAAATGGGAAATGGAAAAAATACAATGAATTTGGTTTGAGATATGTGTGAGATGCTTGGGACAGATCTAGTTACACATACATATATATTTATCAGGTAGTTACTCATAGAGAATATATATAAAGAGAAGAAAGGAAGATCAAGGGTGCAGACTTGGAAAAAAAAATCACACATTATCTTGAGAAGTCTGAAATGGTAAGAAGTAAACCAAGAAGCCAAGGTAGACAAAGATAAGTAACTTCAGGAGAGGAAATGAGGATTCCATAAAAGATAGTGGCATGTATAAGAACAGACTTTCAAAGTTCCCAAAGTTTCAAAGTTCCTTGATTGTCTTTGGACACTGGTTGAAATGACCAAGAGGAATTAGACATACACGTTAACATATTTTGCTGGATCTAGGGCCTAGATTTGAGATTATTTATAGGCATATTTATGTCTCCCCACCCACCAATTTGTTTCTCTTGGATCTATTTGAATTCATAATAGACTGGAGGGAGGAGGGCTGACAACCTGAAGCCTAACTATGCATCCATCAGTCAGACAAATATTTATTCAGGCAGCACCATTGAGTGCCTACTCTGTTCATTCCGGGAGCTGTGCACATTTCCTAGGATAACAAAATGGATTCATTCTTTACCTTCACAAGATGGTCTTTACTTAGCTTTTATTACAGCAATGGATGAAGATGTATCTAAGAAGAAAGTTACTAAGATCAAATAAATCGGATCCCATATCATTTCCTCACACCAAAACTGGAGGGAAGTGCTGACCTCAAAATCCATTCCAACTCAGAAACTCAACGCTATGGAAAGGGTTTGGTGAAAATGACAGATTGTGAGTTGAAACATGATATCACCTAACACCTGGGTCCAGGCAGTTTTCTCCATTACGTGGTCATGCGCAATACAGAAGGGAACTCACCTCACAGAGCCATCTTTGCCTCATGGAATTATCAGATGTTAACCATGAAATCAATTTGAATACACTTATGTCTAGCAAAAATCACACTACGGAGATGGGTTTCAGGAGGAGTCACAAGTATCTAAGTTTTCTTTTGGCAGTTTAGTGATTGAGGTCACTGAGATTTACAGTGCACAACATGTGTGTTTGTGTCTATGTGACAGCAAGTATACAGTTGTGGTGACAGAAAGTCAAAAATACAAAAATCGTGCAGAGACCAGGACCCACAACAGAAAAACACACAGTTCTAGCTTCTTGCGACCTCCATCAGGTTGCTGAGACTAAATACAAAAATATATGTTCTAACCATCACAATTGTATAGTATGATGCTAGGCAGAATGTTGCCCCAAAATGTGGAAGACACCCATGCAAACTTCCCTCACATGATTTTTTGGGGAAACCGAAGACCAGAGTAATCTTGATTTAAAATTTTCTAACAGGATAAAAAAATTAAATTTACTTATGAAACATCTTGCAATAAAATGAGCATGTAATAGCATATAAAACTAATTAAAACTGTAAACTAGTTCAACCATTGTGGAAGTCAGTGTTGCGATTCCTCAGGGATCTAGAACTAGAAATACCATTTGACCCAGCCATCCCATTACTGGGTATATACCCAAAGGACTATAAATCATGCTGCTATAAAGACACATGCACACATATATTTATTGCGGCACTATTCACAATAGCAAAGAGTTGGAACCAACCCAAATGTCCAACAACGATAGACTGGATTAAGAAAATGTGGCACATATACACCATGGAATACTATGCAGCCATGAAAAATGATGAGTTCATGTCCTTTGTAGGGACATGGATGAAACTGGAAAACATCATTCTCAGTAAACTATCGCAAGGACAAAAAACCAAACACCGCATGTTCTCACTCATAGGTGGGAATTGAACAATGAGAACTCATGGACACAGGAAGGGGAACATCACACTCTGGGGACTGTTGTGTGGTGGGGGGAGGGGGGAGGGACAGCATTAGGAGATATACCTAATGCTAAATGACGAGTTAATGGGTGCAGCAAAACAACATGGCACATGGATACATATGTAACAAACCTGCACATTGTGCACATGTACCCTAAAACCTAAAGTATAATAAAAAAAAACTAATTAAAAATAAGCATATTTAAAGAAGTAATTTCCCCAAACAATAGAAAATTCTAAAATAATCGAAAAGAGTACCAATTACTTGGTACTCTTCAGAAACTACTTATAAAACCACAGTCTCTCTCTCTCTCTCTCTGTCTCACACACACACACACACACACACACACAAACACACACACACGCATATATATTATACATATAACATGTGTATATATATATATATATATATATAATAGTAACAAGTACGACAAAAGCATAAGCCTACTGAGATAAAAAGATCTTACAAGACCTTAAAAAAAAGACAATGCAATTAGTAAAAACCCAAATGGCTGAGAATTCCAGAATTGATTAAAATGAAGGTGTTAGGTTCTATATAGAGCAGGAAAAATAAAAATGTACTTAAATAGGAAATGAAAAAATTAAAAGATTCTAGAAAAAGAGATTCTCTACAAAGGAAAAACAGTTAAGACTGAAAGGAAAATTTTCATCAGTAGCAATAAATGCCAGAATACCAGAAAGTAATATCTTCAACCCACTTCAACCTTCATTAATTTCAACCTAGTATTCTATTCCAGTAATATCTTAAAAAGTCATTCAAGATTGATGATGAAATTGTCTTTTCAGACATTAAAGACTAACATTCACATCCACTGTTTAAAAGAAAAACTTTATCTCCAAAGAAAAACGATGTAGATGTATGAAAAGGGAGGGACAGATAAGTCATAAACTATATTAATGTTTACGTATTGACTATTAAAATAAATTTTTTTATTTTAAAGTAGTAATAATGGAAAATCTGCCTAAATTAAAAATTTGGAACACAGAAACATAATTAAAGCAAGCAAGAAAATAAATCAATAAATATAAAATGAATTCTAAATTATACAGTAATGATGTTTTACATTTAATATAATTATTTGAAGAATATTAATAAAATAAATCTCAGTATCTGTATTTGAGGTATAGAGAAAATACCACAGGCATATATTCTTGCTCATAATTTGAAGTAAAAAGAAGTTTATATTGGCTTGAAAAGGCACAAGGGTCAGCTATTTCTTACATCAGAGCAATAAAGTATATTAATGAATTAGAGATAACCATGTATTTGGCAATCTGGAGGTGACTTATTGTTACCTTTGAAATGATGTTGTGAATGAAGGGATGGAGTAGATTGCAGTGGCATGAAATGAATGAGATGGCAGTAGGTCCCTCCAAGAGTGAAAGAGTTAAGAGTAGTGAGAGGGAAAGCTCAACTGGTTTAAAACTGATTCCCTGCTGGCTTGTCTCCTATAAAAGTCACCTTTCTGAAAACCTTCATAAAACTTAGCTACAGCTCAGTGCTTCAGAAAATCAGTCCTAGTCAACTGCAATCTTTGGATCTAAATCAATGCACACCATAGATGGAGTGTGGCACTTCCCTAAACATGAATACAGGCAGGGAAGGTGTTGTCACTGCTTTACTCTGCCATTGAGCTGCACGTGGAAGCCTCACACACTGCCTTGTAGGCCTAATAGTGAAGCTGTTTCAACCAAACAGGAAACGGGAGATTGTAGGATAGGGCTAAAGACATTTTTCCATTTCATATTGTTATGATGCCCAGTACTCAGTTTCACCATGGAAAGAGATAGTGTTCACTTAGTTATGCCTTTTAAAAACTCAATAGTCAGCTGGGTGCGGTGGCTCATGCCTGTAATCCCAGCACTTTAGGAGGCCAAGGCGGGCGGATCACGAGGTCAGGAGATTGAGACCATCCTGGCCAACATGGTGAAACCCCGTCTCTACTAAAAAATACAAAGAATTAGCTGGGCGTTGTAGTGGGCACCTGTAGTCCCAGCTACTCAGGAGGCTGAGGCAGGAGAATGGCGGGAACCTGGGAGGCGGAGCTTGCAGTGAGCCGAGATGGCACCACTGCACTCCAGCCTGGGCGACAGAGCGAGACTGTGTCTCAAACAAACAAACAACAACAACAACAAAAACTCAATAGTCAAGGGTTAGGTTTTCATGCCAGAGTCTAATGTCCAGCTCTGGTTGCCAGTGCAGTGCTGTAGAATGCACGGTACATCCTATTACTTCTGTCTCTGATTTCTTCCCAATTAATGTTGTTGCTGCAGGAATTTTATATAAGTAGTTAAAGCACATTTCTATGACAATGAGGTAATCAAACCATAGGGAAGAGTTTGGTTCGCTGGTAAGTCTCGTACTCTCAAAATTTCTCAGTCCAGAATTCCACCCCCTCCCCTCTCCTCCCCTTCCTGTCCCATTACTCTCTCCTTAAGTTGAGGATTCTTCTGTTTCCTCTAAAGTACCCAAATATGAATGAATTTTGACACATACTTTTAAATATTTAGTTAACATTCAGTTATATATACTGTAAACTTATTTTGTAGAATATCATAGCCATCTTTATTTCTAAAATATTTCAAATTTCTGGCAAAAATGTTTTACTAGAGGTCGTGCCTTTCTTAAAAGGAATATTTACTGTTACATTCCTTTATTTGTTAGAATATCAGGAACAAGTATTTATAACATCTTATTTTATTAAAGAAGAAAAAAGAGAGGGCAAGCACTGTGGCTCATGTCGGTAATTCTAGCACTTCAAGAGCCTGAGATGGGAAGCTCACTTGAGGCCAGGTCAGCAGTTCGAGACCAGCTTGAGCAACATAGTGAAATCTCATTTCCACATTTTTTTTTTAATTAGCCAGGTGTGGTGGTGTGTGCCTGTAATCTCAAGTGCCAGGATCGCTTGAGCGCAGGAGTTTGAGGCTGCAGTAAGCCATGATTGTGCTACAGCACTCCAGCCTGAGTGACAGAGTGAGATCTTGTCTCAAAAAAAAAAAGAGAGAAAAGGAAAGATATTAAAACAATTATTAGTACTCAAAATAATATTCAGCCAACAGCAATTTAGTCACTTGTTTTTTTATTCTAGTGTCTAAAATGAATATGAAGTAATATCTTAAGCCTTAGGTTTTTAAAATTCACTTAACTGTACAACCAGACAGAGTCCATACCATTCCTGTCTGACTTTTGGAATGGTTTTGAAGATTTTTCTAGGCAATGAAGGTAGAGTTATGAAGAAGATGAGGAAATGAGTAGCGAGATAAGATGGGAAATATTAAACTGGTATGAAACAGACTTAAGATCAGAATAAATGAGATAGTTGGAGACAAGAAGAGGAACAGCTGAGAGAACATGTGGTTGCACATCTAAAGTGATACTGGTTATGGAGAAAGCAGATAAAAATTGATCAGCAAATGACAAAATTCAACCTAGCTTCATATCAAGAATTTAGCTTACAAGAGAGGCTTGCAGAATCTTGACAGAAAGGGTAGCAAACTTAAGGAAGCTGTTAACTTCAATTGTAGAGTTTGCAGAAGCAAACATGAAAATATTTTAAAAGCTGGTTTTCAAAGATAACAAAACTAGAAAGAATTGGGGAAAACATACTGAGAGGTTCTCAACACATCATAGACACAGGAGTGCAGAGCTGAAAGGAACACTAGAATTAAAGTATACAACCATGCATTCATTTTTATTATATTATTATTATTATTATTTTTTTTTTTTTGAGATAGAGTCTCATTCTGTCACCCAGGCTGGAGTGCAGTGGCGCGATCTCGGCTCACTGCAACCTCTGCCTCCCGGGTTCAAGCGATTCTTCTGCCTCAACCTCCTGAGCAGCTGGGATTACAAGTGCGCACCACCACGGGTTCAAGCGATTCTTCTGCCTCAACCTCCTGAGCAGCTGGGATTACAAGTGCACACCACCACGCCCAGCTAATTTTTGTATGTTTAGTAGAGATGGGGTTTCACCATGTTGGTTAGGCTGGTCTGGAACTCCTGACCTGTGATCCGCCTGCCTCGGACTCCCGAAGTGCTGGGATTATAGGCGTGAGCCAATGCACCTGGCCCCATGCGTTTCTTTATTAGACATTCATGTATGATCTTCAACAGGCCATGCTTAATTTATTTATGTACTTTGGATAGTTGACTTAAATTAATCTTGTACTTTGTACTTTGGCTAGCTAACTCAAAGAATTGATGATATCCTTTGGGAGACAGATTAGAAACAGCTAGTTTCATACAGTTGGAAAGATTAACCAATTGAAGAATATACAATAGACACAGAGGAAGGGGTGGCTTATGAAAGGGTGGTGAATACATTGAAGGGAGTTATTAAAGAAAACAATAGTTTACATTTTGCTTGAAAATTATTTATTATTTGGTAAAAGCCAGTATATGAGAAGACAAATGGTTAAATGTTCTTACTCTGAAGATAAATTACCTGTATCTGAATTCTAGCAACAACATTGATGAGCTCTGTGACTTTGAGTAAATGACAAGGTATCTCTATGCCTCAGTTTCCTCAAATGGAATAACAACAGTGCCTACTTATAGGATTGTCTTGAAGATGAAATATTGTTAGTGACCTACAGTAATATATGATGCCTTCAACATAGCATTGTATAATTATAAATGCTTATTATATTAGCTATAAAATAGACCACATGCTGTATATAATTTCTTTTATAGCAGAATTATTACTCATAAAATAGTGCTCTCACTCTGTCTCTATTACACACACATACTACTATAATCCATCAGGGGTTGCCAGATCCATCTAAATAGGAACTAGTTTTAGCTTTCTTGGAAGTTTGAAAGGAATACCATAATAATTTTATTGACAGTAATTTTACAAAGATTAAGAGGTTTGTTTTGGCTTCTTTTCTTATTGAATTATCATTCAATCAGACAGACCAGGGACATCATTTGCCTTAGGATAATAATATATGTTATCCCTCCATACTCTCGTGTTTAATAATATGTTATCCTTCCATACTCTTGTGTTTAATTCTATATCAAACCATTAACTCTATCTTTAACCTTATATTCTAAAAAAAATGCAAATTTAAATTTTCAGGAATTGTATCATCCATTCATTTCCCTCATTCAATTACCTGAAATTAAGTTCATTTGTTTTCTGTTAATATATGGTATTTTGTCAACATAGCACTTAAAAATATGTTTGGATGATATGACTAAAAACTTGTATAGCATTGTTTTAAATAATTAGAGTTTTCTTTTTCATTTCTTTTTTTTTTGAGATGGAGTCTTGCACTATTGCCCAGGCTGGAGTGCAATGGTGTGATCTTGGCTCACTGCAACCTCTGCCTCCTGGGTTCAAGTGATTCTCCTGCCTCAGCCTCCCGAGTAGCTGGGATTACAGGCACCCGCCACCATGCCCAGCTAGTTTTTGTATTTTTAGTAGAGATGGGGTTTCACTATGTTGGCCAGGCTGGTCTTGAACTCCTGACCTTGTGATCTGTCTACCTTGGTCTCGCAAAGTGCTGGGATTACAGGCATGAGCCACTGTGCCCGGCTATTTTTCTCTCTTTTAAGAGCAGTTCAGATATTGGTGGCTGAGGGTTATTACGGCAGTTCCAGTGGCCATCAAGATTTCAGGCTCTTTCTGTTTTACCATCCTAGCTCAGCATGTTTCTTCCATCGCCAATATGAACTCATTAGTGCAAACCATCGTGCAAGTTCGCACCACCATGTCCACTCTCAGAAGGAGAAAAGGAAAAGGGCAAAAGGATTTACTTATAAAACTGAGTTAGCTCCCTTAAAGAGCTTTTATGAAAATACCACCAAACTGTTCCTATTCACATTATATTAGCTACCTCTCTTTCAAAGTATGCCAGAAAATGTAGCTTTTGCTAGGATCATTCATGACCTTAATACAGAAGTTGTGTGTAAAAGATATGGAGTGAAGGGTTGTTTTCTGTGCAACTAGCCACTATCAACAAAGGTTTACTATTGTGATTCACTTTTAAAAGAGTGGTATGAGTTTGATTTCCAGTATATTATTTAAGAGGTGACAGATAAACTAAAATACTGATCTAAGTATATTGAGATAAGAAAGGGTTGAGAAAACGGTTACAATAGAAATCAACAAACTTTTCCTATGACAAGTCAATAAGCCAACTACTGACAAGTCAATTCTGACAACTGACAAGCAATCAATTTGAAATATTTAAAACTGGAAAGTAATGACACAGAAAGATAAGCAAATTACTAATTATATTAAAAGTGCTAAAAATAATTAAAAGCATAAATAGTTAAACAAAGGAAGCATAGCTCTCTGGGGAGGAAGACTAGGCGTTGAGAAAGGTGAGACAGGAGATGTTGTTTTTCTTTATAAACTTAATTTTATAGGTACTACTTATAGTATTTTGTAGTGTATTCTTTTTGTTTGTTGATATTTTGTTTTTAGTTTTAGATTTTTTTTACTGTGGTCGGATATTACTTTCCTCAAATTTATTTTGTAAGTCCACAGAATTTACCAAGACTTTTGTCTCAAAGCACATGCACTTTACATTTCTCAGATACTCACTGAAGGTATTGTATTAGGTTGGTGCAAAAGTAATTGTGGTTTTTACATTACTTTTAATTGCAAAAACCGCAATTACTTTTGCACCAACCTAATATTAGAATGAGCAAGGGAATATAAAGTTCATTAAGTATTTTTCTATTATGAAGGAGAATAAAATTTAAGGTGGAAGCTAAGACATGCATACAAATGTGTATATATAATGCAAAGCAAAAATAAAAAACATGCTCCAAAAATTACAATAGAAATTTAGGAGAGGAAGAAATTCTTTATATTGACTATATCACAGAAGACAGAAGGATTTATTTTTCTGCAATAAAAAATATGCAACATCTTTTGTTTTTATTGTCTTTACACGCTTGCTAGATTACAATCAGAAATTTGGGCAGTGATTTTACAAATGCAAATTCAAATTAGAATGGAAGTTTGAGAAGCAATGGAAACAAAACCACCCAGAGCCAAGTGATTTGGCCATAAAGAAGCAGCCAGCTACAAAGAATGAGGATGAACTCGGAAGAGATCACTGTGTTTGGAAATAGCCGGATTACCATCAGAATAATTTATACAAATAAGAATGCCTAGGCAAGCAAGCTTTGCTGACATCAATGACCCATTAAAGAATCAGTGTACTCCAATATTAGAAAATAGCCATTGTTAATGAAAAACATTCTTAGCAAATACAAAAAAGACTTTTTCAATAAGCTTTGTTTACTAAAAACAGAAATAGGTGTCTTTAACATCCTTTCTTACTTCCAAATGTGTGAAAATAACAGATATATACTTTTTAAATTTAGAAATAGACTAAATAAAACATATGCCAATGAAATGCATAAATACCTCTAAAGACACCAGCCAGCAAATGAGAGAAGTTAGAAACAGTTTGCAATCACCACATCAGTTCACTTACTGTAGCTTTGTTGTATTACTTCATAATCAGAGGGAAATTAGAGATGATGGGTCTTCTCAAACTGGTCTCCATCATTACATCTCAAGCTGCTTGGGATACCTTCATCTGGATCTACAAATAAAAGTGAATGGAATGTTTTCTTTTCTTTTTTCTTGTTTTGTTTCAGTTTGTCTTCTGATATAGGCAGGGAAAAATTTTCCTCATGGACACATACCACTTTTATGTTTAACTGAAGTAGAGAATATGGGTTTAAAAATAGCTGGCAATTGCCCACAGGCATACTTTTTTCAATTCTATGGTGATTAAATCAATAGTTACTTAGTATACTCTGAAAGGAAATAGGTCAGGAAGTGAGCTTTATGCAAATAATTGATAGTGCTCTTTAAGGAAACTACTAAATAAATTGCTCTATAAAATGATACATAGTCTCTGTGAACCTGAGTGTGAAATCAGAGAACAGTTTCCATTGTATTTGTAATTTCTGTGCTGGGCTTCAATTTCAACAGTCCTCACTAATGGACTTAGCAATTTTCTGTGTGACAAATGGTCTTACCCCCAAAGATTACATAGAAAATAAAAGAAGAAGTCTCTCTAGCATACATCCCTCTATGTATGTTACAGAAAATGACAACTCAGATTTTTGGCTCAAAGGACAAGACCCTTTTGCTTTTGATGGAGGGATGTTTGAGAGCAAACTTCTCATTCTCAGGTGGTCAGAGAGAAGTCCCCCCTGCAGGATTCTATGTGAAAGCTGTGTGTAAACTGTCCCCTTTTGTTGTGGTTTGCTCAAGGTATTGAGAGGTGACAGCATGCTGGCAGTCCTCACAGCCCTCGCTTGCTCTCAGTGCCTCCTCTACCTGGTCTCCCACTTTGGCGGCACTTGAGGAGGCGAGCGGGAACCGGGGCTGCGCGCTGCGCTTGCGGGCTGGCTGGTGTTCCGGATGGGCGTGGGCTTGGCGGGCCCCCGCCACTCGGAGCAGCCTGCCGGCCCTGCCGGCCCTGGGCAGTGAGGGGCTTAGCACCCAGGCCAGCGGCTGCGGAGGGTGTACTGGGTCCCCCAGCAGTGCTGACCCACCGGCACTGCGCTCGATTTCTCACCGGACCTTAGCTGCCTTCCCGCGGGGCAGGGCTCCGGACCTGCAGCCCTCCATGCCTGAGCCTCCCACCCCCTCCACGGGTTCCTGTGCGGCCCGAGCCTCCCCGACGAGCGCCACCCCCTGCTCCACAGCGCCCAGTCCCATCAACCACCCAAGGGCTGAGGAGTGCCAGTGCACGGCGCGGGACTGGCGGGCAGCTCCACCTGTAGCCTGGGTGCGGGATCCACTGGGTGAAGCCAGCTGGGCTACTGAGTCTGGTGGAGATATGGAGAATCTTTCTGTCTAGCTCAGGGATTGTAAACACACCAATCAGCACCCTGTGTCTAGCTCGAGGTTTGTGAATGCACCAATCGACACTCTGTGTCTGGCTGCTCTGGTGGGGCCTAACTGATCTGATGGGGACATGGAGGACTTTTATGTCTAGCTCAGGGGTGGTAAACGCACCAATCAGCGCCCTGTCAAAACAGACCACTTGGCTCTACCAATCAGCAGAACGTGGGTGGGGCCAGATAAGAGAATAAAAGCAGGCTGCCCGAGCCAGCAGCGGCAACCTGTCCGGGTCCGTTTCTACGCTGTGGGGGCTTTGTTCTTTCGCCGTTTGCAATAAATCTTGCTACTGCTCACTTTTTGCCTCCACACTGCTTTTATGAGCTGTAACACTCACTGCGAAGGTCTGCGACTTCACTCCTGAAGCCAGTGAGACCACGAGCACACCTGGAGGAAGGAACAACTCCAGATGTGCCGCCTTAAGAGCATTAACACTCACTGCGAAGGTCTGCAGCTTCACTCCTGAGCCAGCGAGACCACGAACCCACCAGAAGGAAGAAACTCCAAACACATCCAAACATCAGAAGGAACAAACTCCGGACACGCCGCCTTTAGAACTGTAACACTCACCGCGAGGGTCCGCGGCTTCATTCTTGAAGTCAGTGAGACCAAGAACCCACCAAATCCGGATACAGTATTACATCCAAACTGGAATAAACCTGATGTATAATCTGACACCTGGACACCTGATTTATTCATTCCCTCACCAAGGTAGGAATCACTTTCATTGGTCATTTTTGGGTTACTCCAATTCTCCTTTATATTCTTTGAACCCCTGCTTAGACAGATGAAAAATTGTCCGGTCACTGTCGTGGCTTCTAAGTTATGCATAATATTTTAGCGAAATTATTCCTTATTACCTTAAACAGATTATAATGTATACTTTATAAATATATACGTGTTTATATATCACATATTCCCGTTTCTCTTTTGATACAGATATGGTGTAATGACATGGAGTTTTGCATAGAATAGGGAAGAGGGAAGATAGAGGGCCTGATGATTTTCCCCAAACCCATCTCTATCGTTGTCTTTTCAGGGAATTGTCCTGCCAGACAAATATCTCATTTCTCGGAAGCGGTCTGGACAGGTTTATTCATTTGTGTGTATGAACAGAATTTCTAGTAAGTTACTTCACTAAGGGCTTTAGTGCCTGGGCAAATTTTTCAGAATAGCATTGCCCTTTGGATAAAAATATTTTTTTTTCTAGGTTTGAGATAAATCCTTCTGACTCTTCTCATAAAAAGAAATTTTTAGATGAAAAAATTGTGTTTTTCTTATAAAACACAGAAAGCTTTTTTCAGAGCTTTTTGGGCAAGTAGAATGGAACATTTAAGAGTTTAAGTAAGGTGGGTTTTTAAAATAATTTTTTTTCTCTACAGTGTTGTACACTGAGGTCATAATATTAACATTCAGAAGTCTGTATCAGCTAACCGAAGTGACATAAAACCAGAAAGTTGCTAAAATACACAAAGTCTAAGTCATCTTGGGAAAATGCTATTCAAGTTTTAATACAGCTATTCCAGCATCAAGTTTATATATGAAAAATACATATGTACATATATCACTTTTCCTCTCATGATAATACAGTACGTTTAGTAACATTAATCTCTACAGGGGCAGAGTAGTACAAGTGGTTTCACAGATATTGCATTTATTAGCCAACGACTGTTTTTAAAGGTATTATGACAACTTCTTACTTACATTTGCAAAAGCCTTCCCTAAAATAGCCTGACTCAGGAATGAGAATGAAGAATGAAATTCACAGGTCTCTTCCACAGGTTCTTGTCAGTGAAAGGTCTCTGCCATGGGGCTGTTATTGCTCATCTAAAAGCCTAATAAGAGCAGCTGAAATTTCATATATATGAGAATGTGGCAGACGTACAACCTATGGTATACTAAAACTAGAAATACAAAGGCAGTATTTCATTTGACAGAAAAGCAAAATACAGTTATCTTTGGGAAAGTTTCTTTAAATTTCACTGCCTTTTTATCCTAATTCTTAAATGGTTTATTTTTATTATTTTTTATTTATTCTTATTTTTTGAGATGGAGTCTCATCTGCCACCCAGGCTGGAGAGCAGTAGCAAGATCTTGGCTGACTGCAACCTCCACCTTCTGGGTTCAACCGATTCTCCTGGCTCAGCCTCCTGAGTAGCGGAGATTGCAGGCATGCACCACCATGCCCAGCTAATTTTTTTATTTTTAGTAGACACGGGGGTTTCACCATGTTGATTAGGCTGGTCTCGAACTCCTGACCTCAAATGATCCACCTGCCTTGGCCTCCCGAAGTGCTGGGATTACAGGTGTGAGCCACTGCACCCTGCTCTTAACTGTTCTTATACTGACTCTTGCTACATAATCGTATCTGCGGATAATTCGGTTTGGAAATAAGTAAAAGTTTTGCCAAGCATACAATATTAACGTTTTTACCTAGTGTTTGTATGGTGTCTGCCTCAATAATGAATGTCTGTTGTCCGTGTGAGAATTTTGGTTTGATAGCTTTGTTTATTCAGGTTATTAATGGTTGTGGTATGTGAAATTAAATGTGAGTAATGTGTTAAACATCCCTAAGTAAGTTCTGATAGTTTTGAACAATCAAATATTTTTTTTTTTTTTTTTTTTTTCTTTTTTTTTTTATTATACTTTAGGGTTTTAGGGTACATGTGCACAATGTGCAGTTTTGTTACATATGTATCCATGTGCCATGTTGATTTCCTGCACCCATTAACTCGTCATTTAGCATTAGGTGTATCTCCTAATGCTGTCCCTCCCCCCTCCCCCCACCCCACAACAGTCCCCGGAGTGTGATGTTCCCCTTCCTGTGTCCATGAGTTCTCATTGTTCAATTCCCACCTATGAGTGAGAACATGCGGTGTTTGGTTTTTTGTCCTTGCGATAGTTTACTGAGAATGATGTTTTCCAGTTTCATCCATGTCCCTACAAAGGACACGAACTCATCATTTTTTATGGCTGCATAGTATTCCATGGTGTATATGTGCCACATTTTCTTAATCCAGTCTATCGTTGTTGGACATTTGGGTTGGTTCCAACTCTTTGCTATTGTGAATAGTGCCGCAATAAACATACGTGTGCATGTGTCTTTATAGCAGCATGATTTATAGTCCTTTGGGTATATACCCAGTAATGGGATGGCTGGGTCAAATGGTATTTCTAGTTCGAGATCCCTGAGGAATCGCCACACTGACTTCCACAATGGTTGAACTAGTTTACAGTCCCACCAACAGTGTAAAAGTGTTCCTATTTCTCCACATCCTCTCCAGCACCTGTTGTTTCCTGATTTTTTAATGATGGCCATTCTAACTGGTGTGAGATGGTATCTCACTGTGGTTTTGATTTGCATTTCTCTGATGGCCAGTGATGAGGAGCATTTCTTCATGTGTTTTTTGGCTGCATAAATGTCTTCTTTTGAGAAGTGTCTGTTCATGTCCTCTGCCCACTTTTTGATGGGGTTGTTTGTTTTTTTCTTGTAAATTTGTTTGAGTTCATTGTAGATTCTGGATATTAGCCCTTTGTCGGATGAGTAGGTTGCAAAAATTTTCTCCCATTGTGTAGGTTGCCTGTTCACTCTGATGATAGTTTCTTTTGCTGTGCAGAAGCTCTTTAGTTTAATGAGATCCCATTTTTCGATTTTGGCTTTTGTTGCCATTGCTTTTGGTGTTTTAGACATGAAGTCCTTGCCCACGCCTATGTCCTGAATGGTATTGCCTAGGTTTTCTTGTAGGATTTTAATGGTTTTAGGTCTAACATATAAGTCTTTAATCCATCTTGAATTAATTTTTGTATAAGGTGTAAGGAAGGGATCCAGTTGCAGCTTTCTACATATGGCTAGCCAGTTTTCCCAGCACCATTTATTAAATAGGGAATCCTTTCCCCATTTCTTGTTTTTGTCAGGTTTGTCAAAGATCAGATAGTTGTAGCTATGCGGCATCATTTCTGAGGGCTCTGTTCTGTTCCATTGATCTATGTCTCTGTTGTGGTACCAGTACCATGCTGTTTTGGTTACTGTAGCCTTGTAGTATAGTTTAAAGTCAGGTAGCGTGATGCCTCCAGCTTTGTTCTTTTGGCTTAGGATTGACTTGGCGATGCGGGCTCTTTTTTGGTTCCATATGAACTTTAAAGTAGTTTTTTCCAATTCTGTGAAGAAAGTCATTGGTAGCTTGATGGGGATGGCATTGAATCTATAAATTAGCTTGGGCAGTATGGCCATTTTCACGATATTGATTCTTCCAACCCATGAGCATGGAATGTTCTTCCATTTGTTTGTATCCTCTTTTATTTCATTGAGCAGTGGTTTGTAGTTCTCCTTGAAGAGGTCCTTCACATCCCTTGTAAGTTGGATTCCTAGGTATTTTATTCTCTTTGAAGCAATTGTGAATGGGAGTTCACTCATGATTTGGCTCTCTGTTTGTCTGTTATTGGTGTACAAGAATGCTTGTGATTTTTGTACATTGATTTTGTATCCTGAGACTTTGCTGAAGTTGCTGATCAGCTTAAGGAGATTTTGGGCTGAGACAATGGGGTTTTCTAGATATACAATCATGTCATCTGCAAACAGGGACAATTTGACTTCCTCTTTTCCTAATTGAATACCCTTTATTTCCTTCTCCTGCCTGATTGCTCTGGCCAGAACTTCCAGCACTATGTTGAATAGGAGCGGTGAGAGAGGGCATCCCTGTCTTGTGCCAGTTTTCAGAGGGAATGCTTCCAGTTTTTGCCCATTCAGTATGATATTGGCTGTGGGTTTGTCGTAGATAGCTCTTATTATTTTGAGATACGTCCCATCAATACCTAATTTATTGAGAGTTTTTAGCATGAAGGGTTGTTGAATTTTGTCAAAGGCCTTTTCTGCATCTATTGAGATAATCATGTGGTTTTTGTCTTTGGTTCTGTTTATATGCTGGATTACATTTATTGATTTGCGTATGTTGAACCAGCCTTGCATCCCAGGGATGAAGCCCACTTGATCATGGTGGATAAGCTTTTTGATGTGCTGCTGGATTCGGTTTGCCAGTATTTTATTGAGGATTTTTGCATCAATGTTCATCAAGGATATTGGTCTGAAATTCTCTTTTTTGGTTAAGTCTCTGCCAGGTTTTGGTATCAGGACGATGCTGGCTTCGTAAAATGTGTTAGGGAGGATTCCCTCTTTTTCTATCGATTGGAATAGTTTCAGAAGGAATGGTACCAGTTCCTCCTTGTACCTCTGGTAGAATTCAGCTGTGAATCCATCAGGTCCTGGACTCTTTTTGGTTGGTAAGCTATTGATTATTGCCACAATTTCAGAACCTGTTATTGGTCTATTCAGAGATTCAACTTCTTCCTGGTTTAGTCTTGGGAGGGTGTATTTGTCGAGGAATTTATCCATTTCTTCTAGATTTTCTAGTTTATTTGCATAGAGGTGTTTGTAGTATTCTCTGATGGTAGATTGCATTTCTGTGGGATCGGTGGTGATATCCCCTTTTTCGTTTTTTATTGCATCTATTTGATTCTTCTCTCTTTTCTTCTTTATTAGTCTTGCTAGCGGTCCATCAATTTTGTTGATCTTTTCAAAAAACCAGCTCCTGGATTCATTAATTTTTTGAAGGGTTTTTTGTGTCTCTATTTCCTTCAGTTCTGCTCTGATTTTAGTTATTTCTAGCCTTCTGCTAGCTTTTGAATGTGTTTGCTCTTGCTTTTCTAGTTCTTTTAATTGTGATGTTAGGGTGTCAATTTTGGATCTTTCCTGCTTTCTCTTGTGGGCATTTAGTGCTATAAATTTCCCTCTACACACTGCTTTGAACGTGTCCCAGAGATTCTGGTATGTTGTGTCTTTGTTCTCGTTGGTTTCAAAGAACATCTTTATTTCTTCCTTCATTTCATTATGTACCCAATAGTCATTCAGGAGCAGGTTGTTCAGTTTCCATGTAGTTGAGCGGTTTTGACTGAGTTTCTTAATCCTGAGTTCTAGTTTGATTGCACTGTGGTCTGAGAGACAGTTTGTTATAATCTCTGTTCTTTTACATTTGCTGAGAAGAGCTTTACTTCCAACTATGTGGTCAATTTTGGAATAGGTGTGGTGTGGTGCTGAAAAAAATGTATATTCTGTTGATTTGGGGTGGAGAGTTCTGTAGATGTCTATTAGGTCCACTTTATGTAGAGCTGAGTTCAATTCCTGGATATCCTTGTTAACTTTCTGTCTCGTTGATCTGTCTAATGCTGACAGTGGGGTGTTAAAATCTCCCATTATTATTGTGTGGGAGTTTAAGTCCCTTTGTAGGTCACTGAGGACTTGCTTTATGAATCTGGGTGCTCCTGTGTTGGGTGCATATATATTTAGGATAGTTAGCTCTTCTTGTTGAATTGATCCCTTTACCATTATGTAATGGCCTTCTTTGTCTCTTTTGATCTTTGTTGGTTTAAAGTCTATTTTATCAGAGACTAGGATTGCAACCCCTGCCTTTTTTTGTTTTCCAGTTGCTTGATAAATCTTCCTCCATCCCTTTATTTTGAGTCTATGTGTGTCTCTGCACGTGAGATGGGTTTCCTGAATACAGCACACTGATGGGTCCTGACTCCTTATCCAGTTTGCCAGTCTGTGTCTTTTGATTGGAGCATTTAGCCCATTTACATTTAACGTGAATATTGTTATGTGTGAATCTGATCCTGTCATTATGATGTTAGTTGGTTATTTTGCTCGTTAGTTGCTATAGTTTCTTCCTAGCCTCGATGGTCTTTACAATTTGGCATGTTTTTGCAGGGGCTGGTACCGGTTGTTCCTTTCCATGTTTAGTGCTTCCTTCAGGAGCTCTTTTAGGGCAGGCCTGGTGGTGACAAAATCACTCAGCGTTTGCTTGTCTGTAAAGTATTTTATTTCTCCTTCACTTATGAAGCTTAGTTTGGCGGGATAGGAAATTCTGGGCTGAAAATTCTTTTCTTTAAGAATGTTGAATATCGGCCCCCACTCTCTTCTGGCTTGTAGAGTTTCTGCTGAGAGATCAGCTGTTAGTCTGATGGGCTTCCCTTTGTGGGTAACCCGACCTTTCTCTCTGGCTGCCCTTAACATTTTTTCCTTCATTTCAACTTTGGTGAATCTGACAATTATGTGTCTTGGAGTTGCCCTTCTTGAGGAGTATCTTTGTGGCGTTCTCTGTATTTCCTGAATCTGAATGCTGGCCTGCCTTGCTAGATTGGGGAAGTTCTCCTGGATAATATCTTGCAGAGTGTTTTCCAACTTGGTTTCATTCTCCCCATCATTTTCAGGTACACCAATCAGACGTAGGTTTGGTCTTTTCACATAGTCCCAAATTTCTTGGAGGCTTTGTTCATTTCTTTTTATTCTTTTTTCTCTAAACTTCCCTTCTCTCTTCATTTCATTCATTTCATCTTCTATCAGCGATACCCTTTCTTCCAGTTGATCGCATCTGCTACTGAGGCTTCTGCATTCTTCGCGTAGTTCTCGAAACTTGGCTTTCAGCTCCATCATCTCCTTGAAGCCCTTCTCTCCATTGGTTATTCTAGTTATCCATTCTTCTAATTTTTTTTCAAAGTTTTTAACTTCTTTGCTATTGTTTTGAATTTCCTCTCGTAGCTCAGAGTAGTTTGATCGTCTGAAGCCTTCTTCTCTCAACTCATCAAAGTCATCCTCCATCCAGCTTTGTTCCGTTGCTGGTGAGGAACTGCGTTCCTTTGGAGGAGGAGAGGTGCTCTGTTTTTTAGAGTTTCCAGTTTTTTTGGTCTGTTTTTTCCCCATCTTTGTGGTTTTGTCTACTTTTTGTCTTCGATGATGGTGATGTACAGATGGGTTTTTGGTGTGGATGTCCTTTCTCTTTGTTAATTTTCCTTCTACCAAACAAGACCCTCAGCTGCAGGTCTGTTGGAGTTTACTAGAGGTCCACTCCAGACCCTGTTTGGCTGGGTGTCAGCAGCGGTGGCTGCAGAACAGTGGATTTTCGTGAGACCACAAATTCAGCTGTCTGATAGTTCCTCTGAAAGTTTTGTCTCAGAGGAGTACCCGGTTGAATGAGGTGTCAGTCTGTCCCTACTGGGGGGGTGCCTCCCAGTTAGGCTGCTCAGGGGTGAGGGACCCACTTTAGGAGGCAGTCTGTCCGTTCTCAGATCTCCAGCTGCGTGCTGGGAGAACCACTACTCTCTTCAAAGCTGTCAGTCAGACAGGGACATTTAAGGCTGTGGAGGTTCTCGCTGAGTTTTTGGTTGTCTGTGCCCTGCCCCCAGAGGTGGAGCCTACAGAGGCAGGCGGGCCTCCTTGAGCTGTGGTGGGCTCCACCCAGTTCGAGCTTCCTGGCTGCTTTGTTTACCTAAGCAAGCCTGGGCAATGGCGGGCGCCCCTCCCCCAGCCTCGTTGCCGCCTTGCAGCGTGATCTCAGACTGCTGTGCTAGCAATCAGCAAGACTCTGTGGGCATAGGACCCTCCGAGCCAGGTGCGGGACACAAACTCCTAGTGTGCCGTTTTCCAGGCCCGTTGGAAAAGCGCAGTATTAGGACGGGACTGACCCGATATTCCAGGTGCCGTCTGTTTCCCCTTTCTTTGACTAGGAAAGGGAACTCCCTGACCCCTTGCGCTTCCCGAGTGAGGCAATGCCTCGCCCTGCTTCGGCTCGCGCACAGTGCGCTTCACCGACTGTCCTGCACCCACTGTTAGGCACTCCCTAGTGAGATGAAACCGGTACCTCAAGCAGAAATGCAGAAATCACCCGTCTTCTGTGTCGCTGGGGCTGGGAGCTGGAGACCGGAGCTGTTCCTATTCGGCCATCTTGGCTCCACCCCCCCAAATATTTTTTTACACAACTCAATGCATTGTTCTAGATATTATGAGGTAAAGAGGAAGTGGTGCAAAGATTTATAAACCATGTTCCCGCCTAAATAGTTTATGGTAAAGACATACAAATAATATATATGATACAGGTTTTCTGATACTCGTGATAGAGGCACATAATAAAAAGCTGTAAGAGTTTAGAAGAAAGAGGAATCGTATGCAGTGAGCATTGTCAGGAACGACTTGAGTGATTTTTCTTTTTTTAAATTTGGGCCTAGTAACATGATTGCTTTAAGAACATGATTGCTTTAAGAATGGAGGGTGGAATAAAGAAATGTAGAAAAGTGCAAGGATTCGAAGGAAATAGCCATAATGTCTTTCAGGATAGGACATTTATCTAAGATATAAAGAGGCTATAAAGTTGAAAATAAATTAAGTTCCTATAGTATAAATCTGTATGTTCCAAGTTTCATAATTTATATTTAATATGCTGGTCTTTAGAAAGGGATCCACTGGAGGAGCAGAGGACCTCAAGGTTAAATGAAATATTATTCAGACATATTGGCATAAGGCTTTTTAAAGGAAAAATAGCTGGGTATTTCTCTGTACTAGGAAGGGTAGAATGGTACATGAGCTCTCAAACTGGTAAAATGCTTTCTCTTTTTCTCTTTCCATCCATTCAATGCCTCTATGGCATTATGTAATAACTAAATAATAAATATTTGCATAAACTGTATTCTCTTTTTATTGTAGATATGAATGCTGCCCATGAAAAATGCTGGGGTATTCATCCCTATTTATCTTGAAAATTTAGGTTTGTCAGAGTCTTTTGAGAGTATTTTTCTCAGCAGATAATGGAATTCTCTAAGATTATTAATTGTGACTACATAGAAAAGTTTCCAAAGAATTTCATTAGTGTTACAAAGAAGAAAACCACGTTTTTCATTTTTGTTTTTGTAGTGAGCACACACTTATCTCTATGACACTATTACCTGTTGTAATGACCTTTCAATTCTCTTAGTTTTAAACACAAAAATGCACATATAAAAAGATCAAATGTCAGTTCATATTAGTGCAAACACACATATATACATAAAAATATATATGCAGATACATGACTGTATTAGTCAAAGTTCTCTAGAGGGTCAGAACTAACTAGTATATATAAATATATATAAAGGGGAGTTTATTAAGTATTAACTTACACGATAACATGCACCCACAATAGGCTGTCTGCAAGCTGAGGTGTAAGGCGAGCCAGTCCCAGTCCCAGAACTGAAGAACATGGAGTCCATTGTTCGGGGACAGGAATCATCCAGCATGGGAAAAAGATATAGGCCAGGGGGCTAGGCCAGTCTCTCTTTTCACATTTTTCTGCCTGCTTATATTCTAGCCTCACTGGCAGCTGATTAGATTGTGCCCACCCAGATTATGAGTGGGTCTGAGACAAAGATCTCGACAAACATCTGAACACAATTCCCTATACCTCCTACTGGAAGGTGAGCGTTTCAAGTTTTTAAATTTCTCTACACAAGAGCCCCCTTCCATCTTAGTATAACAAGCTTTATTGGCTAAGAGTCCTCACAGAAACTGATACCCTAACTATACTATGGAAGAAACTCTATGGACTAGTAACTCGACTAGCTGTCACTACATAAAATGAGAAATACATTTACAGAAATTTTCTGCTCCAAAGAAATTCTGATAATTCTGAAAAGCATTATTTTTTAATTTAGAAGCTTAATTTTAACTTATTCCCTTTGCTTTCCAGTTACCTTAGCAAACTGAATTTCCCCACCTATCCACAACACTAAGGTAATGGAAGCCTAAGGCATCCATTCAGGTACATCGTTCATGTACCTGAAAATGCAGAGAAAAGTGCAGTGATAACAAAATATCATATATATTACAAATATTCACACTGGTAATTTTTAACAAATATTTATCAATTGCTAGCAATGCTTTAGGCAATATGTGCACAATATTTCTTGTATATTAATTATTTTAATAACTTGTAACAGATGGATGGATCCTACTATTCTGTTGCATATTGGTTTTCAGCACTCCTTTGCTGTCACGGCATTTTTCTCGCATTTTCTCATTTGCAATTCATAACTCTAAGAATTAGAGTGCTTATATTTAGCTGCAAGTATTGAAGCTCAGAGAGGTATAAGGTTATAGAACTATTACAGGGAAAAAAATTTTTAAAATCTCAGATTTGTGACACTTAATGTAGTGTTCTTTACTTATATCCCCAGAGAAAGAGCATGTAATTCTGCCTTTAAAAACAGTATTATCTTAGGCATCTCATACAATCTCTGAGCCTGAGTTTTGTAGTATATATCCCAAGCAAAAACCAGGGGTAGAGAACTTTCTTTCTGCTCCATGGGGTTCTTAAAGAATTAAGTAACAGATTATTTGAATCTTGAATGATTTTTGTAAAAATTAAAGTGAAATAAAGTAATCGTGTGTTATGTTATAGATGCCTAACATGTTTTTTTGTTTTGTTTTGTTTTGTTTTGCAGAGAATGCTAGCTGACTAGCCCAATGTGCATTTTTGCCTTCTTTTTACATAATTCTATATTTTAACTGTTTAGAGTAAATACTGCCTTTCTCAAATCCCATTGCCACTGGAGGTATCCAATTTGACTAATATCTGGCCAATGAGCCATAAGGGAAGTTGCACGGGGTTTTCAGGAAACCTCTCTTAAAAGACTGCTAGTGTATTCAATCTCCCACCCCTTTTTCTCCTTCTCTTGTGTTTCTGCTGTTGGAAATGAAAACACGATAATGAGAACTCTGGCAGCCATTTAGCACAGTTAGATGACCTTGAAAATTGAAAGCAAACCTTAGGATGGTGGAAAAATGCAACAGAAAAAGCCCAACTCTCTCAGCTGTGGAGCATAACACCTCCACTAAACTGGTTATCTCCAGGCTTCTTTTACATGAGAGAGAAACTTCCATATTGCTTAAGCCATTATAATTTTTAGAATATGTTGCTGCATGACATGAAACTAATTATTACAGTACTATTATCTCATGCATACAAATAATTTTTAACAATGTGGCCAATGCCTATTGTATATTATTAGGCCCTCATAATGTTCTGTGAGGTATAATGAGAATATTTTATTCACGTATGAAGTAAAGCTCATATTACTAGAAGAATCTGATACAGAGAAATAAATTTCAGAAAATATTGCAAAGATCTAAAGTAGAAAATTTTAACAAGGAAGTGAAGATTTCCTCTTATTAGCCATATTCCATTAGAGAACTAGTATATGGCCCAAATATTTACAAATATATATATGCTTAATACATTTATCATAATGTTTTAATTTTCTCTGTTTGAATAAAATGATATTACAGCACATCATTTCATTAAGCCTGCCAGCATTTCAGAAAGTATCCATCCTTAGTAATCAGACAGTCTGCCTAGGGAAAAGATGCCAAAAGAAAAGAAAAATATTTATCATTTGTTAAAAAAAAAAGTAACTTGAGAAAAGAGCTGGATTTACTATCAACTTATTTGTCCTATAAGTTCGGATCAATTTACCTACTTAAACTCTTAGATCCTGCATTTATTTATATTGAAAATAAAGTTCAAAATCTCATGAAGTTGCTACAGGAAGGAAAAGAATTCATACATCTAAAAATATAAAAACGTGAGAACTATCATCTGCCTGAATTGTAACTCATTCACTTATCATCTTTTTGATATATTAACATTTTAAGGAAAATACGCATAGACAAGAAAATAAAACTGACGAAAAGTAGAATGTATACAGCCGAAATAGAATAGTGAGTTTTAAGCAAACATTAAATTCAGTTATCTTAGGGGCATATAATGGCTCGTAGTTATATGGGAAGGTGCATCTCCCAAGATGAGAAGGGCTCCTTGAAAGAGATTAAGTCATTCTGGATCTATAGCACAATTTACTCCCCATGAGAACCAAGTAGAAATACTTTCTGATCGAAGGCACACATAATTTATATCTTCAGAATTCCTACAGATTATGTTTAACAAAATGTGAGCTATCAATAAAAATTATGAACATGTGATGTAACAAGGCACCATAAGAGTGTGAGCAAAACAACAAAGATGACATTGGGATCCACAAACAGAAAAACAAACAATAAAATCAATGTATCCAGTGTTTAAAATAGAAATTATAAAAGCCAACACAGCCATCTGCTGATGTGGAAAGGGTAAAGAGCCTTTGCATACCAAGAATTCTGCACCAACATGAAGCAGAGATCAGCTACAGCCAAGAGAAGGGAAGGGAAACTTGCTCCAACACCAGAGCGCTCCCCAAAACACTCCTCTGGCTCAAAGCAGATTTCAGCTACCATGGGAAAGTGTTAGAAACGCTGAGAAAGCCCCTCCCTTGAGCCAAGAGCACAAGTGGCCTCCCTAAGACTGGCTGGCGCAGAGCTGCACAACCCCATCTGCTCCTAATCATGAGCTTTGAGTTAGGTAACAAACAACAGCCGCTGATTTCCTGGGTTATGTCTAACTTCTGCATCTGTGTCATACAGGTGCAGGGCCTCAGCAAAAGCTGAGGGTGCAGCAAAAACACTGATAGAAACGCTCAGGTTATTTAAGACTCATACTAAACACCAAGTAGCAGCATTTCATCCTGAGTAATTGGAAGTCTGTGGTGCACCAAGCCCAGCTCAACTCATTGAATTGCTTCAACCACACCTATTTGCAATCTGACATAAAAAGAGGTGTGCGTTGAAATTACTTCAATCTCTACTGTTAATCTGTAGATGGTGCTCATTATTCAATGAAAACTATGACACACCTAAACACATGAGAAAACTACTAATTGTCAAGAGAAAAGCAATCCACAGAACCAGACCGAGATTTGACCTACATGCCAAGACTGTCAGAATTTAAGATAACTATGATTAATATGTTATGGTCTAATTCTGTAGAAAAGAATCATTTCAAGTGACTTTAAGACACAGCAATATATGCAGCATAGACAGTAGAATATATCTTAAGGTTAAAAAAAAAACAAACATTGGCCGGGCATGATGGCTCACACCTGTAATCCCAGCACTTTGGGAGGCCCAGGCAGGCAGATCAAGAGGTCAGGAGATCGAGACCATCCTGGATAACACGGTGAAACCCCCATCTCTACTAAAAATACAAAAAATTAGCCGGGCGTGGTGGCGGACACCCATAGTCCCAGCTACTCGGGAGGCTGAGGCAGGAGAATGGTGTGAACCTGGGAGGCAGAGCTTGCAGTGAGCCGAGATTGTGCCACTGCATTCCAGCCTGGGCAACAGAGTGAGACACCATCTCAAAAAAAACAAAACAAAACAAAAATTCATTAATCTGTTTTCAATACTATTCTTAGTAATAATACTGGAATCACTCTTTTCAATTGTACATATTACAAAACAAAATATGATGTAGTTTTTAAAATAATATACAATGTATTTTAAATACCAATATAAAATGATATGTGGATAAAACAAACAAGTATTTACATGAAAGTTATTGGAAACCATAACATAGGTGTAGAAGAAACAAAAACTTAATAAAAATATCATCATCTTAAATTTGAATTAGCAATATCAGTGAATGTAATGTATTTTCTCTAAATAGGTCTAGGAAAAATGATCACCCAGTAATAATGAGCATCCCTATGTTCTCATACAGTGTCCTGTAAATGCCATTTTTCACTAAAAAGGAGCAGACAGCAGAAATATGTAACTTCAATCTGAAATACGAAATGCAAGATGAGTCTGAAGTACAAAAAGACAAAAAGTAAATACTTATGGGGTCATATCAAAAGATATTTGAGCCATATTGAAGGGGCTCCCATGAGCGAAATATGGGCTAATTTAAACAATGGAAAGAATAAAAACTACAGTTGAGTCAAAGGTAACAAATATGTTAAAATCTATGAGTTATTAATGATAGTAAACAAACACATTCTAACAAAGATGTTCACATTTGAATTTGCTTACAAACCACCTCAATATTATTCTGAAAACTGCTAAGAAAAGGCATCAAATATTTATTTAACCTTTCCCACTAGATCTATAAATTACAGTAACCTAATAGGTGATAAGGAAATGTTACTCTTTACAGAAGAATTTCAGAAAATAAATGCAGAAAGATTAATAGAGTTAGAATATCATCAGTTTGTAAACCGTAATGAAATAGTAAATTGAGGCAATGATCTTCAAGGGCTGCCTTTTATGTGAAAGGTTGCCGGGAAATTTTATATTGAAAGGAAGAGGTTGATAACACCTGAGTCAGTATTAACATTACCTCGAAAGAGACAACCAGAAGCACGTTTGATGTGATGCCTTTAAGACGTATATGGCATTACCTATCAATAAGTAGTACTCTTTTAAAAAATCAAACCTAGATTTGGTCTCTCTGTAAGCGTAGAGGGAATATAGAACACAGGACAGGGGCACCTTTTGGGTGCAATTTACAAAATCGATAATATGGAAAACCTTACAAAACAATCCACTTTTTAAACAAATAGTTTTTCTTTAAAAAGTACTTTTGTGTATTTTTTTAAGCCACATGAAACATATAGATCAAACATATAGACTTAATTACCATATTAATCAAATACAAAGTATGGACCCTTGTTTTGATTCTGAATTGAACAACTGAAAATCAGAGAAATTTGAAAGTAAATGAATATTTGATAAGATTAGGTGATAATTACTTTTATTTTAGCTAGATATGTACTGAAGCAGCAACAGATTAGAAAGTATGATGTATGCTTTTGCTTTATCTTGGAGATAAATAATAAATACTTTAAAATATAAAATATATATAATGTATACTCCAAAATATAATCTATAATCTAAAGTATAATATAATCTATATTATAATCTATATAATCTATATGTATATAACCCCAAATGCAGTGTGGGCCATGTTTTGATTCTCAGTTGAAAAACTGAAAATCAGAGAAATTTGAAAGTAATTGAATATTTGATAACATTAGGTGGTAATTGCTAACTTTTACTTTAGCTATATATATACTGAAGCAACTATAGATTACAAGAAATGATGTATGCTTTTGTGTATCTTTGAGATAAATGATAAATATTTTAAAATATAGTATATGAGTGAGGTTGTGAGGTGAGAGTAATTGGAGTAAAAGAAGAAAATATGACCTTAAATTATTAGCTGTTTCAATTCATTATTGGGTACATAGGGGTTTACTATTTCTCTCCTTATTATATATTTGAAATTTTTCCTAATGAAAATTAAGGTAAAAAAGGAAAGAAAAGCTAATATTATATGTCTTCGATTATTTAAATTAGATTTTTAAATTATTGGTCAAATAGTATTTGTAACTAAAAGAAAAGGTAAATATTAATGTAAACCTTGTGTATATAATATGTGAAGGAAATTTAATAGTCACAGATGTTTATAATAAGCAAATGAAAAGATGAAAATTAGTGAAATATGGTTCTAACCGAATTAGAAAAATAATAAATTCAAACAATGAGAAGAATAATGAAAGTAAATGAAAATAAACTTAAGAAAATGATAAATAATGATGCAA
Organism: Symphalangus syndactylus; assembly: GCF_028878055.3. Taxonomy (NCBI): domain Eukaryota; kingdom Metazoa; phylum Chordata; class Mammalia; order Primates; family Hylobatidae; genus Symphalangus; species Symphalangus syndactylus. Next base: position 136,044,730 of record NC_072426.2, on the reverse strand, counting down.
TAAACATCAAGATCGTATAACTATCGCATCAGTAGATTATTATAATTTTTTGGCAAATTAGGAATAAAAGGAGATTTCTTTAATCTGATAATATGAATCTATCAAAAACCGACAGCAAGCATAAATCTTAATATGAAACATTAGAAGTGGTCCTGTCAAAATCAGGAACCATTTTACAGACAATGTTGAGTTTGAAGGTCTTAGCTATGCTGGTAATGAAAATAAATAGATGAAAAAATAAGTATTTAAAGAGAAGAAACTCAATTGTCATTATTAGCAGTTATACTTATCTACAAAAAAACCTTCAAATTACATATAGAAAAATATTTAAATCAATAATAGAGTTTATGATGCTATTTAGATATTCAGATCAAACTATAAAAATATGATTACTAAAATTAACTTCTAACTGTAGGGCTTATAGCTTAGTGCAATGATCCAGAAATGAAAGTGAAGTTTACCAGTTTTTCTCAATCCACATGATATCAAATATTAAAGTTGAACTTGGTTCACACTAAATGTAGCTCTCCCCCTGTAGTCTTTAAAACAATAGTTAACACTGGCTGCACATTAGAATCACCTGGAGAGCTTTCAAAATTTTCAATACACTGGTAACACCCCCAGCAGGGCGCTGTGGCTCTTGCCTATAATCCTAGCACATTGAGAAGCCGAGTGGGATCCCAGCTACTCAGGAGGCTGAGGCAGGGGAATCGCTTGAGCCTGGGAGGCAAAGGTTGCAATGAGCCAAGATGGTGCCACTGCACTCCAGCCTGGGCAACAGAACGAGACCCGGTTCTCCAAAATTCATACGCTGAAATCTTAACCCCAAGGTGAAGGGTTTGGAAGGAGAGGCCTTTGGAAGGTGACTTGGTCATGAGGTGGAATCCTCATGAATGGGATTAGTGCCCTTATGAAAAGGCCTAAGAGAGCTTGTTTGTCCTTACCACCTTGACAGGATACGGTGAGAAGAGACAGCTGCCTCACCAGATGGAATCTCCTGGCTCCTTCATCTTGGGCCTCTCAGCCTCTAGTACTGTGAGCAGTAAGTTTCTGTTGGTGATAACCCAGCCAGTTTGTGTTATTTTGTTATAACAGCCCAAATGAACTGAGATACCCCTCCTGTCACCCAGGATTCCTGCCTAGAGATCTTGGCTTATAATGCTCATCATATTATTTTCCAAAACTTACATATGTAATTAATGATTCAATTTACCTGAGTTGTACTGGCTTCAGCTTTGTTGTTTGCATTTTCACCAGATTGTTGTGGTTTATTTGCTCCTTAATGCAGAATTTCCATTAAACTACTGATGATTGGGATTACCTAGGGCTATTTCTTAAAAATACATATTTATAGACCACTTCCCAGACACGCTAAAGATTAGAGGTGTTTGGGGATGTGCATTTTAAACAAAAGTCCCAACTTATTCTTATAATCAAGTAATTTAAAGAAACACTTTATAAATGAAACAATTAGCTCTATTTAAGTTTTATATTTTACCATCTTATATATTTTATTGATAAAAGACCAATACAAAACTTTTCTTTTCTATGGCCAGGAAACATATTATTTCATAACGTATGTAAGAAGACAGGGTCCATGCTTGTTTTTGCGATGTTCTCCAAGGAGAGGACAGTCTTAGGCTCATTATAAGCTGCTTCACCTGGACAAGAGGCCTGACATCACCATCGTGACCTTGGCTAAACAACAGCTTTAAATCATGGGTTTCATAAAGATTATTATATTCAAGCAAAATGCTCAGGAAATAGTTGATTTAAATGGCCTCTTCTTTAAACAATATTCTAATATGAATTATAACCTTAGCAACAGGAAGAATCAGAAAACTGTGACCTACTTTAAACATTTTATTTTAAGAGAGCCTAAAGTTGGCTGGCTTCAACTACAAAAGAAAAAAACAACCAGCCAACTGCTGTTAGAGCAAGTGATTATCCAGACTCTGGTGATACAGATTTCAATTACACTGAACTGTTCTCAATCTGCAGAGTTAGAACAATATTATAAAATTCATTAGTACATAAGCAAGTGAATGTGAGTTCACATTTCAAAGCTTTTGAGAATGCTTCATTTTAATTGAATTTTGTTATAGGTTGTATGTTAGAAAATAATGTCTACATGAATGTTTTAGCTAACATGTAAATCTCATAATGTGCAAAAATGATACAGGAGTTAAGAAGGAATTACTGAGGCAGGTAGCAAGGGCATGGGAGTGATCGGTAAGACTTTTCTTTTTAATGAAAAGCAGCCCCAAATCATTTTCTAACAAAGAGCAGCCTACAAGCAGGGAGCTTGCATGGTGAATGCCAGTAGGAACTAAGGACTAGACATTTTCAAACTGGAGGCTCCATCTTCTCTTCTCTGCCAGCCACGTGTATTGTAAGGAGCAGATAAGATGGCTCAGATCATCTGGAAAGCCTATTTGCCTAAGAACATTAGGATGGGGTGACCATCCTTTCCCATGTACTACTTAACCATCATATCTGATCAAACCAATCTGTGAGCCCTGTGTAAATGGGACACGCCTCCTCAAACTGGACTATAAAACTCAGTGCATTGGCCACCAGCCAGTCCTTTCCAGTCGGAGACTCTTTCCTCTATAGAGGGAGCTGTTTCTCTTTCTCCTCTACCAATTAAACCTCTGCTCCAGCAGGCATGGTGGCTCACACCTGTAATCCCAACACTTAGTGAGGCCCAGGTGGGGTGGATCATGAGATCAAGAGATTGAGACCATCTTGGCCAACATGATGAAACCCTGTCTCTACTAAAAATACAAAAAAAAATTAGCTGGGCGTGGTGGGTGTGCCTGTAGTCCCAGCTACTCGGGAGGCTGAGGCAGGAGAATCACTTTAACAGGGGAGGCGGAGGTTGCAGTGACCTGAGATCGCACCACTTCACTCCAGCCTGAGTGACAGATCGAAACTTCATCACACCCACACACACAGACACACACACACACACACACACACACACACACACACAAACCTCTGCTCCTAAACTCCTTAGGTCCTAAATTTTCCTGGTGTGTGACGACAAACTCAGGCTTTATACTCCAGACAACATAGGTGCTTCAAAAATACTTCACAACAATTTTCAGAACACCAAATACACTTGAACTAAATAAGTTTCAATTATGAGTAATTGTAGCAGGTTACTCATACCTATAGGTCTTGAATAGTACAAAGTCTCTGGTCTCTTCAAAATAGCTTATATATCCCAAACAAATTTTGAATAGGGTGAAAATATTATCCAAGATGTTCAGAATTAGTATTGCTTTTTCAGACATAAATGTCTTTTTTATTAGGTATTGGGAGAACTATCTAATCTGATAAAATAGGTCATTAGGATACAGTCTGAAACAAGTCTAATTCATTCATGAAACTCAATAAATTAAACTAGATTAAATTACAGATTATAATAGATTCATTCTTTAATCTATTAATTATCATAGATTCAATTTATTGTATCTGGATTAAATGTGTTGAGTAAGAGGAAATTTAGGTGAAATGATTTTTCCTCTAAGTAAAATATATTGTGAAGATTCGGGAAATGTTTAGACAATCTGTTAATGCAAAAATCTCCTTCAAAAAATAGTTATAAATTAAGAGTCAAAGAAATGTTTTGCCAAACTTTTAAACAAGTGTTTTTAATGTTGGAAAATAACTTAACATATAAAAGCAAATGGGCTGGGCACAGTGGCTCATGCCTATAATCCCAGCACTTCGGGAAGCTGAGGCGGGTGGATTACATAAGGTCAGGAGTTTGAGACCAGCCTGGCCAACATGGTGAAACCCCATCTCTACTAAAAAATACAAAAGTTAGGCGGGCATGGTGGTGCATGCCTGTAATCCCAGCTACTCAAGAGACTGAAGCAGCACAATCGCTTGAACCTGGGAGGCGGAGGTTGCAGTGGGCTGAGAGCATGCCATTGCACTCCAGCCTGAGGAGGCACAATGAGACTGTCAAAAAAAAAAAGCAAATGAACCATGAAGTCGAGCAGTAGCCTTGCTTCCAGTTCTTACGTAGCATTATCTTTTTTGCTTTTTATCTTTGATGTCAATGTTTTTAAGTTGGAAAAGTCAGCCATTTCTATGAGTCTGATTTTTTAAAAATTTCTTTAAGGTCAATTAGATGGTTTTCAGAAAAAAATGAGCTATCAATATTTGCACTTGATAAGTAATGAATATGTATATGAAAGGCTGGGGCTGAAGTTTTTAAAAAATTATCTGTAATTTGAGAACTAAAGAACACAAAGATTCTCAATGACTAATTGCCCCCAAATTTACATCGGTTTACTTTGTACAGAGTATTTAATTCATTCGCATTATAAACTTGCTGTCCTAATTATAAGAAAAATATATATTATTTTATTTGTATGCACACGTCAATGCTACTTTTAGGGAAAACCTATGGCAGTACCATTTTAAAAACTATAACACTTGTCAAAGGCCCTTTTCTTAACAAAATGCATTTTGAAATTAGGTACTTTTAAGGTGCATTCACCTTTTAGAATGAGGGCCATAATTTATTATAACACAGGAGTGCATAATGCTTTATTGGCTGATATTTTACTTTGTATCTCATGCTACAATTTTAAATGCATACGAGATAATTTTATATCAAAAACAATGATGTAAAGGAAAAGTAATAGTTTTATGTAATAGTTATTGGTTTTTCCTCATGAGAATGACATAAAATAGGCGGTCAAGTAAAGGCTAATTGCATTGGTCTAATTCACAATCAAAGACTACTTAGCTAACTTCTGGTTTCCAAGTGTTTGTCACAACAGGAATATACATATGTTTGTCATATATGTTTGTCATAAGAGGAAACTTGTGAAACTCTGGCTATTCAAACCTGTTGCTACAAGTAAAGAGAAAAAAAGAATGAAAACTCACTCTACTACTGATATCTTAGCATTCACCATTTTGGGACTAAGAATGGCATTCATGCCTAGAACGAAGGGATGAATTGCTAGGAAAAACAGCAGGCATAAGGAATACTGTTGTGTTCCAGAACAGAAATCTGTGTATCAGGGTAAACAGATGGGGGCTGGGCTCCAATGGAAGGAAACAATGTGACAAAGAAAGTATAGAAAAAGGAGAAGTAATGACAGTGTAATTAATGTGATGATAGATGCCAAAAACAAAGTGGTTAAGACAAAATGTACATTTATTTAAAAAGAAGATAAAGCATAATCAATAATTTATTCAATTTTTATGAGGAATAAATAACTTTTAATTTTAAAGGAACAAATTCAGAATACAACTTCCCTGGATATATCATCTGAAGCTATGTTATTGAGATTAATATGGATTACTAAATAATTTTGACATCATAGGCTTATTAGTTTAGTTGGACAACAAATCTTATATTTGAGAATAGATTTGCTCTGCTTCATAGATACTCTATTAATGCTATTATTCTATTAATATGGTGGACCGTGGTTATTCATCCTTAAAGTTTAAGAAAGAGACAAGATAACAGAAAAGATTGAAGTGCTTGGCACAAGAAGAACAGGCTCTGAAAACCTTGACACTACAATTTATTCAGTAAGCATCAAGCAATTGCCTCTGTATACTTTATATCAGGAACAGGATTAAGTGTTGGAATTTAAATGTGATGATTTATTTGCATATATATAGTTGAGTAAATTTTTATGGGTGTCCTGAACTAGTGCAATGATCTTTTAATTGATTGCAAATCATCAGATTTCACTCCCCAAATTCTATTCTTTTAGTTTATGCGTGACAGAGACTGTTTCTTTCATCAGGTACATTTATTGATGTGCTTTTGCAATCATTTTTATTCCTAAATTTTGGAATTCTTATTATGTTCTAACAAACTAAAAATCTTAACTTACATTGTTCTTTAAAATGAAAATTTAAGTTGTTGCATTCAAGAAGCTATCATACTATATTAAGACCATTAAAAAAAGAGTAAATAATTGAGAATGAAAAAACAAAACAAACCTAAGTATCTTATCGTAATGAAATTTTTAAGTAAGGAAATGAGTTGAAACCCAAGGGATAAATATTTTCCTTAATTTTAAAAAAGTCTTTAGTGTTATATTTAAAGCAGAATAAACAACTAAGAACAAGTCAATCCACTGAGTTAGAACAAGGTGTAAGATTTTTTAAAAGGCCAACTCCTATCTTGTTTCCATCTTCTAAATATAAGAGAATTCATCTTAACATTTGGAAATATAGTACAAAGAATTCAAAAGGAGAATGCCTCTCTGAAATGTGTTGAGTCATTAGGAGGAACAGGTGTTTTTAAAGCTAACTCACCTTGTAGATTTGCTTAATTTACATTATATGCTACTGGAATAATGTACAAACATTACTCAGTCACTGTTTAACACCCTTGAGAATTAATGAATAGAAAAAGAGGCTCTAAACATAGGAAGTTTGACTATCTTGATTTTAAGGTTGGATTTTCAGAAGTATAGAGAAGTGAACTTGACATAAACTCATAAAATGTAGTGACATTTGCTGTTTTTTTTCCTTTTTTAATTGTCAGATTCTTATAGTTTGGACTTTGCAAAGTATTCTGCTTATGCATTCTCTTCACAATATTTTTCTCATATTCTAGGCACATCACAATATTTTTATTTCTTCAAACCAAATATGTGTTCATTCACATTGCCATCCCCGTTTTATAAAGTATTTATTAAGGAATAACGGGTATAGAACAAAATGTACAAATAAGTTATATAACTTGATCAATTTTTAAAAGTGTACATGGTCATGTAAGTATAATAGAATAATAAACCGTGTTCTCATCACCCCAGAAGCATGCCCTTCAGTTCCTGTTCTCCCGAAAGAGTCACCATTAGCATGACTTTTGCCACCAAAGTGTACTTTCAGCTATTTCTAAACTTTTTACAACATAATCTCTTTCGTATCTAGCATTTATTATTCAACATTTTTGTTGTGAGATTCATCAATATTGATGCGAGAAGTTGGAGTTTTAATAATTTCCTTGCTGTATCACATTCTGATCTGTGAATAGTTTATATATCCATTTTTGGTGGACATCTGGGAAGTTTGATATTTAGTACCATTAGTAGTTGTTCTGCTATAAACATTCTAATCTAACGTGTTTATCAGTTGAAAGTGTATATGCATTTCAGTTGGCTATACATCTGGAAATGGAATTACTGGGTAATAAAGTATGCATGTTATACTTTATTGGATATGTCTAGATAGATGATCAAAGTAATTGTACTCTGACAGTATATGAGAGTTTAAATAGCTCAAATTTTTGCCCACACTTTGATTTATTCCGTAATTATTTAAATTAACTATTTTTTGGGAGTTTACGTAGTGGTATTTCACTGTCATTTTGTTTTTCATATCTCTAAAGTCTAAGGAAGGTGAGCAACTTTTCAATTGTTTGGTGTCCATTTGAATATGCTTTATTGCAGACATCCTGTATAAGTCTTTTGTCCGTTGTTCTAATGATTTTCTTCCTTTTTCCTTCAGATTCACATGAGTTCTTTATACATTTTTCACTTAACCCACAGAGGAAATTTGGAGACAGTTTTCTTAATAATGATTTTTCCTACTCATGAGCATAGTATAATCCCTTCATGTATCTAGACTTACAGTTTCTCAACAATGTTTTGCAGTTTTCAGTACAGATTTCTCAAGTATTTTCACTCAATGTATCCCAACATATTTGATGTTTTCAATGCTATCGAAATTCTAGTTTTAAATTTCCTAATGTATTTGTTGTAGGTACGTAGAAATTCTCCTGTTTTTATATATTTACATTATGCCAACCTTTTATTTAGATTTGTTAAATTTACTTAGTAATTCTAATGGTTTTTCCACAGATTCTTTTTGATTTTCTAAAGGCACAATAATATCCTCTGCAAATAATGACAATTTTATTACTTCTTTACCCATCCTTAAGTCTTTTATTTTCATCTGTAGGCCTGTGGCATATATTAAAAACTCCAATACTATGTTGAATATAATTGTTAAAAGGAATATCGTTGGCTCATTCAAAAAATCAAGGGGAAAGATTCTGTATTTATAATTAAGCCTAATGTTTAATTTTTTGTGGATTTTACTATAGGATTTTTTTTTGTGACCATTGTTTTAGTTTTTAATTTGCTAAGAGATTTTTTCTTAAATTAATGGTGATTGAATTTTATCAAAGACTTTTCTAGATCCCTAGATATGATCATTTAATTTTTCTCCATTTATTTTTCTTAATGGGCTAATTTAGATTGATTTTTAACAGCTTTATTGAGATATAGTTCACATACTATACATATAAACAATTTTTTGGTTTTTAATATTAATATATTCACAGTTGTGTGATCATCACCACCATCCATTTTACAACATTTCTCGTTTTAAAAGAAACTCTGTACTCATTAGCAGCCACTTTCCAGCCTATCTCTGTTCTGAAACCAGAACCTCCAAGCTTGAGATCTAGATAGCCATTAGAATAATTTGTCTCTATAGATTTCACTATTTTGGATATTTTATATAAATAGAATAATACAACATATCTTCTTTGTGAATGGCTTCTTTTACTTAGCATAGTGTTTTTAAGGTTGTACAATGTTGTTGCATGTATTGATACTTTATTCATTTTTAATGCTGAATAATAGTCCATTTTATGGATATAGCATACTTTTTTATTTATCAGCAGATGGACATGTGGGTGGTTTCCATTTGTTGTCTATTATGAACGTTTGTGTACTAGTCTTTATGAGGATGTGTGTTTTCATTTCATTGGAGCATGTATCTAGGAATTGTTTGGTCATATGGTAACAGTATGGTAACATTTTGGGAGCTGCCAGGGCAATCGCATCATGTTAAATTCCCACAACAGATGGATGAAGGTTTCACACTCTCCACGTACTTGCCAGCACTTAATCTCATCTGTCATTTTAAATATAGCCATCCTAGAGGGTGAGAAATGCTATCATCGTGGTTTTGATTTTTATTTTCCTAATGATTAATGGTGCTGGGTTTCAAGTGCTTTTTTAAATATCTTCTTTTATTTTTATATCTTCTTTTAAGACATTTCTTTTGAGATCATTTACCCATTTTAAAATTTGTTTGTTTTTTTGTTGTTGGGTTGTAAGAGGTCATTATATACTCTTGGTGCAATCCTTTATTAGGTAACTGATTTGAGAATATTTTCTCTCATTCGGTGGGATATATTTTTACATTCTTCATATTGTACTTTGACACACAAAAGTTTTTAGTTTGATAAAATCTAATGAGTTTCTTTTTGTTACTTGTGCTTCTGTGTGATATGTAAGAAGACTTTGCCTAACCCAAGCTTATGAAAATATACACCTAGCATTTGGTCTATACTGAATAATATTCCATTTGTACTTGTATTTTTTTGCTTAAGTATATTCTTAATTTCTTTATTTTTGATACGATTGTAAGTGGAATTTTATTAATTCCATTTTCATATTGTTCATTGCTAGTACACAGAAATACAACTGACATATGTATATTAATATTGTATCCTGCAACTTTGCTGTATTCATTTATTAGCTCAAATAGATTTGGTCCTTATGGCCTTTTATATGTGATATTATGTCTTATGCTAAGATATAAATTTATTTATGAATTAATATTTTTTATTTATTTTTGCCAAATTTCCCTGAGTAGAACATCCATACAATGTTGGCTAGAAGAGTCTTATTTTGTTCATTATCTGAGTGGAACAGTTTTTGTTCTTTTCCCATTTAGTCTGATGTTAGCTATGGGTTTTCTATAAATGCTCTTTATCAGGTTGAAGAAGTTTCCTTCTATTTGCATTTAAAGTGATTTTATCATGAAATGGTATAGGATTTTGTCAAATGCTGTTACTGCATCTAAAGAAATGATCATGTATATTATTTTCTTTATTCTATCAATATGGTATACTGCATGGATCGATTTTTCTCACTTTGAACTAGCATTGCGTCCTTGAGATAAATCCTACTTGGTCATGATGATGTATTGCTGGGCTGAACTGGCTATTACATTTTGAAGATTTTTTCACCTATATTCATAAAGGATATTGGTCTGTAGTTTTCCTGTGATGTCTTGTTTTGGCTTTGATGTCAGAGTAATACTGATCTTACAGAATAAGGTAGGAAGTGCTTTCCTCTCTTCCATTGATGTGGAGTGATTGAAACAAATTGGTGGTAATTCTTTAAAATGTGGGTAGAATTCACCAATGAAGCCATCTGGTTCTGGAATTTTCTTTTTTAGAAATTTTTTTATTAACTCAATCTGTACTCATATTAGGTCTGTTAAGATTTCTATTTTTTCTTCTCTTGTCAGTGTGTAAGTTTCTAGAAATAATATTTTCTATTTCATTTGGGTTATCCTGTTTACTAGCATGCATTTATTCATAGTATTTTCTAAAAGTACTTTATTTCTGTAAAATTAATAATGACATCCCATGTTTCAATACTGATTTCAGTCATTTGCATACTTTTTTTTCTTGCTCAGTCTATCTAAATGTTTGTAAATTTTGTCAGTCATTTCAGAGAACAAACCTTTGGTTTTATGATTTTTTTTCTCTATTGATTTTTTATCCTCTATTTCTTTTATTTCCATCCTAATTTTTATTAATTCCTTCTTTATTTTGAATTTTGTTTGCTCTTCTCTTTCTAGTTTCTTAAGATGGAAGCTTAGGATAATAATTAGAGGCACTTATTCTTTTTAATGTATGCATTTATAGGTGTAAATCTACCTCTAAGCACTGCTTTTGCTGCATTTCATGTTTTGGTATGTTGTGTTTTCATTTTGGTCTTCTCAAAGTATTTTATAACTTTCCTTTTGATTAATTCTCTGGCCAACTGGTTATTTAGCGGTGTGTTTGCTTAGTTTTTATATGTGTGTGAATTTTTCAGACTTCCTTCCTTCATTGATTTTTAATACCATTTTTGTGATTAGAGAACATATCCTGTATAATTTTAGTTCTTATAAATTCTCTGAGACACATTTTATGGCTTAACATATGTCTATCCTGAAGAATGTTCCATGTGTGTTTGAGAAGAATGTATATTCTGCTGTTCGTTGGTGGAGTGTTCTATAAATATGTCTAGCTGGTTTATAGTGTAGCTCAATTCTTATACTCCATTGTTAATCTATCTGGTTTTCCTATCTATTATTGAAAGTGGGTATTGAAGTCTCCAAATATTACTATTTAATTGTCTTTTTCTACCTTATGTCAATTTTTGCTCTTTATATTTTAGGGCTCTGTTGTTAAGTGCATGTATGGTTATAATTGTTATATCTTGTTAGCAGATTAGTCCTTTAAAATTACAAAATAACCTTTGTCTTAAAGTCTATTTTGTCTGACATTGATATAACTACTCTGGTTGTCTTTTTGTTATTTTTGCAAAAATAATTCTTTTGTATAACAAAAATATTGTTTTCACCTTTTCAGAGGACTAGCATATGATTAAATTATGGTTTTTAAAAAATCCATTCTGCCAATCTCTGTTTTTCTATTAGAGAGTTTACTTTGTGTGTGAAAACAACTCAAAGAATTATGCTTATTGTCATCTATTCACAAGTTCATTATATTAAATAATAGGAGAACTAAACAACTAATATATATACTACCTAAAATTCCACAAATATATACACAATTATATATTTCAATCTATATAATAAATATATCTTTTCTATTAATTTGTTCATTTATAAAATATTTATTTGTTCAAAGTCTTCTCAGTTCTGCTTTAGACATCAGGAATATAAAAATAAATGAGGGAGGTCAGGGACTTACCCTACCCTCAGAAAGTTTATACTGTAGTAGTGGACGTAATAAAAAGTTATAAATTAGTTCAAATATAGTTCAAATCTTAAAGTCTTATAAAGATAATTAACAGAGTGATGTGCTAGAATGCTTCTAGAATTTAGGGAATAGCTACTTTAGCCAAGTTTGTCAGGGAAGACTTTTCTGAGAAGTTGATACTTGAACTGAGGCTGAAGGAAATAGCTAGGTGACAATCTGGGGAAAGAACATCCAATTAAATGAAATATTAAATGTGAAAGCTCAGACATTGTGCCAGGAGAATAGGTTTCTGGCCTAAAGGTGAGAAGTAAGGCCATTCTAGCTGGAGTATAGTGTTGGAAAAAAGATATAAAGATGAAGGTGAATACAAAAAAATAGATGTGTACAAATTATACAAATAAATTATGAATAACAGCAATAATTACTCTAAGAAATGTGCTTTCATAATTGATAACAGCTGTTGTCAAAGTACTGTGTTGAGAATGTTGACACTGATTCAAGGCTTTCCAGAGAACAGTACTGTGGCCATGTGGAAATATTTGTGCACATCTCGTGTGGAGAAGTGATTATCATAAAGATTTAAATATATTTGTATGTGTCATATAAATCTTACATAAAATTTTATATGTATAAATAAATATATATATATATCTTCTGTTTATCTACCTATCCATCTCAGGTACATAGTAAATTACATTAGCCATTTTGCAGTAATATTGGTGACAGTGAAGTATATATTAGGTCAGTACCTAATAAATGGTATTATATACTTTGGGTGGCTGCATTATGATATGTCTAGGATAAAGACTTTGAAATCAGATAAACCTAAGTTTGAAGCCTGGATCTATCAATTAAAATCTGAATGCTGGAACTAGCATATTGTGTGTTTTGAAACTACTTTGGTTTGAAAATGGTCACTGCTGGTGTTTTAAACTTACACTTGATAACTCTCATTAGTATAAATGTTTTTCATCAGTGAAGTGATCTATAAATATGTGCTGTGGACTGAAAATTTTGAAAACAGAATAAATAAGCAACCTCTTTTGCTCTTCTAAATGATTCATTTACTATGAATGGTTTTAAATGCACTGCAGAGAATGTTACCCGATAACTTTTATATTAGGAGGCAAAAGAGCACAGTTCATGAAAATTTTGCCTCTTGAAAGAGGTAAAGTTGTTTTTTAAGCTACTCTTTAAATAATTGTAGTTTTTAAAAATCTTTTTATCTTGAGAGTACATTTTAGAGGACATGCCAAAATTTATTTACTTTTGAAAATTTATTTTTAAATTTGAGATCGATGGACTATATGTGCAGGTTTGTTACATGGGTATGTTGAGTAACGCTGAATGTATGTACACCGTCTTTGAATCATCCTGTTGTCATTCAAATAGTGAACATAGTTTTCAATAAGTCGTTTTTCAGACTTTGCTCCCCTGTCTCCTTCCCCCCCCAACATTTGAAACCCCCAATGTCTATTGGTCCTATGTTTGGGTCCATGTGTACCCAATGTTTAGCTCCTACTTATAAGTGAGAACATAGGGTATTTGGTTTTCTGTTTCTGTGCTTATTCACTTAGGATAATGACCTCCAGCTGCATCCATATTCTTGCAAATGACATGATTTCACTCTTTCATGTGGCTGTGTAGTATTCCATGGTGTGTGGCTCTGTGGCTGTGTGGTATTCCATCGTGTTTATGTACCACATTTTCTTTATCCAATCCACCATTGATGATCACCTGAGTTAATGTCACATCTTTGCTGTTGTGAATAGTGCTGCAATAAAAATATATGACTGCTGGTGACTTTTTGGTAGAATAATTCATTTTCTTTTGGGTTGTATACCAAAAGTATCTGAAACAGATACTTTTATCTATCAGTCAATTTAGAAAGTTTGCATTTGCCAAGGTTAGGGACATGCCCATGACACAGCCTCAGAATGTCCTGATGACATGTGCCCAAGGTGATTAGAGTACAGCTTGGTTTTATACATTTTAGGGAGATGTGAGACATCAGTCAGTACATGTAAGTTGTACATTGGTTTGGTCCAGAAAGGCAGGACAACTTGCAGTGGGGACCTCCAGGTCATAGGTAGATTTTAAAATTTTCTGGTTGTCAATTGGTTGAAAGACTTATTATCAATAGAAAGGAATACCTGGGCTGCAGTAAGGGGTTGTGGAGACCAAGGTTTTATCATGTAGATGAAGTCTCCAGGAAGCAGGCTTCAGAGAGAATAGATTGTAAATGTTTCTTATCAGACTTAAAGAGCCTGTTCTATCAATAATTCCAAAAGGGAGGGGGATATAATGAGGCATGTCTGGCTCCTCCTTCCCATCATGGCTTGAACTAGTTTTTCAGTTAACTTTGAATGCCCTTGGCCAGGAGGATGGGTCTATTCAGATGGTTGGGGGGACTTAGAATTTTATTTTTGGTTTACAGGGTATATACGCGATAATAGGATTGCTGGGTCGAAGAGTAATTCTATTTTTAGTTCTTTGAGAAATCTCCAAATTTCTTTCCACAGGGGCTGAATTAATTTGTATTTCCACCAACAATATATAAGTGTTCCCTTCTCTCTAAAATGTTGCCCACATCTGTTATTTGTTGATTTTTTAATAAGAGATGCTCTGACTGGTGTGAGATGGTGTCTCACTGTGGTTTTGATTTGCATTTCTCTGGTGATTAGTGATGTTAAACATTTTTTCACGATTGTTGGCTCCTTGTATGTCTTCTTTTGAGAAGTGTCTGTTCGTGACTTTTGCTCACTTTTTAATGGGGTTATTTGTTATTTTCTTGTTGATTTTTTTTATAGATTCAAGATATTAGTCCTTTATCTGATGTGTAGGTTGCCATGTCAAATTTAGCAAGGGACTTTTACCCTTTATTTTTAAAATATATAAAATTTTATAAACTGTGTATTTTCTAATTTTAATGAAAGGGTAACCATCTTTTTGCAAGAGTTATATCATATATATAGACTTAAATTTCTTTTTAACTCTTGAAATGTACTGTAAATGGCATAAAGGGTTGATGGATAATTGATTACCATTTGAAAATAAGTGAACTGAGAAAGCATAACAGTTGTCAAAATTGATTGTTTTTTATAAATCCTTTGTCATGGCAATCAATACAATGGATAAGAAGATAAGTGAGAAATTTCAAGTATGTCTTTCCGTTGCTATATATAAATTATTAAATATTTTGCAGATGGAAATGGTAGGTTTCTTTTTCACCATAGTTTCTCTAAGAAGCAAGTGTCTTAAACTAAATGTAGGAGTTTTCAGAGATTACCATGTGGGCTTATTATAACTATATGCAATTTCAAGCTTGTACATGATTTTTGGAAAGTTTGATTTATCTCTGCCTTATCAATTGTGTATATATATATCATTTGGTTCAAATTGGTCAATGTGTCCTTAACTGCTCCTGAAATTAAGCCTGTGAAGAAACGTATACCCAAGAATCACAAATTTGTAAGATCCTAAAAGAATAATTAACACATGCTAATCTAGTTAGTATCTCTGAAGAAGAAAGAAAATTTCAATTTATTAAAATATCACATGTAATCTCTTCAGTATTATAGGATTCTTGACAGAGAGAAATCCTAACTTAGGGAATTGTAAAATCCCATCTATTACCAAATAAATTAGTCCAAGGAGATTGTAAATGTTGATGGGCTATGTTACCAACTGGTCTTGTTGTCCTATGAAACTCTTTTTTTCGGAAAAAAAGGCATTTTCGAGGTATCAGAACATCCTTTCTCTACTCTCAATTAAATGTCTCTTTCTTTATGGAGATCTTGGCCAGGAAAATATCACTGATGAAGTTAAATATCTTGACAACAAAAAATATCTTGGAAAAAAATGAAAAGAGACAATTGTATTTTTCTCCTCTTATATTAGGAAGGAAGAGTAATAATTTCTATGGGCACTACCATGTCTATTCTTTTAAAGGATTTCTTAAAGCTATATGACTCAGACTACTCTTCAGACACATGAAAATGAGAAAAAAAAATCATCATGTTTATAAACCTCCAAGTACTGCAATGGAAACTGAGAATAGTGACTTTGTACCATTCAGTATAAACTAGCACAAACATGTTTGAATTCTTAGGTCTAATTTTCTAAACACTGCTTTCCTAAATAAGACAAAGCATAAATTGGTCACTGTTTCTAGGAGTGGGGCTTCTAAGTAGAAGAAAATTGGGGAAAACAAATCCCTCCTTCTGATTCAGTCTTGAGAATGAATAGAAAGTCTAGCCTCGATACAAGAAAGAGTACAAGGGGTGGGCTTACTGCGGGCAACACTGTGAATTGGCGTAGACATAGGGTCTGCTATGCCTGGGATATCTTTTGTGAACATAAGACTTTGAGTACCAACCAGATATCTTTTATTTTCTCTGTATTGGAAAATCTATGGAAACTCTTAATGTTAAGGTTCACTATAAGAAACAGAAAAAAAAGAAATAACAGTGGCTTTAAAGTTTTTTCTTTTCTTTTTTTTTTTTTTTTTTTTTTTTTTTTTTTTTGAGATGAGTCTCTGTCACCAGGCTGGAGTGCAGTGGCACAATCTCAGCTCACTGCAACCTCCGCCTTCTGGGTTCAAGTGATTCTCCTGCCTCACTCTCCCAAGTAGCTGGGACTACAGGTGCGTGCCCAGCTGATTTTGTATTTTTAGCAGAGATGGGGTTTCACCATGTTGGCCAGGATAGTCTCAATCTCCTAACCTCGTGATCCACCTACCTTGGCCTCCTAAAGTGTTGGGATTACAGGTGGGAGCCACCGCATCGGCCGAAAATGTTTTTTCTAATAAAATGGAATCTAAGCAAACAACTAAGGTTGGCATTATTTGTCTCAATTGTCAAGGGCTGAAGATGCTCTATTGTATTGCTCCATCATCCCCTTACCTTACCCTTTCATATCCTGTGCTGTGGCATTTTCAAATTAATGCCAACTTAATTTCAACAGTATACCAAAACTTTGCTCCATTCTCTCTAACTCTTTCATGTTATCATCACAAATTATGCCTGTATAACTTTTATGCCTGCCAACATAGATTTATAATTATAGCTTTATGCAGTTTTCTTTTAAATAAGAGAAGAAAAAAGTGAAATATTAAAAATATATTTATATTTTCTTATATCCTGTTTGTGGCTTTTAGGACTGGGAAAACTCTGAGATCTAATAAAGACAAGCCTTTTAAACAGCTTTACCCAGGAACCATGAGACATGTAAGATCATAATTATTTGTGAATTAGGTCCATTCTGCTCCCTCCAGTACTAGGAATATAGACTGTTATTTTCATTACTACCACTAAGCTAGGAAGTAGGAAATGAAAGTAGAGTAAGTTAAAACTGCCATAAAGCTTACTTTTTATTATTACTGAGATTCTGCCGTTTTTCTCACATAAATACTTCCCAGGTTGCTGAAAACTTTTGGTTAATTTCCAGAGTTAAAAAAAAGTTTTTTCTGACAATATTTGCCAGTTTTTTTCGCTGCTTTTATTTATGGGCAAATATTCAGAGGTCTTTACTATATCATTTTTGCAGATGTCACCCAGCCATGTCATGTTAATGTAGCAACCAAGAAAGAAGAGGCAGAAAAGGGTATAGTTTCTTCTAAGAACATTTCCAACACGTTACACATAATACTTTTTCTTCTATATTATTAGATAAAATTTATTACATGCCACATCTAGCTACAAGGCAGGCTGGAGAAACATTTGTTCATAGTGGCCAAATATCCTGTTAAAAATTAGGGTCCTGTTATTAGGCAACCGTATGATAATGGTTATTATGGCAGAAAAAAGGCAGCTGCATTATTTTTTTAAATACAACCCACTTCCTCTTCCCTAAAAGAGCCATCATAATTCTATTTTTATAACCAACCTTATAATTCTACCCAGCTACCTTATCCAGCCCAATGCTAAACATAACTGTGTGCTAAGCCTTCCTGTCTATCCAGCTCAAGTGTATCTTTTTACTGTATAGCAATGTAAAAAAAATCAGAAAATATGGATAAAAAGGAAATTCATTAATGATTTATTATATCCATAATCAAACACCACTTGGCAGGAATTGCGCAGATTACCTGACCTCTCAGAGGAGTGTTTCTTATTTAGGCTAACTGAAAGACGCTGGTTCTCCACCTGTCTTTCCATATTTTCTTTCATAGAATTGATGTTTAAAAAAGTTTAAAAAGAGAGAGAGAAAGAGAAATAAAAAGAAAAAAAGGACAAAAACTGCCAAATGGAGGCAGAAAAAAATTAAATTATGTTTTTCATCTGCTTTCCTTATCATAGCAACCTTAGTTATTATGTTATCTTCCCTCCTATGTACTGCATGTAATATCAGGATTAACAGTTTTTACCTCTGAAAAACAGGGCACTAGTTTTTCACCCTTCAATATCTGAGTTCCTAAAATCCACTTCTATTGCGATCTGGGAAAGAAATACATAGCACAACTCTTCTGGCTCTAGAATAAAATTATTTCTGCTGCCATTTGCACCAGCATGATTCATGGCCTATATCTACCTCTTGACATAAACAACACTAAAAATAAGACACTGAGCCCCCTGCTTCAGCTGCCATGGGGGAAAACATATCCACTGCCATACTTGTCATCAGAAATAGTAGTCTCTAATTCAAGGGGTTTACTTTTGCCTTCCCAAATCTCCTGTGGATATGTCTGCTAAGTAAAAAACTAAGTCAACATGTAAAACCATACCTGTAAGTTTATCTGGAAAAGGAAGTATCTGTCCTCTAGACTTTAGCATGTATTAAAGATTGCTGTACAGGGTTGAAATAGCATTCTGTGACTCTATTTTTAATATCTGCCCCAAATTCCAAGGCAGTCAAGTCATAGTACAATAAAGGACACTGCATCCATTGACAGCTACAGCTATAGTGCAAGCCATGGAGGCAGGGGATGCCAGGGGAGGTCAAATGACCAGACGAATATTGTGTTTTGGGGAAACAGAAATGGAAAAGTGAGAGAATAAAGAATTAGTAAAATATATTTAATGAGTCCAAATTATCCATTGCAAAGAAGAGAAAGTCATATATTTTTCTTTCAGCCTTTCTTCCTTCTTGACCCTCTTTCTTTTATCCTATTTTTATTCTTTTTCTTTTATTCTTATCTTTTTTCTTAAATAATAATACATGCACTAGTCCTTCTATGTGAACTTACACATTTTAAAAGCTCTACAATAATGTTTCAAATGATTCATTGAACAAGACACATGCAAAGAAGGATTAATTTCTAGTTAGTTACTGAGTAATGCTAAATCAGTCTTAACTCTTAATCATTCTGTTTATTTGCTTGTTTGTTTTACTTTTTAGTGTTTTACATCACATTAAACTCTGTGGCTTCCTCGGATAATGGTTACCCATTGGTACCTCATGAAATAC
The DNA here is from genome assembly GCF_028878055.3 of Symphalangus syndactylus. Classification (NCBI taxonomy): domain Eukaryota; kingdom Metazoa; phylum Chordata; class Mammalia; order Primates; family Hylobatidae; genus Symphalangus; species Symphalangus syndactylus. The sequence goes on along the minus strand of NC_072426.2, from coordinate 136,025,532 downwards.
TGGCGTACTGACTGTTTCTTTTCTCAGATTTATTGAAGTATAATTGACAAACAAAACTTATATACATTTAATGCACATGATGTGATGTTTTGATATACATGTACATTGTGAAATAATCACCACAATCAAGCTAATTAACATATCCATGACCTCACAGTTATGTGTGTGTGGTGAGAACACATAAGATTTACTGCCTTGGCAAATTTCAAGCATACAGTACAGTAATGTACCTATAATCACTGTGCTATACATTAGATCTCCAGAACTCATTCATCCTATATAATTGAAATTTTGTACCCTTTGACCAAAATTTTCACACTTTCCTAACCCTCCAACCCTTGGAAACCACAATTCTACTCTGCTCCTGTGAGCTCATCCCTTTTAGATTCCACATATAAATAAGATAATGCAATATTTGTTTTTCTGTACCTGGCTTATTTCACTTAATAAGTTCCAAGTTCATTCATGTTGTCTCAAATAACAGTATTTTCATCTTTCTTAAGATGGAGTAATATTCCATTGTGTGTGTGTGTGTGTCTGTGTGTACACACACACACCAAAATTCCCTTTCTTTCATCTGTTGATGAGCACTTAGGTTGGTTTCATAACTTAGCTGTTTTGATTAATACTGCAATGAACATGGGAGTGCAGATATCTCTTCAAGACATTGATTTTAATTCCTTTGAATATATACAAAAATAAGATTGCTGGATTATAAGATAGCTCTATTTTTCTATTTTTAATTTTTCAAAAAACCTTCATACTATTTTCCATCATGGCTGTACCAACTGACATTTTCAGTAACGGTGGACAGGAATTCCCTTTTCTCCACATTCTTGCCAACACTTACCTTTCATCTTTTTGATAAAAGCCACTCTAACAGGTGTGAGGTAATATTGTGATACTGATTTGCATTTTCCTAATGATTAATGAGGTTGAAATTCTTAAAAAATATACCTATTGGCCATTTGTATGTCTTTTTGAAAAATGTCTATTCATGGCTTCCAGCCAGCTCATCGCCAGCCTCCTCCTGGACCTCTTGGCCCCCAGCCCCTTCCTCACACAGCTCCAGAAGGGTCCCAGAGCTGACCCCACTCCAGGACCTGGGCCCAGCCCCTCAGCCTCGTCTGGAGCCCCTGAAGACCAGTCCCACCCACCTTTCTGGCCTCATCTGACACTGATCCATGTCCTGCTGCGTGTCCTGTTCCGTGTTCCGGTTCCATCCAAATATACTTTCTGGAACAAAAAAAAAAAAAAGAAAAATGTCTATTCATATCCTTTGCTCACTTTGGAATCAAGTTATTTATTTTGTTGCAATTGAGTTGTCTGAGTTCCTTATTTATTGTGAATTCCAATCCCTTGTTAGATATATGGTTTACAAACATTTTTTCCCATCACTTAAGTTGTCTCTTCATTCTGCTCGTTTTTTCCTTTGCAATTCGGATGTAGCCCATTTGTCTATTTTTGCTTCTGTTGTCTATGTTTTGAGTGTCTTATTCAAAAAAATCATTCCCCAGAACAATGTCACAGAGTTTTTCCCCTACGTTTTCTTCTAGTAGTTTTATAAGTTCAGTTCTTACATGTAAGTTTTTAATCTATCTTGAGTTGATTTTTGTTGTGTGAGATAAGGGTTCAGTCTCTTTCTTTTATGTGTGGATATCCAGTTGAACCATCAACATTTGTGGAAGAGACTGTCCTTTCCCCACTATATGTTCTTGGACTCTTTGCCTGAGACCAATTGAACATAAATATGTGGATTTGCTTCTCGGCTCAATATTTTGTTTTTTGGTCTATATGTATGTTTTTATGCCTGTAATACATTGTTTTGACTACTATAGCTTTGGAGTTTATCTTGAAATCAGATAGTGCAGTGCTTGCAGCTTTGGTCTTGTTCAAGATTTCTTTGGTTATTCAAGGTCTTTTGTGGTTTCGTACTGGCTTTTATCTTGAAAGTTTCTAATATCTACTCTTTCTTTGCTTTCTTTCTTTTGTTGTGACTTTTCTTTTCCTTTATTCATTTTAGAGAAATTCTGAGAATTAGAAAAGGGAAAGCTCTTCTTTAGTATACCAAGAGATACCTGAAAAAGTCATTCAACTGCTGAGGATCTTCAATTAAGAAAAGCATCATAGTCTTTAGTAAAGGCTCTCTAATGCAAATGATTGTGGTCTTATTCTGAATAATCAAATGTATGTCAAGCATTTCTTAGTTCCTAGAACATTTTCAAAAATTAAACTTTTTGAAATGAAGACTAATTATATAATTTAACTTCAGTAATGATTCTTAGAAGAGATTTCTTGAGTGTGAACCCAGGAGACAGAGTTTGCAGTGAGCTGAGATGGTGCCATTGCACTCCAGCCTGGGCGACAGAGCGAGACTCCGTCTCAAAAAAAAAAAAAAAGAGACTTCTTGAATTTCATTATTTATTTTAGTTTAAAACATGTTTTTGGCCCTTTTGACCTAAAGCTATTGTCTTCTCAGGCACATGTCTCAGACACGTCATTTGGCAAACAAAGTCGGCCCTGTAAAAATTTTCTGTTTTATAAATTTATTTTCCTTTTGAATTCTTTTTTAACTTTTTGTGCTCAGACACAAAAGACTGAGCAATGACATGAAATAATATATTGCTCTCTAGAGAATTACTCATTATCCATTAGACATTCATCAAGTGCTAGTAAGCATTAAAAAATGTAAAAAGCATAGCTAGCTAATGACAAAAACATTCATATAATTAGTAGAATGAATATAATGACTTGAAAAAAGTCTCAACAAAAAGAAAGGTGAAAGTTTTTGAGAAAATGTAAAAGACTGAAAGAAGTATAATTACCTTATTTATTCTCTCAACCATCTTGTTTTGAACAGAGTGGTGGTTAAAATAAATCCCAGTTGGATCATATTGAAACACTAATATATCAACGTGTCATATTCTAGACAGTGACAGTCATTGTGGTACAGAAAGCCTGGGTTGGAAAAACATCAGTTTTTGAAGTGAATATTTTTTAGCTGTAAGATTGAATTATTATAAGAATAACACAGTAAGTTTGTGTTTGAGGCCAGAATGAGAAAGTAAAGCAATAAATGTACCATATGATAGAGAAAGAAATAAAGGGAAGAAAAGACTGTTTTTTTCAAGATATAGCAATGTTTTTTAAAAATAATATTAAATATTTTACTTATCTTTTTTTTCAGGGTAGTCTTTGAGATGTCCTATTGCAGCCCTTTTTTTTAGTGTTGTGACATTTCACAATGATGTGCCTTAGTTAGGTTTATTTGCGCATACATTGTCCCTCGAGATAAAAATTACATGGGAATATTCTATTTTCTTTCTCTATGTATCTCTTTTAACAGACGGATATAACCAATAAAAAAGAAACGAATGTATAGTTTCAGATAGCTTGGGGCACTGTGACATTTGTTTTGCATAATCGTATTCTAGGGGTAAAACCCAGGTTTGGAGACAGAAAATATTTGGTTTAAATCATGCTTTATTTCTTACTACCTGTGTAACATTTGCAAATTGCCTATGATTGGGTCTGTGACAGTTCAGTTAAAATGAAAATTATCAGTTAAAATGGAGATCATGATATCTGAGTTTCAAAGTTGTATTAATAGTTAAAGATGTTAGTATAGGGAAAAGTGCTTAACAAAACGAAAGGAGAATAATATGTTCTCAACAAAAATAGTTTTCTTATTTCATTTTTGTATCTCTTAGTATTTTATTTTTCAAAATCATTTAGAGCAGTGTTTCACAGAGTTTAATAAGAAATTATTCTTTCTTTGGAAAGGGGGGGCTCAAGAGGCAAAAACTTAAGAAGAAAATCTTTTCCAAAGAAAAATGTATTTAAAATATCTGTAACTACAAAAAAGCATATCTATATAAATGATGTTGGAGGGATAATGAAGCTTTACAAAGAGATGTCTGTGTAGTCGTTTATAGCTCTAAATATGCAAAACAAGACATCAGCAAGACGGCTGACTAGAGGTGCCGTCTTTTTTTTTGCCTTGTTCAAGTATTGATGTTCCTTATTCTCAATTCACAAGGTTTTTTTTAAGAGAAAATCAGTAATTATTAACTAAGAGGAAAAAATATCATTCAATGGGTATTCTTAACATAATACTTGGAAAAGGAGAATACCAATTATGGTTTTTATGTGGTCCAAGCCTGTTCAAAAGTTGAATAAAAAGCTATGTGTGCATGAATGTATGTAGGTTCATCTTATCTGCAAAAAGTCTCCATTGTTTTCTTAAATTTGAATGAAATCTTTTACATAGAAATGTTTATGATCTACAGATAAAGAAGAAAAAGTGTTTTCTCTAACAAATTATTTTTAAAGTTTGATTTTTATACAAGTCTAAATGTCTTAACCGATAAGTTTACAGATTGGTAACGTCTTCAAAACTAAATTACATGTTTTGTCACCTTCATAGGTTTTTAGAATGTTAAATTACTAATATTTGTCTTACAAAGATGTAAATCTGAAAGTCTGTTCACAGAAATTCAGCTGTTTTGAATTTTTTATTTCTAGATATTTTAATCAATGCCTTAACTCTATTCAGAAGATAAAATTGCAAAATTCTCATGTTCTAGAGAATATAAATAGTCATTGAGATGGCTTCATTTCTAAATGTGTGTGACTTCTCTTAAATTAGTTTGACATCGCCCTACTTCTACGCGAACTTCTTTAAACAGACCTCCAAAACTACCACATTTTGTTTTGTTTTCTTTGTTTTTTTTTGTAATCTTCAGCACTTTTGGCTTAAATATTTTCTCCATTTCTAGGAAATTTATTTTTTCATGCTTGGTGTGAAGGTCCATGATTTATTTCTTAATGGCTACATAATTGTCAGCTGGTTATTATCTTTGTAGAGCTATGATTATATTTAAATATCATTATAAATAGCTATATGTTTCATCTAGTATAATTCTTGGTATTAGCTTATTCAACTGATTATGTGGACTTTTAAAGATTTTGTATTATTATTAATAAGGTGTCTTGAAGAGCTTTTCTGTACTTCCTACATGGGGCCGACTGTTTTGGTCTTAGTTTTCATAAGTTGTACTTTAAAAGTCATAGTTAAAACTCTAAAGCTCTAAGTATAATTTTCTTTTAACTATTTTATATTATCTTACCAAAAAGAGCAATTATCTCAATAAATAAAATAATTTACTAATATAGTGGGTGTATATTGTTAGGTGATATATTTTCCGAAATCATAATTGAATCTAAAATAATATTAATTCTCAATGATCTGCAAGTAGGTTAATAGTAACTAATTCTCATCAGGGACCTGAGATGCTCATGATCCTTTAAGTAGACTATTAATTAGGTAGTCAGTTTCATCCCTTTCAGAGGAATATAGAAGCCAAACCGGTAGCCTGGCCCACTCTCCAAATCAAGTTTAAGAACCCACGACAGGTGAGTCTCACTCTCATTACAAAAACTTCAAGAACAGGTTAGAAAGTCGTTGTCTTCTGGTCAGCCTTAAATCTTGTTAAATTGCCAAGCGATGATTCTAATGCAAGATTATCAAGATTACTAAGATTCCTAAAGAAAGCAAGCTATTGACTAGCTTTCTTTCTCAGATTACCTAATTATTTTCTTTGGTAATAACAAACTACTCATAACTAAACTTTCTTAGTACAGTTTAATAAATTTAGCACATTTTTAGCTTTTTATGGTAAAATAATGATAGCTTCATAGGAAATATAAAAAATGTACAAGGAGATCTCACGTACTATTAACTAATTTTCCCCTAATGATTGACATCCTGCATAACTGTAGTACAAAACTAGGAAATCAGCATTGATACAATCTACAGAGCTTACACAGATTTCATGTTTTACATGCACCTTGTGTGTTTGTGTGTTCATATGTGTGATTCTATGCAGTTTTATCGTAAAATACATTTTCAAACTATTTTCTTTCTTTTTTTTTTTTTTTTTTTTGAGACAGAGTCTCACTCTGTCACCTAGGCTGGAGTGCAGTGTGGCGTGACCTCAGCTCACTGTAACCTCTGCCTCCCGGATTTAAGTGATTCTCCTGCCTCAGCCTTCCAAGTAGCTGGGATTACAGGCACGCACCACCACGCCTGGCTAATTTTTACATTTTTAGTAGAGACAGGGTTTCACCATGTTGGCCAGGATGGTCTCGAACTCCTGACCTCATGATCCGCCTGCCTCAGACTCCCAAAGTGCTGGGATTACAGGTGTCAGCTACCTTGCCTGGCCATTTCAAGCTATTTTCTCTGTTAACACACAATCAAGTAACCCAGAATGTTTTATGCTATTTCATAATTTTCTATTGCTACTTAAAGTTTTAAAGTTAGAGAAAGCCATTAACTTTCTCCTAAAAATGATCCAGATTTTGTTTTGTAAACAAGCAGGTTTGCAGATAAATCAAACTGTTAATAATAAGAAAAAGCAAAATACGGCTGGGTACAGTGGCTTACATTTGTAATTCCAGCACTCCCAGCACTTTGGAAGACTGAGGCAGGCAGATCACTTGAGGTCAGGAGTTTGAGACCAGCCTAGCAAACATGGTGAAACTCTATCTCTACTAAAAATACAAAAATTAGCTGGGCGTGATGGCGCATACCTGTAGTCCCAGCTACTTGGGAGGCTGAGGCCCCAGAATCACTTGAACACAAGAGGCAGAGAATGCAATGAGCTGAGATCCCACCACTGCACTCCAGCCTGGGTGACATAACAAGACTCTGTCTCAAAAAAAAAAAAAAGAAAAATTCACTAAGTTTTTGTAAGGTTAAATGAATTTCCATCAGATCCATGCTGACCTCATTCAGGTTTGGAAATCTCATTCAGGTTTGGAAATTTTTAATTCTTAAAAAACATAATTTATATGCAAATTTTATAACCTTGTATTGCAATGACACCCTTTAAGATCTAGAGTCTTACTGAAACACAATATGTACCTAGGAAAATGTACTGTACAACAGTATTATATTGGTATCAAAAAAACCTGCTTTCACAATAGCGATCAATAACAACAAACTGTTATTGCAAAAGAAGTGTTGAAAAAGTTCAAGTCCAGCCAGAGGACAAGTTTGACTCATCCCTTGAATCTAATTTAATGTCAGGCAATAAACATCAGAACAGTGGGCTTAAAATAAAATGAATTTTATGAACAGATTTGCCCTGCCCTGAAATATATATAATGCAGAACAGCACTGCTTAAAATATCTTCATTGAAAAGTCTTTTTTTTTCCTTTTCCCTCTGCCAATCAATTGTGAACCAATAAATTTGTAAAATACAAGGAAAAAATTACTAGACACATGATCAGATACTTAGATGTTATGGCCAAGTCAAATTGCTATAAACATTTCCTAATAGGGAATGAGATGGTGAATTCTCAAACTTTTTCTGTAAAGTACTGGGTAGTAAATATTTTAGGCTTTGCAAGCCATCCAATCTCTGCCACTGGAGTTCAAAAGTAGCCGTAGGCAATACATAAGTGAATGGGTATGGCTATGTTCCAAGGAAACTTTATCAAAATAGGAAGCTGGTCCATGGGCTTTAGTGTACAGAGCTTGTTCAAATGCTTACCCTCATTTTCATACTTATTTCATTGTGGATTAAGTCCACTTTGCAAACAGGCAGCAATCTGAGGGCTTTTTTTTTTTTTGTCCCCAAGGAAAGTCCATAGGTTTCCAAATTCTCCTATAACTGACCCAGATAGCCATAGTGCTCTTTTAAATTTTAGGACATTCTACAAATAGATACATGTCTGGTTCTTCTGGAGTGAAAGAGCCCTTTCCATATTTATTTATTTATTTTTTTGAGATAGAGTCTCACTCTGTCACCCAGGCTGGAGTGCAGTGGTACAATCTTGGCTCACTGCAACCTCTGCCCCAACCTAAGGTTCAAGCGATTCTAGTGTCTCAGCTTCTTGAGTAGCTGGGATTACGGGTGCCCACCACCATACCCATTTAATATTTGTATTTTTAGTAGAGATGGGGTTTTGTCACATTGGCTGGGCTGGTTTCAAACTCCTGACCTCAACTGATCTTCCCACTTTAGCCTCCCAAAGTGCTGGGATTACAAGCGTGAGCCACAGTGCCTGGCCCATATTTATTCTTTATTGGAGATATGTAGCAACTCTCTGGTCTCTTCACTCTCCTCCCCTCCCATTCACTCACCTCTCCTTCCCTTCACTTCTCTCCTGTCTCCTCTCTCCTCCCTTCCTTTCCCTCCTTTTTCCGTCCTTTCCCCTCCCCTCTCCTCCTCACCTCTTCTCTCCTCTCTCTTTTTCTCTGTCTCTTTCTTTCTCTTTTTGTTTTACTCTAATAACCTAGATTTGAAGATTGCCTTGGCTTTTGTCCTGACCAGGACATGTGCCTACTCATGTAGTGTGTGTGTCACTGTGTAAACTAAGCTAGAATCAGTCACCAAGTTGTACCCAAATGCCTTCGTCTTGGTTATATGACAATTTGGTTCTGAGTCACATTGCATATACTGGTTTTTATCTTTGCTGTTAATTTCTAACTAGGTTAAGCAACTTCTCACAACATAAAAGTTCTTTACACCGTACAGCACTTTTTACTTTCTACTGCTTTGTCTTTAACGTATTTCCTCTAAGAAGAAATTGAAAGAAAGTATAAATAAGAGTGTTCAGTTTTAGAAAGTCAAATTTTTGCATTTTGATCTAGTCATTGTGAAAAAACAAAACAGTTGCATTTTAGTGGTGGATATCTATAAACATATCTATGTGGTTAGTTAATCACTCACAGAATATTTTTGAAAATCACAATATGCCAGCAATGACAGATTGTGGTGACTCATTAAACAGATGTACCGTGTAGTCTTAGATATTATCTGAAGTACTTTTAAGGTGTGTGAAAAGAAAGGACAGTAGATTTGTAAAGTACTTGAGAAAAGGAAAACTGACACTCTTGAGTTTTGAGAATATAAGACCACCTAATATGAATTCTCCCTCTTATCTCTAAGAAATAAACTCTAAAATAAGATAGGCAGCCTGCTAGTCCATCAAGGTCTCCATTCGTCATCTCACATTGTGTTTGGTCCACGAACATCTAAGAAAATAGATGTAAATACATGATACATTTTGGTCTACATAAGTAAGTATGTATACTTATTTGGAGCCAGTAGTGCTTAATTCAATAAGCTGTGTCAATTATAAACTGTCTTCTCAATACTGAGACTGTGTATATGTAACAATAATCCAGGCCTTAGACAAAGTTACCTTAAGTTTTTCAGTGGAAAAGAAAACATGGGAGAAAAGACTATTAATGCTGGAAGCCTAATGGATATCTTATTATATAGGCCAGTGCTTGGGGTCTCAGTATGATGAGTATACTTGTGCTGTGGTTTGAATGTGTCCCCCAAAGTTCATGTGTTGGAAACTTAATCCCCAATGCAATAGAATTGAGAGGTGGTACCTTTAAAAGGTGATTAGGTCACAAGAGCTCTCCACTCATAATTAAAGCTGTTATCACAGGAGTGGGTTAGTTGTCTTGGGAGTGGATTCCTGATTTTAAAAATATGATAATTTCTGTTTCTGCTCTCTTTCTTTACCCCACACCCCACCCCATGCTCTTTTGCCCTTCTGCCATGGGATGATGCAGCAATAAGGCCCTTACCAGATGCCAACATGTTGACATTGGGCTTCTCAGTTTCCAGAACTATGAGAAATACAATGTCCACTTATTATAAATTACCCAGGCTCAGGTCATCTGTTGTAGTGGCACAAAAAAACACAAGGTATTTGGTGAAGAGATAAAAGCAGGATGCTGTCTTGTCCCAGAAAAAGCAGTATCAGTGACTACTCAAAGGATGAGGTCAGTGTCTGGGTGAGGAAGAGGAATGTGAGAAAAAAAAAAAAACATGTCACATAGAATTGAACTAACAAGATGATGCTCTGAAAAACATATCAGGATATTGCTTGTTATTAATCAAGAAAATTATTGTGCTTGCCATTTTACTTATATTACATAATTACATGTCCCAGTTTGTTGAAAACTTTTGTAAAGTATTGCATTTTCTAGACCCTTACACATATATACAAGTACATGCTGTCCAGCACAAATGCATATATCCTGGTATGTGATACATGCATAGACACATAGAAATATACGTGTGTGTGTGTGTGTGTGTGTGTGTATGTATGTTATATATCAGAAACACATAATTTCTAATATATAAAAAAATTTGCTTGGGAACCAAAGCACTATCTGATTATTTCTTATAGAACTTTCACAATAGAATGGCTGAAAGTAGTCTAATTTTTAAAGAATATCTGTCAAGAGACAGAATCAAATTACTTCATCTTTAGAGGTTAGTCTTTTCTCCATTCCTGAAGAATTATGGAAACTACACCTCAAATGATGTAGAAAACAGTTTGGTGAGATTCTCTGCTAATGCAGTTTTAAAATGATCTCAGGAAATAAATTGCACCAGCAGTGCCAGTATATAGATTCTAAGAGTAAAACTGCACATATCATACATTTACTCTTTATGAATTGGCTCTGCTAATAATCATTATGACTAGTATTTGAGTGGTTTTAATGTTTACAAAACATGGCCTGTTTATATAACAATCAATTTTTATTCTCATTTTACCAGAAAATTTTCATTCTTAGGTATTGCTAGGAATGAAATAATACTATCTACTGATAATCATACGTGCAGAAAATTTTTAAAGATTATAAACATTTTTGGCAGATGTATACTACATTACATGTTTTCTCCTAATAGGAAGATAAATACAGTAATAATATTGAACAAATAAAATTTCTAGCATACCTCCTTTCACTATACTAAAATGACATTATTCTGAGAGGCAATATTTGTGAAACATAAAATACTATTTACAGATAATATGATTATGATCATTTATAATCATGATAAGCATAAACATCTATAAAAATATTATTTTCATGAAATAACCATTTTGTTCCAGGTAATTAAAATGTATTGATTCTGATAGCATCTACTTAGCCAGTTTTTTGTCCTGTGTTTTATTATAAATTAAATGTTTTTTTCCCACCAAATTAAGTTATATTTTTGTTACTTTTGACTATCATATGTTGTATACAAAATACTGTAAACAACAGATTGCATATCTATATATCTATTTTATCTATCTATCTGTGTATCTGTCTGTCTATCTATCTATCTATCTATCTATCTATCTATCTATCTATCTATCTACCTATCTATCCATCTATCTTGAGAGAGATTGGATAAGAGATGGGCATCAACTGAGTAAGAATAACCTGAAGGTGACTCATAATACTGACAGTGAATTTCAAGATCCTGTGTCATCATTTTTCTTCTTTTTTTAGTTCAAGCATACAGTAAAAATTTTTATGTTAACCTAGATTTATGCACACTTGCAGGTCCTATGAGTTATCAGAATAAAATAAGAAGGTACTTTACATGTAAAGGCAAAATTTTATCCAAAGGAGGAGCAATACAAAATGGTTAGTGCTATGATCTGAATGTTTGTGTCCCCCAAAAATTCATATGTTGAAATCCTAACCTGCAGGTGATAGTATGAGGAAGTGGGGCCTTTTGGGAGGTGATTAGGTCATGATAATTCTGCCTGCAGGAATGGGATTACTGTAATATATGAAGGCATTCATTTTATAAGAAGTGAGTTCATTCACCCCTTCTGCCATGTAAGATTGCAGTAATAACACGCTTATCTATGAAGCATGTGGGCCATCCTCAGACACTGAATTTGCTTGACACCTCCACCTTGGACTTCCCAGTCTTGAGAGCTGTGAGAAATTTCTTTTTTTTTTTTATGCTGCCCATTTTATGGATTTTGTTATAAGCAACCCAGTGGGCTAAGACAATTAGTAAAGTCATGATTTCCATTTCTGTGTATACAGTATTCTCAAAGCTAAGACATTCAATTATCATTAATGCAACTGATAAATAGATTAATTCATTTTATGTGGAAGATAAAGTCTTTTCACAGGAATCAATTGTTAAAATGCATTGGTGACTTAGTATAGGTTGACACTATGCTAAACTTTTGTATATGTTTTCACTTTAATCATTCCCAATAATCCAGTGAGTTAGAAACTGTTATCTATATATTCCAGTTAAGAAAATTTAAGACTTGGCCAGTGTCACATAACTAGGAAGGGCAGTCATATATATCATGTCCAGGAACAGTGTTTAATAAAGCAAAATAAGGTGAAGAATACAATTACAAAAATCCCACATAGAAAATAAGACAACAAAAAAGCACACATACTTTTCTAATTATATAATTACATGCTAATCACAGGCTGTAAAGAACACAAGGCAAAGGCATCTAGTAATTGATTTAATTTGAAATAAATAAACATGTTAGAGGAAAATGTTACCCATTACAAAGACTACTCACCAGCAGATTAAAGGGCGCTACAGAATGACAGGCAAGGGCAAGTTTATTGCCCTTTTACTCTTGGTTTTCAGCATAATTTACCCTAATTCCATTTGCAGATTTTTTTTCAATATATCACATAATGTATTGTTCATTTCAATCAATATTTTTGAATAGATGATGTATGCACACAATAAGGATCTCTATGATCACAAATAGCTACACAGTGAAAAATAACCTATTTTAAAACCCTGCCCCTCAGCTTTATAGATTCCCTTAAAATGACTACCATTTTAGCCAGTATTTTCTGAAATATTTCATCTAAATATATGGCTATTAAGGCTATTTTTAGTACCATATGAATTTTAGAATATTTCTAACTGTGAAAAATGGCATCAATAGTTAGATAGAAGTGACACTGAATCTGTAGATTACTTTGGACAGTATGGCCATTGCAATATTGATTCTTTCCAGTCTATGAGCATAGGATGTTCCGTCATTTATTTATTTCATCTGTAATTTCTTTCAACAGTGTTTTGTAGTGCTTCTTGTAGGGGTCTTTCACCTCCTCTGTTAGATGTATTCCTAGACATTTTATTTTGTGTGTGTGATTATTGTAAATAAGATTGCCTTCTTGATTTGGCTGATAGTTTGAATGTTATTTTTGTATAGAAATATTACTGATTTTTGTACACTGGTCTTGTATCCTGAAAATTTACTGAAGTTGATTACCAGGCCTAGGATTATTTTGGCAGAGTATTTAAGGTCTCTTAGGTATGGAATCATAGCATCAGTGAAGAGAAATAGTTTGACTTCTTCTTTTTCTATTGAATGCCTTTTTCTTTATCTTGTCTGATTGTCCTGGGCAGGACTTCCTACACTATGTTAAATAGGAGTGGTGAAAGGGCATTTCTGTCTTCTTCCAATTCTTATGAGGAATGCTTCCAAGTCATTGCCTGTTCAATATGATGTTGGCTGTGCGTTTGTCATAGATGGCTCTTATTACTCAGAGGTATGTTCCTTTGATGCCTAGTTTGTCAGGGGTTTTTATCATGAAGTAATGTTGAATCTTATCAAAAGCCTTTTCTGCATCTATTGAGATGATCATATGGTTTTTATGTTTAATTCTATTTATGTAGTGAATCACAATTAGTGATTTACGTATGTTGAACCAACCTTGCATTCCAGGAATAAAGCCTATGTAAGTCTAGCGAATTAACTTTTTGATGTGCTGCTAGAGTGCATTTGCTAGTGTTTTTTTTTTTTTTTTTTTGAGGATTTTTATCTCTATGTTTTTCAAATATATTGGCCTGCAGTTTTCTGTTTTATTTGTGTCTTTGCCAGACTTTGGTATCAGGATGATGTTGGCTTTGTAAAATGAGTTAAGGAAGAATCCCTCCTTGAATTTTTAGAATATTTTCAGTAGGATTGGTAACAGCTTTTCTTTGTATGATTGGTAGAATTTGGCTGTGAATCCATGTGGTCCAGGACTTTTTTTAGTTAATCGGTTTTTTTTCTTAACCACTTACTTAATTTTGAGACTCATTATGGGTCTTTTCAGGGCTTCAGTTTCTTCCTGATTCAATCTTGGGAGGTTGTATGTTTCCAGGAATGTATCTATTTCCTCTTGATTTTCTAGTTTGTATGCAAAAAGGTGTTCATAGTAGTCTCTAAGGGTGTTTTTTGTTTCTGTGGAATCACTTGTAATGTCACCGTTGTCATTTCTCATTGTGCTCATTTGGATCTTATGTCTTTTTTGATAGTCTACCCAGTGGTCCATAGATCTTGTTTATTCTCTTAAATAAGAAACTTTTCATTTTGTTTGTCCTTTGTATGAATTTTCATGTCTCAATTTATTTAGTTTTGTGCTGATTTTAGTTATTTCTTTTCTTCTGTTAGTTTTGGGGTTAGTTTGCTTTGTTTTCTAGTTCCTCTAAATGTAACTAACGTTAGGTTGTTCATTTGGGATCTTTATATTTTTGAGTAGGTGTTTAGCACCATAAACTTTCCTCTTAAGGATACTTTTGTTGCATCTCAGAGATTTTGGAAAGTTGTATCCGTTTTTATCTATTTCAAATAACTTTTGTATTTCTGCCTTAATTTCATTGTTTACCCAAAAGTCCAAAAGTCGTTCAGGAGCAAGTAGTTTAGTTTTCATGTAATTGTGTGGTTTTCAAGTAACTCTTGGTTGATTTCTATTTTTATTCTCTATGGTTGAGGAATATGGTTAGTATGATTTCAATTTTCTTTAAAATTTATTGATGCTTGCTTTATGGCTGAGCATGAGGTTGAACATAGGGTGGAGTCCATGTTCAGATGATAAGAAGGTGTATTCTGTGGATGTTGGGTGGAATATTCTGTAGATATCTATTAGTTCCAGTTTTTCAAATGTCAAATTTAGATCCAAAAAAATTTTTTTAGTGTTCTGCCTTGATGATCTCTCTAACGTTTTCAGTGCGGTGTTAAAGTTCCCCACTACTATTATGTGGATGTTTAATTATTTTCATAGGTCTAGCAGTACTTGTTTTATGAATCTAGGTGCTCCAATATTGAGTGTGTGTGTGTATATATATATATATGTATATGTAGGTATAGAAAACACTGAGTTTTCAAATTTCTGGAGTTCTTAGGCTGATTCCTTCTTATCTGAGGGGACTGAGTTTCTTTTTCTTTTTGTAATTATTGTCCTTTAAATGGGGCTTTTTGTTTTTATATATTTTTTTCCCTTGAGTGTTTTTGACTGTGGTGTATGTAATGTGTAGTCGATTGGCTTGATTTCTGGGTATCTTCAGAGGTCTAAAACTGAGAAACCAATACAAAGGGTTAAGAGTAAGGGCTGGCAAATGGGCTTTTGCTTGGCCCCAGGTCTCTTTTGTATTTTATGGCATATGCAGCAGTACTCTTAAGGAAAGAGATGCAGGGGAAGAGATGAACCTTTACCAATTCCATTCCTAGGCCTTGGTGGCACTACTTTCAATTTTTGGCACTGTGCCCACATTTCATTAGTTGCAAAGGGGGTTTTGGCAGGTTGCACTCTCCCCCTCCCTTAGGAGTGACTGAGCCAAAGATTAGGTCACCAGAAGACCTGCAACTCCCTAGAGCACCCACTGGTCCTCTGAGCTTGGCAGTGTCAGATCAGATTGTGAGGTATGTCTGTGGGTGGTCTGGGGATGCAATGGGTCAAGGGTGAAAAATCCCCAAACAGGATGGTAATACAGTGGGTACGCAGCTGGTGTGGTGCCTGCAGCCTGACAGTTGGCTGTAGGGTATTCCTAGCTGATGCTCTCCCAGCCCAGCAGTTCTCCCGCTGGCATCTGCCCCAGAAGCTGGCTTGATCAGGTAGGCTTTTCCCAAAACTTCTGTACACAGATCACTGGGCTGTTCCTGGGTTTCCAAGCCATGGGGCTCCCTGAGGAAGAAGTTGTGGTTAGTTATTAGGCCACACCCTTCCCAGACTGATCTTGTGGAGGGAGGCATGCCCAGATCCATGCTGGCAGAGGAACCCATGACACACTCTTCTAAATGCTCTGAGATTAGGGGCTTCTCCTCCACTTAAGCTCAAGCCACTGATCTTGGCTTGACATCCCTGGATTGTGGGCTTGAATACTATAGGGCTGGAACCAGAACCATGATTTTGTCCTCTGGCCCCTTGGGGTTGATTTCTGGCTGTGCTGGGTCACCAAACTACTCACAGGCCACCAGCAAAACACTCAGGTAGAGAAATGGAAGCTAAGCTCTGGGCACCCTCCTGTGTGAGTGGCGAAGCAAGTGGTATTGGAATGGATGAGGAGGCACAAAGATTCTGGTCCCAAGGGAAAGGCAGTCCTGCTCTCTCCCAGCCCAGCAATCATCAGGAACAACAATCACTCGGAGCAAGATGGAGAGCCCTGGGGAATAGGTTGTGTTTAGCTGCTGTTGCACCATGTATTACAAAACCCACTGGGCTCCATGTAGGTTCAAGCTCTGCCTCTGTTTGACCTCCAGGCAGTTCTTCCCTGCCAATTTAAATGTCCATGGGGCTCGTGCGATCTCTTGTAGCCAGGACCCCAGAGGTCCACAGCAGGAGTGTGGTTTCTCAGAGTTCCTTCACTCACCCTTTCTTTAGGACCTGTTCAGGGCCAGGAGCTGGTTCTGGTGCTCTGCAACTTACGGAGGTTTCCCAGCTTCCCTCCTCTTCAGACACAACATCTGTGTGTCATCTTTATTGACTTTTAGTGTTTTATCTCAAAATATATGTTTGAAATGTGATGGTTTAGTCAAATTTTTGCTCCTCTTGGTGGGAGATGTGCCTCCGCCTGACTGTGTCTAGTCAACCATCTTCATCATATCAGTCTTCCACTTCTTGATCTATACATTTAACATTGTTATTAATGAAAATAACAACAAAGATTATTTAAATCAGACAATTCTCTTTTACTATTTTCTTAAGGAATAATAGACAAGGGAAAACTTCAGAGAAGTGTAAGTAGAGACAAAGAGTGAGAGAGAAATGTATAGGGATGTGCCTTCTCACATATTGAAATTACATAATTAAGTATGGGGATGTTTAATCAATAAACACAGGGAGCAGTTAAACAGACTAGAAATTACACATACAAACAGAATTATATATGGAAACATCATAAAAATAGAATGGGGAAAGCATAGCATCAGCAAAATAAAAACTAGATCTCTGATACTTTCAGATAAAAATGATTAAAGATTTGAATGATGAATAAAATTGTAACTATATTAAACACATGGGGAAAATTACAAATAACCACAGACATGAGCATATGCTCTAGTTATTTTGATTATTATTATTATTACTGTTATTTTTAAATAAAAACAGAGTTTCATTATATTGTCCAGGCTGGTTTCAAACTCCTGGGCTCAAGCAGTCCTCCTGCCTTGGCCTCCCAAAGCGTTGGGATTACAGGTATAAGCCACCATGTCCAGCCTAGCTGCTTCTATTAAAAACAAAACCAAAATGAAAATAAATCTTTTCTTCAATCCATAATTCTCCTCCAGTTAATGTTCTCCAACCTCCAATTGCAAGCCAAATTATTCTGAATCAGTTGTTTTCAAATTTATTGGATAAAACTATTTATACTCAGTTACAGGGTGTCAGTTGAGACATGAATTATAGGAATTCATTATTACAAAATAATTCCGGACAGAAAGAAGAGCCAGTAGAAAGATTTGGTGTGGGAATATCCTTAGTATGTATGAAGGAAAAAAATCATTAAAATTCATTGAGTAGAGAATGCTAGGTGATGAGATTAGAATGATGAGAAACCTTTGGCCATAGTAAAGAAAGTGCAGGTATCTCTTATCTAGTTTACATATATTGAGTCCCTTCCCATTCCTTTTGAAAGACAATTATAAAAATATGATCTATATTTCTTACTCATATTGAAGCATATCGATGGCTTTCTATTGCTAACAGAATAGAGTTTTTGCATGTTCTTTTTCCTACCTACACGTCAGTTGCACACCATTCCACGCTGGTATACAGTGCGTCTCCCTACACTGGCATTCTTTCTGTACCTCAAAGTCTTCATTCATACTCCTATGAAAGGGTCAATCAGCGTGGGGTTACCTTTACCTAGAATGTTATTTTCTTTCTGCTTACTTAATGCTACTCACCTTCGGGCTCTCCATTTAAGTATTTCTGCTGCAGAGGTGCCTTCCCTAATGTTATAAACCAGGGCAAATATTTGTCTTGTATGTTCCAATAGTGTCTTGTATGTTGTAACTACTGTGAAAGTGTATATCTATTTCTATCAATTTTAATAAATGCTTACATCCTCCAGTGGAATGCAAGCTCCATGGAAGCAGGGAGCAGAGCCATTTGTTCATTACTTTTGTAGCCCCAGCATATATTATAGAGCCTGGCACCTGGTAAACTTAGTATATATTTAATAAAAGGATGACTTAATGCATGAATAAAGAAAATACATAACAGAACTTTGAAAAATCAGCATAGTGTGAAATATATGCCAGTCACTTTATATCTGTATATTCATGGGAGAAATCGTTAAATAAAATGGGGGCTGTTGGAAGGGCATGATGATGTTTTGAAATGTGAGGACATGAGATTTGGGAGGGGCCAGGGGTGGAATGATGTGGTTTGGCTATGTCCCCACCCAAATCTCTTCTTAAATTGTAGCTCATGTGTGGTGGGAGAGACCCAGTGAGAGATCATTGAATCATGGCAGTGGTTTCCCCAATGCTAGTCTGATGATAGTGAGTAAGTTCTCAAGAGATCTGACAGTTTTATAAGGAGTTTTCCCCTTCACTCAGCTCTCATTCCTCTCCTTCCTGCCATCATGTGAAGAAAGATGTGTTTCCTTTCCCTTCCATCGTGATTGTAAGTCTCCTGAGGCCTCCCCAGCCCTGTGGAACTTTGAGTTATTTAAACCTCTTTCCTTTATAAATTATCCAGTCTCAGGCAGTTGTTTATAGCAGTGTGAGAATGGACTAGTACACCATTTTAACATTACTTTATCCATTTCATTTTGTAAGATATTTAGTCATCATTCCTCATATTTGTGATTGTGATTCCTTATTTTTATTGATAAAGCAACAGGTTTATCAATTTTCTTGATTTTTTAAAACCAGATTTTGCCATTGTTGATTTTCTCTATTGCTTGACTTTTTTCTATTTTTATTTTTTTCTAGTAATATAAAATTACTATTTTTATTTTGTGTCTATTTTAATCCTTCTTTGTCACTGTACTTTTTAAAATTCTTGAGACTGAGATACAATCTTTGATTATTAATTTCAGACTTTTTATTTTCTAACATGTCACATCTTAAATCATACAAATATTGATACATTAAATTTTATTCACCATTCAGATAAAAATATTCTCTAATTTTCTTCATGATTTTGAAATGTAAAAATTCCAAATATTTGTCTTTTTATATATGTTATTGATCTTGATTTATATTTAATTTTATTATTTTCAGAGAATACACTGGATATCCTGCATTATTACAATCTTTTAAATACTTTTTGACTTATTTAATAATCTAAGTATGCCCTCTTTGTGTGAATGGGCCACCTAAACTTGGAAATAACGTGTCTCTAGAGTTTTGGGGTAGCATGTATTGTAAGTATCAATTTGTTAAAATTATTTGATAGTGTTATTAAGATTTTCTATGTTTCTACTGAATCCTTTGCCTAATTGTTTTACCAAGTGCTGAGAAAAGGGCATAAAAATCTCAACCTTTGATTGTTAAAATGTTTATATTCTCTTTAAATTTAGAAAATTTAGATATTATGCTTTTGAGACTGTTAGACATATATCCATTTTTATTGTATATTTCTGGTAATTTTACCCTCATATCATTATGAAAAAGGCCTCTCTATCTTTGATAATACTCTTGATCCTAATGTTGATTTAATTTGATATTAAAATAGCCACTCCAGCCTTCTTGTACTTTTGCATGTTAGAACGTTTTCATCCATTTTCTATTTATCTGTTTTTACATTTCAAGTGTGTTTGCATAGACAGCAGGTAGTTTGGTTCTACTTTTTATCCATTCTGATGATTTTCCCCTTTGAGTTGAAGTGTTAGGTCTATTAATATTTACTATATTTGATATAATTAGATTTAGATCTATTGTCTTGTTATTTGTTTACCATTTTATCCCCTCACACACTTAGTTTCTTTCTTCCCTTTGCTTGACTTCTTTTGAAGCTTTTATATTTTTTGATGGCGTTTGATTTAATGACTGGCTTTGTATCTATATTACTTTTTATTATGTTTTTAATTGTTGCACCAAAATTACAATACACATTCTTAATCTTTGTAAAACCCACTTAGAAATTATTATGTACCAGTTCAAATAAAAATGTAGAAACCTTAAAACCCATATTGGTTTATAACCCTACCATCCATGTATGCTGTAATTTTATATGTATTTCATTTATATACAACATAAACCCCACAAAATAATTATAAATGTTATTTTAAGTGGTCATAGGATTTCTCAAATTAAGAAAATAATCTTTTAAAATGTACCATATATTTACTATTTCCATTGATTATTAAGTGTTCATAAAGATCCAGTGTTTGACTATGATTTCCCTTCAGCCTAAATAATTTCTATTAGCGTTTTATGTTTTTCACTTTTACTAAAGACATATCCATTTAGTTTTTTAATCTAAAAACATTTTTACATTTATTCTAAAAGGAAATTACTTAGAGTATATAGAATTTTATTTCTTTTTCCCTGTCTCGAAACTTGAAATATGCTATTCTGGTTTGTTTTTTTTTTTCCTTTTTTTTTTTTTTTTTGACCTCCATGATTTTGTTGAGAAGATCCAAGTCATTTGAATAGTTGTTTACTTGTTTTTCTTTGGTTGTTCTCAAGATTTTCTCTCTAACTTTGGTCTCTGATTTTTTCACAGTGTGTCTATTATTTTACTAGTAATGGATTTATTTGAATTTATTCTTTTTGAGATTCACTAGCCTTCTTGTATTTGTAAATTTGCATCTTTCATCAATTTTAACAAGTTCTTTGCCATTACTTAACCAGTTTTTTCTATCCACTCTACTTCTCTTCTCCTTTGGAAGTCTAGCTATCCTTTTAAAGGCATTGCATAGCTCACTAAGGCTCTCCTTGTCCTTTTTTAAAAAATATTTTTTATTTCTCTTTTTAAAATTAGATTACTTCTAATAATTTATGTTCACGTTCACTGACTCTTCCCCCTATTATTTTCATTCTGGTAGTAAGGCTATTTAGTGATTTATTTTAGATATTCCATTTTTCAGTATGTAAATTTCCATTTTTATTTCTTATATTTTCTATTTGTGCTGAGATTTCATATTTTTTATTTCATTGAGCACATTTTCACCATTTTCTGGCAAACCATTGTTTAAATGGCCATTTCGTCATTCTTTCCTGATAATTCCAATATCAAGATCATTTTACATTGACTTCCGATGATTATTTTTTTCCCTAAATCCGGGTGACATTTTTCGTCTCTATTTTGAGTAATAATATTACATTGTAGACACTCTAGGTTTTTTTTTTTTATATTACTATGAAGGTTTTTTTGTTTAGCAGGCAGTAAATTTGGTTACATTAAAACGGAAATCAGTCATATCTGAGGTGGGTGCTAGCTCACATCTTTGTTAACTTTGTTTAGCATTAAGTATATGCTGCTTTCAGTTTGCCTCATATGCATGGCTCCCAGAATTAGCCAGGAAATTGGTATGAGTTTAAGCACAGGGATTTGAGTTTCCGGTGTCTCCTAGTAGCAATTTCCCTTTCTCAGGAAACCTAATCATCCAGGTGCTTCATCCTCATTCCTCTGGCATTCTATCAGAGTACTAGGCATCCCAGCAATGTTGCCACTGTGATGACTTCACATGAGCACAGAACACCACCTCAAAAAAATTGGTGAACTTTGAACCAATCATTTTCCTTACATTTTGATTCCCTTTCGAAATCAAGATTTGCCTTTGTTAAGTCTCCAGAGTCCTCAAGAGCTTTTGTTTGACAGAAAATTTGATTGTCTTCTATACCAGGTGTATTAGGGTTCTCTAGAGAGGCAAGACTAATAGGACAGATGTATATATGAAGGGGAATTTATTAAGGAGTGTTGGCTCACATGATCACAGGATGAAGTCCCACAATAGGCCGTCTGCAAGCTGAGGAGCAAGGAAGCCAGTCCAAGTCCCAAAACCTTGTAAGCAGGGAAGCCAACAGAGCAGCCTTCAGTCTGTGGCTGAAGGCCCTAAAGCCCCTGGTAAACTGCTGGTGTAGGTCCAAGATTCCAAAAGCTGAAGAACTTGGGATTCCGATGTTTGAGGCAGGAAATCCAGCACAGGAGAAAGATGGAGGCCAGAAGACTCAGCCGGTCTAGTCCTTCCATGTTCCTCTGCCTGCTTTATTCTAGCTTTGCTGGCAGCTGACTAGGTGGTGCTTACCCAGATTGAGGGTGGGTCTGCATCTCCAAGTCCACTGACTCAAATGTTAATCTCCTTTGGCAACACCCTCACAGGCACACTCAGGAACAATACTTTTCATCCTTCAATCCAATCAAGTTGACACTCAGTATTAACCATCACATGAGGGGTGTAGCAATTACCTCTTAACTTGTGGCTTTCCTTTCTTTCTTCCACTCTGAAATCCATTCTCCAAATAATAATCAATATTTTCTTTTTTTTTAAAAGACATAAAAAATTACTACACTTTAAAAGCAATTCAAAGACTTTCTAGCTCCCCTTTTCCAAAATCCTGATTAACATCTGTAATCATTAGATGGCTTACCCCTTGTTGTCTCCCCATCATATACTATTCCACTGAGATTTCCTGGCTAGAGAATCTACTTTTGTGCTCGTTCCAATCCCAGGCCTCATCTTTCAAATCTTTATTTTATTTTCTTCATAATATTATTATTACTTAACTTTATCTTGTTTATGTGTCTAGTCACTATATTTTTGTCTAACATCATTTATAAGATCCAAAATATCAGGGATATAGCATAGTACCTTTTTATTTGAAATTGCTCTAAGTAGTAGAAACTAATACTAGTTGAGTAGATGAGTACATTTGTAGTTTGATGGTATATAGAAAAACTTTCAAACAAAATACTAAAATTTTTATTTTCTTGGAATTAGATACACCAAAAATGAATTAAAGCTTTTGCAAAATACAGCTTAACTACATGCTGAAAGAGCTTTGTAGAAGCAGGAAGATGTGCTATTAATAAACAACTTAAAATGTCATTTTATTAAGCATGTTTATTAGCAATGCAAATATTGTGTCAGCCATAAGCAGAGCAAAAAATATTAGATTATTGGAAGGTTTTAAGAGGTATTACTTTGAAAGTCTACCTTTAGTGACTTATAGCTATAATAATAACTGGAAGATTCAGTTTCCACAAAGGTGGTGTTTATTTAGTTTTTGAAGATTTAGCCTCACAGTCTTCTATAGAAATTATTTTAAATGTGCCTAATTTTAAAAACTACATGCATACACACACATATAATTAGAAATGATTACTGATTGATTGAATTATTTAATGATTTTTTTCAGTGATTAATAATATCCCTTCATTCCCCATTAGGATTTGAGCCTATAAGATGACATTTTAATTAGTTGTTGGATGTATGTTATTTTTTTGTACACATAAAACTGATAGATTTTACATTTTTTATCGTTAAATACTTTAAAATATATCAGATTATATTTTTCATAGTAGATTGTAACTTGTTTTATAAACTTAGTATGTTGTTGGTATTTTCTGTATCAGTATGCAGATTTTCTTGAACCTTTATACTTACTATATACGTTTTCCTTGATTAGTTTTGCTTAAGGATAAGATTTCAGTTACATGGACACATTTGAAATGTTCTAAAGTTAATGACATGCTAAAGCAGAGTGGAACATTCCAAAATTAAGTAAAGTAGAATATGGTGTTAATAACACAGGGACAAGAAGACAAAGAAAAAGGACATAGAAGTAGATAAAAAGAAAGAGCAGAAAGCATGCCTGTGAGAAATGATGGAGATGGCAGGATAAAGCTAAACTTGTAAGCAGAAGAGAATTTAAAAGTCAAAAAGATGGTAAAATAAGGTAATTGAAATATTTAAATGATCATGAAGTCTAATATAGTTATGGAAATGCATTTTGAATCAAAAGAGATTACAAAATTGTGGACTTTTCCCCTACAAGTTTTCCCAGGCAAGAAGGCAGATACTGTAATACTAGCTAATAGGTTATTAGAAAATGTGTTTCTCTCATGGGGAATTCCTGGAGAAATCTCCAGTAATAAGGTGATTGTTTCACTAGAGAAGTTGTAAAACTATTAAATAAGGTATTACAGATACAATAGCATGAAGCAAAGCTAACTGAATCAACTGGATATCCTTGGTCAGAGGTATTACAAATTGACATTCAGATCTACTTCCCATGAAAAAACATAAGTTAACCACTTATAAGATAGTCACTGGAAGGCGTCAGTCCCTAATAAATAGAACCGTTTGTATTCTCTGCTCCTAAATGCTAACATGACTAAATTCTGAAAGACTTCAATGTTTTATGCCAAAGTGTACCTGGTGAAGTAAAGGACTGAGGACAATCAAATCCTTCATCATCTAGAACCCAGAGATTGTGTCTTCTGGAAATTACATTAGAGAAAGACTGCCCTTGCCACTCACCCTGCAGCCAAATTTTGGAATCTTGGACGTTGGGTTCCTAATTTCTCAACTCAGAAGGGCCCCTGTAGACTCTTGGAACTGCACACACATTGAAAACCTTAAGGTAAAGTTAACCGGGAAAGTTTCTTCCCAGATGCCAGTGGTATCATTGACTTAGTCTACTTTCTCAAGATCTTGGATTAAGACTTCTCTGCTATTAGAAAACTTTAACTTATCTTAATTTTTTTCTTATGCCTCTATGAACAACAGAGCTGTAAAAGGGGACTTGAGTGCAGCTGTGGAGTATATTTTATTTGTGGAGGATTTCACAGCCAACCCTATGCCTTATGCATGAGCAAACTTATGCCTTGATAGAAGGAAGATAAAGGACCAATGTGGGCAAGAAATTTTAATGGTAACTTTGCTGCTTCATAGTCAGAAACAGAACATTGACTAATTACTCATAACATACATCATAGATGAAAGAGAACTTTTCAAGGAGGCCTTCATCCTTCCGGGCGGGCATGATTTTGTAGGTCCCTTTTTCCATTGTTTATAGTAAGTAAGGCGATGGTAAGAAATGTGTCCCTCATAAAAGGCTCTATAGCAGATTCTACTGCAAAGACTATAGTTTCACAACATATTTTTAAAAATTCTGTTTTTAGATAGATAATAGAATTGCTACAGATTATTTATTGGCTGAAAAGAGAAGAATCTGTTCAGTTTGTGACACTTCTTGTTGCACATGGATGAATACATCAGATCTTATAGAGACTGAGTTGTAGGAGATTAACGAACAGGCTGCTTGGTTGAAATGCATTGACAGTTTAGCTCATTCTTTGATCTATTTAATTTTAAGTTGGTTTGTTTCATGGGTACCTTGGCTAAGGCGCATACTGCAAGCTGTTGGTATTGTCCTCCTGATAGTCATAACAATAGTCCCTGGTGCACTGTAGTCTTTCAGGTTTTAAATGTCTGCATGAAGCCATCAATAAAATGTCATGTGGTTTGCCTTTGACTGAAATGACTAAATCTTGAAGAAATGCATCGTCATGAGGACTCTGTAACCTACAAATGACATGCTGAGACTGGTAACCCAAAATGATGGTAACCGAGAGTAGTGCTAAAGCTCTAAGTTTTAGTCACACTCTCACCTAAGTGAGAACTTGATCAAAAGGAGAGAAGTGTTAAACAAAATTATGGAAGGCCATTGATTTGGACTGAGCACTAGGACCCAAAATACCAGACCAGATCAAACCAAAATGGAGTCACTTACGTTAAATGTGATTTAATCAAACTAATACTTTAAGGAAGCAGACAGATTGCAAGACAGAGCAGGTGTTTGTTTGTTTGTTTTTGTTTTTGTTTTTTTGTCTCTTCTGAAAACAGGTGATTCTATCATAAGAAGGTCACCTCTGCTTTAATCTTTACAAACAAGTAACCTGAAGACCTTACCCTCATCTTTGTTCTGCTGTTTCCCAGTGGGATTTGTGACCAGTTAAGTACATTTATGATGGTGACAGAGTGACATTAATGCCTAAAGTTTTTAATGGGCAATTGTTAAATTAAGTTTAGCCTAAAGCTGCTTCCGTACATATTTTAAGTCTCTCCCAAAGGTTTCTTTGTACATAGTGAACTGTAACCTAACTAGATGTGTAAACAGACTAACCAACTCTTGTACTAGTCATTGAGTTTCAGCCAATCAAGGCAGCCAACTGTTAAAACTGTGTTCAAATAAGGCAAAAACTAAACTGTAACCAATCCAACTGTTTCTGTACCTCCCTTCCATTTTCTATGTGTTACTTTCTTTTTTTGCCCATAATCTTTTCTGACTATGCAGCAACACTGGAGTCTCTCTTGAAACTATTCAGGTTAAAGCACGTTGCCCAACTTGGCAATTATTCTTTGCTCAGTTAAATGCTGTTAAATTTAATTTGTCTAAACTGTTTCTGTAACGTGACAAATATACTAATTACCCTGATTTGATTATTACACAGTATATGCATGTAACATATACCCTGTAAATAGGCACATGTACCCTGTAAATAGGTACAATAATTATGTATCAATAAAAAACTGAGAAAAAAAGATGAATTTTCTTTTAGGACCTAGAGCTATCCATAAAAAAAGGCTTCTTTCACATGCAATAACCTTCTTCCTAGGATAGAACAAAAACTTTGATTTATTTTTTTCTTCTGCTTTCTGTTTTTTGAATTTAAGTTTATGAAAGAAAATAATTTAAAGAAATAGTTTAACGTGAGCTGAAGAATATGAGTTACCTTTCTTTCTATAGAAACATGAAGAAAATTGCATAAAAGGTAATAGCATTTCCAATTTTATCAGAGAAAAAGATTATTTGCTTAGATATAAAATAATAAGACTGGGTGCAATGGCTCACGCCTGTAATCTCAGCACTTTGAGTGGCCGAGGCAGGTGGATCGCTTGAGCCCATGAGTTTGAGACCACCCTGAGCAATGTGGCAAAACCTTGTATCTACAAAAAATACAAAAATTAGCCAGTTGTGGTGGCATTTGCCTGTAGTCCCAGGTACTCAGAAAGCTAAGGCAGGACAATCGCTTGAGCCCAGGAGGCAGAGGTTGCAGTGAGCTCAGATCATGCCATTGCACTCCAGTCTGGGCGATGGGTGAAACCCTGTCTCAAAAAAAAAAAAGAAAAAAAAGCAATAAAACTCAATTCAGGGAAGCTTTGTGTTTGTCCTGACAGCTGCAAAATCATCTGTGGATGAAGGTAACTTCTAAGGTCACAACCCATTTCACTGATATTGGAAAATAAGTAGCTGAGGTTAGGCAAGATTTGTTCTTTTTCATTAATGTATTGTATTAATCGTGTCTTTTACTGTCTGTATTTTATCATGCTGTGACTCCCAGAGGTCTACCTGGAGCCTTACTGCCTATTCTGGGAGAAACTGCACCTCTCCCAGGTTAGCTAATTCCTAGAGATAATAAATGACTTGCCCACTAGCATTCCTTTCATAGGCAAATGAACAAATCCACAGAATTTATCCTCAACCTTCTCCTTTATCTGACTGTCAGATCCCAAGCCAATATTCTCCCTGTACGAAATCACCCTAGGGCCAAATATGGAACCACTGATGACCACCCCTATATCCCAGAGCCCTGAGAAAGTCAAACTATCCAATCTTAAATTTACTCAAACTTGCCTCACTCATTCTTTCCCGTGAAAACCACAATAAAGGCCCTGGACTGTGCTTTCTACTTAGCTCTTTCTGCCTCCTGACTTAAGCCTGGAACTTCACTGTGTGTCACCACATGGTACGGCACACCCTCTTCTCTTGGGAGCTGTAATTAATAACCTCCCCTTTCAAAATCAGTTGCCTCTATGTCTATTTCCTCACCACACCTGAATAAAACAAATCTTGGGCATCTAATTAATGCATGCATAAGTTCCTTATTATCTAGATATGTTAGCTGCTTTATGTAAGGTCAGAATGGAGATGTGGCCGCTTGGACCCTCCTAACTGCCACCCTTGACAGCTGCCCTGAGGCTGGAATATCTTGGCTATATATTTACAATGAAAATAACAAGAAATGAATATAAAATGAGAGCTCCTTTAATCCAGCATATTGAAAGAGATCTTGGAAAATGCTACATATGGTAGTATCAGCCCTCTAAATTTGAGAACCATATATTTATTTCATGTTACCTTTTGAAAATTAGAAATTGTATCTGGCAAACATTAAAGCAATAAAGTTCAGGACTATTTATCTTTGCCAAGAACATAGATTCTGCCAATTAGAGACTGCACTATTATTGAAAGCTAACAAGCACAATTGATTGCTAGGAAACAATTCTTGCCAATTCATATAATATCCCTATGTCTGGCTTTTTAAATTTTTTAATCTACAATGAATCAACAAAAGTTGATTTTACCATGCAATCAGCATTCTTCCAAATGTGAAAGTATAAAGAAAAATCCTATGAATAATCTCCCTGCTTTTAAGTGTATTGCTCCATAGCTGTTTATCTTGACACTGAAGTAGTTAGGGATGTGAGTGCATATGTGTGAGTGTGAGAGTGTGTGTTTCTATATGTGGGGGCATTTCACATAACAAAGGTCATCCAACTTCTAGCTAATGGTAGGAAACCAAACTGTTCACAATATCTCCACAATAGTTCGTGGACATCACCTCTAGATCCTTGCCACTCCAAGTGTGGTCTGGGGACTGGTAGCATCCATAACATTCGGGAGCTAGTTGAGAAAAGCAAAATCTCAGTTCTCACCTCAGATCCACAATATCTAAACCTGTATTTTAACAAGATCCTTTAATGATTTGTATGATTAAATTAACCCATTTATTGAGAAGTGCTGCCCTAGACCATTAACATGACTCAACTAACAAAGATTCAGATGTTGTGTTTCTTAGTTGAATTCCTTGGAGAATAAATACAACAGACTCAACCTGAGTTCCGTATTTGTTCTCCTTTTCTCTACCCCTCTACCCCCTGAAACACAAATTAATTTTGGTTGATGACAGACATAAATGAAGGGTCAAGGAGTCACTTCTTTAGTTTATGTCCTGGGTAAATAAAGTTCATTAATGTAGTTTTTCTCATTATTGTAAAAAAGGTTTGCTTTTGTACGTAACCACCATGTTGATGTGTAGAGATAACTGGAATTGGGAATAAATGGAATCCCTAGCCTAAGATAAATCTTCCCTACTAATGAGGTAGTATCTCGTAGTACTCTGATGCCCTCAATTAGGAAGTTTTCCAACCTTGCCTATGTGAACTTCCAGCCAGCACTATTCCCTTGATTCTTTGGTGTGGCTCTTTCCCTGCCTTCAGGTAGTTTTTTCACATGCATGCGATGTCAGGTTCTCCACTGAATACTCAAGGGGAACTTCTTGCATATCTCTGAAGTTATCTTTATGTGCAGTTCTCTCTTCCCCTGTACTGTGCCCTTCAGACTCTGACCATCATAGCTTCCGTGGATTTCTAAGTAACACTCTTTAACAGCAGGGACATCATCTGGCTTTGCTTTGGTTTCCCTTTCTTGTATGGCAGTCTGGAAACTAGGCAGAAAACTGGGATCATCATAGGAATAACTTTAAGAAATAATTTTATTTGTTATAGAAGGAAACAAATGAACAACCTACATGATCATTAGAAAAATAGGTGTGCTTTTATCAGGGGTATTTTGTGTGTGTGAACTATTAATTAATTACTAAATATTTGTGATAAAGAAATGAAATCATGGAACTTTTTTGAATATGTAACATTGTAAAGGATATATATATATATTCTATAGACTATATAGTGTGATTAAATTAACCCATTTATTGAGAAATGCTGCCCTACACCATTAACATGACTCAACTAACAAAGATTCAGATGTTGTGTTTCAGACTATACAGACTATATAGTCTATAGACTATAATATACAGATATAGATATATGTCTATATATAGGCTATATATAATCTATACTATATATATAGTCTATAGACTATAGATATAAGTCTATATATATAAGTCTATATATATAGTCTATAGATATGTCTATATATAGTCTATAGATATAAGTCTATATATAGACTATAGATATAAGATATAGCTATAATATATAGATATAGATATATGTCTATATATAGGCTATATATAATCTATACTATATATATTGTCTATAGACTATATAGTCTATAGTCTGAAACACAACATCTGAATCTTTGTTATTATAGATATATCTATAATATATAGATCTATAGAAGATCTATAGATATATCTATAATATATAGATCTATAGAAGATCTATGGATATATCTAGATCTATAGATCTATAGAAGATCTATAGATATATCTAGATCTATAGAAGATCTATAGATATATCTAGATCTATAGATCTATAGAAGATCTATAGATATATCTAGATCTATAGAAGATCTATAGATATATCTAGATCTATAGAAGATCTATATATATAGTCCTCTATAGAGATCTATATATATAGATCTATATATGTCGATATATATATATATATATATAATCTATAGCAAAGAAATGCTGGGATACCTCTTCTAATAAGATCCTCTATTTTATGTATTATAGCAGACAAGACCCCACCTGATCTTATACATGTCCATAGGTACAATTCCCCCATTTCCGGCCTCGATCACACTTTTTATCCTAATCCAGCCACATTGGACACATTGGATCCCTTGCTGTTAATCAAACTTTCCAAGTCTACACTGTATATATATATATAGGCACTTATAGGGGTCAGGGGAAAGTTTCCCCTCTACCTTCTTAAGGTTCACTAAAAATGAACTTATAATAAACAGATTGATAGGAGAAAAAGGCATGCAAATTTATTTATTTTTCTTTTTAAAATTTTTCTTTTTAAGTTCTGGGGCACATGTACAGGATGTGCAAGTTTGTTACACATGTAAACATGTGCCATGGTGGTTTGCTGCACCTATCAACCTGTCACCTAGGTATTAAGCCAGCATGCATTAGCTATTTTTCCTAATGTTCTGCCACCCCCACCCCACCCCCTGACAGGCTCCAGTGTGTGTTGTTGCCCTCCCTGCACCCATGTGTTCTCATTGTTCAGTTCCCACTTATAAATAAGAACACGCAGTGTTTGGTTTTCTGTTCCTGTGTTAGTTTGCTGAGGATAATGGCGTCCAGCTCCTAACATGCACAAGCACAGGGGAATTTCAGGAGAATGATAACCCAATAATCCATAGAGTTACAGATGTTTACATGCCCTTCTTCAGAGGGGAAGGGGGGAGGGGGAAAATAAGTAATTTGAAGGGCATTAAATTATTTTAAAGAAGATGAATCGACCCATTTGGCAGACATTATCTTGTAGATAATTCTCTTTGAAATTTGAATGAACCCAACTTGTGACAAAATTCATCCAGGTGCAGTTACATTTTTCCCAGGTCTTCTATCTGTCATAGATAATCAAATTTTAGGGAAAGATGAAAGGAAATTGTGTTCTCTAGCAGGTGTCTTTCTAAGGCAGATAATAGAATGTAAATGGAATGTAAGAGAGTATTCTCATCCTGTGCTGTGGGAGAAACGGAGGAGGGCTAGGGAGCGGAGATGTGAACTTGAAAGTGGCTGCTTCTATAGTTCAGTATGTCAAAGACCCGTATTATGGGGTATTGTTATCTGAGCCCCAATACACTCAATAGACTCTAGAAAATATTCATTAATTAAATACATTTTTATTTAGAGAGCACTTTAAAAGTTACTTTTAAATACTGTCTTGTATTTACATCAATGTATCTGCAATTGTATAAACTATTAGATGAGATTATCAATAGTCTTTCAAGTTAAAGTGCTATTTATCAAATACTTTCTTTTACAAAATGGCATTTTTCCTGAAAATTGAATCCATTTGTTTTGATAGCCAGCTTGTTCTCACCAAATCCATTAAATTATTTGCTGGATATAGCTAAATAAAAAATAATTTAGGACTGCTCAAATATCAGACTATCTCAAGGGTGACATATTATTGGAGAGAACAGCTGTTAACTAAATTATACCAGATAGTTGGATATTAGTCCAGCTGAAGGTACCAAGTTGTAAAGATTAGACCTGTTTATTAATACTGTGACATAACTTAGATGCAGTTTATGGAAAGTAGTTTCATTTAAAATGATCACTTATGAGAAAGGGACATTTTACAAAAACTTGTAAATATTAACAAATTT
Organism: Symphalangus syndactylus; assembly: GCF_028878055.3. NCBI lineage: Eukaryota > Metazoa > Chordata > Mammalia > Primates > Hylobatidae > Symphalangus > Symphalangus syndactylus. The sequence goes on along the minus strand of NC_072426.2, from coordinate 135,993,338 downwards.
CTGGCAAAGAAATGCTGGGATACCTCTTCTAATAAGATCCTCTATTGTATGTATTATAGCAGACAAGACCCCACCTGATCTTATACCTGTCCATAGGTACAATTCCCCCATTTCTGGCCTTTATCACACTTTTTATCCTAATCCAGCCACATTGGACACTTTGGATACCTTGCTGTTAATCAAAGTTTCCAAGCACACTTCTGCCTCAGTGTTTTTATAACCACTGTTTCCTCAGCTTGGAGCACTTCCCCTAGCTATTTACATGTCTTTTTCCTTTAGATTTATTCAGGTTTCTGTTAAATATCATCCTTACAGCTATACCTTCCCTGACTACCTTATTGAAATAATATCCCTCTCTATTCCCAGTTACTCACTATCCCTCACCCTGGTTTATTTTTCTTCACAGCATTTGCCATATAACATATTTGGTATTCATTTGTCTATACATTTATTAAGTGTTTTTTCTTACTGGAATGCAAGCTTCAGTAGATTGCAGAGTTGTTTTATTCCTGGCTGAAACCTCAACTTCTAATATAGTCCCTGCCTCTTATGCAGTTATTCCACATTTGTTAAATTCATGCATAAATGAATGGATGAATAAATGAGTAAAGGAATAAATGTTGAAACAAATAACTGTTACCCATTATATGTCAAATCCTAAACTGAGAGTAGGTGTACAAAACCGTATTCACCTACAGAAGTCTGGGAGTCAGGCACATGAATAATTAATTCAAACTAATCGGTTTAATAGTAAAGTTTGAAATATGAACACACTGGTTAATACCAATATCTGAGAATTGTTATAACACCCACTTTTGGGAGGCAATCTCTAGACTTTATGGTGCTTTCTCTATCCTTGACCTATTACTTGGCTCTGATGCCTCCAGTCTTATCTCTCTGCACACCTTTAATCTATGTCCCAATCATTCATTCTCTTTCCCTCAAAAACGATGACAGTAAAATACAATAATGATATTTAAAAAGGAAATATTTTTCGTAGCGTTTGCTTTTTTTTTTTTTTTTGAGATGGAGTTTCACTCTTATAGCCCAGGCTGATGTGCAGTGGCACGATCTCAGCTCACCACAACCTCTGCCTCCCAGGTTCAAGCAATTCTCCTACCTCAGTCTCCCAAGTACCTGGGATTACAGGCACATGCCACCATGCCCGGCTAATTTTTGTATGTTTAGTAGAGACAGGGTTTCTCCATGTTGGTCAGGCTGTTCTCAAACTCCCCACCTCAGGTAATATGCCCGTCTCGCCCTCCCAAAGTGCTGGGATTACAGACTTGAGCCACTGTGCCTGGCCCACATTCACTTTTTTATAGGTGGCTCCCACAGATCAAAAAACTTCAACTCAACTAAGTTAATTTTTGATTGTGGAATTGTAGGTAAAAGTGACTGGAGAGCAAAGCCTAACTAATGACCAGTCCTTCTATTCATGTTAGCTCTACCTAGCCTGACGTTTGGGTGGAGTGTATGTTTAGTTGTAGCATTTCATCAACATAGGCACATCCTCCTTCAGAAAGCCCACCTCTACTCACTGCTTCCGTTGAATGTTGTGTGGGTCCTCTAAGAAGCAGACACCAAGATCATTTAAGATTGTTTAAGAGATGGATACTAAGATACGACTAAACCTGCAAAAGCTATATTAGGTGAAATGTCTATATGAGAGAAAACAGAGTGGGAGCTGATCAAGATGAGAAAACAGTCAGACTGCAGTGCAAAACTGGCCCCAAGCGAAAGAAAAAGGACAAGGGAGTTGGACATAGCATTTCAGAATGCCTTGGAAAGGTTCTTAGAGTCTTTGAGGAGTCAGGGAGCCAAAGTTGGCAGGGGTCTGGCTTAGTATCTTGAAGGCAGTCATTTGTTAGCTAGACACAGACTGTAGAAAAAGCATGGCCTGAGGTCAAAAACACAGATTGGTATCTCACTGTGGTTTTGATTTGCATTTCTCTGATGGCCAGTGATGAGGAGCATTTCTTCATGTGTTTTTTGGCTGCATAAATGTCTTCTTTTGAGAAGTGTCTGTTCATGTCCTCTGCCCACTTTTTGATGGGGTTGTTTGTTTTTTTCTTGTAAATTTGTTTGAGTTCATTGTAGATTCTGGATATTAGCCCTTTGTCAGATGAGTAGGTTGCAAAAATTTTCTCCCATTGTGTAGGTTGCCTGTTCACTCTGATGATAGTTTCTTTTGCTGTGCAGAAGCTCTTTAATTTAATGAGATCCCATTTGTCGATTTTGGCTTTTGTTGCCATTGCTTTTGGTGTTTTAGACATGAAGTCCTTGCCCACGCCTATGACCTGAATGGTATTGCCTAGGTTTTCTTGTAGGATTTTAATGGTTTTAGGTCTAACATATAAATCTTTAATCCATCTTGAATTAATTTTTGTATAAGGTGTAAGGAAGGGATCCAGTTGCAGCTTTCTGCATATGGCTAGCCAGTTTTCCCAGCACCATTTATTAAATAGGGAATCCTTTCCCCATTTCTTGTTTTTGTCAGGTTTGTCAAAGATCAGATAGTTGTAGCTATGCGGCATCATTTCTGAGGGCTCTGACCATCTCACACCAGTTAGAATGGCCATCATTAAAAAATCAGGAAACAACAGGTGCTGGAGAGGATGTGGAGAAATAGGAACACTTTTACACTGTTGGTGGGACTGTAAACTAGTTCAACCATTGTGGAAGTCAGTGTGGCGATTCCTCAGGGATCTCGAACTAGAAATACCATTTGACCCAGCCATCCCATTACTGGGTATATACCCAAAGGACTATAAATCATGCTGCTATAAAGACACATGCACACGTATGTTTATTGCGGCACTATTCACAATAGCAAAGAGTTGGAACCAACCCAAATGTCCAACAACGATAGACTGGATTAAGAAAATGTGGCACATATACACCATGGAATACTATGCAGCCATAAAAAATGATGAGTTCGTGTCCTTTGTGGGGACATGGATGAAACTGGAAAACATCATTCTCAGTAAACTATCACAAGGACAAAAAACCAAACACCGCATGTTCTCACTCATAGGTGGGAATTGAACAATGAGAACTCATGGACACAGGAAGGGGAACATCACACTCCGGGGACTGTTGTGGGGTGGGGGGAGGGGGGAGGGACAGCATTAGGAGATACACCTAATGCTAAATGACGAGTTAATGGGTGCAGGAAATCAACATGGCACATGGATACATATGTAACAAAACTGCACATTGTGCACATGTACCCTAAAACCCTAAAGTATAATAATAATAAAAAAAAAAAAAAAAAAAAAAAAAAAAAAAAAAAAAAAAAACACAGATTGGATTTTAGAGCAAGCACTTGGGGTCTCTGTCCTCATGCTCCCCGTAGTTGAAGATCTACAACGTGTGTTCTCATGGTCACAAATGCTCTTCCTCTGTGAAATGATCCACTTATATTTTATCTCCTCTTTTGGACACTGCACTTCTTTAAAGGAGCATTAAGTCTTGTTTATCTTTGTATCTATAGAACCTAGCCCTTGCTAGATAAAATGTTTTCTAAGTGAATAGTTTTTATCTAATATAATCACCAAGACACAATCCCATCCTTTACTTCTTATTGTGTCTCAAGAGCATTAGTGTGAACCTGTGTGTGTGCATGTAGATGTGCACATACAAATTGAAAACACAGTTTCTGAAATTAGAGAGGTAGTTTTCTCTTGCTCTTGGCAAATGATCTTAGGCAATTTTCTTAATCCAAATAATATTTTCTTTCCCACCTTCAAAACTGGGCTAATGGTTGTTTTTCAATTAAATGCTATCTGTAGGAACTAAAAAGTTAAATTCATTGTCATAGCAACAACAAAATATATCTAGTCTCATCATCTAGTTTAACATCTTATTATGAAGCATGAAAAAAAATGAATACAACTATAATGAAGGACACGTACTGGCCAAGCAGAGAAATCATTAAGAAAACCATAGTGATGCTGAATTAATGTGGATACTACTTAAACTTTCCATGTATATAATTGTATTGGAGACTTTATTTTAAACATCTTGTACCCATTACACATATCAGTAAATTAATATTTGTAAGAACTAATACCTTACCTTTGCTTTAGAAGATGAGGCCACTCTACACAAGTGTCATTTAGGAAGTCTCATAGGAAGGTTATCTCTTCCTTACTGAGTAATTTTTGAGACTGTTATCCCTCTCCACCATCATCTAGGTCTGGCTTGAATTCAGTATTGATTCACATTTTAAGGTACTATTACCTTACACCTTAATATTATCAGAAACACAAACATAAACTAGCTGACATTTCTTTAAAGATCTACCTTACAAATTTCAATTTTATTGTTCATCCATCAAGCACCATTTTATATCCACTTTTAATATTAACTATGACTTTTTAGGCTGAACGCAGTGGCTCATGCCTGTAATCCCACCACTTTGGGAAGCTGAGGCTGCCAGATCCACTTGAGGTCAGGAGTTTGAGATCAGCCTGGCCAATATGATGAAACCCCCGTCACTACAAAAATTAGCTGGGCGTGATGCTGCGCGCCTATAATCTCAGCTACATGGGAGGCTGAGGCAGGAGATTGGCTTGAACTCAGGAGGTAGAGGTTGCAGTGAGCTGAGCTTGCACCACTGCACTCCAGCCTTGGTGATAGAGCTAGACTGAGTCTCAAAATATATATATAAAATAACTTTGTGGTGTAAATCTTGTCTTCTTTATCATTTATTGACTGATGGTCCTTGATATTCTGCTGACTTCATTAGCATATATGGTTTTTAAATAAAACAAATAAACAATATAAAGAATGAAAAGTTAAATAAACAAAAAAAACACTAAAAAGTCTACAAACCCTTGCAGCCGTATTTTTTTTTTAAATCCTGCACTATCAAGGTAATGTCTTTTTTAAATGAATTCTATTTGTTGCTATAATTTTTATGAAGTTTTTATTAAAACAGGGAGCTGGCTGGGTGTGGGGGCTCACACCTGTAATCCCAGCACTTTGGGAGGCTAAGATGGGCAGATCACTTGTGGTCAGGAAGGACTGAGACAATCCTGGCCAACATGGTGAAACCCCATCTCTACTAAAAATACAAAAATTAGCTGGGTGTGGTGGTGCGTGCCTGTAGTCACAGCTACCTGGGAGGCTGAGGCAGGAGAATTGCTTGAACCCGGGAGGTAGATGTTGCAGTGAGCCGAGATCACGCCACTGCACTCTAGCCTGGGCAACAAAGCGAGACTTCATCTCGAAAAATAAAAATAAAAATGAAAATAAATAAAATAAAAGAAACAGGGTGCTACATCATGTTAATTAAGTAAACATTTTCCTGAAAATGATTTTAATTATTGTTATAATAGAAAATGTTAAAAGGATAGTAGAACAATATGTTGATAGCTAGTACATTTGAGGATCAATATAGTATAAGCACAAATCACTGGGTAGCCTAAATACTTTTATGTTGTAACATTGCATTTTAACTTGGCAAAGAGAAATTGATGGAATATTCTATAATTCACAAATTTTTCTTCTAAAATGATGGTTGATAAAATCAGTGTACTTCACAAACTATTAATTTGGTTTCAGTGAATGAATTTTTTTCAGCCCAAGCAACAGGCAGGGTCAAATACATTTTTATTGTTTGGTGCCATAGATTTTTATTTCATTACAAAGTATCATATTATATCATAGCACTCTATTAGGACAGAGTGACCCAGGTAACAGCTAAGCTAATAAATGTCTGTGTCTAATAGCCAAGCACAATATGAAGACACAATGTAGTCTGCTTTTAATTACAGTTATGCCTTTAATGTTTTTGCTGAAGAAGAAAGAGAAAAATCAGTAGATAAAAACTGTTTGAGTAATTTTTAATTTAGAATTTTTATCTATAAAGTATTATGAATAAGAAATTAAATATTCAGTATGAATTATTTTCAATCAAGACAGAGATAGCTCAGAGAGACTGGGGTTGGAATAGCCAAGACAAAGACTAGTAAAGGAGGGTACAAGCTTGAGAGAAAGTTTCAGAGTCTAGGAATATAAATAAGCTAAAGATCAAAAAGGAGCCTTAAGGAACAAGGGAATATGCACAAGAAGCTGAGGTTCATTTTAGAAGCAAAAGTGGAAATTAGTTAATCAATAAGGAGAGGAGAAAAACAGTGCTTTGAAGATACAAATTTGGAGAGACAAATTTAAAGCAAGACAAACTTAGCTTCTTTTGCAATCTGTATTAACTGACTTTTCTCAAAATATTTTGATCAAAGCAATTTATCCTGGTTTAATTAGAAACCCTGAACTCATTCCAGATTATGTAAGAAATTTTGCTGATGTTGGTGATTTTCGTTCTCAGATAAAATGCAAAAGTCTGCAATGATTCTCATATTTAATTGTGGGTAAATTTGCTCACATTCAAGAAAAGACTAACATTGGATAATTAGTAACCTTCAAAGGGAAAAAAGCAACATTTTAGAACTTAGAAAATGATGAAGATAGATATCTTTTTTTAAAAATACATATATTTCACGAGAATGCTCAGAAAAAAACAATAGATTCAACTATAATAAAATATGCTATTTACTTTATTAAAGGAATATATTTTCTTCAGTTTATATAGGTAATGATAGAAACTGAAGGCTAAACAGAAAAAAAAAAATCTTCCTCATGAGACTTTTCTACCAATTTTCCTGTTGCATCCTTCAAAGGCAATTAATACCAGCTACTGGTATATTATTGCATCTATATACCATGCATGTATAAAGATGTATACTTCCATTTGAACAGATTTGTGTTTTTGTTCTCCTTTGAAAGCTATGTGGATCAGAAGGATCTAGACAAGATATTGTTACAAAAAAGAGGCCCAGTTTTCAGTGTAACTACGTTTATTTTCTCATCATTCAAATTTAGCTGTATAGTACCATGATGTGGATTTCATTAATAAAAGTTATGGTGGAAATTTGAAGCCTTATATAGAACAGGAAGCAATATGGCAAAAAGAACTGAGCCCTGCTGTGCTTGGCATTACAATATTTAATTCTGCTCCAGTATACATTTTTTTTCTCCCCAAAAACCTGGACTATAGCAGTCCAAGCTTCTGTAAAAAAGTCATTTTTTACAGAATTAGAAAAAACTTCTAAAATGTATATAAAATGAAAAGAGACGCCAAATAGTCAAAGCAATCCTAAGCAAGAAGGACAAAACTAGAGGCATCATGTTACCTGACTTCAAACTATACTATAAAGCTATAGTAACCAAAATAGCATGGTTCTGGTACAAAAATAGACATGTATAACAATGGAACAAAATAGAGAACTCAGAAATAAAGCCACACACCTACAATTAACTGACCTTTACAAAGTTGAGAAAACAAACAATGGGGAAAGGATACCCTATTCAATAAATGGTGCTGGGAATGCTGGCAAAACTGGTTAGCAATATATATATATATTTATATGTATATATATATATATATATACACACATATATATATACACACACAAAAGAATAAAATTGAACCCCCATCTCTCACCATATAAAAAATTAATTCCTATTTATTTATTTATTGTCACTCTATTGCCTAGGCTGGAGTGCAGTGGCTCAGTCATGACTCACTACAGACTTGACCTGGGATCAAGCAATCCTTCCACCTCAGCCTCCTGAGTAGCTAGGAATGCAAGTGCACTCCACCATGCCCAGATAATTTTTTTATTTTTATTTTTGTAGAGACAGAGTCTTGCCATGTTGTCCAGGCTGGTATAGAATTTCTGGGCTTAAGTGATCCACCTGTCTCGTCTTCCCAAAGTGTTGGGATTACAGGCATGAGCCACTGTACCTGGACAAAAATTAACTCGAGATGGATTAAAAATGTAAATGTAAGACCTGAAACTATAAAAATCCTAGAAGAAAACCTAGGAAAAACTCTTCTGGACATTTGAGTAAGCAAAGAATTTATGACTAAGACATGAAAAGCAAATGTAGCAACAAAAAAATAGACAAATCAGACTTAAACCGAAGAGCTTCTGCACAGCAAAATAGACTTTCACAGAGTAAACAGGCAACCTATAGAATGAGACAAAATATTTGCAAATTATGCATCCAACAAAGGACTAATATCCAGAATCTATAAGGAGCTCAAACAAATCAACAAGGAGAAAACGTAACTAACTCCATTACAAAGTGGTCAGGCTGGGCACGGTAGCTCATGCCTGTAATTCCAGCATTTTGGAAGGCTGAGGTGGGAGGATTGCTTGAGACCAGTGTGGGCAATATCACGAGACCTTCTTTTTTGTTTGTTTGTTTGTTTGTTCGTTTGAGACGGAGTCTCGCTCTGTCACCCAGGCTGGAGTGCTGTGGCGCGATCTGGGCTCACTGTAAGATCCACCGCCCGGGTTCACGCCATTCTCCTGACTCAGCTTCCTGAGTAGCTGGGACCTCATTTCTAAAAATAATAATAATAATTTTTTTTAAAGTGGACAAAGAACACAAACAGGTATTTCTTAAAAAAAAGACACACAAGTGGCCAAAAATGTGAAAAATGTTCAACATCAGTAATCATCAGATAAATGCAAATTAAAACCACACTGAGATACTATCTCATACCATTTAGAATGGCCATTATTAAAATGTCAAAAAATATGTTGGAAAGAATGCGTAGAAAAAAAACCACTTATACACTGCTGGCAGGAATGTAAATTAGTTCTACTTCTGTTGAGTATGAAGAGTTCTCAAAGAACTAAACATAGAACTGCCATTAGACCGAGAAATCCCACTACATGGTATCTATCCAGAAGAAAAGAAATCATTTTATCATAAAGACACCTGCACTGGTATGTTTATCACAACACTATCCACAATAGCAAAGTCATGGAATCAACCTAAGTGTCCATCGACAGCTGACTGAATAAAGAAAATGTGGTACATGTACATCATGAGATACTATGCCACCATAAAAAAAAATGAGATCACATCTTTTGTAGCACCATGGATGAAACTGGAAGCCATTATCCTAAGTGAAATAACTCAGAAGCAGAAAATCAAATACCACATGTTCTCACTTATAACTGGAGCTAAACAATGATTACACACAGGTTTAATGATAGAAATAATAGACACCGGCCAGGCTCGGTGGCTCACGCCTGTAATCCCAGCACTTTGGGAGGCGAGGAGGGTGGATCAACTGAGGTCAGGGGTTCAAAACCAGCCTGGCCAACATGGCGAAACCCCATCTCTACTAAAAATACAAAATTAGCTGGGTATGGTGGTGCATGCCTGTAATCCCAGCTACTTGGGAGGCTGAGGCAGGAGAATCACTTGAACCTGGGAGGCAGAGGTTGCAGGGAGCAAAAATCACGCCATTGCACTCCAGCCTGGTAACAAGAGTGAGACTCCATCTCAAAAAAATAAAAAATAAAAAATAAATAAATAATAGACACTGGGGACTCCAAAAAAAGGGAGGATGGGAGGAGGATGAGGGATAAAAAATTACCTATTGGGTACAATGTTCACTATTTGGGTGATGGGTTCACTAGAAGCCCAAATTTCACCACTACGCGATATGTCTATGTAAAGAACCCGCACACGTGCCCCCTAAATCTAAAACAATATAAAATACCAATAAAAATATGAATGAAAAGTGGTCATTTTAGAACCTAGTTAAAGATAGTAAGTAGAGTATGTATCTGTAGAAGAGTTGTAGAAGAGAATGTACTCATAATACAGTGAAATTGTAAGAGGACACATTGGAAAGAGATTGTTGAGGGAGGTGAGGAGGCATGGACTGTGTTACAAGAAAAAGCTAACATCTACAGAACATAGCAGACCATTAATACATTGTTGTCCTTACCCCATCTTGGAGGAGAGTAAGTACCTGATTCTTAGAAGATTATGTGTAGATGAAATGACTTAGTTTTTCTCACAAGAAACCTCAATAAACCTGTCCAATTATGGTATAAAAGAATATTACAAATTAACTCTGCTAAGGCTACATTTATTATTGCAGGTAGATGTCCAAAAACATTTAAATAACTTTTTATTAGTATATTTTTATCTTCAAATTAGCTAATTCTGTATTCATAATACATCATCTCTTTGGTGTTAATCTGGGAAGGCACCCAGAAAGAATTTCATTTTGCTTGGAAAGTATTTCAAATAATAATAACCACATCTCAAGAATAGTGCTAGATGACAATTAATTATTTGATTAAATACTCACAATAGCTACTTGAGTTAGATACTGTGAAAATTCCCTATTTATAGGCTTTAGGAGTTTAGATAACTTGCCCAATTTTAATATCCAGTATATTAAAGGGCTGAGATTTAAATTTATGCATGCTGACTTCACCGCTTAACACTTACATGTCATTGATATAAAACTGGATTTGATATTGTTTATTATGCTAAAACCAAAAAATAAAAGAAATTGATTGTTGACTTTCAATGCCTGTTTTGTGAGAAGCTCAACTTGAAGTCAGGGTGATCTGTAGGTAGTCATGGAGAATGAGAGGGAACAGTTGGCAGTGGTCAATACACAGGCTCCTCAATGAGGTTGCCCTGTTAATTAATAGATGTATGAAGATGGATTACTTATTTAACTTTTCTGTGCACCCATTTTCTTATTTTAAAATAATTTTTTAAAGAAAATCAGTCTTGACTTTTAAGATTGCTTTGGGGATTACATTATTCGATACACATAAAGCACTTAAGATAGTACCTGATACAAAATAAATAGTCATATATCAGCCATTATCACTGGATACTGCTTTGAATACAGATTTTAAGAATTGGGGAATAGGCATAAAGCTTTTTACACCTCACAAACAAATACAGTAGACTTCACAGTTCAAAAAAATTTCTCTCAAGTTGTGAAAAACTAATATTGTTTTCATTTAAGATTTGGCACAATCTGAGATCTATGAAAACAAAATTCTTCAAAATGTAGCTCCTTTCTTAGGAAGGCAAAAAAGTACGGGCAGTCCTTTCGTGCATACAATTGGAAGCACTTCTAGGTGGTAGAACAGTGTCACCTAGTGAGAGCTCTAGGTGAGAAAATTCTCTGAACTAAAATAACATGCCTAAACAGTTCAATTTGCAGGATTTAAATTTCTAGAATTGTAAAAACAAAAGCCATTATCATTCAAGTGACATATAAGTAAAAGTGGGTGATTTAGATGAATTGATCATAATGAAAAGGACACAAGGATTCGGAAAGTCAAGACACACCTTACTTAGCACCATATGTGGAATATTAGGTGGACCTTATCACAATTTTAAAAATTTAACATTTAAAAATTTATTCCTTTGTGTTTTGGAGGTGTGGAGGTGGTATGCTTTTGTTATTGTTTTATTGTGGTTTTATTTATTTTTTGGTCTTTGATTTCCCTCTAAGGATGCCAGCCACTTCTGGGAAAGCTAAGTGATGATTCTGTGCACAGTTTAAGTTCACCTGGGCCAGTGTTGATTGACTGCTATTTGAAAACACAACGGTGTTGAAATGCTACAAAAGAGAGAGACCTTATCTTGGACAGAGGTGGCATCCATTTTGGAAGGGGTGGCAGGTTTCACAGATGGACGCTGAAAGAGCTATTAAAGCTTTACTTTTCCTGTTTAAATATATGTTTAGCAACTGAGGATGCCTCTATCCTTAGGACATGTCCCTTTTAGAAACTGCTTTCGACTTTTGACAGTATTCTCGTGATTCCAGCCCCACCCCCACCCTAGGAATGTCAGTATATTTTTTACAGAATACTTTGAAACAAAATGATGAAATAGAACATTCCTCATAATTGTTGAAGCTATTTAGCATAGAATTTTCACACTGTGATTAGAAATTCACAAGAAAGTGAGGTGCTAATAACAGAGCAGGCAAAGAGCTCATTGTTAGCAGTGAGTACATCATACTTAAATGAAGTGACAAGCCTCTTCTTTTTGTCAGAATTGTATTTTTTCCATATGCTAACAATTAGATGACATTGCTTTTGTGTTAAATTTGCAGGAGGATCCCACATGGAACACATGCTTTCGAGGTTTTAGCATTTTCACCATTACTGCCACATTGTCTTACATGTTTGAGGTGACGCAGTTCACAATATAAGCTCGTTTATTAGTCTAGACTAGAATTGCAGACATTCATTACATATAGGGACATTGTTGTAACTTAATAAAATGAGCCAAAACATTTAAAACTCTTTGACTCCAGAAAGAAATAAAAATTTTCACCAAAGCTCAAAATACTGTATCAGTTAATGAATAATTCAATTGAACTTATTAATAAAGTCACTTAACACTAAATAACTTAGACCGAATACAATCTGGTTTTAAATGAGGTTAAAAGTTTACATTAAAGATTTATCAAGGCTTACTGGCCTATTGGTCTTCTAATCTGGATCTTTAGCTAAAATTGAATGTAGTAAATTTCACTTTTTAATTGGAAATCTTTGGGAGGTTGTAATATTTTAATCTTAAATGCATTATTTTTCAATTTGGACATAATTAACAGCATTTGTTATTCATGAAAATTTGTATATCATTCATAATTTTATTGCAATTAAATCCTCTCCCAGCACTGACTTATTCTCTCATTTGCCATAAGAATAATTTTTTCATGACTGCAGCATCAATTTTTAAATATAAACTCCATACATCCAGCATTATCACGGCAATCTGCATTAAGATATTCGCACCATGCCATTTATCAGTTTCTCCAGGTCCCCCAAACAAGCCCAAGACTCCCATGACCCTTTTTCATCAGCACCTTGGATCCCATTGCAGTTCTGTCTATCCCCACCCTAATCCCACTTCACACTTGCTCCTAAAACCTTCTTCTGTACACTCTGGGATACACCTCTTTCATCAACACACTCTGTTTATCACTCGCATCTCCCCTGAAAGTTCTCCTCACTTTTTGTTAGAACTGTCCCGCTCTGGAGGGCGCTGTTTACCGAGAAGCTCACTCACTTGGTGGCCCCTTTTCTCTGTCACTCCACGCATCGTTGACCTGGAGGTGTAGTAGTTCTCCTTTGCTTTTTCTTTGATAATTCCAGGAGTTTTTCATTTCTCTTCCTGAGTATACCTGAGGCTTTGGCCTCAGATCTTTGTTGTAATGATTTTTGAGATTTTTAATATTTACAAGATGATTTAAAATATTGGTTATTCAATCTCTTTTCTTCAATAATATTTTCCTCCCTCTACCTCAGTCATCTCTGTGCCTATGGTCATACCTAAATATCATTATTATCAATACCTGCAACTCCTCCATAATGTAGTTTTCAAATTTTATTCTCTCCATCTACCAATCTCCTCCAATTTCTCCAACTTATAACCTCTTTTACCCAAACTACAACAATTATTAATCCAAATAAGATCTCTAATTCATTGGTCCTACCATTATTCTACTATCTGTACCTCCTCATGTCATCAACTTCTCTTGCTATTGAGATTATATGCTGTTGGCCATACCAGTTATTATTCCATTTCATGAACCCTTCCATAAACCCACAGTGCTCTTGACATTTTCTGTCTTCATCATAAACTGTCTTTGTCATTTTCTGTCTTGTCAAACCCCAGCCTGTTTTCATCCAAATCTCTAGTAAGTTCATGCCTGCCAAACAATTGTGCCCCATTTGTAACCATAATAGTCTACTATTTGACTATTTTATTTCTTTCTTTTTTCAGCATCATGTATTTAGTTTTGACCCAGCCATTTATCTTGCCACCTACTTCTCTTAGAAAAAAATAAAATAAATCAGTAGAGGACATCTACAGACTCTTAGCACAGTTGTGAACACATATTTCTTTCCTTCCACCTAGATGAGCTGAATTTCTCCATGATCTAATGAAATCCATCCCTCTTGTCTATCCATATTCATAATTCCAACAATTTCTACTAAATCATTCTCTTTAGTATGAAATTATTATGTAATAGATCTCAACACAAGAAAGAAAACTTACCTTTCTACTAAACTTACCTGTTTATTTTTTTACTCTATTAGAAAATTTCACAAAGACACTGTCTGTACTCACTATCCAATTTTTATTCCTAATTTTTTATTATTCAGTCTATTCAGGTTTCTAACTATATCACTCCACTTAAGCATCTTTTATCTAAGTTGCTATTAGCTTTTTCCTCATTCCTTTCTTACTTGTACTGTAGGATACATTTGACCACTTCCTTCCTAATCTTCGCTTCACTTTCAGAATCCAATATTCTGTTTTCTATTTCTTAAAAATTATGCTTATCTGCTTCAATGTTTTCTTCTTATCTTCCTGACCTCTAAACTATGTAGCACCCAATCATTGGTGCATTCTATTCTTTATCTGCCCAGTAGATGATCAAATTCATACTTGAAGCACGGATACCAATAATCTTCAAATAGGTATCTTCATTCTAGCCCTCCTCCCTGAATCCGCCTGCCAATTCAACTTTGCCACTTGGATATTTAACAGTTACTTCAACTTTAAAGTCACTAAAATAGTCAACACCCATAGCTGTACAAGGCAGCCACACCCACAGAGTCTTCACGCAGTAATCCTGCCCGATACATTTTCCTTTCCTTAATCTTTCTATATAAATTATATATTAGAAAGTTGCAGTTTTATTTTTTCAGTTGATCAGGGCCTAATCCTTGGAGTTGTCTTTGACTTTCATAATCCACATAAATCAATTATTTATATATGGTTCTTACTACAAGTTCTAAGGTTATTTCAACCAGTTCTCACTACCTTCATTGCTAATTTTCTTTCTTTTCTTTTCTTTTTCTTTCTCTCTTTCTTTCTTTCTTTTCTCTTTCTTTCCTTTCTTTTCTCTCACTCTTTCTTTCCTTTCTTTTCTCTCTCTCTTTCTTTCTTCTTTCTTTCTTTTTCTTTCTTTCTTTCTTTTCTTCTCTCTTTCTTTCTTTTGAGACAGAGTTTCTTCACTCTTGTTGCCCAGGTTGGAGTGCAATGGCATGATCTTGGCTCACCTCAACCTCCGCCTCCCGGATTCAAGTGATTCTCCTGCCTCAGCTTCCCAATAGCTGGGATTACAGGCATGTGTCACCACGCCTGGCAAATTTTGTATTTTTAGTAGAGATGGGGTTTCACTATATTGGTCAGGCTGGTATTGAACTCCCGACCTCAGGTGATCTGCCCGCCTTGGCCTCCCAAAGTGCTGGGATTACAGGCGTGAGCCACTGCACCTGGCCTCATTGCTAATTTTCTAATCCAACTTGCCATCCACTGTATGTCAGTTTTCTATTGCTGCCATAGCAGATACCTTAAACCTGTCAGCTTAAAACAGCAAAAATACACTATTTTCAAGTTTTGGATGTCAAAAAATTCTAAATCACAGTATTGGCAGGGCCTTGTTCCTTCTGAAGGCTCTAAGATAAAATTCTTTTTCTTGCATTTTAGAGCTTCTAAAGGCTGCCTGTATTCCTTGGCTTATAGAACCTTCCTCTATGTTCAAAGTTATCATCATCGCATCTTCAAACTCTTTCTCTCTGACCTTTGCTTCCATTGTCATATCTTCTCTCATTATGACAGTCCTGATTCTCTCTCATAAGAAGACTTTGGTTACACTGAGCTCACCTGGATAATTCAGGATGATCTGCCCATGTTACATCTTTAATTTAAACCTCTTTGGCAAAGTCCCTTTGCCTTATGAGGTAACATATACCTAGCTTTCAGCGATTATGATAGTGATGTATTTGGGGAGCTATTCTACCACCACTTACTTTCATCTGTAATACTACAAGAACTCCAAGCTGGTCTCCCTGATTCCACATTCTCCTCTATTTCCCACACCAGAAATATCTAACTTCTGGTTCCTTCTAAAACCTATCAAAACTTCAACTTTTATGGATAAGAAAAATTAATATCAAGGAAATTTATCTTCAAAGTAGTCCATAAATTCAATGCAATTCCATTTAAATCCCATACTTTTTCATAAAAAATGAAAAGCCAATTATAGAATTAATATAAAAATGTGAGAGTCAGTAAAAAATAAGATAATTCTAAAGAAAAGGAACAAAAATGAGTAATACTACCTTAATGGACTTTAAGGCATGTTATAAAGAGTAGTGAAGCAGGATATTTCCCTGACCCCTTCGCGGGACTCATGACCAAGGGTGCGTCCTTTACTCAGCCCACTGCTCTCAACTCCTTGTGAGAGGGAGCTCGCGAGCAAATGAGGTGAGAGATAAAGAGTGCAGGAGCGCTGGAGCCAGCAGGGTCAAACTCCACTCACTTGGACCCATTGCCTTCCACCTCTCATGGGAGGAAGCGCGCAAGCGAGCGGGCGCAGAAGCCAGAGCAAGTGCTTTTGGGCGCTGGCAGGAACGAACTCTGCGCAGGCCACATGGCAGCGTCCAGGTGGGGTGCCTGCGACTTCCAAAGCCCCAGAGGGTGTGTTACAGTACTTTTCTTTAAGCAGACGGCTTACGAGTTAACAGCTTGGTGAGCCCGCAGCTGCCCTCTGTCAGCAAGGGAAAGGGCCAGTTGACAGTCTTTTGTATCCACACTTGTGGCTCCCAAGCTCTTGTCTGGAGTCCAGGAAAAAAGGTAGCATGAATGAATTGAAGGATGGTAAATGCAGAGGCTTTTCTTGCCACCGAAAGTGGCTCTCAGCATGAAAGACAGCTGAAAAGGGGATATGGGGGTGGTAAGTAATCTTCCCCTGAAATCCAGCCATCTCCAGCCAGATTCTTCTCTGAAGTTATGCCATCAGGCTAACCTTCTGAAGTCAAGTCACTTTTCTCCAGTGTCCAGCCACAGTCTCTGACGTCCAGCTGCTTCTCCTCTCTGCTGGCTGAGTCTAGAGTCTTTAAAGCCACAGGATGGGGTGGGGTGCGGGTCATGGGTGGTTTAGGAAAAGGGGATACTCCAGCGGGAAAACAGGGTATAAGTTCTCACTTTGGACTAGGGTCTCCCATGGTCTCAGGCTTTTTGGCTTAAGGGTGGGGCTTCACCAGGGACTCTGCCTCTTGCCTCTATCATTGTATCAGTAGTAATTAAAGTAGTAAGGTCCAGGGTATGGAGTTGATGAGCAGAATAATTGGGCAGAATAGAAAGTTCATAAACAGATCCACACATTTATGAAAATCTGATGGGATGTTGGAGATTGAAGGAAAAATAGTGAACTTATTATTAGGTATTCCTTGGATATTGGTTATGCGTAATAAATAATTACAATCCTTTAAGCCATACACAAAAACTAGTAAAATTAAGATACATATACACTCTGAACCAACAAGTCCAATCTGTCTTTTTACGCTGGAACAGGAGTCAACAAACTATATGCCTCAAACTAAATTCATGTCTTCTTAAAAAAAAAAAAATATATATATATATGTACACAGCCAAGTTCATTCACTTACACATTGTCTAAAGCTACTCTCATTTTACAGTAACAGAGTTGAGTTGTTGTGGCAGAGACATTATGACCCACTGGCAGAGACATTATGACCCACAAACTCTAAAATATTTACTATCTGGCCCTTTAATAGAAAGTCAGCCAGCCTTGCCCTATAGAACTACTACATCTATGCCCCAAGAGAGATGAACTGAAATATTTATAGCAGCATTGTTAGAAATAATACAGAACTGGGCCGGGCCTGGTGGCTTACTCCTGTAATCCTAGCAATTTGGGAGGCTGAGGCACGTGGATCACGAGGTCAGGAAATCGAGACCATCCTAGCTGACACAGTGAAGCCCCATCTCTACTAAAAATACAAAAAATTAGCTGGGTGTGATGGCACATGCCTGTAGTCCCAGCTACTCAGGAGGCTGAGGCAGGAGAATCGCTTGAACCCAGCAGGTGGAGGTTGCAGTGAGCCGAGATCACACCACTGCACTCCAGCCTGGGCAACAGAGTGAGACTCTGTCTCACAGGAAAAAAAAAAAAAAAAAAAGGAAATAATACAGAACTATAAGCAACTTGTATTAGTCCATTTTCATGCTCCTGATAAAGACATACCCCAGACTTCATAATTTATAAAGAAAAAGAGGTTAATGGACTCACAGTTCCACATGTCTGGGGAAGCCTCACAATCATGGTGGAAGACAAAAGTCACATCTTACATGTTGGCAGGCAAGAAAGAATGAGAACCGAGTGAAAGGAGGAGGCCCTTATAAAACCATCAGTTCTCATAAGATGTATTTACTACCATGAGAACAGTATGGATAAACCACTGCCATGATTCAGTTATCTCCCACTGTGTCCCTCCCACAACATGTGGGAATTATAGGAGCTACAATTCAAGATGAGATTTGAGTGGGGACACAGCCAAACCATATCAAAACTGTAGTATCAAAACAGAGTAGATACCTAGTTTTATATTCACAGCACGACATAATGCACAATACAGAAAATAATTGAACTCATGTGGTTCCATATGATAACTCAGAAACAGTGTTGACTGATAAAAGCAAGTCACAGACAAACACAACAAAATGACCCCACTTGTTAAACGTTAACAAATAGGTCAAACTGAACAATACATTGTTTCAGAACACGGAACTGTGTGGTAAATCTTAAAGAAAAAGAGTAGTTAACAAAATTTAGGACACTGGTTTCTGGGAAAGAAAGATGAGAATTGCAGTAACTAACAAGGGCCACCTAGGTGACTTGAAAAGTTCTTTTGCCTGGGTGCGGTGGCTCACGCCTGTAATGCCAACACTCTGGGAGGCCGAGGTGGGCGGATCACGAGGTCAAGAGATGGAGACCATCCTGGCCAACATAGCAAAACCCCATGTCTACTAAAAATACAGAAATTAGCCGGGCATGGTGGCATGTGCCTGTAGTCCCATCTACTTGAGAGGCTGAGGCAGGAGAATCACTTTAACCTGGAAGGCAGAGGTTGCAGTGACCTGAGATCATGCCACTGCACTCCAGCCTGGCCATGACAGAGTGAGACTCTGTCTCAAGAAAAAAAAAAAAAAAGTGTTTTTGTTTCATAAACTATGTGTTTCATGGCTGTTTGTTTCATAATATTCTTTTACTAAATGTTATATTTGATTTTGTTTTATGTTATATTTCACATTACTTTTTACTTAGTGATCATGATATACATATATAACATTATATTTTTACAAACTAAACTCTTTATGAAATTAATTTTGTGAAATTAAGCGACCTTTCATTGGACATTTACACTTTGCCAGCCTTATTCTGAGTGATTCACATGCTTGATTTCTTTGATTCCTCACAAAGCCTTTTTGCAGTATGTGTAATTAAATCCCATCTTATAGTTGAAATATTATGTTTTATTGTAAACATTTTTCTGTAAGGCCTCAATATTGGGAGATGTGATTAATAGTTATTATACATCCATTAAATGTCAAGTAGTCTACATATGCTATTTTATTTAATTTCCTGCAACAACTCTATACAATGTGTTATTGCTACTTTATAGTTGGTGAAATAAGAAACTTACGTAACTTGTTCAATGTAAATTACCTGTCTGATCATTTCCTATGTTCCCAACAGGCGCTCTGTGTTTTCTGGATGCCATGGTTACAGTCTATTAAATGGGGAAGCACTCAGAAAACAGCTATATTAGGAACAAGGCAGCAATGTTCTCTAATGCATAGCCTTACTGCACAGACTAGAAATAAAAAGTGGATGGCAGCTGCATATTCTCATACCATTATAACAGCTAAAACAGGGCAACCTTAGGTACAGAGCAGTAGAAATATGTCAAGAACACACTAAAATACTATCTTTAGTTTATGATGTATACAACTTATTGGTAGTCCTCTTTGGTTTGGATCATATTTAGTTATAATACCAATGTTAATCTGTGGAGATATTTAAGACAAAGTTCTAGAAAGGAATTCCACATGAATTTGCACATTTTCTGGTAGACATCATTTAGTCTTTTTTTCAGTTGTATCAAATCCAAGTTAATTTTCAGGACTTTTATTTTCTCCTCTGCCTCTTAGAATATAAGTAATAAGTCCTATTTATTGCAGATATTTCCTTGTCTAGGCCATTATATTGGCAATAGTTTATTAGTGCCTTTTATTTATTTACAGCCTGCAAGTGTCAGTTGGCTGTTAAAAAGTTTACAAATTTGTTTTAGTTTATCTACTCTTCCTACAGTATTTTAAACATATTAAAATTGATGTTATGCTTTTTATTTCTCTGATTCTGAGAAGATTTCTTTGACTCTGAATATAAATTTAAAAAAAAGTGACCATGGCCCTCATCTACTTGCAATATATTTCAAATTACAGATATTTGTTATAAATAGCATAATTTTACCTTTCACCAAGGAGACTTTTTATTGATCCTTGAACAATTAATTCTGATTTTCTTTATATTTCAAACTGTTATATATGTTGTTATATATTTTTAATATTTTATATATTAATAGATAATATGTATTTTAATATACAACACATTATATATTTTATGTGTATAGATACATAAAAATATACACATGTGTGTACATTAATATACACATTCTCCCTCTAGAGAAACAGAGGGCCATTTAATTTTATTTCCTTCTTACTTCCTTGCCATATTTGTATAAGGATTAGATTTTCAGATAATAAAATTTAATCATTTAATATTTTAAATAAATAGAAAAGTATCCAACGTGTAAAAAGTACCAATACAACCTCCGTTAATACTGATGAAACATTTTTATAAATTATTTTTGAGTAATAGATGTAGTTACCCTCGCTTATGCTCCCATAAAACACCCAACTTAACTGTTCATTGTTTACTACCATCTTGCTCCTTCAACCAGGAGATCCTTGAAGACAATTTACCTCGGCTTGATGTCTTCCCATTGCCAGCAAGTAGGACTGTGACTGGAATGTAGTAAAGACTACAAAAGTGTTTATTAAATGAATGGTTTTAAAAGGCACAATTTATATATTTCTTTTCTCTTTATATTCTTTTCAAGTTTTATTTCCTTTTCTGGTTTTTGTTGTATGTATTTAAGGTGTACACCCTGAGGATGTGATACATGTATGCATTGTGAAATAGTTACCTTAATCATATTAATTAATATATCCATCACCTCACTTAATTATCATTTGCTAAGATCTACTCTCTTAGCAAATTTCCAAGTGTAGAGTAGTGTTACCTATAGTTACCATCCTATACATTAAATCTACAGAGATGATTAATCTGACATAACTGAACCTTTGTACCATTTGACCAATTCTTATTTTCCAGTGTCTATGGATATCCTTCATTCTAGCCATATTCTGTAGTGAGATAGTAAGTTAACCGAATACAGTATTAAATTTGATCCAAATTCAAAGTGCGATTTAGTGTAATCTTTTAAAAAGCTGTTTTAATATGGCATACTCTTTCAACATTTTACATATTTTTATTATAGTAACCTGCTTAATTTGTGTTTTTCAAAAATGCCTTTGATTTTTTAAAAAAATTTATTTTTAATGTTTGTGAGTATATAGTAGGTGTATGTATTTTTACTGTACGTGAGATATTTTGATACAGGCATACAGTATATAATAATCACATCAGAGTAAATGAGGTATTCAATACCTCGAGCATTTATCCTTTCTTTGTGTTACAAACAATGCAATTATACTGTTTTACTTATTTTGAAATGTACAAGAAATTATTGTTTACTGTAGTCATCCTGTTGTGGTACCAAATACTAGATTTTATTCATTCTAACTATATTACTCTTTAATCATTCCCACTTAACTCTTACTCTCACTACCTTTCCCAGCCTCTGGTAACCATTATTCTACTCTCTACTTCCATGAGATCTACCTTCTTAGCTCCTACATATGAGTGAGAACATGTGATATTTGTTTTTCTGTGTCTGGCTTAACATAATGATCTCCGGTTTCATCCATGTGGTTTCAAATGATAGGATTTCATTCTTTTTTTATGGCTGAATAGTGTTCCATTGTGTGTATACAATGTGTGCCACATTTTCTTTGTCCATTCATCTGTTGATGGACACTTAGGTTGCTTCCAAATCTCGGCTATTGGGAACAGTGCTGCAATAAACGTGACAGTGCAGATAGCTCTTCAATATACTGATTTCCTTTATTTCGGTATATATCTAGCAGTGGGATTTCTGGATAAAATTATACCTCTATTTTTAGTTTCTTGAGGAAATTTCAAATCATTCTCCAAAGTGGTGGTAGTAATTTACATTCCTACCAACAGGTGCAAGGGTTCTCTTTTCTCCACATCCTCATTAGCATTTGTTATCTTTTTTTTTTTTTGATAAAAGCTATTTTAACAGAGGTGACATGATATCTCATTGTAGTTTTGATTTGCATTTATCTGATGACCAGTGATGTTGAGAATGTTTTCATATACTTGTCAATTATCTTTCTTTGAGAAATGTATATTCAGATATTTTGCCCATTTTTATATTGCATTATTGAATTTTTTTCTATAGAATAGTTTGAGCTCCTCCTATATCGTGGTTATTATTCCCTTGTCAGATGGATGGTTTGCAAATATTTTCTCTCCATTCTGTGAGTTGTCTCTTCACTTTGTTGATTGTTTGCTGTGCAGAAGCTTCTTAGCTTGATGTGATCTCATTTGTCCATTTGTGCTTGGTTGCCTGTACTTGTGGGGTATTACTCAAGAAATCTTTGCCTAGTCCAGTGTCCCAAAGAAGTTCTTTGGTAGTTTCAAAGTTTGAGGTCTTAGATTTAAGTGTTTAATTAATTCTGATTTGATTTTTGTATATGGCAAGAGATGGGATCTAGTTTTATTCTTTTGTATATGGATATCCAAATTTCCAGCACCATTTGTTGAAAAGATTGTCCTTTCCCCAATGTATATTCTTGGCACCTTTGTCAAAAATGAGTTCACTGTAGATCTATGGATTTGCTTCCGAGTTCTCTATTCTGTTTCATTGGTCTACATGTTTGTTTTTGTGCCAGTATCATGCTGCTTTGATACTATAGCTCTGTAGTATAATTTGAAATTGGGTAATGCGATTCCTCCAGTTTTGTTGTGTTTGCTCAGGATAGCTTTGCCTATTCTGTGGCTTTTTTGGTTCCATATGAATTTCGGATTTTTTTTTCTATTTCTGTGATGAATGTCATCAGTATTTTTATAGGCATTGCTTTGAATCTGTACAATGCTTTGGGTAGTACGGGCATTTTAACGATGTAAATTCTTGCAAACCATAAAGTATCTTCCCATTTTTTGTGTCCTCTTTAATTTCTTTCATCATCATATTATAGTTTTTATTTTATAGATCTTTCACTTTTTTGGTTAATTCCTAGGTATTTTATTTTATTCATAGCTATTGTAAACGGGATTACTTTCTTGATTTCTTTTTCAGATTGTTCATTATTGGCATACAGAAATGTTATGGATTTTGTAGTTTTTTTCTTTATTCGAAACAGGATCTTGCTCTGTCACCAAGATTAGAATTTAATGGTACAGTCTGAGCTCACAGCAACCTCCACCTCCTGTGGTCAAGTGATCCTCATACCTCAGCCTCCTCTGTATCTGAGACTGTAAGCACATGCCACCACACTCAGCTAATTAAAAAATTTTTTTTATAGAGATTTGGTCTGATTATATTGCCCAAGCTGGTCTGAAACACCTGGGCTCAAGCAATCCTCCTGCCTCAGCCTCCTAAAATGTTGCGACTATCGGCATAAGCTGTTGGGCCCAACCTGCTACAAATTTATGTATGTTCATTTTGTATTTTGCAACTTTACTAAATTTGTGTGTCAGTTCCAATAGTTTTTTGGTAGTCTTTAGGTTTTTCTAGGTATGAGATCATATCATTTGCAAATAGGATAATTTGACTTCTTCCTTTACAATTTGGATGCCCTGTATTTCTTTCTCTTGTCTTATTGCTCTAACTTGGACTTCCAGTACTATGTTGAATTGTAGTGATGAAAGTGGGCATCCTTGTCTTGTTTCACATCTTAGAGGTAAGGTTTTCAGTTTTTCCCATTCAGTATGATACTAGTTGTGGGTCTATCATATATAATTTTGTTGTGTTGTGGTATGTTTCTTCTATACCCAGTTTTTTGTTTAATTTTACCATGAAGGCATGTTAAATTTTATCAAATACTTTTTTCACCATGAATTGAAATAATCATATGGTTTTTATTCTTTATTCTGTTAATGTGATGTATCACATTGATTAATTTGTGTATGCTGAGCCATTATTTCATCCGTGTGATAAATCCCACTCAGTCATGATGATTGCTTTTTTTAATGTGTGGTTGAATTTGATTTGCTAGTGTTTTTTTTTGAGGATTTTCACATCAATGTTCATTAGGAGTATTGGCCTGTAATTTTGTTGTTGTTGTGTCTTTGTCTAGTTTTGGTATCAGGGAAATACTGGATTTGTAGAAAGGGTTTGGAAGTACTCCCTCCTCCCGTACTTTTGGAATAGTTTGAGTAGGATTGGTATTATTGGTTAATTCCCCAGTGAAATTATCAGATCCTGGACTTTTCTTTGCCGGGAGACGTTTTATTACAACTTCAATGTCGTTACTTGTTACTTGTCTGTTCAGGTTTCAGATTTTTTCATGGTTCAACCTTGGTAGGTTGTATGTATCTAGAAATGTATCCATTCATTCTGGGTTTTCCAGTTTATTGGCATATAGCTGCTCACAGTAGCCTCTAGTGATCCTTTGAATTCCTGCAGTATCTTTTGTAATGTCTCCTTTTTTTTTTTTTTGTTTCTGATTTTATCTATTTGGGTCTTCTCTTTTTTTTTCTTAGTCTGGCTAAAGCCTTCTTGGTTTTGTTTATTTTTTCAATAAAAACAACATTTTTTGTTTTCTTTTGTATTGCTTAATTTTAGATCTGCTCTGATCTTTATTTTTCTTTTCTTCTACTGATTTTTGGTTGTTTGATCTTGCTTTTGTAGTTTTTTCAGATGGATTGTTAGGCTGTTTATTGAAGTTTTTTAAATTTTTTTTTATGTAGGTGATTAAAGCTTTAAACTTTTCTCTTAATATTGTTTCTGCTGTATCCCATAGGTTTCGGTATTTTATGCTTCCATTGTTATTTGTTTCAAGAAATTTTGTAATTTCCCTATTAATTCATTCATTGACCCACTGGTCATTCAGGAGTATATTATTTAATTTCCATGTGTTTGTATAGTTTCCAAGATTCCTCTTGTTAGTGATTTCTAGTTTTATTTTATTGTGATCAGAGGCGATACTTGTATAATTTCAATTATTCCGAAATTTTAAGACCTTTTTGTGGCCTAATATATGATCCATTCTTGATAATAATCCATGTGCTGAGGATGCTGTGTATTCTGCAGTGTTGAATGAAATGTTCTGTAAATATCTCTTTGGTTCATTTAGTCTACAGTGCAGATTATAAATCTGATGTTTCATTGTTGATTTTCTGTCTGGATGATCTGTCCAATGCTGAAAGTGGGTTGTTGAAGTCTTCAGCTATTATTGTATTGGGATCTATCCCTCTTTTTAACTTTAACAATAAATTGCTTTATATATCTAGGTGCTCCAGTGTTCAATGCATATATATTTACAGTTTTTATTGCCTCTTGCTTAATTGACCACTTTATATTGTAACCTTATTTGTGTCTTCTTACAGTTTTTATCTTGGAATCTATTTTGCTTGATATAAGTATAGCAAATCTTGCTTGTTTTTGGTTCCCATTGTCATGAAATATCTTTTTTCATCCATTTTTTCCAATTTATGTGTGTCTTTATAGGTAAAGTGTGTTTCTAGTGCACAACAGATGGCTGAGTCTTGTGTTTTTATCCATTCAGTCCCTCTATGTTTTTTGATTGGAGAGTTGTCCATTTATATTCAATGTTATTATTCATAAGTAAGGACTTCTGCCACTTTATTATTTGTTTTCTTGTTGTTTTGTGGTCTTTTCTTTCTCCTTTCCTTCTTCCTGTCTTCCTTTTAGTGAAGGTAATTTTCTCTGGTCATAAGTTTTAATTTCTTGCTTTGTGTGTGTGTGTTTCTGTGTTTTTTTTTTAATCTGAGGTTACAATGAGGCTTACAAATAGTAACTTACTACTCATTATTTTAAACTGATGACAACTTAACATTGATTGCATAAACTGACTTACAAAGAAGCAAAGAGAATAGTAATGTGAATTCTACACTTTAACTTCATTGCCCCACTTCTTAAATTTTTGTTGTTGATATTTATATTTTATTGTACCATCTATGCTTTGAAAAGTTGTTGAAGTTATTTTTATCAGTTCATCTTTTCATCTTTCTACTCAAGATATGAGTTGTTTACATACCACAATTACAGTGTTATAATATTCTATGGTTTTCTGTGTAGTTATTATTACCAGTGACTTTTATATTTAAATGATTTCTTATTGCTCATTAATATCACTTGCTTCCAGATTGAAGAACTCTCTTTAGCATTTTTTTGTAGGACAAGTCTGGTATTGATGAAATCCCTCAGTTGTTGTTTGTCTAGGAAAGTCTTTGTTTCTACTTCTTGTTTGAAGGATATTTTCACAAGTTATGCTATTCTAGGATAAAAGTTTGTTTCCTTCAACACTTTAAATATGTCATGCCACTCTCTCCTGGCTTATAGGTTTTCCACTGAGAAGTCTGTGGCCAGACTTATCGGAGCTCCATTGTATGTTATTTGTTTCTTTTCTTTCACTGATTTTAGGATCCTGTCTCTACCCTTGACCTTTGGGAGTTTGATTATTAAATGGCTTTGAAGAAGTTTTATTTGGATTAAATTTACTTGATGTTCTATAATCTTCTTGTACTTGGATATTATAGTCTTTATCTAGTTTTGGGATGTCCTCTGTTATTATTTCTTTGAATAAACTTTCTAGCCTTATCTCTTACTCTTAGATTTGCCCTTTTGAGGCTATTTTCTAGCTCTTGTAGTTGTGCTTCATTTTTTTTAAAATTCATCTTTCTTTTGTCTCCTCTGACTGCATATCTTCAAATAGACTCTCTTTAAAGTCACTTATTCTTTCTCCTGCTTGATCAATTGGTTGTTATGTGACTCTGATGCATTCCTCAGTATGTCAATTGTGTTTTTCAACTCCACAATTTCTGCTTGATTCTTTTAAATTATTACAATCTTGTTAAATATATCTGATAGAATTATGAATTTCTTTTCTGTGTTATCTTGAATTTCTCTGAGTTTCTTCAACACAGCTATTTTGAATTTTTTGTCAAGAGAAGTCACATATCTCTGTCTTTGTGATTGGCCTTTGGTGCCATATTTAGTTCGTTTGCTGAGGTCATATTTTCCTGGATGGTCTTGATACTTTTGGATATTTGTTGGTGTCTGGCATTGAAGAGTTAGGTATTTATTGTAGTCTTTACTGTCTGGGCTTGTTTGTGCCTGTTCTTCTTGGGAAGGCTTTCTAGGTATTCAAAGGGACTTGGGCACTGTGATTTAAGTTTTTGGTAACTACAGTTGTATCTGCATTAGGAAGCACCCCAAGCCTAGTAATGCTGTGGGTCTTGCAGACACATAAAGGTACTACTTTGGTGGCTTGGATAATAGCTAGAAGAATTATCTGGATTACCAGAAAGAGGCTCATGTTCTCTTCCCTTATTTTCTCTCAAACAAACAGAGTTTCTCTCTGTGCAGAACTGCCTGGAGCTGGGGGAGGGGTGATACAAGCACTGCTGTGGACACCCCCACTGAGATTGTGCTGGATCAGAGCTGAAATCAGCACAGCACTGGGTCTTGCCCACAGCCCACGATAACCACGGCCTGGCTATCACCTATGTTCACTCAAAGCCCTGGGGTACTATAGTCAGCAGGTGGTGAAACCAGCCAGGTTTTGTCCTTCCCTATAGGATGGCAAGCTTCAGTCCTGTACAGGTCCAGAGATGTCTGGGAGCCAGGGCCTAGAGTCAGAAACGTTAGGAATCTACCTAGTGCTCCCTTCCACTGTGACTGAGCTGGCACCCAAGCTACAAGACAAAGTTCTTTCTACTCTTCCGTCCTCTTTCCACAAGCAGAGGAGTCTCTCCCTCTGACCACCGCCACCCCAGGCCCACAGCAAGTATGGCCTGGCTACTGCCGATGATCATTCAAGGACCAAGCCCTCTTCAGTCAGCTTGTGGTGAATGCTGCCAGGCCTTGAACTCTTTTCAGGGCAGTGGTCTTCCCTATGGCCCAGGGCAGGTTCAGAAATGACATCCAATGGCCAATGCCTGAAATCGGAGACTCCAGGAGCCCACATGGTGCTCTACCTCACTTTGGCTGAGCTGGTACCTGAGCTACAAGACAAAGTTCCCTTTACTATTACCTCTCCTTTTCACAAGCACAAAGTCCTTCCCCATAGCCATGACAGCTGGGAATGTGCTGGGTCACACCTGAGGCCAGCACGTCTTTGAGTCTTACCCAAGGCCCATGTACTGCCTGGGTACTGGTGCTGACTATTCAGGATCTGAGGGCTCCTCAGTCAGCAAGCGATAAATCCTGCCAGGACTGGGTCCTTCCCTTCAAAAAGGTGGGTTCCTTCTGGCCCACGCTGTGTCTAGAAATGTCATCTAGGAGCTAGGGCCTGGAATGGGGGCCTAAGGGCTCTGCCTGGTGTCCTATCCTACTGTGGGTCAGCTGGTATCCAAGCTGTAAGACAAAGTCTTCTTTATTTTTCCCTCTCTTCAACTCAAGCTGAAGGAAGGAGTCTCTCCCAGAGCTGTAAGCTACGCTGCCTGGGGTTGGGTTAGCGCTGGCACAAGCACTCCCTTAACTGTCCCAGCTAGTGTCTCACTGGGTCGCATGCCCCCTGTGGTGCACTGATGTCACATCCAGCACAGCACCAGGACTTGCCCAGGAATTGAAGTCTTTGCCAATAAATCTTTGGTTTTTGAAAAATAAATATTGGCCAGGCATGGTGGCTCACGCCTGTAATCCCAGCACTTTGGGAGGCCAAGGCAGGCAGATTGCTTGAGTTCAGGAGTTTGAGACAAGCCTGGGCAATATAGTAAAACCCCATCTCTACAAAAAATACAAAAATTATCTGGGCATGGTGGTGTGCGCCTGTAGTCCCAGCTACTCAGGAGACTGAGATGAGAGGATCACTTGAGCCTGGGAGGCAGAGATTGCTGTGAGCCGAGATTGCAGTGAGCCGAGATTGCAAAACTGCACTCCAGCCTGGGCAACAGAGTGAGACCCTGTCTCAAAAAAAAAAAAAAGAAAAAAGAAAAAATAGGTTTTTAAATTAAAACAATGACATATTTTTAATATGTTTTATTCTTTAAGTCTAGATTATGACTAAATATATATTACTGCAATAATTTGATTTTTTCACAGGCAAAAACTATAGTTCGCCTTGCCACTTCATTTTAATTTTAAAATCCAACAAGTTACACCTAAACAATTAACAAAGAAATCTAATTAAACAGCTGGTATGATAGAAGAGAACTACATTTATAATTAAGTTGTGTAAATAATAGAATGCACTTTATAGAAAAATGATTCCAAATTAACTCTGAGTTTAGTTGCTACAAGTGAATTTAAGATCCATAGGCGTTTGTCTTTTAAGCCAACATTTTAATTTACTTTGATGATTTAAAAGGTTGCTGAATACTTGAGAACACATTCAGGATGATAAATGACCTCCATTCCCATTATCTCTTTAAAATTACTCCGGAAACTCCTTATGTTATCTTGGTGCATTGTTTAGTTTTCTAAATGCAATTTTTCTACACCCTAGCTGTCACAAAATGTCTCTTAGACTGATTTGATTTAATTATATTCCTTTAAAAATTTAAACTCAAAGAAATATATCAAGAGGACAAACAGAAACTGGTGCATTCCAACAAGCTTAAACAGAACTAATGATTAGTTGGTAGTAATCCCTTCATAAAGGAGTTTGGCCATTAGTTTATGTGAGGTAACAGCAGGATTTGATCTTCCAATTCCCAAATATCAAGGTAAAGGTCTCAGAACACTAGGGCCAATGATTTATAGGTATTATATTAAACTACATGTAATTTACTGATATATTAAAATTATATCATATAATAAACAATTATTCTTTAGAATGAAAACATTAAGAGGAAATTTAGATTTTGGCTTTTAATTTCTGTTTTAAACATCAAATTATTCCAATATGTTGCTTTGAACGTTTATAAAAGGATCATTTATACAACTTACGGAACCTGTTTTTATTCTTCTTACTTACGCTGTTGCTATCTCACTTGAAAATTTTATTTTGTAGGCCCTGTAGCTGGCAGTTCTGATTAAATGGTCTTTTGCTTTTAATGCTTTTGAGTAGTAATTTCGATTTCTCCAGAGAGAATCTAATATGAGAGTAGTGTCAATATACATGGAAAAATAAAACAGAGTGGCCAGGCGTGGTGGCTCAAGCCTGTAATCCCTGCACTTTGGGAGGCCAAGGCTGGTGGACCAAGAGGTCAAGAGATCAAGACCATCCTGGACAACATGGTGAAACCCTGTCTCTACTAAAAAACAAAACAAAAAAAATACAAAAATTGGCTGGGCGTGGTGGCATGTGCCTGTAATCCCAGCTACTCAGGGGGCTGAGGCAGGAGAATCACTTGAACCAGGGAGTCAGAGGTTGCAGTTAGCCGAGATCGTATCACTGCACTCTAGCCTGGCCACAGAGCGAGACTCCATCTCAAAAACAAAAAATAAATAAATAATAATTAAAAAAATAAAAAAGAGTGTCAGTGTGTTGTTTTAGGTTAATTCTTGCTAGGTACAAAAAAAGTGTTAAACTACAAGAGAAGTTCAAGCTCATGAAGATAATTCCATCTCTTTCGGTTTTCAAAATAAATGGTAAATTTAAAAAAGTCTATACTTTTAAAGTTAATATAATTCTTTTACTAATTATGTTAATAGTCAAAGAAAACTGAATATTTCACCTATGTTTACATAGGTAAAATAGAACTAACTTATGGAAAAAATAAGATCAGCATAAACAATGGCAGAATGCAAAATAATACACCAACAGTCATATGTTGAGAAGCAATTCCCCATGGATCTCTTACATTTCTGCACATCTTGTAAAGAAAGGGCATTGACAGATTTTGTAATGGATTATCATTTTAAGAATTTTTCTTGTAGCAAAACAACTATGTACAAATAGTTTTCTCTTTTCAAAGCAGAGGACAGAATAATATCTTGACCAGCATAATAAATATAATGTCTTCTGGAGTAAGGTTTGGCAGATGTGCTAGCAGACTCCTCATAAGATTTCAAATTTCATAATCGAGGGATTCCCAGCTGTGGCACAAACCTACTGGATGTGTGCCATCCATTTTGGCTATTTTGCATTATATTCATGAAGATCATACTTATTTGAAAAGTATATGATCCAATGTTCAATGAGATCTATAGCATAGAGTGTTGTAAAAAATAATTTCCAGAGACCCATGGCCTATTGAAACTAAACCAATAACACTTCTCTAACCCTTAAAGGCTAGTTTTAGCCTTAAAGTACAACATTGAGTTGTACTTCTATGTGTATAATTATATACCATGAAAATTTATTGAAATTTAAAATCAAATTCTCAAAAAAATGATTAAGTATAGTGGACTTTCCAAAAACTGAGAAAAGGCCAGACATGGTAGCTCACACCTGTAATCCTAGCACCTTGTGAGGCAGGAGGAT
Organism: Symphalangus syndactylus; assembly: GCF_028878055.3. Taxonomy (NCBI): domain Eukaryota; kingdom Metazoa; phylum Chordata; class Mammalia; order Primates; family Hylobatidae; genus Symphalangus; species Symphalangus syndactylus. Next base: position 135,961,826 of record NC_072426.2, on the reverse strand, counting down.
CATTTGAGCCCAGGAGTTTGAGACCAGCCTGGGCAACATAGTGAGACACTGTCTCTACAAAAAAATTAAATAATAAAAATAACCAGGCATGTAGTGTGCACCTGAAGTCCAGATTTACTCAGGAGGCTGAGATGAGAGGATCACTTGAGCCCAGGAAGTTGAGGCTGCAGTGAACCATGATAGTGCCACTTCATTCCAGCCTGGGTGGTGGAGTGAGACCTTGTCTGGAAAAACGAAACAAAACAAAATAGGAAAACCCATATAATTTTAATAACATCAGTGAATGTGAAATCTATGACTCTAAACTAACCTATCAGAAAGAATAAAAAACTTACCATCTGTGCACATTCTAATGCAATGGGTGAGTCTGAAGGCATCTCCACATGTTACAAAGTCAAATTACTTAAAATCACTTCATTAGAAAAATGCCTTGCAAAGTGAAGAGTAGCTTTAATAAAATTAACTACTCCAGAGAGCACATTAATCAAAAAGCCACATGATGGAAAGCACTCTTAGAGGCAGGAGAAAGAGGTTTTGATGGAAAACCACAAATCACATAATTCTGCACCATAGGAAGAAAATGCCACAAGAACATTGTCAACGAATAAACTCTCTTTTTCTATGTAGAATGGAGAGAATATAACATCACTTGTAGAAAATACTGAATGAGGTTGAACTTAATTTTTTTAATGTTTTAGAATTACAAGAATTTGATACTTTTTAAAATAAGTAAACATCTTATAGCATAAATTTCCAATTTTCTTTCAGAGACAGAAAGAAACTTCATTCCAGTCTAATAGCAAAAACAAGCTAAAAAAGGAAAGAGTATATGTATAGTTGTTAAAGTCCTTTTGAAAGCTGAAGAGAAAGAGTAATCTACAAACCCACGTTTCAGAAATCAACTAGCTTCTTTAGAAAGATGAGACTAAGGACTGATTTCATCCCTGGTGGTAAAGTGGGAGAAGGAAGAATCCACTATGGGCAGGCATAAGGAGGAAACAACTACAGATTTCTGTGACTTTTAATGTCTATATATAGGTTGGCATAAGAAATTGGAGGACTAGGATGCTACAGCCAGAAGGTAAATCTAAACACATGAGTCTTCACTATGATATCATCTGGAGATTTAAGAGATATTCCCTCTGTGGAAGGCAAGGTCTTCCTGTATACAAGAGAGCTGGCCTTCTGGAGAAGGCTGGAGAAGGGGCAGAGAAATTTAGAGAGACATCACTCTAAGACAGGAATGTCCAACCCTCAAGCTGTGAACCATACTGGTCAGTGGCCTGCTGGGAACTGGGCTGCACAGCAGGAGGTGAGCCATGGACCAGCGAGCATCACCGCCTGAGCTCCGCCTCCCATCAGGGAAGTGTTGGCATTCGATTCTTATAGGAGTGAGAACTCTGTTGTGAACTGCATATGCGTGGGATCTTGGTTGCACGCTCCTTATGACAATCTAATGATAAATGTGGTGCGCTTGAATCATTGCTCCCAACCTCACGCATATAAAAATTGTTTTCCACGAAAGCAGTCCCTGGTGCCAAAAAGGTGGGACACCGCTGCTCTAAGACATTTAGGACATTCACCATAGACACAACAGTCCTCCCAAGGATGAGGAAGGGTCATGAGACCTCAAATAAATTTCAGTGGGGCTTTCTATATCTCCATTGCTTGCATTGCAGCAATCTCCTAAATGTTAAGAAAAGAGATGTGACATGATTGGGCCAAAGTCCAATCTGTATCCTGCATCCATACCAGAGCCACCACTGAGTTCCTGTTCTCACGCCTGAGTTTAATTTTCATCACACAACTTCTAGACTATTTTTAATTCTTTCAGAAAAGTGGATTTTTGTGGTCAAAATCAAAATGTTCAGACATAAGATGTCAATCATACTGAGCCCTTTATAAAGATACTGCCAATATTTAAAAAAGCTATCTTTATGTTGAATTTTCTCTTGAAAGATGGATTATAGCTATGCACACTTCAACTTACCACTTGACATGTCAGAGAACACAGTTCTTAATGGGTCCTATATCACATGTTCACTTTTACTTGACAGCTCATGTTTCTTTATTCAGTCTTTATTAGTAACAAGTCAGAAATTGCTATTCAAAAGAATAATACAAGTTTTGGTTTCTGGCTTTATAACAAATTGGAAGTCCTCACTGTCGTCCTCAAGATGAGAAAAAAGCTGAACAAACTGAAAATCAGCATTTATTAGATCCATCAGAGATCTGAGGTCACAGGGCAAACTGCTGCCCTTCAAACTAAAAAGATAGACAGGGGAGTACAGAGCAGCACAATTTTCCAAGAGCAGAAGCCCTGGAGCAGTTGAAGCCAGTACTGGTAACACTTCAAACTGTAGTTGATGAATTGCTGGAAGCTGTATGTGCATAAATATGAAAATGTCAAACTGAGGGTTTCCAGTCCTAGGAAGACCCCACCACACTTTTGCAAGTTTTACTTCCAGGAACCCTATCAAATTCTCACTGTGAAGATCTGGGAAAAAATTCCACTGGTGCTTCTGGCAGGGCTTGGGAAAAAAGGAACCATTTTGAAATACGCCCAGAGCTCTCTATTTTCCTTAAGAAGACCTTCATCGAGGGGAACAATTTTAGTAAAGCCTAATGACTGGAGTTGCACCAAAGCCTAGCCAATCTGGGAGAAGGAAAATGCTCAACTCCAGTTCCTGTGTAGCTTTTGAAAACATGAAGATAGGGTAGGAACGAACTCAGGCTTACTAAAAGACTGAGATTGAATTATAGGACTAAGTGTGATTTCCCTCTTCCCACACCTTACCACCATATCAATATTGTATAATAGAGGATTACAGCCAAAAGAGTTGCAATACTAAGATCCTGCTTGAAGAAGAGGTTTCTGAAAAAAATTCCAAGACAATAGACAAAATAATAATAAAAAACATTAAAATTCTAGCCTCTAACATCACAGTGACTGCAAACAGCAAATACAGCCTAATTCAGCCACATAAATAGAAAATCTCACACTAAATGCCTATATATTTCAGTTTCTTTTACTCCATACATCATATCTGGCTTTCAACTAAAACTACAAAGTAATCTAAAAGGCAAAAAACACAGTCTGAAGAGACAAAGCAAACATCAGAAGCAGACCAACATATGAAAAAGATTTTGGAATTATCAGACTAGGAGTTTTAAAAATCTACAATTAATATGCCAATGGCTCTAATGGAAAAAGTGGACGACATGCCAGAGGGAATGGGCAATGTAAAAGAATAAAGCAAAAGGAAATGCTAGATATTGAGAAGAACGTTACAAAAATTATGAATGCCTTTGGTGGGCTCATAGGTAGCCTGACACATATCTTTCTAAGGCAGTGGCCCCAACTTTTTTGGCACCAGTGACTGGTTTCATAGAAGGCTTTTTTTTTTTTTTTTTTTGAGGCAGAGTCTCGCTCTGTTGCCAAGGCTGGACCGCAGTGGTGCTATCTCGGCTCACTGCAACCTCGGTCTCCCGGGTTCAAGTGATTCTCCTGCCTCAGTCTCCTGAGTAGCTGGGATTACAGGTATGTGCCACCATGCCCGACTAATTTTTGTATTTTAGTAGATACAGGATTTCACCATATTGACCAGGCTCTTCTCAAACTCCTGACCTCAGGTGATCAGCCTGCCTCGGTCTCCCAAAGTACTGGGATTGCAGGCGTGAGCCACCGCACCCTGCTGAAGATGATTTTTTCATGTACCAGAGATTAGGGATGGTTTTGGGACGATTCAAGTGCATCACATTTATTGTACACTTTATTTCTATTATTACATTGTAATTATAATGAAATAGTTGTACAACTCACCATGATGTAGAATCAACGCGAGCCCTGAGCTTGTTTTCCTGCAACTAGGCGGTCCCACCTGGGGGTCATAAGAGACAGTGATAGATCATTAGGCATTAGATTCTCATAAGGCACACACAACCTAGATCTCTCGCATGCTCAGTTCATAATAGAGTTTGAGCTCTTATAAGAATCTAATGACATTGCTGATCTGAAAGGAGGCAGGGCTCAGGCAGTAATGCAAGTTATGGGAAGCAGCTGTAAATACAGATGAAGCTTTGCTTGTTTGCCCACCTCTCACCTCCTGCTGTGCGGCCTGGTTCCTAATAGGCCATAGACTGTTACTGGTCTGTGGCCCAGGGATTGGGACCCCTGGTCTAATCTAAGATACTTTCTACTTTCTATGTACAATAGTAAATAACTGGCAACCCACCGTTTGAACTGATAATAAAGCCGAAACAATGTTAGGCATATAAACCAATGAAATAGCTTGAATACTTTTACAAGAGACCCACATAAAAATAGGTAATTGATGTGTCTCAAGATTCCTACAATTTGTGAAAAATAATTGTTTACCAAAGGTGAGGTTATTGGGAAAAATACTACATTCAGATTTCTTAGGGATAGATTTAAAATTTCCAAATGGATTAAATTCCTAAATGTGACAAGCAAAACTTTTAACGTTTAGAAGAAAGAAAAAAGAATACTTTTGCTATGGCAGAGTAAGGACACAAAAATACAAATTACAAAAGAAATGTCTACCAATTACTATCTTTAATTAAAAAAAGATTTCTGCACAATAAGACTTCTTAAATAAAGTTAAAACAATAGAGTCTCATTGCTTTAAAAAATAATAAAAAGATTTGGTAATAGTAAGTGTTGTCAAGGATAGGGAAGATGAAAACACTATTTTATTGGAAGTAGAAGAATGAATGAACAAAAAAGTTACCAATGGCTCACACACCATGATAACATCCAAAGCAATACAATATATTGTTATAAATATATAGAGATATACAGTATACGCACATGCATGGGATGATACAGAATAATTAGTGTAGGTAGGGATTCACGTAACCAATGATGGAAGGGGTAATAAGCTAAGGCAGCATAAGTTACATTTTCTGTCCTTATTCTTAAAAAATATGTCAAAATACTAAGATTCTTAAAAATGTGGATGGACATTGTACTGGTGCTTTTTACATGTTGAATGTTTTCCTGTTTATTTAACATATTTAAATGGTTAAATGTTATTTTCCAAAGTTTCATCTTTATACAAATATGACAAGCAAATTAAGAAAACAAAATGGTTCTTTGTTTTCTAGAGGGAGTATAAATACTATTCATTTAATACATATTTTTGTATAATCATTTACTTTATTCTAGAATGAGTCCTATTTGCTGGTGATGGGAAAATATCTAGCCAATTTGTCTTAAATGATCTCATAATTGATGGGGCAAGGTAGTAAACCAACAGTAAGTTGGGTGTATTTTTGGAACACAAAGGGTAACTGCATATTCATTAATCAAAATAATTTATGAAAATGTTTCATCACTACTTAGACAACATAAATTTTTAAATCCTTGGTTGACTAAGACTCAACATGAGCTCAGTTCCCACGTTTCTAGGCAGATCCACCCTTTCCACACAATTCTCCTAAAAGCCTCTATTATCCATTGGCATGATTACTCATTTATTTATTTTTTCCCAGATGTATCAAGAGATACCAAAATGCTTCCCAGTTTGCAGCCTTAGTACATGCTATTCATGCTGCCTGGAAAGACTTTTTCATATTTATTGACAAGCCAGCTTCTACCCATACTTACAGTCTACGTTGAAAGTGTATTTTTTTCTAGAGAAAACACACTTCAGTATTCTGGCTATCTTAAATCCCTAGTTTATCCCCATTCATAATCTACATATTTCTCTTTTTAGTACTTAATATAACTATAACTTAAAAATAAGTTTGCTCACTATCTACCTTACTTGGTATGTTGTGAGCTTGATGGAATAAGGGGCTCTATTTGTCCTGGACATCACTGCATAAACAATACCTGATATGTAGTAAGAACCCAAGTTGTTTCTAATTACTTAATTAATATAACAAGAATAAATTAATTTTCTAAATAGACTTCATAAATCTATTCAAGCTGTTATTTTTAACAGTTTTAAGTGTTATCATTTCAACATATAATAATGGGAATTCAAAAGATTCCTTAAGTATGCATAGCAGAACACTATGGCCAAGAAACATATTTGCATATTGGGCTAAGCTTGTAACTTAGTTTTAGATTATGCATGTCTTATTTTCTCCCTGTTCCTGGATTTGAAGTGATATTAAGTTATCTTGGCCAGGTAGTTCCTGGGTTGCCTGAACCATCTATTTCATAATAAGACTTACCTAGTTAGAAATAGAATTGAAAGTTACAATGAATAAAATTAAAGTTACTATTGCAGGGTCTGTTCCGAGGCTGACTACATGCAAACTAAGGGTCCTCCAAGAAGGCCTTCCTGTGCTGCTGATGTTGCACTCAATGGCCATGAGTCTTTTCTATGAAGGACAGCAACATCTGACCTGGATCTGTCATTCACTGTAAGTTATGCTTGCCATTTAATCTCTCTGAGTTTAAATGCCTTCTATTTAATCTCTCTTTGTTAGTTGTAAAATGGGAATAACAATAATAATGATAATAGCAATAATATTTCTTTTTTTATTATACTTTAACTTCTAAGGTACATGTGCACAGTGTGCAGGTTTGTTACATATGTATACATGTGCCATGTTGGTGTGCTGCACCCATTAACTCGTCATTCTCCTAATGCCATCCCTTCCCCACTCCCCCTACCCCATGACAGGCCCCAGTGTGTGATGTTCCCCTTCCTGTGTCCAAGTGTTCTCATTGTTCAATTTCCACCTATGAGTGAGAACATGCGGTGTTTGGTTTTTTGTCCTTGCGATAGTTTGCTGAGAATGATGGTTTCCAGCTTCATCCATGTCCCTACAAAGGACATGAACTCATCATTTTTTATGACTGCATAGTATTCCATGGTGTATATGTGCCACATTTTCTTAATCCAGTCTATCATTAATGGACATTTGGGTTGGTTCCAAGTCTTTGCTATTGTGAATAGTGCCGCAATAAACATACGTGTGCATGTGTCTTTATAGCAGCATGATTTATAGTCCTTTGGGTATATACCCAGTAATGGGATGGCTGGGTCAAATGGTATTTCTAGTTCTAGATCTTTGAGGAATCACTGCACACTGTCTTCCACAATGGTTGAACCAGTTTACAGTCCCATCAACAGTGTAAAAGTGTTCCTATTTCTCCACATCTTCTCCAGCACCTGTTGTTTCCTGACTTTTTAATGCTCGCCATTCTAACTGGTATGAGACGGTATCTCATTGTGGTTTTGATTTGCATTTCTCTGATGGCCAGTGATGATGAGCATTTTTTCATGTGTCTGTTGGCTGCATAAATGTCTTCTTTTGAGAAATGTCTGTTCATATCCTTCACCCACTTTTTGATGGGGTTGTTTGTTTTTTTCTTGCAAATTTGTTTGAGTTCTTTGTAGATTCTGGATTTCAGCCCTTTGTCAGATGAGTAGATTGCAAAAATTTTCTCCCATTCTGTAGGTTGCCTGTTCACTCTGATGGTAGTTTCTTTTACTGTGCAGAAGCTCTTTAGTTTAATTAGATCCCATTTGTCAATTTTTGGCTTTTGTCACCATTGCTTTTGGTGTTTTAGACATGAAGTCCTTGCCCATGCCTATGCCCTGAATGGTATTGCCTAGGTTTTCTTATAGGGTTTTTATGGTTTTAGGCCTAACATTTAAGTCTTTAATCCATCTTAAATTAATTTTTGTATAAGGTGTAAGGAAGGGATCCAGTTTCAGCTTTCTCCATATGGCTAGCCAGTTTCCCCAGCACCATTTATTAAATAGGGAATCCTTTCCCCATTTCTCGTTATTGTCAGGTTTGTCAAAGATCAGATGGTTGTAGATGTGTAGTATTATTTGTGAGGGCTCTGTTCTGTTCCATTGGTCTATATCTCTGTTTTGGTACCAGTACCATGCTGTTTTGGTTACTGTAGCCTTGTAGTATAGTTTGCAGTCAGGTAGCATGATGCCTCCAGCTTTATTCTTTTGGCTTAGGATTGTCTTGGCAATGCGGGCTCTTTTTTGGTTCCATATGAACTTTAAAGTAGTTTTTTCCAATTCTGTGAAGAAAGTCATATAATAGGCTTCTTACTTAGCATTTCAAAGGTCTTTGATAAATAATGAATATTTATTTATGTCTTCTTTAATGAAAAAAAAACTTATTTTCTTTGCAAGACCCACTATTTCAATAGTTGGCCATTACACAAGTTCCTCTAAGATAGCTGAGTATTTTTCTTTTGGCTGTTTGTAAGCTGACAAAGAGATCTTAAATTACATAATTTGGAAGTTAATGAATACACATTTTCTGGTTAGACCCTTCTACATACATACAAAACATCAATTAGTAATTAATATACTATTATTATCTCCTTAAATATCACCTGACATTTTCTACATTTAAATAGGCAAAGGGAATAAAATGAAAGGCTTTTCCCTTCCTACTATTTTACCTTATTTTCTTTCTCTTTTGCTTTCCCTCTTCCCTTCTTTCTCTCTTTCTCCCTTTCTTCTTTACATGTAAGAACTTCTTATAACCTCATTCTACAAGTATTATTAGAAACATACTTGAATACTTATGATTGTTGTCTTGGATAGTTCATACTAGGAAATAAGTACACCCAGATCAAAGGGGAAATTTCCCAGAATGACTCAGTTATTATATTTCACATTGGAAAGATCTAATCACGCTGCTCCTCTTAGTCCATTAAAAAAATTACTCTTAATTTTTGTCCATGTCATAGTGCAGTATTTTGCTTAGGAGTAAATCATGAGCTTCACAGGATATTCCTGGAGTACAGTGGAATGGTTTTAAGGAGGTAACATAATATAATTTGCATTTTAGAATTATTTGTTTGAGAGCAATATGGAGAATAAACTGGCTGGGAACAGGAACAAAATTAGATGGATCAGAAAAGAGGCAGTTGGAGTAAACAAGGGGAGAAGTTATTAGTGCCTAAAATAAGACAATGGCAATTATCATGGCTAGGATGATATAATTTGATATAATTTAAATTAGACACAGAAGAAGAAGCCTTGAAGTTCTGCAAAAGGTCTGACTTTTCTTTGTAAAATAGCCTATTGCATAATAACATGCTCTAGAAGTTATTCATACATAATGATGATGAAATGGTTCAGGTTGTATCAGCTGTGTCATTTAAAAACAGATAAACAATCAAAAAGGAATATCTACTTATGATTACTATTTTTATTTCTAAATCCCTTTGTGAGAGAATATTAAATTGAATCAATACTTATTTAAAATCTTCTTCTTCAAAGACACATAGCCTCCCCCAACACAATCTGTCTTTTCTTGTAATTTTTCCTAAAGATGTATAGTATTTTTTTAGAAAATTAATTTATGCTGGTTATATTAATTAAATGATTGAAGTAAGGGGCTATATTTTTGCTCCAATAATACACCCACCTTACTGTTGGTTTACTACCTTGCCCCATCAACTATGAGACCCTTTAAGACAAATTGGCTAAATATCTTCCCATCACCAGCAAATAGGACTTCTCCTAGAATATAGTAAATGATTATACAAATATGTGTATTAAATGCATAGTATTTATATTCCTTCTAGAAAACAATGAACCAATTTGTTTTCTGTATTTCCTTGTCATACTTGCAAACTGAAACTAGCAGAACATCAAGAAGCTAATAAGGATGAAACTTTGGAAAATAACATTTAACTATTTAAACATGTTAAATAAACAGAAAAGTATCCAACATGTAAAAGGCACCAATACAATCCCCATTCATATTTTTAAGAATCTTAGTATTTTGCCATACTTTCAAAAATATCTACAGAAATAAAATGTAATATATGGCAAATGTAGCTCCTTATTCCACCAAGTTCGCAACATACCAAAGAAGATAGTGAGCAAACATTTTTAAGTTACAGTTATTTTATTCTCATTCATTTCCTTATATATGTCATGATGTTCATGGGTCACTCTACATAATTTTCTTTAAAACTCCTTTCTTCAACACCCAGCAGAAAGTGACTGCCAGATTGTCTGCTTCTGTGCTCTGTGTCTACCTAGATCTGTGCAGGAGAAGTTTGGGCAGCTGGAAGAACAAGTGATTCTAAGTCTTTTCAGACTATGATCCATCTGATTAGTTTTTATAACATTCACCAATGGCTTTATTCCAAAAAATTAACTTGAGAGTTTCTTGTCTTATGCAGAACAGGGAAATAAAAAGATGAAGAAGTCAAATAAACATAAGTTTAATAATTTTTTTTTTTTTTTGAGATGGAGTCTGGCTCTGTTGCCCAGGCTGGAGTGCAGTGGCACGATCTCTGCTCACTGCAAGCTCTGCCTCCCGGGTTCAGGCCATTCTCCTGCCTCAGCCTCTGGAGTAGCTGAGACTACAGGCGCCTGCCACCACACCCGGCTAATTTTTTGTATTTTTAGTAGAGATGGGATTTCACCATGTTAGCCAGGATGGTCTTGATCTCCTGACTTTGTGATCTGCCCTCCTTGGCCTCCCAAAGTGCTGGGATTACAGGCATGAGCCACTGCGCCCGGCCAGTTTAATTACTTTGATAAAAGCAGGAAAAAAACAGAAGACATTTTCATCAAGTGTATGCCTTGGAGTTGTGACCTTCAATTGCTTTTTTTTTTTTTTTTAAATATAGCTGCTTAGAATTCTTTTTCTTTTTTTCTAATGGGCCATAATTTATAGCTCAGGTATTAGGTGGTTATGTACACTCTGGTGCTCAGAACCTGAGGTATCTGTTGTACTTACTGATGAACATTTATGAGGTTTTTATTGCTTTTCTATCACACAAAATACTGCCACAAACAGTCTTGTGGTGATATTGTCTTGTACTGTGAAGACGTAGAAAGGAAAATGCTGGATTGAGTATGTATGCATAACTGATTCTAAGAGATACTGGAAAATTAGCTGTCAGAATTTATAACAATGTTCAGTTCCACAAGCAATACATAAGAATTCCTGTTTCTCCTCACCTTAGCAAACAAGTATCAACTACCTTATTGCTGCTATGCAATGGGTTAAATCTATATTCCGAGTTTTAATTTTCCCTTCTCTAATGATGAAGAAAGTTGAGCATCTTTTTCAGCATTTAAATAAGTATATGAGTTTCCTCTACCGATAATTGATCTTCAAATATTTGGTGTTTTCTTCCCGACCCTCCCAGCTCCCTTTTACCCTTCTTTCCTTCATTTCTTTCTTCCATTATTTTGCGTTTTTCTTAATCAATTTTGGTTATTTTTTTAAAAAAGTAATTTCAACTTTTATTTTATTTTGCATGTGTATGTTTGTTGGTCAAGTATATTGTGTAGTACTGAGGTTTAGGGTATCGATGATACCATCCAATAGTAAGCATAGTAGCAAATAGGTAGTTTTTCAGCCTGTGTTGCCCCCACTTTCTAGTCGCCTTTAGTGTCAATCATTCCCATCTTTATGTTTATGTGTACTCACTGCTTAGCTCCTACTTAAAAGTGAGAATATGCAGTATTTGGTTTTTCCGTTCTTGCATTAATTTGCTTAGGATAATGGCCTCCAGCTGCATCCATGTTGCTGCAAAGGACATGTTTTCCTTCTTTTTTATGGCTTCATAGTATTCTGCGGTGTGTATGTACCACATATTCCTTATAAAATCCACCACTGATAAGCACTTGGGTTAATTCCATGGTTAATCTGTCTTCTTGGTAGAACAACTTATTCACCCTTGGCTCTATATCCAATAATGGGATTGCTGGGTGGTTCTTTCAGAATTCTCTAAACAGCTTTCCACAGTGGCTAAACTAATTTGCATTTCTACCAACAGTGTATAAGCATTTAAGCATTTCCTTTTCTCTGTAGGCTTACCAGCATCTATTGTTTTTTTGACTTTTTGATGATAGCCATTCTGACTGGTGTGAGATGATGTTCCATTGTGGTTTTGATTTTCATTTCTCTGATGATTGGTGATTATGAACATTTTTTTCCTATGTTTGTTGGCTGCTTGTATGTCTTTTTTTTTGAGAAGTGTTTATTCATGTCCTTTGCCCATTTTTTAACAGGGTTGTTCTTTGCTTGTTGTTAAGTTCTTATAGATACTGAATATTAGTCTTTTGTTGGATGCATAGTTTGTGAATATCTTCTCCCATTCTGTAGGTTGTCTGTTCTGTTTCCTTTGCTGTGCAGAAGCTTTTTAGTTTACTTAGATACCACTTGTCAATTTTTGTTTTTGTTGCAATCACTTCTGGGGACTTAGCCATAAATTCTTTCCTAAGGCTGATGTTGAGAAGAATGTGTCCTAGGCTTTCTTCAAGGATTTTTATAGTTTGAGGTCTCACACTTAAATCTTTAATCCATTTTTAGTTCATTTTTGTATATGGTGAAAGCTAAGTGTCCAGTTTCAATCTTCTGTGTGTGGCTAGCCAGCTATTCCAGTACCATTTATTGAATAGACAGTCCTTTCTCTATTGCTTATTTTTGTCAACTTTACTGAAGATCAGATGATTATAGATATGCAGCTTTATTTCTGGGATCTCTTTTCTGTTCCATTAGTCTTTGTGTCTGTTTCTGTATCAGTTACTATGCTGTTTTGATTACTATGCCTTATAATATAGTTTGAAGTTGGGTAATGTGATGCCTCTGGCTTTGTTCTTTATTAAGAATATTTGCTATTTGCCTATGATATGTTGAAACTTTTTCCAGTTTGAAATATTTTTGGTATGGGGGTTACATATAATTATTTAATTTGTGTATGGTAAATGTACATTACCTTTATTTTTGTATAATAAAATTTATCAACATTTACTTTCATTAGAATGGCTTTTACATTTTATATATACCAATTTGTATTCACCAAAGCATATGATTTATTTTAAAATTTTATTTGTGATGATTTCATCTTCAGAAGTGAGAAAAAGAGGAACAGATGTCATTGTATCAAGGCATAATTTGTTAAAAGAATGTTGATGTGTTACTTTTACTTTGACTATGGAAAGGAAAAAGATATACTACCTACTAAGTTTAGAATATAGTGTTTTATTTGTTACATGAATATCATTTGAGATGAATTGGTGACAATGCTTTACCATTAAAATTTTAATTTCTAAGTGTGCCTAGCTTTAATCAGAACTGTGTACTAATGAACAGAAAGAGATATTAACTTAGCCGTATCTTTACCAAAGAGGTGTTCTGGCCTCTAAAATTATACCCAATTTGGAAAGAAAAAAGAGAGAATATGTGGTGTGCAGCCACCTCTGTTTTCTTTTTCTACTGAACAAATAGAAAATCTTAATTTTTTTTTTTGTTGTTGTTTGTTTTTGAATGACTGGTATTAAGCTTTCTCATTTTAGATAATATGTGCATCCTGGGTAGAGATAAATAAATCAACAACTCTTTTAATCCCAATAGCTAATTTAGAGACCATCTGGCAAAATTAGATAACAAATAGTTCAATTCCCATTTAAGAAGAAAACATTTTAGAGATGTGAAAGATAGCAGGGATTAAAACCTCATTTTAAAATGCACTTAGTATATCTAATAATAGCAATTCCAAACAGAGTTATATCATCAAGCCATTTCTACAGATTCTTCTTTACAGTTTGACCTATTTTACTACATTGCCTATAATTTCAAGTGGAGTAGACAGTGCTCATTTTATCCAAGTAATTCTATAGCTGAATATCTCTCTCTTCCTTCATAGGTAAGAGAAAAAAGACTAAAGGAACACTTTTTAAAGCATAATGTAAATAACAACATCTCCTTAAAGCCTACCAAAGTCTGCAAAGTAATAATATAAGTTAATCTAATTAAGGCAGAAAAATAACCACAAAAATATTTAATTTATAATTTTAGTTTTATATTTCAACGATTTTAAAAGCAATCAGTGTTCACTTTATTTTTTAATGAAGAAAATAACCAGCTGCAACTCCACAGCAATTAACATGTTGGTATATATTAGTTCAGGTCTTTAATGTGTAGAAATATCTCTACAGGCATGAGAGTACATGTACACACACACAAATGCACAAACATAGTATTGCACTTATTGAATTCCTTTTTGTCAATTTTCCCAGTAAAATATAAATAGAATATTATATAATTTTTAGACAATACAGATAAACTGAAGTTTGTTTTGACACATCCTCTTGCAGTTTTTCACTGTACATAGTAGTTGTTTGTTCTCTTTACAGAGGAGATAATTATTATTTTGTTGTATGTCTTTCTAGGCATTTTTAAAGTATTTTTATTTATTTATTCTATTAATATTAACATTTGAAAGGGTTATATTTTTCAAATAAATGATGATATAAATTATTGTAAAATTTGTTTTTTCCACTTAATAGTATATCTCAGATTTTTTTATATCATTATATCACATTCTCATTTCTTTTAATTTCTGCATATTATTCAATTGTATGAATGTAATCCCATCCTTTCATTTCTTTTTGATTCTTTCTTATTTTCACCTCTCTCCTTACATAACCAATCTGTTGCATTTTGTCTACTTTTCCCATTAAGGCCATTAACATATTAATTATAGTTATTTTGAATTACCTGTTTGGTAAATACTATATCTGTGTCGTATCTGAGTTTTGTTCAGATGCTTGCTTTGTCTCTTCAGACTTTTTTTTCTTACTTTTATAATTCCTTGTTCTTTTATGTTGTTGTTGAAAGCTGGAAATAATGAACTGGGTAATAGGGAGTGAGGTAAATAAACCATTAGTGTAAGGATTTAGGTTAATCTGGGGTGGGAATTGGTCTGTTTTTAATGTTTGCTGTAACAGTGCCAGAACCTTAAAATTCCTCTAGTGTTCTTGTTTTTGTCTCTCTCCTTGCCTTTTTTACTACCCTTTGTTCTGCTTTTCAGAAACAGTCTGTGTCTTGCAAGTCTTTCAGCTGTAATCCACTGTTGTTATACTTGTTGGAAGCTTGTTGATCTGGCACTAGGATGTGGGGGAGGGGGACATTCAATAATCTTCTGAATAAGTTTCAGTGCTTCATCAGGCCTGTTTATCAAGACTGTAGCCTTCACAAGTATTTCCTGTCCCTCATCCTGGGGTATAGTATATACTCCCCTGTCTCTTTTTCCTCCCTTAGCTATAGTGTTTTTAACCTATTTTCTTGAAGTTCTGTCATCCAGACTGTGTCTTTCTCCACATTCTCCCCCCATTCACTTAAGTGTAACAGAAAGACTGGAGTGCACAAGGTTAGGCCAGAATTCCCTTCTCTCATTTGTGATGTGATTTTAGAGTTTCTCTTGGTGAATTACTTTACCCCGGATATGAAGCCTTTCAGAGGAATTAGAGGCTAGAAGAGTTTCAGGATGTCTAATCTACCCTTCTCCTTGCTGTTAATAGAAAAACCAAACTTTAAAATATTTTATTCTGAACCAATATGAGTGATCATAGCCTAGACAACAGTCGTAAGAGGTCTTGAGAAAGTGTAGCCAAGGCAATTAGCTTACAGTTTGGTTTTATACATTTTAGGGGGACAGGAGTTACAGGAAATGAGATGAATCAATTTATGGAAGATATACATTGGTTTGACCCAAAAAAGCCAGGGCATTTCAAATTGAGGCTTACATTTCATGGTTGGATTCAAGGACTTTCTGACTGGCAATTGATCGAGAGTGTTAAGTTTTATCTAAAGACTTATAGTCAGTAGAAAGTAATGCTTGAGTTAAGATAAGTGGGGTTGTGAAGGCTGGAATAATCTGTTCTTGCATTGTTATAAAGAAATACCTGGCTGGGCACAGTGGTTCATGCCTGTAATCCCAGCACTTTGGGAGGCTGAGGCAGGTGGATAACCTGAGTTCAGGAGTTTGAGACCAGCCTGGCCAACATGGTGAAACCCCATCTCTACTAAAAATACAAAAATTAACCAGGCATGGTGGCAGGTGCCTATAATCCTAGCTACTCAGGAGGCTGAAGCCCAAGAATCGCTTGAACCCACAAGGCGGAGGTCACAGTGAGCTGAGATTGCACCGCTGGACTCTAGCCTGTGCAACTGACTGAGACTTTGTCTCAAAAAAAAAAATAAAAATAAAGAATACAATATTTTGTAATTTTTAGACAATACAGATAAACTGAAGTTTCTCTTGAAACTTGAAATTACCCAAGACTGGATAATTTATTAAAAAAAAAAAGAGGTGTAATTGACACACAGTTCTGAAGGCTGTACAGGAAGCATAGTGGATTCTGCTTCAGGGGAGGCCTCAGGAAGCCTCTAATCATGGCAGAAGGCAAAGGGGAAGAGACACAGGGGCAAGTGAGAGAATGGGGAGGTGTCACACACTTTTAAATGACCGGATCTCATGAGAATGTAGTCACTTTTGTGAGGCCAGTACCAAGGGGTACTGGCCCCAAGGGGGATGGTGCTGAACCATTCATGAGAAATCCACTGCTGTAATTCAGTCACCTCCCACCAGGTTCTCCAACATCAGGGATTACAATTCAATATTAAATTTGGTGGGGACACAGATTCAAACCAAATTATTCCACCCCTTGATCCCCCACATCTCATGTTCTCATATTGCAAAATGCAGTGATACCTTTCCAACAGTCCTCCAAAGTCTTAACTCATTCCAGCATTAACTCCAAAGTCCAAAGTCTCATCTAAGACAAGGCTAGTCCCTTTTGCCTATGAGCCTGTAAAAAAAAAAAAAAAAAGAAAAAAAAATTGTTATTTCCAAGATATAATGGGGGTATAGGCATTGGGTAAATGCTGTCATTGCAAAAGGGAGAAATTGGTCAAACGAAAGGGGCTACAGGCCCTGTGCAAGTCCAAAACCCAACAGGACAATCATTTAATCTTAAAGTTCCAAAATAATCTCCCTTAACTTCATGTCCCACATCCAGGGCACACTGGTGTGAGGGGTAGGCTCTGAAGGCCTTGGAAGCTCTGTCCCCTTGGCTTTGCAGGCTTTGCCCCTTGAGGCTGCCCTCATGGGCTGACATTGAGTGCCTGTAGCTTCTCCAGGCACAGAGTACAAGCTGCTGGTGGATCTACCATCCTGGGGTCTGGAGGATTGTGGTACCCTTCTCACAGCTCTGCTAAGCAGTACCCCAGTGGGGACTCTGTGTGGGGTCTCTAACTCCACGTTTCCCCTCTGCACTACCTTAGTAGAGGTTCTTCCTGAGGGCTCCACCCCTGCTGCAGGCTTCTGCCTGGGAACCCAGGCTTTTCCATACATGCTCTGAAATTTGTATGGTGGCTCCCAAGCCTCAACTCTTACCCCCTGTATACCCACAGGCTTAACACCACATGGAAGTCACCAAGGTTTAAGGCTTGCACCTCTGAAGCAGCAGCCCAAGTTGTACCTGGGCCCCTTTGAGCCACAGCTGGAGCTGAAGCAGCTAAAATGTAGGTAGCAGTGTCCTGGGGCTACACAGGGGAGCAGTGCCCTGGGCCTGGGCCTGGCCCATGAAACCATTTAGTTCTGCTAGGGCTGCAGGCCTGTAATGGAAGGGGCTGTGATGAAGGCCTCTGAAATACCTTTAAGGGCTTTTCTCCATTGTTTTAGCTATTAGCCTTGGCTTTTTACTTGTGTACATTTCTGTAGCCTGCTTAAATTCCTCACCTGACAAAGTGCTTTTCTTTTTTTTTTTTTTAACCACATGGCCAGGCTGCAAATTTTTCAAACTTTTATGCTCTCCTTTCCCTTTAAATATAAGTTCCAACTTGGCCATTTCTTTGCTCAGGTATGTAAGTGTAGGCTGTTGGAAGCAGTCAGACCACATCTTGAACACTTTGCTGCTTAGAAATTTCTTCTGCCAGATACCCTAAATCATCACTCTCAAGTTCAAAGTTCCACAGATCCCCAGGGCAGGAACACAATTCAGCCAGGTTCTTTGCTAAGGAATAATACATGTGACCTTTGCTTCATTTCCTAATAAGTCCCTCATTTCCATCTGAAACCTTGGCAGCCTGGACTTCACTGTCCATATCACAATCAGCATTTTGGTCACAACCATTCAATGGGCCTCTAGGATGTTCCAAACTTCCCTTCATCTTCTTCTGAGCCCGTCAAACTCTTCCAACCACCTCTGCCTATTACACAGTTCCAAAGTTGCTTCCACATTGTTAGGTCTCTTTATAGGAGTACCCCACTACTCAGTACCAATTTTCTGTATTAGTTTGTTCTCACATTGCTGTTAATTTAAAGAAATATCTGAGACTGGGTAACTTTTAAGAAAAGAGGTGTAATTGGCTCACAGTTCTGTAGGTTGTACAGGAAACAAAATGGCTTCTCCTCTGGGGGAGGCCTCAGGAAGCTTTCGACCATGGTGTAAGGCAAAGGGGGAGCAAGGCATCTCACATGGCAGGAGCAGGGGCAAGACGGAGAATACAAGGGAGGCGTGACACACTTTGAAATGACCAGATGTCATGAGAACTCACTCACTATCATAAGGACAATACCAAGGGGGATGGTGTTAAACCATTTATGAGAAATCTACCCCTATGATCCAATCACCTCCCACCAGGGCCCACCTCCAACACTGGGGATTACAATTCAACATGAGATTTGGAGGGGACACAGATCCAAACCATGTTCGTGGCAAGGCTCTTGTTATGTCAGTGAAGCCTCAGTAGGTAGCAGCCTTCAGAGACAATATGGTAAATCTCTCTTTTTGGATCTTAAAAGGTGTTAGACTCTTAGTTAATCTCTCCTAGATCCAGGAAAGGCCTGGCCACATTAATAGAGACTCTCTACTGATAGAAATTTACCCCCACAAAAGATGGCTTTGCAGGGTCATTTCAAAATATATCAAAGAAATATATTTGGGGGTAAAATATTTTAATTTTTATTCAGGGCCAACTATGTGTCATGTGATGCTATACCAGTCAGGTTGAAATTTGGTATCCTATTGCCATGAAGAGCCTGTTTTGTCAGTCTTATGATATCTATTTCAAGGTTAATGCTGGTCAATTGTGCCTCAAATTTAAAAGGTTATAATGAGGCATATTGACTTCCTTTCCTGTCATGGCCAGGAATTCAGTTTTTTAGATTTCTCAGGAGTCCTCTTGGCCAAGAGGGGCTCTGTGTAGTCATTTGGGGGGTTGAGGATTTTATTTTTTCTTTACATTTTCCCACTTCATGACAAGATTTGCCAGAAGCAGCATCAATGGCCAAATTTTCATTTTGTTCCACATCATTACTGGGGTAATATGGCTACCTGCCCTGGTTCCACTAGGTCCCTTGTTGGATTCCTTATGGCTAAGGGACTTATGGCCAAAGACTTACAACCAGTTAAATGTTTTAAGTCAGACAGGAATGGAGGTGGGCATGTATTCATCAAAGCTTAAAACCTTTTAAGCAATGTAAGAGCCAAAACCCAAAAGCCAAATAAAAGGTTACAAAATTGACTTATCTCTAAGTTTTATCCATTGAGTTACCGTAATCTTGGTTTTAGTTAAAAATTTTTAGCAATTAGCTTTACAAAACATAAGCTTTTTCTTGAAACCATTTGAGCTAAGAAATTTCAAGACTTTTGTTGTGCCACAATGCTTTTTGTGGTCTCTTTAGTAATTTGTTCTAAGGTAGCCAATAAATTTCTTATTATGTATCTGTTTGCATGAATCTCAGAACTGAGAACAACTATACCCAGGAGGCTTTGTCACTAAGTTTCTCGATATCCTCTCAGTCATTTTCTTTTAATTCTCTGGGAAGCAGGAATGTCTTTATAGTTGGGATGAAAAGGATCCACATAATTGCCCAGGAGTCAAAGTCTCCCAATTTGCTAGCTGTTTAGGCATCTGTGTGCCCGTCCTTGATTGAGAGAGTCTGAACTAATTCTGTCCTTCAAATTTGGTCCTCATGATCTCATGTGTTCACATCTTCCATGATAGTCCTTGTACCTAGAGGCAAGGTGCTCATATAGTATTGGCAGCAGGGTGCTGGCAAGGAAAACAGATTTGACTCAGTGAGATTCTAAATAGTTTTTAAATTTTGGAGATAGCAGGTAGAAAGAAAAAGGTAATCTTTGTTGTTTTACTCAATTTCTTAAGCTACAAATGGCTCAAAAGGAAAAAGGTTTTGTTTATTTTTACTTTGGTAAACAAAACTGAAATAATTTTTTTTCCCAATTTAAAACTTTTAATTTAAAAGTAAACTTAATGTTGAAATTGCAAACTTGGGGAGGGCAGAAAGATCACACACAAGGCTGCCACTTCACACCTGGAGGGTTGCATGACGGCCGGGCAGAGGCACTCCTCACTTCCCAGACGGTGTGGCAGCCAGGCAGAGGCGCTCCAAAACTGAAAGAATTAATAACATTTTACACAGAAAGGATATAAGCCCAGCCTAATTCTGACAGTGACAGGAAAAGGAAGTTAACAGTAGTTAAATGTGTAAATTATTTAGCATCAATTAATGCATAGAACAAATTTTGTTAATTTATATAGAGGAAAAATAAATAAATAAGTCTTAATGTTTTGTATAAAGGCCAGTGTTACATGCAAGCAGTTTATTTCAATTGTCATCCTTTCCCAGGTCTGAAGGTGAAGCTTTAATTAACATGAATTGGGTGCCATATAATAGTGTTGACGTTTAAGATTCAGTAGGAGTTGGTGCCCTTTGTTTTTTAGAGGAGATATGTGTATCTGGGAGTCAAGCCCCGTAACATAACTGAGAAAGGGCTAGTTAACAACATTTAGAATTATTCCTTCATTTCTCTCAGGAAATCTGGATTTCTTATTAGAGTGAAAGTCAGGAGAATTTGGGGGTCCCACATAGGACTGTGGCCCAGGAATTTTTCAGTCTCTGCTAGTCTGCACCCAGCCTACAGAAATTTGTTAAAATAACTGTTTAAATGTTTCTACCAGTGTCTGGATTCCAAGGGTTTCTGTTGTAGTTAAGCAAATCTTGGAAACTCTGCCTCTCTCTCAGGATTTTGGGTTGGCAGTTTGCTTTATAACCTCAATTTTGTAATGGCTCCAAGAAAAGTTACTGATTTTCATTCTGTCCGTATTTATTTATTTTTTGTATAATGACAGGATTGAAAATTTCCAAGCTCTTTGCATGATGAAATTGAAAATGGAGGTCAATTTTTAAGTATTTTCAAATGTGTATTGCATTTTTTGTGTGATATTGGATTTATTTTTCCTTCTGAAAAATGAATGTACCTTTAAATCCTTATATTTCAATTCAAGGCAAAATTACATTAGTCAATTTGTTTTTCCATAAATTGTGTCCTATTTCTGCTGCACCTCTTAGTTTCCCTAATTGTGGAAGATAATATGGCCATATAAGAAAGCTATTAGTTAATTTCTATAAAAGTAATTTAGTATTCATAGTTATATAATATTTAGCTGATATGATATCACATGACATGTAAATGAAACAAGTTTTATTTTCATATGATGTGAAAATTTGTTACAGACTACATACTATGGCCTTGACCTGCTGAAGTGCTCTCTCTTTCTCTGGGCTCCAGGTAAATCTAGCAACATTCTATCTATGTCATTCAGTGAATGGACGGGAATAGTATCTCCAAGTGGGGAATATACAGCTCCCATAACTCCAGGACATCTACCAAACATTTTACTTCTTTTTTAAGTGGTAGGAAATTCAAGGAGCAATGTATCTTTCATGTTGGAGGAGCATTACCCAAACCACTAGACTCTGAAAACTTTATCGAGGTGGCTGGCCTCTGAATCTTTTTAGGGATTATCTACCACCATCTACAGAACATATTCCTAACAAGGTATCCATTGTACTAGCCACACTGTGCTTATTAGGTCCAAATAACACAATATTACCACTGTGGTGGAACTCTGGTATGCTTTGCAAAATGTTTTGTTGACCCAGGTCTCTTCAACGATATTATGACAGAGCGCAAAAGAATTAATATAGTTCTAGGGCAAGAGTATGCATTGTGACTATTTTCTGTTACATGTGATAGAATTTACTTTTGATTCTTCATTCCCATGAGTATGAAAAACAGCACATTCATCATATCAATAGCTACATACCATATACCAAAGGCTCTGTTGGTAAATATAAGTTGCCCTCCTGCGTAGGTCTATGTGAGACTGGCAACATAAACTCATAGGGCACTGGAGCAAGGCCATGCCAATGGAAGAAAAAAATTATATGCCCTTTGAAATGCAGCATCTGACAAGGTACTAGGCCTGGGTAGAGGGTGAGCTTTTGCCTGTGAGATGTAAAGTGACCCTATGGTCATAACTCCCCATCATGAGCTGGATACTGTCAGGCTCAACAAGGTGTAATGTCTGATAGGCCCAAATCAATGTGCTGCACCCAGGATCAAACTTGTCTCCATCTAGGGGAAACTGTACAAACAAGCTTCAGATCCAGGTGACCCTCATGACACCTACCACTGGTACACCAAGGTCGCTCCATCAACTCACACCTATTATCCTCATAGATCTTTCAGGGGAGGAAAAATACCTAACATGTATTTATGAATAGATTGGCTTAGTACAAAGATGGAAGATAAAATTGATTTCTATTGTACTATAGCCCCAAACAAGTGATTTGAAAAGGAATTTTGCATGGAGATTCTCTTAATGGACAGAGTTTGGGGGAGTGCACTTGACTGTCCACTCTGTGTGGGGAGAACTGACCCTGGGAAGGTTATTGATAAATCATGAGCAGAAGAAAAAAGTACCGAGATAAATAATGAGGTGCACATTACTTTATCCTGAACAGTTTTGACTGAAATCATTCACATTTTGAGGAATGCAGCTACGATATTTACAGAAGTCTTCCATCAATCCTATACAAATCAAATTAGGACACTTAAAACACTTCTTGATTTAAATATAATAGTATCTATCAGAAAAAATTAAACCTTGCTTGAACAAAAATTTAGTGGGATCACTAAAACAGTGAGATAAGCTTAAATTTAAATCTAATATAATACTTTATTCAAATTTAGAACTCACTATGTGTTGTGTTAGCACTAGCTGGTGATTAATGGAAAGCCCAGAATGTAAGTTTCTAGGAAGCACAATGATCCTTGTCAAATGACATGTACTTTTCTTTGTTTAATATTTAACACAGAATAAGTGATTTATATGTAAATATGTCAATAAGAATTGTCACATGAAGAATTCCCATATGAAACATATTTTTGTACAATTCATAACTGAGAATTATATGAGCTTATCATATTGTTTCCCATTCCAAGCAACCCTGTAGAATAATGAGCCATCATGTTTCCTATGAAATGCTGCTCCACGTATTGGAGAATCAGATTTTAAAATGAACAGTTGTAGTGCATTAGTCAATCTTGTCTTTAATATACAATTTGTCTCTCATACTAATTTTGAGAATAACAGCAAATTCTGATCAAGCTATAAACCTAAAATGGAATTTGGCACAGCAAGTGCAATTGAAATTCCTACTTGTTTACTTTTGTACAATGTCATTTACTATGATTGGTCTAATATTTGAAGGGGCCAGACTTGTGAATTAAATATGATATGAATATAATAGATACCACAATTCCTGAAGTCCTTAAATTTTTGATGGTCACACCAATTCTCCCCCAGTGTAATATAGTTTTATTATGAAAATTTTTTCTGGGGGTGGTGAGAGGCAGTTTTAGGGAGTTACATTTGGCCTTTCCTACAACAGTAACTCTTACTCTACAAGTCAAAGGCTTACTCTACAAACCTTGAATGAATGAATGTTCTGCTACCTTCTAACTATGTCTATTAGGATTTTACTCCTAATTGGCATATGTCTCTCTCTAACAAGAGGGCCACAGTGATGCCTTGGTCCCCAGATATTAGTGTCACCTTAAATCATGTATCAAGAGCCCTCACAAGATCTAGGTATTGCCCTTTTCCTGTGTATTGATATCAGAATAAACGACCATATGTCCTTCTGGGAAAAGATTCAAGGGATCACTATTCTATACACTTGCACAACTATCATAGGGTGTTTTTCTTAGAACCCGTCTTCTATTTCAACCAAAAGAGTCTGAGCCAAAGAACTGCTTCATTCTGAAAGTGGGCACAGAGTCATGACTTTTCATTACAACAGTAGACTTTAAGCTTGTGTTTTTCTTTTTCTTTCTTTTTATGTTTCATTTCATCATCATGAAAAGCATTTATTAAGATGCTTTTGTCTATAGATGGTGACATGCATTCAAATGTTCATCCAAAAAACTTTGAGAAAGTCATTCTTAGAAGCTTAATGTTCTGTAGAGTTACAAGTTTGTTGCATTAAACACTAGAACTTCATTTTTAATCATCACTTTAGTTGGAAATTACACCAAAATGGATTACATCCTTTTTTCTTCTTTTTAATTTAGCTTGTTAAGCCTGATTTAAACTATGCTGTCTCTTTTTTATCTTTCTTCTTTAAATCAGCTTTATTTGGGTATAATCAAATATAATGAAATTCACAAATTTTAAGTATACAATTTGTTTAATTTGACAAATATATACTGTCATGTAACTGAGAGTTGAAGCCGGCTGGGCTTCTGGGTTGGATGGGGACTTGGAGAACTCTTCTGTCTAGCTAAAGGATTGTAAACACCCCAATCAGTGCTCTGTGTCTAGCTAAAGGTTTGTAAACACACCAATCAGCACTCTGTAAAAACGTACCAGTCAGCACTCTGTGTCTAGCTAAAGGTTTGTAAATGCACCAATCAGCAATCTGTAAAAACGGACCAATCAGCACTCTGTAAATGGACCAATCAGTGCTCTGTAAAATGGACCAATCAGCAGGACATGGGAGGGGCCAAATAAGAGAATAAAAGCTGGCCACCCAAGCAAGCAGCAGCAACCCACTCGGGTCCAGTTCCACCCTGTGGAAGCTTTGTTCTTTCGCTCTATAAGTCTTGCTTCTGATCGCTCTTTGAGTCCGCACTACCTTTATGAGCTATAATACTCACTGTGAAGGTCTATGGCTTCACTCCTGAAGTCAGTGAGACCACAAACCCACCGGGAGGAATAAACAGTAACACTCACTGTGAAGGTCTGCCGCTTCACTCCTGAAGTCGGCGAGACGACAAACCTGCTGGGAGGAACAAACAACTCCAGATGCACCACCTTTAAGCACTGTAACACTCACTGCAAAGGTCTGTGGCTTCACTCCTGAAGTCAAGCAAGACCACAAACCCACCGGAAGGAAGAAACTCTGGCCACATCTGAACATGTGAAGGAACAAACTCCGGACACACCATCTTTAAGAACTGTAACACTCACTGTGAGGGTCCGGGGCTTCATTCTTGAAGTCAGCGAGACCAGGAACCCACCGGAAGGAACCAATTCCGGACACATAACCATCACCATAATCATGATTTAGCTTATTTTCCTCACCCCAACAGGTTCTCTAGGAAGCTTTCCAATAAATGGAATTTTTGGGTCTTATAATACGCATATTGTACTAGTCCGTTTTCTTGCTGCTGATAAAGACATACCTGAGACTGGGAAGAAAAAGAGGTTTAATTGGACTTATAGTTCCAAATGGCCAAGGAGGCCTCAGCATCATGGCAGGAGGCAAAAGGTACTTCATAAATGGTGGTGGCAAGGGAAAATGAGGAAGAAGCAAAAGCAGAAACCCCTGATAAACCCATCAGATTTCATAAGACTTATTCACTATCACGAGAATAGCATGGGAAAGACTGTCCCCCATAATTCAATTACCTGCCCCGGGACCCTCCCACAACATGTGGAAATTATGGGTGACACAATTCAAGTTGAGATTTGGGTGCAGACACAGACAGACTGTATCACATATGTTCAATAAAATAAATAAATTCCAGATATAATTTCCCAAGCAATTGTGCCAATACACCATCCCAGCATCAGTCAACATAGTTCTAGTTACTCCATATAGTCACAAACATTTGATACTGTCAATACTCTCAGTTAATAGTGACTTGGTATCTTATCTTACTCTGCTACTCCATGAATGATAATGAGGCTTAGCATCTTTTTATATGGTTATTGGCCATTTTTCATTTCCTATCCTGTGAAATGCCTCTTTGTGACTTTTGTTCATTTTTATATTACAGTGCTTATCTTTTTCTTAGTAGTCTATAAGCTGTCTGTATATATTCTAGATATCAATAGTTGGACAATTAAATACATTATAAATGTCCTTTCTCCATTTGTAGTCTCGCCCTTTCTTAGACTGTGTTTTGAAACCAGAAGATGTTAATTTCAATCTAATTAAGGCTATCAGCATTTTTAATCATTACATGTTGCAACTTTCTTAAAAAATCTCAAGAGTACAAAGATATTCTCCCATACTTTTGGCTACTAGATAGAACGTTTTACTTTCATGTTTAAATATTCTATGTATTTGGAGTTGATTGGAGGCATGACTTGACATACAAATTTAAATTGTTTTATTTTTATTATGGATAACCAGTTACATTACTATTTATGTAATTTGTCATCCTAAAATTTCCAGGTATGTGGATCTGTTTCTGCACTCCTTATTTTCTTCTGCTGGTCGTTAAAAAAATGTTGCTATACCAATACCTCATTGTATAACATAGCTTAATAATAATAGCACAATTATAAAACAAACAATAATAGTTATTGAGGACTACAAGCACTATTCGCATTACTCTTATTAATCTATTTAATCTTAATAAGAAATCTATTAAAATAGCTGAGCTAAAACAAGATAATTAAAAAAAATAACTGAGAAGTTGCTAGCCAGTATGACATTTATATACAATTTAGAAAAATCTCACACTGGGCAGAGACAGGCTTCAGGGTGCAAGAGAATGGTGACTCTCACAGCCCTATCTTTTGGGCTGAAGATGACTGTCCAAGGGTTTAGCAGCCTTTGTAGCATCTCAAATTTTTTATATATATTAATTCATGTTGATAGACATATTTTTAAAATCTTTTAGTCTTGTTGATAAACACTCTCTGAATTTGTGTATTTGAAAATATCTTAACCTTCTCAGGCCTTTACAGATAATTTCACTGATTTATAGTTTTCATTTGACATTTACTATTTTTCAGTTGAAACCCTTTGGGGTTTGCATGTGTTCATACACGTGTCTTTAAATGTCTTTTTCTTACAATTCCAAATTCATAGCTATATTATATGAGCACTTTGAAAGTTTTGTTCTACTGTCTGTTCACAGAATGGTTGAATGAATATTTTAAGCCTCTGTTGAGACTAACAGCTCAGAAGAAGATTTCTTCAAAATATTACTTCTCATTGACAATACACCTGGTCACCCAAGGGGCTCTGATGAAAATGTAGAAAGAAATTGATTTTGTTTTCATTCTTGCTAACACAATGTCCATTCTGCACCCCATGGAGCCAGGAGAAATTTTTACTTTCAAGTTTTTTTATTTAAGAAATAAATTTCATAAGGCTATGGTTGCCATTGATAGTAATTTGTCTGATGGATGTGGGCAAACTAAATTGAAAACATTCTGCAACAGTTTCACCATTACAGATGCTATTGAAAATATTTGTGATACCTGGATGAGGTCAAGATATTAACATTAATAAGAGTTTGGAAGAAGTGGATTTTAATACTCCATGAATGACTTAGAGGAGTTTGAGACTTCACTAGAAGAAATAATTCCAAATATGGTGGCAAGAGAACTAGAATTAGAATTGGAGCCTGGAGACGTGACTGAATTACTGCAATCTCATGATTAGACTTGAACAGATGAGGGGTTGCTTCTTATGCATGAGCAAAGAAATTGATGTCTTCAGATGGACTCTATTCCTGGTGAAGATGCTGTGAACATTGCTGAAATCACAACAAATACTGTAGAATATTACATAAATTTAGTTTATAAAGCAATGGCAGTGTTTGAGAGGATTGACTCAAATTTTGAAAAAAGTTTACTTTGGGTAAAATGCTAGCAAACAGCATCACATGCTGCAGAGAAATCTTTCATGAAAGGAAGAGTCAGTTGATGCCGTGACCTTTATTTTTGTCATATTTTAAGAAATTGCCACAGCCACCCCAAGCCTCAGCAGTCACCACCTTGATCAGTCCGCAGCCATAAACATGGAGGAAAAGTCTCCTCCAGCAAAAAGATGACAACTTGCTGGATGCTAATATGATTGTTAGCATCTTTTTTTAGCAATAAATAATTTTTAATTCAGGCATGTACATTTTTTCAGACATAATGCTATTGCATACTTAAACTATAGTATAGTATAAACATAACTTTCATATGCATTGGGAAATGAATATATTTATGTGACTCATTTTATTGCAATATATGCTTTATTGCAATAATCTAGAGCTGAACCTGCAATATCTCCATAGTATGCTTGTAGATGTTTTTTCCTCAATTAAAATCAACATCAATTTAAAAACACCACTGACATTCTCACTGAAATCAGAAAAAAGACCAAACTCTTCACTAGTTTACCTCTACCTATTTCATGACATGTGGAGATACTTGCCAACACATTTCAGCAAGAAAAGTGTTGTTGTATTGGATGCAATAAATTAAAATAATTGCAGACAATGGCTATAGAACAGAAAATTAAAGAAGACCAAAGAATCAGAAAATTCCATAATGAGTCTATTAATTTAACAATGTTTCCAGAATTAAAATTTAAATAAGACAAGTTATGTACAACAAACATGTTAGACAATCGGAAAGAATAAAACTCAAATATGGAGGGAGAACTGAACCTAATAAAAATTACTACATATCTTTTAAATACAAAAATGAATATTTCTGAAAAAAAAGTGTCATAAAGAAAACTTTTCAGTGCATAAAAAGTAAAAAAATTAGAAGATTGTGATATAAACTACATGAAATAAAATATCCTAATTTGTAGTCCACTTTATAAAGTAAAGAAAAAAAGTGACACAAAGGGGAAAGTAGCTATAGTACTTATTATGATAATTATCTGATTACCTTAAAACATAAAACAAAGCATTAAAAATCAATCATAAAACAACGACAGGAAATGAACTAATGGGAGTGAAGATTTGTACAACCTCTATACAGAAAAAAAATTTCTTGATTATTTACCAACATTTGGCATTGTGATTTTTATCAATCTGATAGCTTGACAAAATACACTGATTACTAATATTCATCATATTGAATTCTCCTTCTCTAAATTCATTTATAATTTGCTCATTTTTTCCATTTGGCTTTGTGTATGTTTTTTGTTTATAAGTTTCTTGCATTTTCTAAATATAATTTTTTCTTTATAATTGTTCATAACTGTTGGCATCACAAATATTGTTTTATAATATTTATCAGCTTGTTTACTTTGCCCACAATGTTTTTCTATACATGTATCTTTTATTTTATACACATAAAATATATATATAACATGTAAAGTATATGTAATATATATTGTTATATATAATATTACACATATATAAAAATATAAATATATTTCCTATATATAAATATATAAATATATTTCCTATATATAAAATATTTTACATGAAATAAAAGATATATATGATATATATCTTATATATATCATATATATATGTCATATATATGTTGTTACGTTGTGTGTATGCTTGTGTGTGTAAATATATATATATGGAAAATATAGTTTTGGTATAATATTACTTTTTTCCATATGAAAAAATATTTCTTAGTTTTGGTGTAATATTACTTTATTCCATATGGAAAAAAAAAGTAATATTACACCAAAACTAAGAAATTATGTAGCCGAGCAAAATTTCTTAGTTTTGGTATAATATTACTATTTGAGTCATTACAATTTACCCTGATTACTGCTTCATTTGGGCTCCTTCACAGTCTATTTTGGGTTTCATTAACTATTCTTTAAAAATATTTCTTCTTTTTTTTGTATTGATTAAATGCTTATTTCTGCCTCAAAATACATATTTACTAATTTTATTCTCTTAGAATTTATCCCTGAGATTCATTCAAGTATTTACCCAAACCTGTATTTTTTTTTTAATCAATTTTTTTCAGACCGTGAGTACCCTTGAGTGAGAAAACTTACTATGCATCATTTTATGGTGTCTTCCACCCTACCTTCTGTCCTCCACTATGTTGGTATATTCAAGAAATTTCTTTCTAGATTATTAATAAGGAGGTGGTATCTTTTTTCTTTACTTCACTTTCCTTTTTTTCCATTCCTTTTCCTTTTCTTTTTTTATTTTTTTTTTGGGGGGGGTGGTGGTGGTGAGGGATGTGCTTATTGGCAAGTAAATATTTTTAAATTATTTTAATCCACGTAACTTTCACTATCATATATCATTCTTCTTGATAAAATTCTTTTCCGGCAGGATTTCATATTGAGTCTTTATGTGATTAGTTTTCTGACACCTTGTATTTTCTTTTCACTTAGATAAATGGAAAATTTGAATTTTGCAGTTTATATTTTAATACCTGTAAATGTGACTCCATTATTTTTGACAACAGGTGCAATGTAGATAATATCAAACTGTTACTTTTTTATTGGTAGTTCATTTGATTTCCCCCTTCTCTTTTAGAATTTCCTATCTTAAAAAATGACTTAAAATTTACTGAACATGATTTTGTGTGGAATTTTGTTTGGTACTTTATCATATCAGAAATTCTACATCATCCTTTCATTCTGAATATTTCTCCATAATTTATTTTATTTATTTTATTTATTTATTTATTTATTTTTGAGACGGAGTCTCCCTCTGTCGCCCAGGCTGGAGTGCGGTGGCACAATCTTGGCTCTCTGCAAGCTCCACCGCCCGGGTTCACGCCATTCTCCTGCCTCAGCCTCTGGAATAGCTGGGACTACAGGCGCCCAACACCACGCATGGCTAATTTTTTGTATTTTTAGTACAGACGGAGTTTCGCCGTGTTAGCCAGAATCGTCTCAATCTCCTGACCTCGCTATCCAAGACGGGAGGCCCGTCTTGGCCTCCCAAAGTGCTGGGATTACAGGAGTGAGCCATCACACCTGGCCTTCTCCATACTTTTTAAAAAAATACTGCCTCATTACTTTTTATTTCTAGTAAATCTGTAATGTTTTACATTGGAAATTATATTTCCAACATCCATATCCCTTTCATGTTTCTTTTAAAATTTCTTTTTCTCTTCCTAACAACTGGAAGAATTACTCTACCTAATAGTGCATGTCAATAATTCATCCCTCTCTCATTTTCGTTCTAGAACTCATTCCATCTGTTGAGTCCTTTATCTCAATTAGTTCTTTCCATAAATTATACCTCATTTATATTTTATGACTTCTTGTGCTTTCTTCTTGCTCCAATATCTTCCATCATATTTTTGCAGATATTAAATATACTTGTTTTAAATGATTGCTTATTGAATATGTAAATTCTGCTTGATCTACTCTAGCTTCTCTTCCTTTTAATTGTAGTATATTAAATTTTTATTTTTCTGTGAGTTCTTATGCTTTGGAGCTATATTCATGATGTGTACTGCGGTGGAATAGCTAAAGCCAGATGCTAGCTTGAGCCTTGCTTGATGAGTTTGAAGTACAGATTAACAGTATCCTAGAAGAGAGCATGATAGTGTATACCACTGCTATTATCCTTACTTAAAATCACCTAGCTCTCGGAGGCCGCAAACACAAAAGCACTATAATCTGAAGGACTAGGGAGGTTTGTCTAGGTTAGTCTTGAAAATTGTACTTATATTAACCTTGGATCCTTCTAGTACTGGATTGGACACTAGTTTTCTGCCTTTGTATGGTTATAGAGTATTCAGGTAAATGTGCAGAAGAGAAAATGACACATTTTAAAAAATTCTCTTGTTTTTGTTCCCAGACCTCTTTTATTGTAGGTTATTGTTTCTCTTTCAGTCTGGTACTTAAAAACATCTTACAGTTTTCTCCTCGCTTTTATGTTAATTTGACAGATCCTTCAATCTATTTCTAGTCTCTGGAGTGTCTCCAAGATTGGGTTTACAGGAGACAGCCAGCACTTTAAACCAATTGTCCTCTTCAAAGAAACATAAAGAAATTATTTTTTTTCAGAGAAAAATAATTTTACTCAGATACTGAAGATGGCTATGCGAGTCACTACATAGCGTTTTTATTATTATTTTATTTTTTGTTTCACACAGCTAAAAGACTATATTTGTAATGTTGTATTTCATCTTATTCTAAATCCACATTCTTTCAATTCTTATTTCCTGTTTTCCATTTTAAATTACTTGTTTTTATCGTAGGGGCTTGTGATGAGTAATTTTATGTGTCACCTTGGCTAGGATATGGTGCCCAGATGTTTGGTCAAACACTAGTCTACGTGTTGCTATGAAGGTATTTTGTGTATGTAAGTAACATCCACAAGCAGTTGACTTTACATAAAGCAGATTACTCTTGATAATATGAATGGGTGCCATCCAACCAATTGAAGCCATTGAGAGCAAACCTAAGGTTTTCCAGAAAAAGAATTCTGCCTCGAAACTGTGACATCGGATTCCTGCCTGGATTTCTAGCTTGCCAGCCTGCCATATGTATTTTAGAATCAAAACTGCGACATCAACTCTTGCCTGAGTTTCCAAACTGTTAGTCTTCCCTGTGGATTTCAAATTTGCAGTGTTCATATATAATCCCATATAACATTGATTCTGTTTCTCTAAGGGAACCCTGACTGATACAGGGCTCTGCACTATGATAAGAGATTGAATTATTTGAGATAACTTAAAATTGTAGTCACAAAATCTCTTCTTTTAATTCCTCAACTTTTGATTTAATATTAGCTGGGACTGTCTGAGCATAGAGTGACACAAAAATAGATTTGTGATTCAGCAGAGGATCTCAAAACTTCTCCTTTTATTTATTTACAGAATAGAAAAATAAGATTGGATTATTAAGATATTAGTTTATTTTACAATAAAAATAATCTTAATTGAGGAGAGTAGGGAACAACTCTGGGATAATAATTAAGTATTTTGCAGCCTCCATATAATTTTACTTTCTTGTCTACTATTTTGCATAATTTTTTTCTTTTCAAATGCGATGGGACTATTTCGTTCACTGTCACTTTCTTGTCTTCATTTCATTTCACAACATCCAGAAAGCTTTATTGTTCCCTTTCCTTTCCTTCCTTTAGCTTTTACTACATGACACAAAGTTATCATTACATTCTCTTGCACCAAACACCTCATTCACTTCCCCTCCATCTAATTTCCACTACTTACATGTGAGTCTTTCCCTGCCTGTGGATCCTTGGCTCTTTATCCTCTCCCAGTTCTTTCTTTCAGAGACTTACTGTTCTAATTCTACTGATTTTTTCGTGTTGCTATGTTTTCGGAATCATCTTCTAATTTTGGATAAAGAAATATATATCCAAACAATTTTATTTGACAAGAGAAAATACTATTGATGTACTCTTGAAAAAGCAACAATCAAAACATTATTGACTAAGGAGGCTGGCAGCTAACACAAAAGGAAAGTTTATGGCCAACTCAGAGTAAATCCAACTCAGAGTAAAATGGGATAACAGAATTACAGATTTTATGGATGTGTGGGGATTTTCACAAAAATGCTATTCTTGACTTGTACAAAAAATAATAAAATACCATACTTTTTTATCTAGGAAGGGAGAGCAATTGGTACTAAGGAAACATAAAAGTATTTTATTTTTTGAATTGCAAACTATGAAGTCTGCCTTCAAGGGTGAGAAATAATTCACATATTTCTAAAATTCTAAAATTGATATATTTCTCATGCAGCATAATTTTAATATAAAATCCCTTTTAGAACTAAAACTTATAGGAAGTGGAAAAATAATCCTTATAAATCTTATAACAAATGACAATTTTATATATAAATATATTTAGGTAATCAAGTAGAATGTTACTAAGCAAAATATGTGCACAGAAAAGCAAGTGAGATTAAATTTAAAATAATATATACAACAGTATGTTCTGCAGGGGAAAAGTAATATGTTGTATCTCTCTAATATTTCAAGAAATCCAGAGATATTCCTGATAAAATATATGATGATTTAATTCCGGGGAGAAATCTAGACAAAAATTTGGAAGCAATGATGTCAGACCAAGTTGAGGTCTATGTTGTATGCATTTGTAAATACATATACGTGTGTGTATACTACATGCATATGTACATACGTTTCTTTTTATAATAACCATGTACTTAAATAATTCAAATTTAGTGGAACATATTTCTTTCTGGTAATACTTCATGCATACTGAAATCAACATATTATCACTGAACTGTCTTCAGTACAAAATGTGCCATTTTCATAGCATGATACAATAAAGTCCCTATTTAATTTCAGGGACTTATGCATCTGATTTGATAGTACATTCTAAATTAAATAGATAACACAATTTTTCTTTCTTGTTTCCAATATAAAATGAGGCCAAAACATTTGCATATGAAATATATTAACTGTCATGATCTTCACAGCCAGTTTCAGCAGACAATATTTATTCAATCATGCAGTCAGAATTCAAAAGGAAATTTAGTGACAATTTTATTTAAGAACATTGTCATCCTGTTACTGGAAAAACAATTGGGACATTATTTCTGCCAAGGAGATTTAGGAAGCTCAAAGCTGCCAGTTACACAAATTCGTTCCAAACAACAACTCAGACGTCATTCAAGGACACTATATTTGTAATGATTTTATTCCACCATGACCATTTTTGTGCATTTAAAAAGGAAAAGTAATTTAAAAAGAAAAAGTAATATTTGCAACCTATTTAACCTCTGGAAGAAGATAAGAAAACTCAGTGGTGATTATTTTGATAACATTGAAATCATTATAGATTTTGATAGAGAAATGCCATTTCCCCCATGATGCACTTTATTTTTTTTTAATTGCTTAATATTTCTGTCAACTGTTTCATCAGGGATGGTATAAAATATTGGTAATATATTATTATGAGATGACAAATGAAAATATTATAGACTTTTGGATTTGTGAACATCCAGTAATAAATGTTTATTTATGTTCTCCAAAATAATTCAGAACTACATGAAAGGTAGATTCAGGTTTCAGATTAAGATGTAAACTTTATCTGTATTATTAAGCAAGTTGATTGAAGAACTTTTTTTGTATCTGAGAAGTGAATTTGCTACTACGTACTCCTGATATAGGCTCACTAACTAATATAATGGCACAGCTAGAAAAATTACAGTATTTTCTTGCAAGAATAGTCTTATGCACCCTGTGGTCAGGCAGGTTTTCTGAGAATAAGACTGAACAACACTTTCTCACTAACTTCTTCCAGAGTTATTGTATTAGCTTTTTATCACTGCATAAAAATCAACATCCATGTATTATCTCACATACCTGAGATCGGAAGTCCAGGCATGGCTTATCTGAGTCCTGTGCTCAGTTGGCCAGGGCTCAGGTGCAGGGTCCTCTTCCAAGCTCATGTAACTGTTGCCAGAGTTCAGTTTCTTTTAGCTATAGAATGCATCGAGGTTTGCTTTTTCAAGACCAAAGAGATAATCTCTCTGATCTTCACAGAAACCTAAGTAGGCCTTTAAGGGCTCACCTATTCAGGTCCACATAGAGTAACCTCTCTTTTAATTAACTTAAAACACATTGATTCGAAACTTCACTTACATCTGTAAAATCTTTTCACTTACATCTGTAACATCATCATGGGAATGAATTTCATCATCTTCGTATGTTCTGCCCACAGTGAAGGGGAGGAGAGATACTACAGTGTCTTAAAAACAAGGGAAGGGAAGTTTGGGGGTCATGTTAGAAATCTTCCTATGACACTTACCAACCATAAAATTAACTTTCCTTTGAGCAGTAAATATGAGAAGAGAGGACAAAAGTTTGCTCTAACTAGAGTTTTTTCACAACAATACATTAGACTAAGGGAGAAGTAGTCACTAATGATAATTTTTGTTATATGTTATTTTAAACATGTATTGAATTGAATTTATCTAGTAAAAACACATTCTTACAGTATTTAACATATAACCAAAATGTCCCCAAATTGCACTCGATTCAAGAGGAAACAAATTATATTTTAAAACTTTCATGCACCTATATTATTGCTTCAATATGGTTTGAGCTAATGATATGTAAAAATTTAAAGTTCCAGATGAAACCATTTAAAATTGGACTTCACTTTCTGTTTTACGAATTTTAATTCTCTGGTGCTATTCTCCATCTCTTATCTGATTTTTCCAACTCTCCCTCTACTTCACTAAAAATATTAAACATAAAATATTATAAAATTACATTCTGTTAATTCTAGTACTTAGATCATCTAGGGGTATACTTCTTCTATTATCTGTATTTAGTATTTCTTTTTGGTCATTTATTCTATCCTTTGGCAAGCCTAGTGATTTTATTGAATATCAAATATTGTTTGAAAAGTGTAATGACTCTGAATTATGTTTACATTAATTAAAGATGGTTTACCCCTCTCTCTGCTAGGAAGATAGAGCAGGCAATTGATGAAATTCGTCTAATCAGGAGCTTGTTGAGTTTGGGATGGGTTAGAGTTGTAGTAATAATGTTTCTAAATCTGCTTTACACCTACTTCTCAGGCATGTCCGTCCAGTGATTCCCACTGAAAGCCTGAGATTCATGAAGATTGGTCCCCATGTGGGTTCTGAACTTTATAAACTTGGTCTATTCAGCACAGCAAGTCTGTGGAAAACTCTGCGTTGCTATTCAGGTTTTGCCTCACCTTCTTAGCCTCTGATCTACACAGCAGCATGATCCTGAAGACATCCTGAAGGAAAATCATCTGTATTTTAAGGTTTAGATCTATGACCCTCATTTTTATCAGAACTTCAGTTGCTCCCATCTCAAAATGTCATGTCTTCAGCCACGTAACAAAATATTTCCTGTTTTTTTTTAGTCTCACCTGCAGCATTCTTCTCATGCCCTGTGCCTACAACCTCACCCTCTTTCCATATACCTGCAAACAGAAGTATCTTAAGAGAAAAAGTGGCTACAGATATCTGTTTATTTCTCTGCAGTTCCCCTCTGTGAAATGAGGTCATTCACTATTACCTCTGCACCACTCCGCTGCCTTTAGACAGGCAAACACAAATAAGTAAATAAATACATTAGCAATTTTTCTTAGCTTCTCTCGTTTATTTCTATAGAAAGACTGTTTGGCCATGTGCTACTCTGTTTAGCCAGAAGCAAGAGTATTCTGCTGACCACATTTTGAAAGGGCCCGAATCCTTGGCCTTGAGTTAATAAACAAAGTAATGGGAATACTGAATTTAAGGTACAAGTTCAACTACAGAGGTAAAATAATGAGTGAATTTAATAAACTTATCACTATGGCTTAGATATCTTTCCTCTATCACCAAAGTCACTAAGATTATACAATAAATCATCTGTAGAATGAAATCTCCAGATCGTATTTTTTAAATTACGTCTAATTTTCTGAAGTGTATGCTGCCAAAAAATTCTTAGGGAACATTCTTTAGTGGCAGGGTAGATGTTAGAATTTAGAAAGGCTGTAGAAAATTGTTTTATTATCTCCAACATAATTAGGCATTTTTCTATAGTTCTAAAAGTTATTCTTTACTAATTATACATTTTATAGGTTAAGGAGAAATTATGACTGAAAAAATCAGCAGGTGTTCTATCCTACCCAAGCATCATAAGTGTAATTTAAATCTAAATTTGGAGAAAAGCTTAACCATGATGCTTTGCTTCGTGTCAAAATGACACACAGAGGAAAGTTTGACTTAGGAGAAATTTTATTCAGAAGTCACCAAGAATTACATGCAATCACTTTCATCAGAAGGATAATTTGCATTTATGTGGGTTGTTGGTAAAATGGATTTCTTCTCAGCTCTTTCTGGCCCTGGTGTTTTATGTTAGATATGAGTAACCACATTTTAAACAGAATACCTATTTGTTTGCTATACACACATAGGTACCTATCTTATTGCAATATTAAGTAATAAAACATACTTCTCATTTTAACCATCCCACGTTAAATTTTATGCATAGTCACATGCTTCATAATGACATTTCAGTCAATAACAAACCACATATACTAAAATGGTCCCATAAGATTATAATTGAACTAAAAAATCCCTGTCACTTAGTAATATTGTAGATGTCGTAGCAGCAATTATGCTGTAGTGCAACACATTACTCGTGTTTGTGGTGATATTGATGCAAACAAACCTACTATGCTGTGAGTTGTATCAAAGTGTAACACATACAGTTATGCACAGCACATAACACTTGATAATGATAATTAATTACTCTGTTACTGGTTTATGTATTTACTACACTATATATTTTCATCATTTTAGAGTGTATTTCTTCCACTTATATTTTTTTTGAAGTTCACTGTAAGCAGCCTCAGGCAGGTCCTTCAGGAGGTATTCCAGAAGAAGACATCATTATCATAGGAGATGACAGCTTCATGCATGTTATTACTCCTGAAGATCTTCCAGTGGGACAAGCTGTGGAGATGGGAGACAATGATATTGATAATCCTGACCCTGTGTAGGCTTAGGCTAATGTGTGTGTTTGTGTCTTTGTTTTTAAGAAAAAAATTAAAAACTCAAAAAAGTAAAAAATTTAAAATAGGAAAAAGTTTATAGAATAAGGATATAAAGAAAAAAGTATTTTTGTACAGTTGTACAATGTGCATTTTAATAAGTGTTACAAAAGAATCAAGTTAAAAAATTAAAACATTTTTAAAGTAAAAAAAGTTACAGCAAGCTAAGGTTTATTTATTATTGAAGAAAGAAAAATATTTCAAAATAAATGTAGTGTAGCCTAAGTGTACCGTTTTTATAAAGTCTACAATAGTGTACACTAATGGCCTAGACCTTCACACTCATTCGCCACTCATCCACTGACTCACTCAGAAAAACTTCCAGTCCTGCAAGCTCCATTCATGGTTAATGTCCAAGATAGGCGTACCATTTTATGCCTTTTGTATCATATTTGTACTGTACCTTTCTATGTTTAGATATATTTAGGTACCCAAATACCACTGTGTTACAATTACTTGCAGTATTCAGTACTGTAACATTCTGTACAGGTTGGAAGCCTAGGAGCAATAGACTATACCACATACCCTAGGTGTGTAGTAGGTTCTACCATCTAGGTTTGTGTAAGTACACTCTACAATATTCATGCAATGATGAAATTGCCTAAAGATGCACTTCTCAGATCATATCCCCCATCTTTAAGCAACACGTGACTGTACATGTATTTGTTTTACTATACATTCATTGTCCTTTTATATGCTGACATTCCAATTTGATTTTCTTGAAATATATAAAATCAGATATAATATCTGCTACAGTGCTGTTAATTTTAAAGTGGCATTAGGATACATTAGGATGAAAGCATCCTAAATGCTGCTTTAAGATTAAGAGCCCTGTAGCAGCTTTTTTTTTCACCGATTATTCTTAAGCAAATGTGTTTTAATGACTACATGATAATGCTAATTTTAGTTACTTCACAGAAACAAAAAGCAATGAACAATTTTATCATGAATAATTTTGTGTCATGACAGCTCACTAAAAATTAATTTCTAGAGATTATAGGAGAAAAGGGAGTAGTTTGAAATTCAAAGCCTTTGTCAGATGGGCTTTTGTTCTGTTTCTCACATACACAGATATTCATTGAGCCTGTGTTGAGACATTCGTGCTAATGTAACTATCAGGAATCACTTTACATTTTAAGAATGTTATTTCTTTTGAAAATTGTGAATAAATAGTATTTTAGAATATGGTACTAATATGTGTTCATTGACATGTAATAAATGCAATGATCATCCTAAATGAATATTTTATCATGTCACCTATTTTCTGCCAGTGCTTAATAAATGTTCAATCAGATTCATATAACAGAATCATTTATATGCTCATTCTATATGTTTCATCAAATTACAAATTTGTTTAGCAGATTATTCAAAGAGCCATGATTATGGAAAATATATTTGCTATTCATAATTAGACCATTTATTTTTTCTTATTTTCTATTTAAAAAAAATATTTTATATGTTTTGGGGGTACAAGTGTGAGTTTCTTACATGTGTATATTGTGCAGTGCTGAAGTCTGGACTTACAGTGTACCTATCACCTGAAGAGTGAACAGTGTACCCAGTAGATAATTTTCAACCCTTACCCCTCTGTTACCCTCCTACATTTTGTCTATTATTCCATTCTCTGTCTCTGTAGTTTTTGACTTTTTGTTGCTGAGTTATTTCACTTTGGTAATAGCCTCCAATTCCATCCATGTTGCTGAAAAGGACATAATTGCACCTTTTTTGTGGCCATATAGTATTCCATAACATACACATACCATGTTTTCTTTGTCCATTTTTCCATTGACGGGCACTTAGGTTGATTCCATGGCTTTGCTATTGTAAATATTGTTGAAATAAACATATCAGTGCAGGTATCTTTTTGATGTATTAATTTCTTTCTCTTTGAGTATATACCCAGTAGTGTGATTGCTGGATCAATGGAACTTCTATTTTTAGTTCTTTGAGAAATCTCCATACTGTTTTCCAAAAAGGTTTTACTAATTTACATACCTATCAACAGTGTATTGGCATTCCTGTTTCTCCACATCCTTCCCAACGTCTGTTGTTTTTTGACTTTTTAATAATAACCATTCTGACTGGTTTAATTTGCATTTTTCATAATTAGTAATGTTGCACAATTTTTCATGTTTGTTGGCCACTTACATGTCCTGTTTTGAAAAATGTCTGTTCATGCATTTTGGCCATTTTCAAATGTATTTTTCTTCATGTCAAATTGTTTGAATTCCTTGTACCTGCTGGATATTAGCCTTTGGGATTAGACCATTTATTTTCTCACTGGATTTCTGATGACATAGAAGATTAATAGAAAAT
Organism: Symphalangus syndactylus; assembly: GCF_028878055.3. NCBI lineage: Eukaryota > Metazoa > Chordata > Mammalia > Primates > Hylobatidae > Symphalangus > Symphalangus syndactylus. Next base: position 135,921,161 of record NC_072426.2, on the reverse strand, counting down.
AGCTCTTGTACAATCATTAGTAAACAGAAAGGCACAAAATTCTATATGCTATTGGATACATATTTGTATATTGGTTATTTTAAGAAAATTGTCCTCCTTTCCTTGTCCACTCATATCTCATGTGGTCAGAAGTTTATATCCCCTCATTAAGAAGTTCAGGATAACTTAAAACATCTTTTCAATAATATTCCTGGTTTTAAAAGTTTATTCATGCAGATTGTAACTAAAAAATAGTGAATTAAATCTAAATACATTACTGTGAAATATAAAGCTTAACTTAAAGCAAAGGGATTTGCATTATATATTTAGACAAGAAGTTCGACAGCAAAACATACCCTCTAAAAGATAGTGGGCTCTAACATTAAAATATGCATGTGGCAGAAAACATACTGAATGCAACAGATACAAAAATAAAATATTGTGGCTCTAAGAAGCTAACTCTCTTAAGTTTGGATGCGTAATTAGTGGGAAACCAGACAGAAAGCTTATACATACATAAAAACTAGCTTAACGTAAAATGGAAAGTTCCTGCTATTCATGAGAGTTATGGGCATATAGAGTGTCAGGTATTATTGCTTTGGTAGAAAGTCTGCTTAGGGAAAACTTTTCAGTAGACAAAATATTTCATTTAAAACTGCAAGAATAGAAAAGCTTTCATTTTGTAGGAAAGATAAGAACACTTTGAGCATAGAAAATGTAGGAGCCTAAGCAGAGATGTGAGTGAGTGGTAAGTACGTGCGTGATATGGAGTATCTGTAAATGAAGATGGAAAGGCGAGTGTGTTGGGAGGCCGAGGCGGACAGATCACGAGGTCAGGAGATCAAGACCATCCTGGCTAACACAGTGAAACCCCGTCTCTACTAAAAATACAAAAAAATTAGCCGGAAATGGTGGTGGGCACCTGTAGTCCCAGCTACTTGGGAGGCTGAGGTAGGAGAATGGCGTGAACCCGAGAGGTGGAGCTTGCAGTGATCGGAGATTGTGCCACTGCACTCCAGCCTGGGCGACAGAGCGAGACTCCGTCAAAAAAAAAAAAAAAAAAAGAAAAGAAAAGAAAATGTGGATGAATGATAAGGGTTTACTCTTACAGTGATTATGCTGAGTGGGTGTTCTTTTTACCTGAGTGTTTACATTTGTGTCATATAGGAAAACATAGCAGCTTTTTTCAAAACTTAATTTCTATCTCAATGTTTTGACTTATCTTTTTAATATGATAGTATATGTGGAAAAAAGACGAATGTTATTGGCACACACACGTTCCTGTTTAGCTAATGGCAGATTAAGTTGGAAAAGATGTAATAGTTCCTTTTAAGAATGTAACTTGATGACAACTAATAACAGCAAATGCAAAAAGCTCACTATGTGGCCGCCACTGTTCTGAGCACTTTGCATATGTGAACTCCTTTCATACCAATTCTTAGTCCTGAGGTGGGTACTATTAATATTATTTTTTAAAAAACTAGAAACAGAAAGGTTAGGTAATTTCTCTCAACTTATGCAGTGTATAAATGACAAAATTGGAATTCAAACCCAGGTGGTCTGACGTCAACGTCTGTGATTGCAATCACAATCCTATCTTTTCTTTCATTGAAAAGCAACATTTTAGTAACTGCATTAGCTATTAATAGAAGATGAAAACTCAAAAACATTCAAATTTTCTGTTTCAAGTTCTACTGAAACTGAATTGCCCAATTGATTCAATACAATGTCTTAGTTTAGGGGAAAAATCATAGAATAGGCATAAAACTAATTTGTTCTGATTTTTCCCTATTAAAGGGCAGCCCGTTTGTTTATTGTGACTATTCAAACTAAGTTTAATACAGTATTTTTTCTGTAGATGCTTTGATTTTCCAGCATTTTAAAAATTATTAGTAAATATTTTCAAAAATATAGTTGTTTTCAAATATTATGTATATATACACACACACACACTTTTTTTTTTCTTTTTCCGTTTGATGCACTGGCATAATTGTTGGAAAGCCCTAAGGATATGGAGGCTTGGTCATAAAATCATAGACTTTGATTCATGATTGAGAGTTGATCCTTGCCTAATCTGTTCTCTTTCTTCCCAGTAAAGTTGGGCTTACAACAGGTTAATGAATAACACCCTCATCTGCTTCATCAAAACAACTACTGGAAGCTTCCTTGAATGCTTACACCTGCTCTTGTGTCATTCCTGTTCTTCTAAAGGCAATTTCTAAGTCATCATATCAATGGTTTAAATCATCACAGAAGTAAAAATCTGAGTATGCATTTTAGAATGACACCATTGAATCATAATTTGAGGAGGGATAATAAAATATTGAGTCTTACTATCATAATTACTGGCTAAATTAATTTTAGGGAAATGATAGAATAATTCACACAATGTATTTTACCTTAGAATATTAATTGACAAAACTAATATTGATAGTGTATTAGTCTGTTTTCACACTGTCATAAAGCAATACTTGAGACTGTGTAATTTATAAAGGAAAGAGGTTTAATTGACTCACAGTTCCACACAGCTGGGGAGGCCTCAGGGAACTTACAGTCATGGCAGAAGGCAAAGGGGGAAGCAGAGACCTTTTCACTTGGCAGCAGGAGAGAGAAGTGTGAGCAGGGGAAATGTTAAATGCTTATAAAACCATCAGGTCCCATGAGAACTCACTCACCATCATTAGAATAGCATGGGGGAAACCAGCCCCATGATTCAATCACCTCCCTCGCTCCATACATGGGGATTAGAGGTCCCTCCCTCAACACGTGGGGATTCCAATCCGAGATGAGATTTGGGTGGGGACACAGAGCCAAACCATGTCAGATAGGTACTTCAGAATTTTTATTGAAAAGATATTTAGTACTATGGTATATTAAAAATGGCACGAGGCTTATATAAGTTATTATCAGGAAACCACAGAGGGAAGGGCCTGGCACAAAATAGTCCTCCATACGTGTGTGTTAGAAAATAAATAAAACATATGGTGCTTTGAAATAGCAATCCTACTGCTAGTTCCTGTCATACCAAGGTTTAGATTTTGGGAAATCCACTAACAATTTGGTTTCCTAATTTATAAAACAAAAGACACATTCTAGATGATCTCCAAAGTCACCATAGATTATAATCTCACTTTCCAGTAACTTTGCAGAAAATTGCTGACATTTGAGAGAAAAGGCATTGATACAACTTTCTGATTCAAGGAATGGGATAAAAACTATTCTTTATAATGTGAGAATACCAGTAATATCATTTCTATAATTTAAGGGAATTGCCAAGATCCCTCTCTCAGCAATATATTTATGATTTTTACAAGCACAAATCTATCCTTTTGGAGCTAAAATTTATAATGTTAGGGAAAAGATACTAAAATGTTTTAATAGACAGATAACTGGTACTGATACCTCAGTCACTGAGAGCTTGAATACCCAGCACATGATGGCTTGCTTTACTTGTTGGAAAAATAATTCATACTGGATTTATTTAAAAATTACATTCAGAATATAAAGAAATAAATGAAGTCAAGGGGTAGCTTGGGAATTGTAAATTTTGGTTCTGAGCTGATAATGTTATGTACATGAATAATATTTTATAAACTACTCCATCAATTTTTTTGTAAATCTGTATACGATTTATCCTAGACATCTAATTTTTGGTCAACTGTGAAGGTTATTACTTTTATATATCACACATATTAGTGGTTATTCCTGAAATATAGGAACACAATAAATTTGTTATTGATGTTCTATCTCTTTAATATTGATTTTATAATACATTTTTAAGGCATATTAAAGTTTGCTGGATGATTTTTTTCTTATATTTAAATTACCATGCATTTTCTTTTGTTTGCTGAGTCTTTTATTTGATAATTGAGTTAGCTATATTTATAAATATTTCTAAAGAGAAACGTCGTTGTATATAAACTGTTTCATATGTTCCATCAATTTCTTTTCAACACACTTTTGGCTTAGGACAATGATTATTTCAGTATTGTTTCATTAATTTTCATAAGCCATATCAGTATGTAGTTTTCTAATTAATTGTTCCTGTTTACTTTGACAGTTACTTGAATAATCCAAGTTGGGTCTCTTTCTTCTCACTTACTACTATATAGCTTTTATTGGACAATTATCATTTTATCTTGAAAATAGGATAAAATTTACTTACTTGTAGGAATTCTGTTTGGTGCCTTTTAGGTGAGAAAGTATGCAGGAAAGATTTTGGAGCAAATATGGATGACAACGTGCTCATAATATAGACAGGAGTGTAATACTTTACTCCAGGAGTATACCACTGTATTCTAGGAATGTATAAGCCCTATGGAACACAATTTATCATTTTCTTGTAAAGTTTCTCCTTATCCCATATGCTGTAGCAATCTATGCCTTGCCTTAATATCCAAGAAAAATACTTGCATATGAGTATCAGGAGATAGAAGGATGTGAAAATTCACAATAGCATACGTGCAGTAAGAAAAAACTGGAAATGGTTCTACTGCTCCTTGATTAAAATAAATTGACAATGTGTGCAAATATTCTTGTTGACGGAATGTAAAAGAATGCCTCGGTGTAATATTATACTGCAGTGAAAATGAGTGTTACTTCATGCAGCAGTATGGTGCTTATTGATAATATAATGTTAATCATGCTCTTCTCTTGTTTTTTCTTTGGTCCTTTATTGGTTCCTCTCCCTGCCCCCATCATCTTTGATTTGTGTGTTTTTACAACAATTTGTGAATTCAATTTGATTGTTTGGGATTCAGAGTGCAGTCCATGTAATCTTAGCTGTCTATATTTCTGATTCTGATAAACTATCAAGACTTAACTCATTGAATAGTATTTCAACTCCAATATTTTTCTTCTCTGGAATTCCATCTGATCAGCCATCTGATCTAGTTTCTGGGACTCTTGAGAGCATTTGTTTGTTTTAACATTTCCAAAATTTATATCTGAGTTTTGTCTTGCGTAACATCCTCTCATTAATCTTTTTCCATTATTAATTCTGTCTTTACCAATGAATATTTTATCTATTATGTGATGCGTTTATTTCAATGACTTATTTTAATTTCCAACATTTTAAAAATATTTTATTTTTTGGTTCAGTTTTAGGTTCAAGGCAAAATTGAGAGCAAAGTACAGAGAATCCCTATATATCCCCCTGTTCCCACACATGTATAGCCTCTACCACTATCAACATTTCTCAGTATTGTGGTCCATTTTTTACTATCCATGAATCTACAGTACCACATCATCATGCAAAGTCCATAGTTTACATTAAGTTTGGCTTTTGGTGTTTTACATGATGTAGGTTTTGACAAGTTTGTAATGACATATTCACCATTATAGTATCACACAGAATAGCGCACTGCCCTAAAAGTTCTCTGTGCTCCATCTACTCACACCTATCTCCCTTCTAACCCCAATATTTCTGTCTTCATAATTTTACTTTTTTCAGAATGTCAGAGAGTTTAATTGTACAGTATGTAGCCTTTTCAAATTGGATTCTTTTACTTAGTGATATGCCTTTAAGATTGCTCTTTTTTTTTTCATGGACTGGAAAGCTCATTCCTTTTAGTGCCCAATAATATTGCATTGTCTGGATATACCAAGATTATTTATCCATTCACCCGCTGAAGGACAATTTGGTTGCTTCCATGATATGGCAATTATGATTAAAATTGCTATAAACGTCTATATAAAAGTTTTTGCATGAATATAAGTTTTCAACTCATTTGGGTAAATACTAAGGAGTATGATTGATGGACTGTATGGTAAGAATATGTTTAGTTTTGTAAGAAACTACCAAACTGTCTTCCAAAGTGGCAGCACCATTTTTTATTCCCATCAGGAATGAATGAGAGTTGCTGTTGCCAGCCTTCAGTGCTGTGACTGTTTGGGATTTGGGCCATTAGAATAGGTAAGCAGTGGTATCTTGTTGTCATTTTCAATTCCCTAATGAAATATGATGTTGAACATCTTTCATATGCTTATTTTCCATCTGTATATCTTACTTGTTGAGGGGTCTGTCAGCTGTTTTTGCCCGTTTATTTAATTGGATTGTTTTATTATTGTTGAGCTCTGAGAATTCTTTGTATATTTTGGATAACAGTTTTTTATCAGATATGTCTTTTGCAAATAGTTTCTTGCAATATGTGGTTTGTGTCTTTGGCAGAGCAAAACTTTTTAATTGTAATGAAGTTAGGCTTATAAATTATTTCTTTCATGGTCATGCCTTTGGTGTCCTATCTAGAAAGTTATAAAACCCAAAGTCATCTAGATTTTCTCCAATGTTATCTTCTAGGAGTTTTATAGTTTTGCATTTTATGCTTAGGTCTAAGATCAATTTTGAGTTAATTTTTGTGAAGGGTCTGTGTCTAGCTTCATTTTTTTTAAATTTGTAAGTAAATGTATAGTTGTTCCAGCAGCATTTGTTGAAAAGATTATTTTCTTCATTGTATTTCATTTGTCTCTTTGGCAAAGATCACCTAACTATATTTGAGTGGGTCTATTTCTGGGTCCTTTATTCTGTTCCATTGATCTTTGTGTCTGTTCTTTTGCCAGTACCATGCTGTTTTTATTACTGTATTTACAGTATTTTTCATCTATCCGTTTTTATGGCTCCTTGCTTATTTTACTTGAACCAGGTCACACCACACCCCAGTAATTACTTGTTTTCTTATTGATAGTATTAATCCCTTATTTCTTTGAGGATAAAATATATTCATCATATAGGTTTTTGAAAGATGTTTTTTGGGGGATTTTATACAAATTCACTTAATCTCAAAATTTGTATTTGTAGGCTGGCTGTCTTACTGTCACGTTTCAACATGTATTTGGGATTGTATTTTATAGACTAATCTTAAATGGGTATTTTTCTACTTTTTTGCCAGTTAGATCATATTTCTTAACTCTAGATATTTTTTTTCACCTTCACCTATTTCTCTAGACTTCTGAGGCCAGAAATAATATTTCTCAATGTATGGGACCCTATCTTTGGTGACATGGGGAATGTTGTAGGTTGTGTTATGAAGGCATAGCCCAAACTGTAGCCTATAAACTCTACCAGGTTTTCCTTGTGTAACAGTGAATTTTATATGTCAGTGACTTTCTATGTATTATAGTGTGTTTTGTGTGTCAACTAGGCTGGGCTATAGTACCCAGTTCTTTGATAAAACACCAGTCTAAATGCTGCTATAAAGGTATTTTGTAGATATGATTAATGCTGAAATCAGTAGACCTTGAGTAAACCAGATAATCCTCCATAAAGCAGGTATGCCTTATTTCATCAGTTAAAGGCATTAGAAAAAAGGTAGGTCCCCAGGAGAAGAAGAAATTCTAAGCTGTCCCTAGACTGCCTTCAGAGTGAAGACTGCAACGTTCACTCTTCCTTGGGTATGCAGCCAGCAGACCTTCTCTGCAGATTTCGGACTCGTCAGCCTCCACAATAGCATGAGCCAATTCCTTCAAATAAATCTCTCTCTCTCCGTGTATGTATATACAGAACAAATAGGTTGATCTGTTTCTCTGAAAAACCCTAATATATCGTACACAGAGATTTATATTACCTACAGCCCCTAGGGATTGTTATTTGTGGTGTTTTTTATTTCTTTTTCTTTCAGAATAAATACTTTTTAACATTCTTTTTTAAAACCTTTTGTGTTTGGAGCAGAGATGGAGGTGATGATTGGGAGCACATCATCTTAAGCAGGTTTCCTCTGCTTTTTATCTTTGTCAAATTTTCAGAGGCAGAATTTTCAGACCAACCTTTGGTTGCTGTTGTAGAGTTAAGTTATTGAAAAACAATAGAGTTCTTCTCTTAGTTATTTTTAACTCCTGAAATTTTCCTTCAGAATAATTATTCCTGTTTTATATAAATAACTGTGACTTAATTAATGTAGTTCATTTTTTCTATATTTCTGTCAAACTTTGCCATAAAAATTTAGCCTATGATAGACAAATAATAAATTGATTGTTAATATTTTATCTAAATTTCCACTTATATAAATCTCTTTAGAATGCTTGTGTATTATAACAATACAAGACTATAATCTTTCAACAAGGGAAAACATTAGAAGTTAATTTTGAGATATTTACAGAGAATCATAATGTCATTTTTTATGTTCTGAGCACATTAATAACAAAACATAACTATAACGATCAATCAAAACAGTTTAATTTCAAAAACTGTATGTTATGTTAGATTTATAACATTCCAATATATGAAAATATATTGTCAAAACATCTTCACATTATAAATTCCGAATCTGTTCTATTTTGCCACATAAAATTCTCAGAATATATTCACTGCTCTCACTCTAGCACAGTAGCTACTGTTTGCAGTTTCCCAACTTACCATTGATTCACTGTGACATAAAGTTTGATTGGTTTGTTATTTTTATTATGTGGAATAAATTCAAGGCTACACAACCAATAATGTCACTTTCAAGCACTTGCATTCTATACACGTTCTTTAAGAGACAGCAAGAGATGGATTTATAATTCATGCCATGAAAGTTATGATGGTCCATAGATGTGTCTTTAAATGTTTGAATCAAAAAGATGGAAATTACTGAAAAGTGTTTTTCCAGACCATAGACATCTTTCTACATAAACTAAGTGGAAATCATGTGAGGACTTTTGAATTTTACCATTTTTTTCCCTCCAATACAAGACAAGGTCAGGAGGCATATTGCTAAGCTCAGTGTTTTCAGAGACAAAGACAGACGGTCCATTGGCATTCATGTGTTGTCAAAACATGATCACTGCTGCATACATCATGGGCTATCCGCTAGAATTGATTCCAATATTTCTTTTCCAGTGTACCCCACAAATCACAAAATAATCAATGATCAAAACAAGAGGTTTTACTCTTTGGGCATGGGGATTCAGTGATAAACAGTGCAAACAGCTGCCCAGGATGTCTGTGATTTAATATATGTGCATTGCCTATATGTTGAGAGTCATACTGTGGTGAACCTCAGTCCTGACCCCTTTTTCCCACTTCATCAATGTTTCCTTCTGCACTGTATAATTCACAACATATGATAAAAGTGGCCTCTCTTTCTCCCATATGAAAAACACTCATAAGCAATAAAAAACTCTTCTGACCTGACATTCCTTTCACCCTCATCCCATTACTTCGCTACCCTTTGCAATAAAATGCCTGAGGAGAATTCTCTACACTTACTATCTCCAATTATTCCTCTTTCATTATCTCCTAAACATACTCCAACAGGCTTTTCCCTCACAATTTCACCCAACCTGCACTTATCAATGTCACTGAATTTTTGATCATTGCTAAATCCAAGAATCTGTTTTTTGGCCTCATCTCATTTTACTTCTCAGCAACATTTATATCTCTTTTCTCAAAACATAGTCTTTCACTTAGCTTTGAGAACACTGTACTACAATTTTCTTTATATAAGCGTAGGAAGACTCCCGTTAGTCTAATTTTCTGTTTAGCATGCATTTTACTGGTTCATCTTTTCCTACCTTGACGACCTTATCCTGTTAAATACTCTCTATCTGGCAATGACAATATCTTCAGCCAGGACTACTCTCTTGATCTGAAAACTTATATAATATACAGCTGTCAGGTGCTGAAAATACAGAGATTGGGAAAGAAATGAGCTCATCGTTTAAAACACTTTATCTAGTAAGAGAAACAAGTACTTTGCCAAGTGATAATTTTTTTAAGTTTGAATTATATAAAAGTCTTAAAATAACACAATATGATACATTGAAATATAAAAAAGATAGGGTAGGAATGTTGACAGATAGAGAGGACTTCAGCATGTGGAAGGCTGCTGGCAAATAGTTCCTTTAAAATATTCTATTGAATATTGCTTTACATAGTTATAACTCAAATCAAATGTCTAGACTTATGGTATCTTTGTGGATCTAATATGTATACAGTATAATTTTGCATTCCAGAGAAACACACGTTCTGAATCTCATAGAGGGCTGATAAAATATCCATATAGATATGTATTGTCCTTTTCCCTGTGGCCTCTTTCTCTCTGCTTTTTTATTACATCACAGAATAATCATATATATCTGTAATATATGTGTCTTATATGTTTTACATATAAATATGATATAAGATTGTTTCTACAAGCACAGGCACAAATGTACTCTTTACAAATATAGTTATTACCAAGTAAAGCTATAAAAATGATGGAAGAAGAGCAATGAGCGTTAACTATTTTGTATCGTTTTTATTTTCTATTTCGCTAATTTCAATAATTTTGTTAGCTGCATATTAAAACCAATCTTTGATCACAGGGATTGCTTTATGAAACAAACATCTCAATTTTATGGACAAACCAAGGGAACAGCTGTCACATAATCTTATTCCAGGATTTGCAATACAGCATAGCAATTATAAAGCCGACACTCTGTCTAATGTAGCTGACTTGTAATCAGTTTCCACTGTTGTTTTGGCCAAAATTATGTGCATTAAAATTTTGCAGGAAAAACATGTTTATTGAGAAGAAAATTATTTTTAAATGGATTTGCATTAGGTAAAACAATTATTCTTTTATAATCATAGTGCTATTTTTGAAAGGATACCACAGACAACTTTTGCTTGAGGAATATTATCTGTTCCGTAATTTATCACAGTTAGTTCAGAAGTAAATGTAAAGTCAAAGTTTCTATTGACAGAAAAATAAATATTAGCTTTTCAAATTTCCAAATTGAAAAATTTCTGAGTATCCATTGAGAGCCCAACAGAAACATCAAATAAAAGTCTACATAAATACTGAAAAGCTACAGTATAAAGGTCAGCACATAGTCTTTTTTATATATTTGTATTTAACATGTATATAGAACTTGCCATGTGCTATATTAATATTAGTTCATTTAGTCTTGATCTCAGTACTATGAAGAAGTTATTCTTTTTATTTACAGATGAGAAAACTGAAGCACAGAGAGGTTAAGTAATTTGCCCAAGGTCGCACATCTACTACATGGCAAATGTGGAGCTTGAACTTGAACTAGACATTATGATTTCACAGTCTATGTTCCTAAATAGGACTTTATGCTACCTAAGTACTATGATAAATTTCAAGAGATAGCTTATCATTTTCTCATATGATTCACAATCTTTCCACATATTAGATGTAAGTAAAATGTAAAGAATGAAAGAAAAAAGAGCGTGATTAATGAAACTTGAATGACTAAAACTGGAAAAAAATACCAAAAGAAGCCATTATATAAAGAATAAAAACTTATCTCTTTATCAAAAAATAAAATAACCTTATTATATTTTATAGTTTGTAACAGGAAGATTCTTTGTCATCTGAATACACACCCACACATACATATATACATTCAAAATATTGTCCCGTCATATTCTTTTTCCTATGTGTAATAGTAATCAAAATTAAATAAAATTAAATATTTCCCAGAAAGTAGAATTGTATTCAAAAAGGTTTTTATGTGCCAAAATACTAAACAGATGATAAAGTTGAAAAATATATCTTGGAAATAACGTTTTTAATCTGGCTTTTTTTCTTCAATCTCAGGGGAAAAATCTCTTCATCTCTTCCTTTTAAAAATAAAAGGAAATTCATCCTAACAGTAATACATTTTAAAATATGTTACATTTTCAGGGTAAATTTGATTAGCAAATTTCATAGTATTGTTGGCTTTCCTTTCCTTAGTTTGAAATGTAGAAACACTTGTTTATATTTAAGAAGTAATTTGTGTTTAAAATATGCTAATTATATTTAAATAATGACATGATTAGACTCATTAAAAATTTGCAAAGGCCTGAAGCTAAAGCTTGCATCCTTGGCAAAGGTTCTTATCCCATTTTATTTATTATTTTGGATTTATAAATACCCCAGTAAGCAGAAAAAATATTACATTTAGAGTTATTTATTGGTCAAATAATTCATTTTTCCAACTGTAGATTGCTAAGCATGCTGTGATGGTTAATTTTATGTGTCTACTATTTTGGGCTGCAGTGTGCCAGATATTTGGCCAAACATTATTTTGCATGTGTCTGTGAGGTTGTTTTGGGATGTGTTTAACATCTAAATCTATAGTCTGGGTAAAGCAGATTTGTCCTTCCTAACGTGGGTAGTAGGCCTCATTCAATCAGCTGAAGGCCACAGTAGAACAAAATAGCTGGCCCTCCTGAGAGTACTAGGAAATTCCTACTGCTGCCTGCCTTTGAACTGGGACATCATTGTTTCCTACCTTTGAACTCCAACTGAAACATTCGCTTTTCCTGGGTCTCAAGTATGCTGGTCTTTGGACTGGAACAACACTATCAGCTCTTTTGGTTCACCTACTTGCTGATGTTGATCTTGGGATTTGTCAGCCTCCATAATTGCATAAGCCAATTTGTTATCATAAATCTCTTCATATATTTGCATCCTGTTAGCTCACAGTTTTCAAATTATGCAGGAAAATTTGTCTTAATGATCTTGATTATTCTTGTTTAGTCCAAAGCAAGAGTTTTTACCTTATATCTCCTTTGAGTGTTACCAAATATAGGATATAGCACAACATAAGAGATTCAAGCTAGTAGTTCTAATAATCACGACCAATTCAAGAAAATTAACCACCAGTACCAAATTAAACACAATTCTTGATTATTTGAGTAAAAAATACCCAAACTTTTATGAGGCATATAATAATGACCACCTTACCTATATCAGAAGTCTCTGATTTCTAATTCATTTATAAAAGAACATGTCCTTCTATGAAGAGAAGGAGCCAATTAACCTATCAAGGAGTTGACATAATTTTTTTTCTTAATTCTCTGATCCCCTACAATACTATAATTTTTTAAATATTCATTTATTTAGCTGGGTACTGTGGAATGCACTTGTAGTTCCAGCTACTCAGGAACTACAGGAAGCTGAAGCAGAGAACCACTTGAGCTTGAGACTGTAGTGTGAGACTGCAGTGTGCTGCAATCGCCCCAGTGAATACATACTGTACTCTAGCCTGGACAATATAGCAAGACCTATATGTAAAAAAGAAATCCATCAATTTTGATTTTTAACTTGAGAATATTTCTTTCTGAAATAATTATATAATTTTTCTTTTACACTCAATCTTTTTTTCCTGCTAAATTATCATTTTCCTATCTAAGGATGGACTTCATCTTGTGAAAACAAAAAAATACCAGAAATAAGGATTTGGAATTAACATTCTTTCAGTCTTAAACCTGTTCAGTCTGGGGATAAAGTAAAAAGTTGTAATTTAGAATGTTTTAGTGCTTGAAATCAGGATGCTTTCACCTGATTAAAGAAATATCCTACTTGTATGTGCCTTTCTTAGATAATTATCTGATTGATACAAAATGTCTTAATTGTTAATGGAACTAGATGTTTGTTGCTATAAATGTAATGGTTAGGAAGCTAATTAGGTTGGAAGTGGACCGTGTCATTTGCATTGCTCATATTTTGAATAAGACAAGTTGGACCGTTGACATTGCTTTTACTCATCTCTTTAAGTCTAAAACAAATTCCTGAGTATTTAGTTCTCTGTCTTTCCTGCTACATATCATTCTCCACCATCTTATCTCTGTGTCCAGAATAAAAAGGCTCTAACAACAAATTAGAGAGCATAACAGGTTCAAATATAAAGAAAACACACACGTCCATGTGTGCACACACACATCAAGCAGAAGAAACAATATAGAGAGAAAAGTCCACAATTACATACATAGCCTCAAAATGTAGCCCAATCACTTAGACAACCCCCAAACTATGTATTCTTTTATTGTTGTTTGTTATCTTCATTAATTTATTAAAGGTAGATTCCACAGATATTAATTGTGTACCTAATATATGCCAGTGATCCATTGTCCCTCCATGGATTAGATATTTGTCCTAATGCTCTCCCTTCCCTTGCCCACCACCCTCGATAGACCCAGATGTGTGATGTTCCCCTCCCTGTGTCCATGTGTTCTCATAAGAGAGCTTTATTTTAAATGTTAATCCTCCATGTGACTTCTGACTGGTCTTAAGTCCAGGAATGCCTCCAAAACATCTACTTCGTATGTTACACTTTCTGTAGAAACACTTAGTCACTCTAAGTTTCATCCAAAACAACCCTCAATGCTATTGGAAATTGTAGGCTGTGATGCCTGTAGCCACATACATGTTCCTTCTAGAGCAAGTATACTTTCCTCAAGGTAGAAGCCCTGGGTCTGGGGGTTGTGGTGCATGATCTACCTGCCTTTCAGCCACTCAAGACCACAGAATTTACAGACAGAAATAAATTATCTCATACAAAAAACAAACAAACCTGGATTTGTCTGTCTCCCTCTTTGGTTTATTGGCTCCTTCAGCATTTAGGAGCATGTATAGTCCTGTCACAAAGCAGTATCCTTTACTTGTTCTTTTCCCTTTTCTCATCCATTAAAGGTTGATGTCTGTGCACATTAGTCCACTTTTCTTACTCTACACACTGTTCATAGGCGTTATCTGCAACTACTATGCTTCAAGAGAATCACTATTTAGTTGACAACACTCACATCTGTGTCTTTAATCTTGGCTCATGTCCTCTCGTATTCTGCCCATTTTCGATTCATTGCTTCTGTGTTACAAATTCGCCCTTCAGCATCTGGCATAAAATGGACCCTTTAAGCCTTTCTCACTAAATATTAGCAGGATGTTAAAGCTTTGTCAGTAGAGTGCACAAGAGAGACACTGCAAGAAGAAGAGGGCTTCTCTTCCAGGTTCCAGGGTGCTAATTTTGCACTTCCTCTCTCCTGTTGAGTGGCTGGTCAGTGGAATGAGTGTGCAAGACTTGTGGACTTGCTCTATCTCAGCTGCATTCCCAAAACATACAGTCCACCAATAAGTGTGTAGCTCTTGCTTGGATATGGTGACCCTCTTTCTGAGAGGCTAGTAATGCAAATATCACAGACTCTAGGCCACTTGCCTACAGAAGCACTCCAAGACCATCTGTGTGCCTGTATATCAGCCCACAGGTTCCTGATTCCTGGAGGATTATTTCTCATTGCCTATTGAATACAGACCAACTCTAGCAGGATAAACCAACAAATCTCTCCCCTGTCCATTGGACTGCAATCACATATACTCCAATTGAGGCTTATCCCCTGCCTCGGGCCCTGCTTCCAAATTTGTAGTTCCTTGGGTGTTATCCTTCAGACCCATGGTACTCTTTAGAGTTATTTTTACAACTTGGCGGTTACTCTCCTATTATGGCTTAACTTTTTTTTTTCTATTTAGCACTTCTGTTCAAATTAATATAGAGTTTCTGTTGCCTGAATAGACCCATACTACTGTATATCTTACATCTATCTGTAAATGGATACTCAAGTGATTTGAATTTGAATAGATTAAATTGGAAGTCAGGATTCCTATTCTATTATTAGTATTTTCTTTTTGCATTTCCTGTTATGAAAAATAGTGTGGCAGGCCAGGTTTCACTAACGCAGGCCTCCATCACAACTGTTTCAGCACTGACTGAGTGGTTAAGTTAAATATTAAAAATGAAAAAAAAAGCCAGTGTCCTTATACAAAGGCTGAAATGTAACAAAAGCCCATCAAGAGTTTTGCCTAGGCCTTTCCTCAGTTGACTGAATTCTGTTTTCTTCATTAATGGCTGTTACAACAGAAGCTACTCTGCAGTTTTTAAGAAAAGTGTAATTTAGACACTTAGAAATGGTTTTGTTTGGTAATTTTGTTTTAAAGTGCACCATAAAAGCATCACATGGTCTAGCCTCATAGTCATTCTCCCTTTCTGAAAACCCAGGATTCAGTGTGAGCTCTTCCCAGAGCTCAAAGATCCAGTTAAAAAATATGAAAAGGAGGTCTTCTGAACCTATAAAATGTACTTCTATTGGCATGCCTAGTACGTCTATGTAGTTATGTCTTGTGTACACCATGTTTCACTACCAAAAAATATAAAAAAGTTCTAATTAATTGGCTCAAAGAAGAATAAAATTGCTTAAATACTTGAACAGAGAAAAAGGAAAGACTAGTCAAATGCTTTTTCAAGTTTATGTGACTTAATTAAAATCTTTAATAAATAAGCTAGCTTTAAAAATTATTGGTAAAGTAATATTAGAAGACATTTCTAATATTACTAATATTAACATTAGTTAATAATTAGTTAATATTAGAAGAAATGTCTTAAGGTTTGCCAGCATACATCTTTAGTTTGCATTTATTGGTTAAGCAATTTCATACTTATCTCTACCAAATACTATAAGGTGTCAACATTTGGCACAATGGCTACAAAGCTGTAACTCAGCCCCAAACAGAATAATCTTTGCTTGTGTAATTTTTAAGAAATAAAATGTTAATATTGCTTTAATGAAGATAGTTTCATCTTGAATTATTATATAAAATATCCTAACTTCTAATCATGTGGCCTTAGGCAGTCTAGTCCACAGACATGAAGGAAGTTTGTTCTGGGAAAGGACTGTTATCATCTTTGTTTCAAAGCTAAACTGTAAACTAAGTTAATGAATAACAATAGCATGGAGGTTAAAAGCAAAATGGAGTAGGTTAGGTCAGATCATTTTCACTGTGTCAGTTATAGTTTTGCATTGGCGGCTTCATAACTTTAAATGATGACTATTTCAGTTTTCGTAAATAATCTAGGTCAATGATTAAAATAAATAAATAAATAAATGTAGTGGGATAAATACTCGTAAACAAAATTGCCGTAATTTAGAGTCTAAAGTTAAACAACAGACATTTCATTATTTAAGTATTTTCCAATAAAAATATATTGTAGGAAAACATTCTTTCTAAAGATTGTGTCCTTTTTAAAGGGGAACTAATTTTTGTCTAATTCAAAGATTATTTAAAGGTTATATATAAAACAAGGTAAAAGAAGCCAGGAAAAACAGAGTGACATAAAGAAAGTTATAAAAATAAAGAGTCTTAAAGATTATTGGTAAAATAAAAATCTTCAAAAATGTAAACATTTGGTCTAAACTATGCAGGTCAAATATTAGGTTTGCTAAATGCTTTATGTCATAAACTGCTTCTTTGACTTAAATTGTTCAATTTATTTTGGAGTGTTAAATTCTAGGTAAGGCCTGGGGACATGTGAAATTAGCCATGTCCCTAGCTATGCAAAAAGATATTACAGAAACAATATTTTATATAAGAAAGGATCTTATATGGTAAAATCTTGTCGTAAGTAAAATAACTGGTTGTTTAAAAAGAGGGATGTTTAGGACAAGTCAGAAAGTCAAGGCATGTCATAGCTTGTTTGTGTAGTCATGAAAGAATTTATGAAAGGAAATTTATTCAAGAAATGTTGTACAATTTAGAGGTGATTAGGCCTCCTAAATGCTTTATAAAATGTCGTTATGACTCTTAGGTGTACAACTTGCCTGCTTTCAGCTGAGTAAAGCCTGGAGTTAGATGCTGAAATAAGTCAGACCTTATCTGCACTTCTGTCTAGGTCCTAGGCTCCACACCTAGTACATAATTAAAATCCCAAACTTAACAAGGTTTTCACCAAAAGTAAAGGTTGCTAAGAGTTAACAGTGTAGCATGTATTTAAGACTATTCACAAAACAGTTTACATGCAAGGTGTATATGGAAAGTAAAATATACTTTGGTTAAAAAGATTATAAGGAGGCATGAGAATATAGATTTTTACCTAGATTAAAAGGCTAAGGGATTGTTTTAAGTTGGATAAAATAAAAATAAAGTTTTATGCAAGTTGTGGAAGGTTAAAAGTTAATAGTAGGCCGGGCGCAGTGGCTCACGCTTGTAATCCCAGCACTTTGGGAGGCCTAGGCGGGTGGATCACGAGGTCAGGAGATGGAGACCACGGTGAAACCCCGTCTCTACTAAAAATACAAAAAATTAGCCGGGCGTGGTGGCGGGTGCCTGTAGTCCCAGCTACTCTGAGAGTCTGAGGCAGGAGAATGGCGTGACCCCCGGGAGGCGGAGCTTGCAGTGAGCCGAGATCGCGCCACTGCAATCCAGCCTGGGCAATCCAGCCTGGGTGACAGAGCAAGACTCCGTCTCAAAAAAAAAAAAAAAAAAAAAAATAGTTAATAGTAAAGGAAATTCCGTGTGTAAACATATTGGTTAAAGTTGAAGGAGTATCATCCAGATTTTCTGTAAATTGATCATTAAAAATAAAAAGCTCATTTTCAATAAAAAAGAGCACTAATCTGCTCTTTAACAAAAACTGTAAAGGGTCATAAAAGGTCTATAAAAGTCTTACCTTATGGTCAAACATTAAAATTGGGTAAATATGTCTATAAAGTTTATTAAGAATTGGGTTTAACATTAATAGTACCCTAATGTAAAGGTAAAATTTGGCTTATTTGGTATAAAAATTAAACAGGAAGCATTGTCAAATATTAAATGGAGTTTGGCTTTCTTTGGGGTATATTTGCATAAATATGTCATTGGTATGTGTTTCAAATCATATGAAACTCCTATCATCCTGATATACCTTAGTGTACATTATCAGTAATAATTATAATTTTTATATTAAAATTATCATGTGCCACAGAGGTAATGGATTTCCTTTTCAATTGTGTCTTTAACTATGGCTACCTTAAAACTTTTTGTCACCCATAAATAAACAATTGCTGTCTTGTTTTGGTCTTCTTTAAAAGGTAATTTTATAATCAGCTGTAAAGCTCTAACAGGTGCTCTGGATTGCAGGTTCCTAATATCTTTGGAGATTGTTAAATCAGAATAGAGGAAAAACGTTCAAGATTCTTAAAGAGCTAAAATGTTTATTAATGTCAAGCAGGATAGGAGTTTTTTTTTTTCTTTTGGATTTGGAACTTGGCTTTGTTTTTCTTTTTTTTTTTTCTTTTTTTAATTTTTTTATTATTATACTTTAGGTTTTAGGGTACATGTGCACAATGTGCAGGTTTGTTACATATGTATCCATGTGCCATGTTGATTTCCTGCACCCATTAACTCGTCATTTAGCATTAGGTATATCTCCTAATGCTGTCCCTCCCCCCTCCCCCAACCCCACAACAGTCCCCGGAGTGTGATGTTCCCCTTCCTGTGTCCATGAGTTCTCATTGTTCAATTCCCACCTATGAGTGAGAACATGCGGTGTTTGGTTTTTTGTCCTTGTGATAGTTTACTGAGAATGATGTTTTCCAGTTTCATCCATGTCCCTACAAAGGACATGAACTTATCATTTTTTATGGCTGCATAGTATTCCATGGTGTATATATGCCACATTTTCTTAATCCAGTCTATCGTTGTTGGACATTTGGGTTGGTTCTAAGTCTTTGCTATTGTGAATAGTGCCACAATAAACATACGTGTGCATGTGTCTTTATAGCAGCATGATTTATAGTCCTTTGGGTATATACTCAGTAATGGGATGGCTGGGTCAAATGGTATTTCTAGTTCTAGATCCCTGAGGAATCGCCACACTGACTTCCACAGTGGTTGAACTAGTTTACAGTCCCACCAATGTATAAAAGTGTTCCTGTTTCTCCACATCCTCTCCAGCACCTGTTGTTTCCTGATTTTTTTAATGATGGTCATTCTAACTGGTGTGAAATGGTATCTCACTGTGGTTTTGATTTGCATTTCTCTGATGGCCAGTGATGATGAGCATTTCTTCATGTGTTTTTTGGCTGCATAAATGTCTTCTTTTGAGAAGTGTCTGTTCATGTCCTTTGCCCACTTTTTGATGGGGTTGTTTGTTTTTTTCTTGTAAATTTGTTTGAGTTCATTGTAGATTCTGGATATTAGCCCTTTGTCAGATGAGTAGGTTGCAAAAATTTTCTCCCATTCTGTAGGTTGCCTGTTCACTCTGACGGTAGTTTCTTTTGCTGTGCAGAAGCTCTTTAGTTTAATTAGATCCCATTTGTGAATTTTGGCTTTTGTTGCCATTGCTTTTGGTGTTTTAGACATGAAGTCCTTGCCCACGCCTATGTCCTGAATGGTATTGCCTAGGTTTTCTTGTAGGATTTTAATGGTTTTAGGTCTAACATTTAAGTCTTTAATCCATCTTGAATTAATTTTTGTATAAGGTGTAAGGAAGGGATCCAGTTTCAGCTTTCTGCATATGGCTAGCCAGTTTTCCCAGCACCATTTATTAAATAGGGAATCCTTTCCCCATTTCTTGTTTTTGTCAGGTTTGTCAAAGATCAGATAGTTGTAGATATGCAGCATCATTTCTGAGGGCTCTGTTCTGTTCCATTGATCTATGTCTCTGTTGTGGTACCCTTACCATGCTGTTTTGGTTACTGTAGCCTTGTATAGTTTGAAGTCAGGTAGCGTGATGCCTCCAGCTTTGTTCTTTTGGCTTAGGATTGACTTGGCAATGTGGGCTCTTTTCTGGTTCCATATGAACTTCAAAGTAGTTTTTTCCAATTCTTTGAAGAAAGTCATTGGTAGCTTGATGGGGATGGCATTGAATCTGTAAATTACCTTGGGCAGTATGGCCATTTTCACGATATTGATTCTTCCAACCCATGAGCATGGAACGTTCTTCCATTTGTTTGTATCCTCTTTTATTTCATTGAGCACTGGTTTGTAGTTCTCCTTGAAGAGGTCCTTCACATCCCTTGTAAGTTGGATTCCTAGGTATTTTATTCTCTTTGAAGCAATTGTGAATGGGAGTTCACTCATGATTTGGTTCTCCGTTTGTCTGTGATTGGTGTACAAGAATGCTTGTGATTTTTGTACATTGATTTTGTATCCTGAGACTTTGCTGAAGTTGCTAATCAGCTTAAGGAGATTTTGGGCTGAGACAATGGGGTTTTCTAGATATACAATCATGTCATCGTCATCTGCAAACAGGGACAATTTGACTTCCTCTTTTCCTAATTGAATACCCTTTATTTCCTTCTCCTGCCTGACTGCTCTGGCCCAAACTTCCAGCACTATGTTGAATAGGAGTGGTGAGAGAGGGCATCCCTGTCTTGTGCCAGTTTTCAGAGGGAATGCTTGCAGTTTTTGCCCATTCAGTATGATATTGGCTGTGGGTTTGTCATAGATAGCTCTTATTATTTTGAGATACATCCCATCAATACCTAATTTATTGAGAGTTTTTAGCATGAAGGGTTGTTGAATTTTGTCAAAGGCCTTTTCTGCATCTATTGAGATAATCATGTGGTTTTTGTCTTTGTTTCTGTTTATATGCTGGATAGGATAGGAATTAACTGCATAAACTGAATTAATAGGAGACTGAAGTGATCTTTTTGACTTTTTGGTTAAAATGTTGTTAATCCTTTGTTTTGCTTTTCAGAGTCAAGGAAACTTTTCTTTTGAGCTATTAACAGCTTTTAACAATTTGATATACAACTATGGACAAAATTTGGAGCAGATTTGTTTCTCTCTACCTGATTTGCCCAGAATTGGAAACTACTTGTGAGTATGCTTAACTTATGGCAATACAGTTATTTGCATAAGTGCAATAAGAATCTGTTTTCATTTTTAACTGGACACAATTGGAGAAACTGGTTATTTTGCCGAGGGTTTGACTGGAATGGTGTGCTCTCCTTTAAGGAAGCAAACTTGACTTAGGGAGCCAAGAAAGCCCTTGCAAAAACTGGCCTCTCATTTTGTGTACGCAGTCCATGTACAGGGATTCTGACCTGTGATAAGTAAAGAATGTCACTTTCTGACAGGTGCAGAAGCCCCAGGTTTATCCTGGAACTGCAAGAGGAAAGGAAATTTCACCTAACTCCTAGGTATTTGATGGCACAATCCATGACTAGGCTGGGCTTTAGAAAGTCTTATCTGAGATTCCTTCTATGGAACAAAGTTCCGTCAAAACCAATTTCAAAGGCCTATTTAAAAAATAATTATTCTTGCTGCACTGTATACAAATAATTAGGCCAAGTATAATAAACCAAACCCATCCTACCATGATTTGTCTTTTAATGAAAATGGGAAAATGGAGAGAGAAAAATTATGTTTCAAAAACTATGGTACACCTGTTGTTAAATTCTAGTCTTGCCTAATGTTTAGCAATTTTTATTATTTTCTGCAATTTGGATTACATTCTAGTTTTTGTGGCTACAAGTCTCCAAAATAATGTTTTCAAATTTTTTTTCTTCTTTTCCCCCATTTTTCCTAACTGGGAATCACTGAAACCTGGGCTGTACTTTCTTAAAGCTCTGTGAATTGAAGACTACATGTTTCAGTAGGCACTGCCTCTAAGCCCCCGAAACAGAGTGCTACCAGGAACAAATTGACCTCTTTCACTCCAGCTCTGTGTTCATTGCCCCATAACAATGACACTCTCTCAGAAGGAAGTAGCCAGAAAGGTTAGGATGCCTCATCTCCCTATGATTCTCATGATAAATAAACATACAAGTATGATAGGAATCATGCACAAATTGACAGTGTCAATTGTGGCAGGCCAGTTTTCACTAACTCAGGCCTCCATTACAGCTGTTTTAGTGGTGACAGAGTGGTTAAGTTAAATATTAAAAGCTAAAAAAAAAAGCCAGTGCCCTTATACAAAGGCTGAAATGTAACAAAAGCCCATCAAGAGTTTTGCCTAGGCCTTTCCTGGACCTTAAAGCATGGCAAAAATAACAAAGGAATTCTTAACAGGACCCATTTTGGATTAACAAGTTTATTGGGAGTCTGAAGAAACTCTCCAGGCCTCCACAAACAAGTTTACTGGAGGTCTGAAGGAACTCCCCAAACCCCCATGATTTAGTAGGAGACAAGATAAAGCAAATCACCCCAGCACCTAGACCCACTTAGATTAAGTAAACTTACTGAGGCTCCAGAAAAAGGTCTTCAGGACTCCGATCTCAGTTATAGATTAAAAGAAGTTAATCACTTACGTCTTTAGATGAATGCACACTTACACATAGACATATAGCTTACAATGTATATTAGCTCTGAAAAACTTTCTAATTTTGAGTTGGTCTGGCGATAATTTCCAGACCTTCTCCCTGTAACAGGTTACAGAAATAAAAACTCTCTTTCTCCTCAGTTCATCTTCATCTTGTTATTGGGCCATGAGAAATAGCAGCCTGATCCTCAGTTTGGTCCAGGAACAATAGTACCCATGTCCAGAAACCCAAGAGTCATTATAAAATGCTATAGCTACCTCTGATTTTGTATTCAAATGGTCATTAGGCTACATCTATTCTATATAATAAGAAACTTCATTCCTTCTATCTACTCTATCATACCAGTCAGAGAACATGATTCTCTTGTACTTTCTTCATTTATAAACAGAAACAATAATTTAACAGTTTTAATGTTATTTATGACAGGACCTATATATCAGTTATATTGCAGATTATACCAGGGTGCAAGGAATTTTACACTTCTTTAGTTCTTAAAACAAATCTAATTTTCTGATTCTCAGTCACCCTATATTGGTAAAATAATTCAATCTCATCAATACTGACGACTCTTGCACCATCATCATCATTTTTAAAAAATGGCTTTAAGTGTTTGAAGTATTACAACATATTTAAAAAAGGGTTCTGTCATATTTGATTTATATCAGATGCTATAGACGTGCATTTTGTAGACCAAAATAATCGTTTAAAGTCTGGGAGCTGCTTGACTTCTATGTCAAACACAAGAATGAGCTCTTTTCCTGAAACATTCAAGATGAGAACATTACTTATAAGGTGGTCAAGTCACATCCTGTAACAATCCTTCATTTAGGGCATGTATGAAAATGTGTCCTTCAGCTGGGTGTGGTGGCTCAAGCCTGCAATCCTAGCACTTTGGGAGGCTGAGGCTGGCAGATCACCTGAAGTCAGGAGTTTGAGACCAGCCTGGCCAATATGGTGAAACCCCATCTCTACTAAAAATACAAAAATTAGCTGGGTGTGGTGGCGGGTGCCTATAATCCCAGCTACTTGGGAGGCTGAGACAGGAGAATTGCTTGAACCCAGGAGATGGAGGTTGCAGTGAGCCGAGATCGTGCCACTGCCCTCCAGCCTGAGCAACAAAGAGTGAAACTCTTAAAAAAAAAAACACAAAAAACAAATAAAGAAAATGTGTCCTTCATCTCTCAACTCTAAAAAATTCCCATTTTCCTTTTGAACCTATTCCAAAAATTCTGCTCTTTCCTGTTTTGTTAATATATCTTATTACTACTGGATATAGCTATTTTTTGCCTCATAAACTCTAAGCACATAACTCAATCTTTTTATCTGCTACGATAATTTAACAATTCCTTCTCACTTAGTCTAGAGCTTCACTAACAAACTAAAGGAGTTGTCTTATGCATACTTAGCAAGTGCTGCTTTTTGCTTCATAATATAAAAGCTACCAAAGCAAAAAAAAAAAAAAGAAAGAAAGAAAGAATGCCTTGGACAATTCTAGAGATGGAGTAAGAAAATAAATATAGTAGTGGAAACAAAATAAGCTATTATGTTAATATTTTTTCTGACATAGATATGAGGCATCATTGTTATTGTTTTTATTGACATGGATACCTGCAATGACTCATATTCTTTTCCTGCCTCTCTGTACTTAATAATGTCACATATGGTTTGACTGTGTCCCCACTCAAATCTCATCTTGAATTGTAGTTCCCATAATTCCCGTGTGTCATGGGAGGGTCCCAGTGGGAGGTAGTTGAATCATGGAGGTGGGTCTTATGCTGTTCTTGTGATAGTGAATAAGTCAAGTCTCGTGACTTGACTTACCTATGACATTTATTAATCTATATTATTTAGGGAAGTCTTCTTACAGCTGCTATAGCTTTTTTATAGGTAAAATGGGTACCTCTTAATATAGCAAACTGGAGAGTGTATTAGTCTGTTCTCATGCTGCTAATAAAGACCTACCCGAAACTGGGTAATTTATAAGTGAAAGAGGTTTAATTGACTCACAGTTCCACGTGTCTGAGGAGGCCTCACAATCATGGTGGAAGGCGAATGAGGAGCAAAGTCACGTCTTAGGTGGCAGCAGGCAGGCTAGCTTGTGTAGAGGAACTCCTCTTTATAAAACCATCATTTCTCATGAGACTTGACTTATTCACTATCACGAGAACAGCATGAAAAAGACCCACCTCCATGATTCAACTGCCTCCCACCGAGTCCTTCCCATGATACATGGGAATTATGGGAACTACAATTCAAGATGAGATTTGAGTGGGGACACAGCCAAACCATATCAGAGAGTGTCTCCATATATTTGTTACCTCACGTATTAGCAGCAAACAATGGTCATTTGGAGGCATTGATGCAGGGAAAAACATATCAACGTTGGGCTATGAAGCACCATAAATTAATCTGTCCCAATTAAAGGTGGCTCAGTTATGTTTCTTTGGTTGTAAGCAAGAGAAAACAGGCCAGGTGTAGTGGCTCACACCTGTAATCCCAGTGCTTTGGGCGACCATGGCAGGTGAATCACTAGAGGTTTCAGCATGGTGAAATCCCATCTCTACTAAAAATGCAAAAAATTACCTAGGCGTGGTGGAGCATGCCTATAATCCCAGTTACTCAAGAGGCTGAGGCAGGAGAATAGCTTGAACCTAGAAGGCAGAGGTTACAGTAAGCCAAAATAGTGCCACTGTACTGCAACCTGGTTGACAGAGTGAGACTTTGCCTAAAAAGAAAGGAGAAAACAACTTCATCCTAATTCAGACAATATTTTTTTAGTTTTATGTAATACAGTGCTGTCATAAGTAAGCATTCCACTTTATAGTGTATGCATTCTTTGTGATATTTAACTTATTCTACAGTAGCAGTTAGAATTATCAGTTAATTCAAAGGATCCAGGGGCTGCAGTTGACAGGTTCATGAATTGCTCTGACAATTCATATCCAGGGGAGTTACTATTTTCTCATCTCAGTCTTTAAACTGCAATCTCACTTCTGTTTATTTACTCATTTTAGTGTGGGTAAATAATTCCAAATACTCAAATACAGAGATCTGTTGCTGCCTCCACCCCCACCCCAGTGAAACCAACTTTTAGATCAACTGATGCTCTTTAATACAAGCTGAAGAAACTGTTTCTAATCAAATTGAGGACAAATGAACTTTTGATGGGATTCTATGTATTTTACAAACCCCGAATAATAACTGAACAAATTGGCACATGAAAAATAGAAATTGGCCGGGCGCAGAGGCTCACGCCTGTAATCCTAGATGGGCAGATCACGAGGTCAGGAGATCGAGACCATCCTGGCTAACACGGTGAAACCCCATCTCTACTAAAAAAAAAAATACAAAAAATTAGCCGGGCCTGATGGCGGGCCCCTGTAGTCCCAGCTACTCTGGAGGCTGAGGCAGGAGAATGGTGTGAACCCGGGAAGCGGAGCTTGCAGTGAGCCGAGATCGCACCACTGCACTCCAGCCTGGGTGACAGAGGGAGACTTCATCTCGAAAAAAAAAAAATATGAAAAGAAAAATAGAAAGTATAGCAGCTCTGGAACCTTTTCATTATAGGGCCAAGTAGTAAATATTTTATGCTTATGGACTATTTGATTTTTGTTGCAACTATGCACTTCTGCTATTGTGGCGTGAAACCCACCAAACACAATGCGTAAATAAGTGGGCATGGCTATGTTCCATTAAAACTTTTTATGAGGCCAGGCGCAGTGGCTCAGGCCTGTAATCTCAGCACTTTGGGAGGCCGAGGCGGGCGGATCACGAGGTCAGGAGATTGAGACCATCCTGGCTAACACAGTGAAACCCCGTCTCTACTAAAAATACAAAAATTAGCCGGGCGTGGTGGCGGGCGCCTGTAGTCCCAGCTACTTGGGAGGCTGAGACAGGAGAATGGCGTGAACCCGGGAGGCGGAGCTTACAGTGAGCCAAGATCACGCCACTGCACGCCAGCCTGGGTGACAGAGCGAGACTCTGTCTCATAAAAAAACAAAAACAAAAAAACATACATAAAAAAATACTTTTTATAAAAACAGAAAGCTGATTTTCATTTTCTGAAACCTGGTGTACATACTAGCAAGTAACAAATGCACTCTTAATTTTCTCTGTGTCCCTCTGTCCAAGATTGTAAATCCCAGGGGAGACATTCATTGGAATTAGTAGCTTGCCACTTTCTTGGATTTAAAAAATACTTTAATTGACTGTCCCTTCAACAAGGAGTATATTGAGGAAGGGGTAATGGAAATATTGGGATCATGTTTCTAATAGAAGAGAAAAGGAATACTGAGACTATATTCCTATTATATATTTCCCTGGTAGAGAGTGCAAATTATTTGCAATTCTTAATGAAATAAGTGATGTAAAAGACTAAACACTGCATTGGTAGAGTGTAGTTGAAAATCAAAATGCTGATTTTAAACTATTCATGAATGAGTCTGATGATCCATGACATGCTGCCATTTATGATGTGCCTGAGAATGAAATAGATGAGAGGCTGGAATTATTTATATCATGAAAAAACTTTGCCAATGGCCCAACATGTAAACCTCAACAGAAGTTTATTGTTTTCTATCCATAATCAACACAGGAAGTTTTATCATCAGTGTGATAAAGAACCTCTTAAATATTTAGGTTATACTTTGTTGCATTTTAAGTAGGAAATTTTATATACTAGAGATATCTATAGATTCAGTAGCGGTGTTCAAGTCTTACAAAACTGCTACTCTAGTAGGTCTATATGGAATACTTCACATTGCTTTTAGACAGTCAAGCATGAAAACTTAAAAAATGTAATGATTGTCTAGAGAAAAAGGTTATATGATATAGCATCCCTCTATTGAATTCAGTCAGAATTTTGCGTTATCTAAAAAAGCTGTATCCTATTTAAAGACGTTTTAATTACAAGATCTGATCTAAATTGAAAATAGATACATGGAACCATTAAGAGGCCTAATTATCTATAGCTGACAATTGGTCCAGATGTCAGATGCATCACACCAATAGTTTTATATACAAATTTTATTTTAGTTTAAGAGATTGATTTAACTATTTCAAGCAATTCGGGCACAAACAATATTTTCAGATGGCATACAAATGTGTAGTGTGTAGTGTCAGATTGTTCAAATTGTGGGTAATTTGAAACATGTCTTTACAGAGGAACAAGTACAATGTAGACAGATTTTGCTACATTATTGCTGGTCAAAAAACTAACTCACAGATATTTTCCTTTCCATTTGAATTCTATTTATGGAGGATGGGAGTTCTTATAGGTTGAAAAATGGAAAAAAAAAAAACATGTAGTGTAATTAACATTAAAAATCTTATTACTAGTAATTACTTACACTACTACTATATTCTAGTCCTGCCATTCATTGAGAAGACTAATTTTTAAAATCTTGAACTAGAAATGAATCTACACGTATATGTCTTACATGATGTCTTTAAGATTTCATTAATCTAGTGTTTCTATGTATATGTGTTTGGAGAGTAGAAGTACTTAGTAATTTCTATAATTATTGTCTGACTTTTAGAAGTATAAATGTCCAATACTAATTTCAATCAGTACAGAGAAAATGCCATTATATCGTCCCATCAGTACTTGTTTTAATCATTAATTCATGAATTAATCACATTAAGCTCTTATGCCAAAATTTGAATTAGACATGATCTCCACTCTCAAGAAACATTTAGCTTCATGAGAGACTAAAATTGTGAACTTGTACATTGTTTATCTATGATTCCATAAAAAAAGTATATTTCATCTACTTATGCTGTATTATTTTTGTCTAGTAATACATTGGTCATCTTAAGAAAATTGACTTTATGATTGAGTCAATTATATTCCATCTCAATATTATTGCTATTAATTCCATATATTTAATTTGCTTATGGCAATTCTTACTGTTCTAGTTATTTATTGTTATGTCAAAAATTACCCTAAAATTCAGTGGTGCAAAGCAAACATTTGGTATGTTCATAAATCTAATGGGGCAGTCTGAAATTCAGGTGACAGAAGGGAAATGGTTGTATCTGTTTGTAGGGTCCAGCCCCACAGGGTTGGTGGGTTTTCTCCCTGTGTGCAGAGATGAGTGAGTGTAGAAATAAAGGCACAAGACAAAGAGATAAAAGAAAAGACAGCTGGGCCCCGGGGGACCACTACCACGCGGAGACCAGTAGTGGCCCCGAATGCCAGGCTGTGCTGATATTTATTGGATACAAGACAAAGGGGCAGGGTAAGGAGTGTGAGCCATCTCCAATGATAGGTAAGGTAACATGGATCACATGTCCACTGGGCAGGGGACCCTTTCCTGCCTGGCAGCCGAGGCAGAGAGAGAGAAGAGAGAGAGAGACAGCTTATGCCATTATTTCTGCTTATCAGATACTTTTAGTACTTTTATTAATTTGCTACTGCTATCTAAAAGGCAGAGCCAGGTGTACAGGATGGAACATGAAGGCGGACTAGGAGCATGACCAGTGAAGCACAGCATCACAGGGAGACGGTTAGGCCTCCAGATAACTGCGGATGGGCCTGACTGATGTCAGGCCCTCCAAAAGAGGTGGGGGAGTAGAGTCTTCTCTAAACTCCCCCGGGGAAAGGGAGACTCCCTTTCCCGGTCTGCTAAGTAGCGGGTGTTTTTCCTTGACACTGACTCTACCGCTAGACCATGGTCTGCTTGGCAACTGGTGTCTTCCCAGACGCTGGCATTACCGCTAGACCAAAGAGCCCTCTGGTGGCCCTGTCCGGGCATAACAGAAGGCTCGCACTCTTGTCTTCTGATCACTTCTCACTATGTCCCCTCAGCTCCTGTCTCTGTATGGCCTGGTTGTCCCTAGGTTATGATTGTAGAGCGAGGATTATTATAATATTGAAATAAAGAGTAATTGCTATAAACTAATGATTAATGATATTCATATATAATCATATCTATGATCTATATCTAGTACAATTATTCTTATTTTATATATTTTATTATACTGGAACAGCTCGTGCCCTCGGTCTCTTGCCTCAGCACCTGGGTGGCTTGCCACCCACATCTGTTCAATGATGCTTGGGGACTCAACTAACAAATTAAAAGCTTAAGTTGATTCTACACGTGGGGGCTGAACTTATCTAAGGCTTTTCACTATCAGGTGTGGTAACTGATAGTGAAAAGCCAGTGGGCTGGTACCTTAGCTTGGCCTTCTCCCAATAACTACAGTGCAGGTAGTGTTTCAATTAGTCTGAATTTTCCTACTACCGGGTAATTAGGTTCCAATGGTAAGCATCCCAAGAAACAGAACCTGGCAGAAACTATACTTTTTAACCTAGTCTTGTAAGTTGTGCCATGCTATTTCTGCCATGTTACATTAAATTGAAGCTGTTATAAGGACCCAACCAGTTTCACAAGAAGAATAAATATCTCTACCTCTTGATGGAGCAATGGCAAGTTTTTGGAAGAACATATTCTATTCTCTCTCTCTCTCTCTCTATATATATATATATATATATGTATATACATATTATATTCTCTCTATATATATGTGTGTGTACATATATACATATCCTGTGTGTGTGTATATATATGTGTATATATATATATATAGAGAGAGAGAGAGAATACACGTATGTAGAGAGAGAGAAAGAGTGAAAGAGAGAGAAAAAGAAGGGGGGATATAATATGTCATTAATTTAAATGAATCCACTGAGGTGGATGGTAGTGTCTGCTCATCTGAGGTGGTGGGGGCATTCCTCACCAATCTTTCAGTTTGGGTCTTTATTTGTGTCACTTCAGTAGTTTTAATCCAAGTTCCATGGCCCTGCCAATGCCATGGAACTGGGGTGGGACCACGTGGTTCTGTCTCTGCCTTGGTCCCAAGCCAGCCAGAAGTTTCAGCCCATTTCACAGACAGAGCCACAGCAGCCCAACACAGGTCTTGGGATGGGTTTTTTCAAGCTTGGATCAGAAAGGCAGCTGAGGTGAGATAAGGCAGCTTCAATCCCTGGAAGGCCAGGCACTTGCCAGTGTCCTGCAATTTAAGAAACAATCTGATGTAAAAATGGGCAAAACACAAGAATAAGCAGCTTACAGAAAAGGAAATAATAATTATTTCAAATGTTTGCAAAAATTCTTAACCTCAGTCTTTAAAAGACGTATGTAAATAAAAATGTTAACCCTATGCTAGTTTTAAAATTTATCATATAGGCAAAGATCAAATATGTTAATAGTATGCTTATTCAGATAGGGTATGAAGAAGAGCTGCTTTCTCCTTTTTGGTAGGTCTCTATGTTTGCAACTTTTCTCTTTATTATTGCCACTGAAGTTACCCAGCTGACAAGTGAGAGAGAAGGAGACAGCAGAAACCCAAATCTTCTAGAATCAAAGATTTTATTTGTCCCCAACTTACAAAGTTTTCCAAAAGGTGTGACACTCCCTATAAAATATAGCTTTCTATATATTTTATTCTGATGTGATTGACAAATTATAAAACTATCTCTGAACTTAACTCTTTTTGAACATCGGATATTTATTATTCCATCTTCTTGTATTTACCCTTAATTGAAAAATTAAAACCTTTAATATTCTCAGTTGCACATTTTTACTCAACAGTGTCCTATTAATATATACTGTAAATATTTAGTTCTTTTACCTTATTACCATTTCTTTACCAACATCCAAAGGTTACTGACCACAACCCTGTAAGCCAAAATCCAACCGCAAAATATTGTGACATTTTTTGCTTGTTATTTGGTTAATTTTACAACTAATTGATTTATTTGTTTTCAAATAGACAACCTAACATCTAATTTTAAGTTCTATAATTTTATTTCTTCAGAATCTTTTCTGTAATAACCACAAAGTGAGAATTCGTAAGCATATTTCATAGAAGTGAAGGACAGAATGAAAAAATTTCAGAATAAGTTTAAATATTAATACATATATGTATTATTACTATATATTATGTAATGATTTATATATTTTATAGTGTAATATATAAATACATCCATAGATTAATTTTATTTATATTTAAGACATTATCTTAAGTGATTTATCTGCTTCTATCTTAAAACTTAATTCCCTTTTTCAAATAAGTTTTATAAAATGGGTATTTAGTTAATTGGCCGGGTGTGGTGGCGGGCGCCTGCGGTCCCAGCTACTCAGGAGGCAGAGGCAGGAGAATGGCGTGAACCCAGGAGGCAGAGCTTGCAGTGAGCCGAGATTGCACCACTGCACTCCAGCCTGGGCAAGAGAGCGAGACATCGTCTCAAAAAAAAAAAAAAAAAAAAAAAAAGAAGGCATTTAGTTAATGCTCATGTTTCTATCAAAAATATATTTTGAAAGTTGTTATTTTTACATCATGACATTTAGATAGTTAAAACGAGATTAACTGTATTAAATAACACCAAAGTTAAAAATTTATAGCAATGTTGTTACTGAATAAAGAAAAAGAAGTTTTCATTTTAGAAAATGTAGAAAATCTTAAGAATAATAAGAAAAAATCCTACCATCCAGAAATAACCATCACTGATATATTGGTACAAGTAATTTATTCTGTTCATTTAAAAATACATACTCTAAATCTGGATAAGATCAGAAATATAATTATTTCATACTCAATAATTATGTCTGTATTTGAGTTTAAGCATAAATATTTCCCAGATATTGCCAAACTTAGAGCCAAAAGTAGAAATTATTAGAGAGTACAAGAAATTTATATGCTTAAAACTTTTTCCGTATGATAGGAATATATAAATATATTTAGAGAATATCTGAATATATAATACAAAAAAATGCCCCTTGATAATACTAAATTTTTTATTTTCCTCACCACAGTTGTCTTAAACATCAACATTTTCTTAAAGAGAAAAATAGAGGCAATTGCTTTTTAGCATTTGTAGCTTAATTGACATTCTGGTAAGCATCTAGATCTCCAAATAAACACAATCAGAAATGACAAAGATGACATTACTTCTGACCCAACATAAATCCAAAAATCTCTAAGAGACTACCACAAACACCTCTAGGTACACACACTAGAAATCCTAGAAGAAATGGATACATTTCTGGAAACATACAACCTCTCAAGTTTGAACCAGGAAGAAACTGAATTCCTGAACAGACCAATAATGAGTTCTGAAATTGAATCTGTGATTAAAAGCCTACCAACCAGAAAAAGCCCAGAATCAGTCAGATTCATAGCTGAATTTTACCGGGTGTATAAACAAGATCTGGTACTATTCCTATTGAAACTATTCTTAAAAAATTGAGGAGGAGGGACTCTTCCTTAACTTGTTCCATGAGGCCAGCATAATCCTGATACCAAAACCTAGCAGAGACAACACTAGAAAAGAAAACTAAGGCCAATATCCTTGATGAACATTGTTACAAAAATCCTTCCCAAAATACTTGGAAGTTAAATCCAATGGCACATCAAAAAGCTAATCCACTACAATCAAGTAGGCTTTATCCCTGAGATGCAAGTTTGTTTTGATATATGCAAATATATAAATGTGATTCACCACATAAACAGAACTAAAAACAAACAACACATGACCATCTTAATAAATGTAGAAAGGCTTTCAATAAAGTTTGACATACCTTCCTGTTTAAAACCCTCAACAAACTAGGCATTAAGGAAACAAACTTCAAAATAATAAGAGCCATCTATGAAAAACCCATAGTCAATATCAAAATGAATTGGCAAAAGTGGGAAACATTCCCCTTGAAAACCAGGACAAGGATGCCCTCTCTCACCACTCTTATTCAACATAGTACTGGAATTGCTAGCCAGAGCAACCAGGCAAGCAAAAGAAATAAAATACATCAAAGAGGAAGAGACAAAGTCAAGCCTATCCCTGTTTGCAGACAATATGGTTCTATACCTAGAAAACCCCATAGTCTTGACCCAAAAGCTCTTTGATCTGATAAACAACTTCAGCAAAGTTTCAGGATACAAAATCAGTGTACAAAAGTCAGTATCATTCTTAGACACAAACAACATCCAAGCTGAGAGCCAAACCAAGAACAAAATCTCATTCACAACAGTCATAAAAAGAATAAAATAACTAGGCATGCAGCTAACCAGGGAGGTGAAAGATCTCTACAATGAGAATTACAAAACAATGCTCTAATAAATCACATGACATAAACAAATGGAAAAACATTCCATGCTCATGGATAGAAAGAATCAATATAGTTAAAATGGCCATATTTCCCAAAGCAATTTATAGGTTTAGTGTTATTCCTATCAAACTACTAATGACATTCTTTATAGAATTAGAAAAAAGCTATTTTAAAATTCACATGGAACCAAAGAAAAGCCTGAATAGCTGAGGCAATCTTAAGCAATAAGAACAAAGCTGGAGGCATTACATTACCTGACTTCAAACTATACTGCAAGGCTACAGTAACCAAAACAGCATGGTACTGCTGCAAAAACAGACACATAGACCAATGGAACATAATAGAGAGCCCAGAAATAATGGACACACCTACAACCATCTCATCAACAAAAACAAGCAGTGGGGAAAAGACTCCCTATTCAAAAATGGTGCTGGGATAACTGGTTTGCCATATGCAGATTGAAACTGGACCCCTAAAGTCAACTCAAGATGTATTAAAGATGGAGAAAATGCAAATCCTAAAGCTATAAAAATCCTGCATTATAACCTAGGAAATTCGATTCTGGACATAAGTTCAATAATGATTTCATAATTAAGATACCAAAGCAATTCTAATAAAAACAAAAGTGGATAAATGGAATCTAATTAAACAAAAGAACTTTTTCACGGCAAAAGAAACAATCAACAGAGTAAACAAACAATGGGAAAAACATTTTGCAAACTATGGATCCAAAAGAGGTCTAATATCTAGAGTCTATAAGGAATTTAACTTTACGAGCACAAAACAACCGTATGAAAAGGTGGGCAAAGAACACAAGCAGATACCTTTTAAAAGAAGACGTATATGCTTCCAACAAGCACATGAAAAAATGCTCAACACTGCTGGTAGGAATGTAAATTAGTTCAGCCATTATGGAAAGCAGTTTGGTGATTTCTCAATAAACTTAAAAGAGAATTACCATTTGACACAGCAATCCCATTATTAGGTATATATCCAAAGGAATATAAATCATTGCACCATAAAGACACAGCACGTGTGTGTTTATTTCAGCACTATTCGTAATAGCATAGACATGAAATCAACTTAAATGCCTATCAAAAGTAGACTGGATAAAGAAAATATGGTACATAGACACCATAGAATACTATGCAGCCATGAAAAGAATGAAATCTTGTCCATTGCAGCAACGTGGATGGAGCTGGAGGCCATTATCCTAAGTCAACTAACACAGGAACAGAAAACTAAATACCACATGTTCTCACTTATAAATGGGAGCTAAACATTTAGTACTATGGACACAAAGAAGAGAACGACAAATAATAGGGCCTACTTGAGGGTGGAGAGTGGGAGGAGGATGCAGATTAAAAAGCTACCTAGCTACAAGGAAAACTACAAAACACCACTGGAAGAAATCACAGATGACACAAACAAATGGAAACTCTTCCCATGCTCATGGATTGGTAGAATCAATATTGTGAAAATGACCATACTGCCAAAAGCAATCTATAAATTCCATGCAATTCCCATCAAAATACCACCATCGTTCTTCACAGCACTAGAAAAAAACAATCCTAAAATTCATATGGAACCAAAAATAGTTTGCATGCCAATGCAAGTCTAAGCAAAAGGAATAAATCGGGAGGCAACATATTAACTGACTTTAAACTATAGTACAAGGCTATAGTCACCAAAACAGCATGGTACTGGCATAAAAATAGGCACATAGACCAATGGAATTGAATAGAAAACCCAGAAATAAACTGAAATACTTAACAGCCAACTGATGTTTGACAAAGCAAACAAAACATAAAGTGGGGAAAAGACAACCTGTTCAAAAAATGGTGCTGGGATAATTAAGCCACATGTAGAAGAATGAAACTGGATCCTCATCTCTTACTTTATACAAAAAT
Source organism: Symphalangus syndactylus (assembly GCF_028878055.3). Taxonomy (NCBI): domain Eukaryota; kingdom Metazoa; phylum Chordata; class Mammalia; order Primates; family Hylobatidae; genus Symphalangus; species Symphalangus syndactylus. The sequence goes on along the minus strand of NC_072426.2, from coordinate 135,885,396 downwards.
CAACTTAATGGATCAATGACTTAAATCTAAGACCTGAAATCATAAAATTTCTAGAAGCTAACGTCAGAAAAACCCTTCTAGACATTGGCTTAGGCAAAGACTTCATGACCAAGAACCCAAAAGCAAAGGCAACAAAAACAAAGATAAATAAATGGCACTTAAATTTAGAAATTTCTGCACAGCTAAAGAAATAATCAGCAGAGTAAACAGACAACCCAGAGAGTGGGAGAAAATCTTCACAATCTACAAATCAATAAAGGACTAATATCCAGAATCTACAAGGAAGTCAAACAAATCAGCAAGAAAAAAAAATCCCATCAAAAAGTGGGCCAAGGAGATGAACAGACAATTCTCATAAAAGATGTAAAAATGGCCAATGAACATATGAAAAATTTCTCAATATCACTAATTATCAGGGAAATGCAAATCAAACCAACAATGCAATACCACCTTACTCCTGCAAGAATAGCCATAATTTAAAAGTCAAAAAATAATAGATGTTGGTATGGATACAATGAAAAGGAAAAACTTTTACACTGCTGGTGGGCAAGTAAACTAGTACAACCACAACGGAAAACTGTGGATTTAACTATTCAAACAATACAAATTGTATGTAGAAAGGTTGAATTATCTCTCCATTCTTCTCCATATTATTTTCCCCCAAAGTACCGAACTTATCAGGTAGTTGTGCAACTTTGAACAATTATCTTTGTTTAAATAAACATACTGAAAAGTATGTATTACATATAGGGTTTTACTTATTGCTTTTTAATAGGAAATTTACTCCACAACTTATTTTATTCATTTAATATTGCATTACCAATATGTCATCATGTTCTTTCTTTTTCTGCCTTTGCATGTGAGATATATATATTCATATATATATTCATATATGTATTCATATATATTCATATATATTCATATATATATTCATATATATTCATATATATATTCATATATATATTCATATATATTCATATATATATTCATATATTCATATATATATTCATATATTCATATATATATTCATATATATATTCATATATTCATATATATATATTCATATATATATTCATATATATATTCATATATTCATATATATATTCATATATATTCATATATATATTCATATATATATTCATATATATTCATATATATATTCATATATATTCATATATATATTCATATATATATTCATATATATACATATATATTCATATATATATTCATATATATACATATATATTCATATATATTCATATATATATTCATATATATACATATATATTCATATATATTCATATATATATATTCATATATATTCATATATATTCATATATATATTCATATATATTCATATATATTCATATATATATTCATATATATTCATATATATATATACATATATATTCATATATATATATACATATATATTCATATATATTCATATATATTCATATATATATATACATATATATTCATATATATTCATATATATTCATATATATATTCATATATATACATATATATTCATATATATATTCATATATATATTCATATATACATATATATTCATATATATACATACATTCATATATATACATATATATTCATATATATTCATATATATACATATATTCATATATATACATATATATTCATATATATATTCATATATATATTCATATATATACATATATATTCATATATATATTCATATATATATACATATATATTCATATATATATTCATATATATTCATATATATATTCATATATATTCATATATATATTCATATATATTCATATATATATTCATATATATTCATATATATTCATATATATATTCATATATATACATATATATTCATATATATTCATATATATACATATATATTCATATATATTCATATATATTCATATATACATATATATTCATATATATATTCATATATATTCATATATACATATATATTCATATATATATTCATATATATATATATGAATTCATGTAATTGTGATTGATTACAAACTATTTGAGGCATGAAATTATGACCTTATTAGAGAAAAGATTGGTTGGCATGACCACCATATACCATTTGAAATTGCAGGTTGTTTGGATCCAAATGTATAAACTTTATGGTTACTTCTTATATATTACACATATATATACACAAACATATACACACACACACACATATACATATATATCTCCACACACACATTTTATGTATATACACACATTATATCTATAATTTCAAATGTATGTATTTTAAACACCATCATCACTATTATTTTAACAGCCGTAAAGTAGAAGACATATAAATATACTTTGCTAACTAATGATAATATTTAAACCACATAAACTCTCCTACTCTTTTCAAAATATCTTAATATTTATTTAACAACCATTTCTTAGAATCATATCATTGGGAATAAAGAATCCAGGACAGAAAAGGGAAATCTTAGTGAACACTAATTTTTTTGGGCAATATTTATGCTCTCTTACAAAAGCTCCAGTACTATTGCCATGGAAATGTGTATGAGTGTTTTTAGGGTAACTGAGAAAGAAAAACTAATGGGTTCTAATTTAAAACATTAAAATTGTATAATTTAAGTTTTTAAAATACTTTCTCATAATCTAGTGATAATGCTAAAAGCTTTATGCTTTTTTTCATAAGTGACTGTAAATCTCTTTTAGTGTTGGAAGCAAAAATTGAAATGTAAATTATCTGCTATATTAAGTATTTTAATTACAACAAAAGAATGGAAATAGCTCTATTTCAATAAGTAGATTATGTTAAAAATGATAATGAACGTTTTGATAATGTGATTGCTAGTTTATCAGGACCAGGAGAGAATTGAAGGAAGATTTACTGATACTTACGATGTGCCAGACACTGTACTTTGAGTTTTGAATACATTGTCTAATCTAGACACAATAACAACCTTTTAGAAAGGAGCAATGCAGATGAACATCTATATTCATAAATAATGCACTCCTGAGAACTGCTTGGAAAATGAATATGAAAAGAGGCACTTTTTACTTACATAGTAAAAGTGTACCCAATTCTGAATATAAATAAAATATAAGATTAAATATGATTTGCTTAACTCTTGTTATTATAAAGGCATAAATGGTAATTTAAATAATAAATATTTATTATATATCTAATATTTATGATGCAAATTAGTTTCTAAATTTATTTTTTTAACATTATATATTTTATAATTGGATTTGTGAATTTTTTTTCTTCTCTTGAATGTCACAGCAAAGATCAGAGGAATTATATTATGTTGTATTTTTATCTATAGGGAAATCTGACTTCTAGAATGAGCAATCAGAAACACTGGATCAAAGGAAATGAGTTAATGGAAATCCTTAGCTTGCAATACCAGAGGAACTTGGTAGTAGTAGATTGAGAATGGGAGGAGTCTGAGGATAATATAATATCATCATGTGGTCATAATTATTGAAAAAATATTGTTGTTTGAATGGTCCTCTTCATGACAAAACCACAGATAAATTGTATCAGTATCAAGAGCTATATAGACCAACCCATGTCATTTTACATTTGTATAATAGCAATTATTTTATGTGAATGTGATCTTTATTTTTTATCACTATCCATCATCTTCATACACAATTATCATAGCAAAATTGTACTATTTTAAATGTCTTATGTTCCTTCTACATGTGAGCATACTTTATACCTACTTACACACACAAAAGAAACCTGTCCCAGTGAGAGCAAATAGGTTTTTGTTTAGATATGTGTTTTTATATCTAATAAATTTTTATATCTAATTCATTTAAACTGAATGCCTTACTTTCCTCTGTAATGTGGCCTAGCCCCAGTGTAAACTGAACAATAATAATCAGTGGCCAAAAAACAGAACATGCAACTTCCAAATTCAATGTAATCTAGAAAACTTCCTTCAACTCAGTGGTAAATGATCCGAGGTGCCTTGCTTATCTTCATTCGCAGCTCTCTCTCTCTCTCTCTGCCAGTCCTGTTTACCTTTTCAAATCCTCCTCCTCAATGCAAAACCCACAAAAATGCCTCCTCTGGACAAGCGTTCCTCCATTAATTTCATCCCAGCCAACAAAACCCCTCTCTTGGTCCCCCTCCCAACACGATGCCCTCCTCCTCCTCCATCTCTGGCTCCATCACCCACTTAATGTCGCACTCTGGCCCTCCTTCCTTTTTCACTGCGTACCAGGTCTCATGCCCCATCCTCTTCCACCAAAGACCAGACATACCTGCAAAGGCCCTCCAAAGTCCTCCCTTGTGAGAGGTCACAGGGGGCCCAAGGCATAATTCCAGTTAATGCTCCTTTCTCCCTAGCTGACCTCTCCTGGCTCCTTTTCCACAGATCCCACCTCCTTCCTCAATTTTTTTTTTTTTTTTTTTTTTGAGAGGGAGTCTTGCTCTGTCATCCAGGCTGGAGTGCAGTGACACAATCTCGGCTCACTGCAACCTTTGCCTCCTGAGTTCAAGTGATTCCAGCCACCTGAGTAGCTGGGATCACAGGCACCCGCAACCACCCACAGATAATTTTTGTATTTTAGTAGAAGCAGGGTTTCACTATGTAGGTCAAGCTGGTCTCGACCTCCTGACCTCAAATGATCCACCTGCCTCAGCCTCCCAAAGTGCTGGGATTACAGGTGTGAGCCTGGCTGGTGTCGCTCAATCTTGTAACCTTACCTGGCATGACATATATGTCATCCTGTCCTCCACACTCACCCTGGAGGACAGGGAACGCATCTGGACAGCTGCCCAGGCCCATGCAGACACGTTCCACCAACAAGATGCTGCCCATAACCCAGTAGAGACCCTGGTTGTCGCCTAAAGTGACCCCAGTTGGGATTATCAGGCAACTTCTGCAGACAAACAGAAACAAGGCCATATGATAGCATGCTTTCTACCTGGCATGGATAAAGCCACCCCTGGTCTTTTTGTCTCCCATATTTCAGAGGCCATAACAAAATATATCACCTTAAGCTTTAATACCAGTAAGGGCAGAATCTACTTCCATTTACACCTCATTTCCCAGTCAGCCCCTGACAATCAAAAGAAACTTAAAAAACTGGAGGATGGCCCTCAAACCTCCCAAAGAAACTTAATTAAAGTGGCCTTTAAGGTCTTTAAAAAATAGAGAAATAAGGCCTGGTGTGGTGGCTCACGTCTGTAATCCTAGCACTTTGGGAGGCTGAGGCAGGTGGATCACCTGAGGTCAGGAGTTTGAGATCAGCCTGGCCAACATGGCGAAACCCCAATCTCTACTAAAAATACAGAAAAAAAATTAGTCAGGTGTGGCGGCACACACCTGTAATACCAGCTACTTGGGAGACTGAGGCAGGGGTACTGCTTGAACCCTGGCGGCAGAGGTTGCAGTGAGCCAAGATGGCACCACTTCACTCCAGTCTGGGCAAAATTGCGAAACTGTTTCAAAAAAAAAAAGAGAAAAAAAATCGATTACCCAAAGAAAACCAGGCTAAATACCAGATACTGGCAGCTGCCATTCAACAGGGTTCCCAATGCATACAGAAGTCCTCAACTTTGCAACAGTGACCATCAGGATCCTGTTATAAGTGTGGCCAACAAGGTCACTGGACAAAAGCATGCTCTATTCCCAGACCACCCTGAAAACCTTGCCCCATCTGGGATATCAAGAAACACTGGAAGTTGGACTGTGCTCAGCGAAATCCTTCGTCCCGTGTCACCACCTCTAACTGAAGATTAATAGGGCTTGGGATCCACTGCCCCCACCATCACCACCACCTTGGAACCCAGGTTAGTTCTGTCAGTCTCTGGTAAGCCCAGGTCTATCCTATTAAACATGGGGTTACTTACTCAGTTTTACCAGAATACTCTGGAACCCTCCTTAGTTCT